>NC_138772.1:559641489-560320459 GCF_965119305.1 Pelophylax lessonae | reverse complement strand
CAGAATAAAGGGCATGAATAAGGTTCAGGAGGGCAGTATTTTTTAGTATGAAGATGAAGAACGCAGGGACATGACCTCAAACTAGCAGGAGGAAAGTTCAGCTCCAACCTTAGAAACTATTTTACCAAAAGAGTAGTTGATGCTTGGAACAGACGTCTGGCAGAGGCAGTGAGTTCATCCACAATATACATACTTGGGATTCACACGGGTCTATACTCAGAGAAGAAAGCCCACCTTACAAGTGAGGTCAGACAAAAGAATGTACCTATTAGGTTTAAATGGTGGTCTCTGACGGACTAATGCCTAGTTTCCACTGAGTGGTACGGTACGGTTCAGTTCAGTGCGGTACGTTTCGGAACGGTACACATTGCGTTTCCACTGCCAAGAGTACTCTTTCATGATAGGCGTGGTGTAGCAGGAAAGCTGTGATCGACAATTCTCTGTCAACCAATCAAAGTTCTGCAGAGTGTAGCTCCACCCTGTTGGTACGGTACTAGTGTGCTTGGTACACCAACAAAAGGGTCCCAAAAAAGTGGCACGGTACGGTTCGGAATTAGGGTACCATTCACAATGGAAACGGCAAAAATTGCGTACCGTACCGAACAGTACCGTACCGCTCAGTGGAAACGAGCCTTAAGAGAACCAGATTAAAGTCTTCTGGAGACATGGAAAAGGAAAATAAGTGCGCCCTCCCAGAAAAATGTAATCATGTGCAAATGACAGATTAATAAAAAGGCCAAGGTGCAAAACCACCAATTGAACAAAAACTATAATAATCCAAATATAACAAACTATTGGACTAAGAATAGCAAGTGTCTCTCAATACATGGTGAATTGGTGTGACCACTCCACGTATAGTGTAAAGGAAAACACAAATGAAGGAACCAATGGCGGAACTGACACAATATTCCAAAAAGAAGGTCCTCTCGGACACTAGTCCATTCGTTTCTTCACAATTAATATATTCTGCGTGAATCCTAGTGAATCAATAGTGAAAACAGGTCCAAAACACTTCAATCTTCACCCAAGGACAGGGTTGGACATGCACTGTAGGTGGCTCCTTACCGGATTGACAGCAATAAAATGCAATCAAGATGATCCATCAGCCTGTATCCTCACAGTGAATCATCCGCTCCTCTCCATATACACCTCGTGCTCTTGAAAAGAATATAGTGATTGGCTCCTTACCAGATTAGATGAGAGGAATATGCCTTCAGATAGCAGCAATCTGAGCATATATACTAAGTATCACTAATGCCAAATCCTTAAAATACTAGATAATATTTAGAACAGGAAGGATTGGGAGACAAGGATTTTTTGGCACAACACACTTAATAAAATTAAATTTTTATTTAATTCATATAAAACCAGGGAAGGAGAGGTATTTGATATAAAAGATGTGACTTGAAAACAAGCCAAAAAATATATACAACTTGTGTAGCAGTTATTAGAATATCAATTCCATACAGAGATACAGAAAATCCGTGCAAATTCTTATAAGAACAAAATACTTGACATCAGAGGAATCCTGCCGACGGATGCCAGAAGATACAATGGCCGTCCAACCAGACCAGCTGATGCTGTATTCAATAAATCTTATGCACATATTCAATATTGCTCAACATGTTTCGCCTTTTTCAAAGCTTCATCTGGAGCATTTTAATGTAATACTCTGTACAGTTTTATAGAGCGAGACATATGTTTCAACACCACTTGTAAATAACGGGGAGGATGTCGTGGATTTATCGGAGCCTTATGAAGTTGATAAGTAAGTAAAAACCTTGGACATGTAGCAACCAAGGAACGGTAGGTGCCTGGCTGTCGTCAGCAGCACCAGCACTAATATCAAGCTCTGGCTATGAGTCCCAGATAAAGATCCATATAGTAGGTGCTCTCATGAGCTCCAAACGAGTATCCACAAACGTCCTCCCCGGATGGGGAACCGCCACCAAATTTGGAGCTTATGAGAGCACCTACTATATGGGTCTTTATCCACCTACAGACAGTGCATGTCCAACCCTGTCCTTGGGTGAAGATTGAAGTGTTTTGGACCTGTTTTCACTAGGATTCACGAAGAATATATTAATTGTGAAGAAACGAATCGACTAGTGTCCGAGAGGACCTTCTTTTTGGAATATTGTGTCAGTTCCGCCATTGGTTCCTTCATTTGTGTTTTCCTTTACACTATATGTGGAGTGGTGACGCCAATTCACCATTTATTGAGAGACACTTGCTATTCTTAGTCCAATAGTTTGCTATATTTGGATTAATATAGTTTTTGTTCGATTGGTGGTTTTGCACCTTGGCACTTTGATTAATCTGTCATTTGCACATGATTACATTTTTCTGAGAGAGCGCACTTATTTTCCTTTTCCATTTTGCTCTCTCTAGTTCTTAGAGTTTAAGTGCTGCCTCCCCCATTTTATAGGTAAGCGCACCCATGTACTTTACACATTTGCTCTTGTGGAGACATACTGTAGGTTTCATGTACCTTGTGGCAGAGCCGTGTAGAGGGAGGCCTCTCGTACAGCCCTGGCTCAGGGACCACTGATGTTGTGACAGTGGCCCAAAGAGCACGGCGAGATATGAGTGCCTGTATGATATTTCAGAGTTGATCAACCAGAGTGGAGCTGGATGGCTGGAACAGCAGATGTTGGTAGGAGCAGCAGACCCTGGGCTGGGTAGATGGCAGGCGGCAGTTGCTTGGCAGACAGCAGCTACTTGCAGGTGCAGGAAGACTGGCAGCACATGGCAGGTGAAGTACCAGGTAGCACGCAGGGCAAGACAGACAAATAACTGGTTGCAAGGTCAGACAAGCCAGGTCAGCAACAGATGGTCAGGTACAGGCATATACCACAGGCAGAGAAGAGTCAGGATACAGGCAAACGTCGGCAATACTTGGAGCAGGCAGGTAAGCAAAAGGGAGAGCAGGGTCCAGACACAAGCCAAGGTCAAGGCAGGTAACATTCAAGTGAGGTAAGGGCAAGCCAGGTCAATAACAGAAGTCAAACATAGTAAGAGATGCAGGAACACGGGTAATAGCGGTAGATCCGACAGTACCGGCTAGTACAGCTTGTGCAGTTTACATAGTTCTATTGGCACCAATGTTAGTGGCAGGTAAAAAACTTACGCATATGTGCACATCTATGCACAGCAAGGTGAGCACCTGTACATTATTATTATTATACAGGATTTATTTAGCGCCAACAGTTTGCGCAGCGCTTAACAAAATGAGGGCAGACATTACAGTTACAATACAATTTGGAACAAAAGGAATCAGAGGGCCCTGCTCGTTAGAGCTTACAATCTAAAAACAAGTACATTTGCTAAATGTACATTTGTTAAATGTTACATCTAAAACTGTACATTTGCGCCTACGCATACATATGCGCCTAGAGACTTCACTTGCACTATAGCTGGTACTTCCCTGACAATAGGGGAGAACACAGGAGAAAAAAAAGGGCAACACCCTATACAATATCGATGGCATTACTATCAGCCCATCCCCACATGCCAAGGTCTTAGGTGTTGTCCTGGACTCTGAACTCTCCTTCAAACCCCACATCCAATCGCTGTCCAAATCTTGCCTCCTCAGCCTCCACAACATCTCCAAAATACGCCCCTTTCTAACCAAAGACACAACAAAGCTCTTAGTTCACTCCCTGGTCATCTCGCGCCTCGACTACTGCAATTCTCTTCTCATTGGCTTACCTCTACACAGGCGATCCCCCCTTCAATCCATCATGAATGCTGCCGCCAGACTCATCCACCTTACCAATCGCTCAGTGTCCACTGCTCCTCTCTGTCAAGCCCTCCATTGGCTTCCACTCACCCAACAAATTAAATTCAAAATACTAACAACATCTTACAAAGCCATCCACAACTTAGCCCCCAGCTACATCACCAGCCTCGTCTCCAAATACCAACCTAATCGCTCTCTTCGTTCCTCTCAAAACCTCCAACCTCCTGCTCTCTAGCCCCCTTGTCACCTCCTCCCACGCTCGCCTCCAGGACTTTTCCAGAGCCTCTCCAATCCTATGGAACTCCTTACCCTTATCTGTGTGATTATCTCCTACTCTATTAGCTTTTAGGCGATCTCTGAAAACCCTCCTCTTCAGAGAAGCCTAACCTACCAACCCCTAACAAATGTACCTCCTTTTTCTCCATCAACCCATCCCCCACGATTATTGCCTTTTGTTTCACTTGACCCTCCCTTCTAGATTGTAAGCTCTAACGAGCAGGGTCCTCTAGTTCCTCCTGTTTTGAACTGTATTGTAACTGTATTGTCTTCCCTCACATTGTAAAGCGCTGCGCAAACTGTTGGCACTATATAAATCCTGTATAATAATAATAATAATAATACAATGCCCTTACTAAGTTGAGCTGAAGGCCAAAGGTCTCTGAAATAAAATGGGAAGGGCTGAGATTCGCCTTTTGATGGTACTCAAAGCCAGATGCTGAACCAGACCTGTCTGGAGAAAGGATAAGATACATCCAATGGAGTCTTTTTCAGGGTGAAATTTCCTTAAATTGCAACAGGCAAAAGACGTCTTCCAGGTGCAATGGCAAGCTTTGCAAGTAGTCATTTTCCTAGCCCTCAGGAGGGCAGGGATGACCGAGCCCCTTAGGCCCATAGACCCATTTCTATTAGGACCATGGCTTCAACAGCCAAGCCGGTAAAGCCAGAAGCAGGAGGGTGCATTGGCCCTTGGCATAAAAGATCTGTGTATTCTGGGAGGGCCCATGGAGAATGTGTCAGGAGTCCAGTGTATGGGCACCACATCCTTCTCGGTCAATTCAGTGTAATGAGAGCCACCTGAATGCCATCCTTCTGAAGCAGGGGGGTGGTCTCTGATGCCTTTTGTTGGACAGGCTGGTGTACACAAGGGCTGAATGTTGGCCGGGTTTTGTTGAACCATTCATTACATGCCGATATTCAGTCCTTGTGTACCAGGCTTAAGTGCAGGATTTGGGGGGATATTGGTGGGGAGAGGGGTATTTAAAGAATATGTGCACATCAGCAAATGAGAGGAGATCATTCAAAAGTCAAGGGAAGTCCTCTCTTAAGGAGCCTCTCAAGCTCCTCAGGTTTTCTGATAGTGTGTACCGGGATTTAGACAGTTGCCATTGGAAGATTTCCCTTCTATTCCTGTTCTGGTGACTGAAGGTGATTGGCTCAATTCAACCTCGAAAATTCCTCGTAGTTGCGGACTACAAAAGTTCTGTGTAAGGGCAGAGCCCCCGGGAGGAAACCTCTGCCTCTGAAATAAATCAACTAGTCAGAGTCTCATACAAAGGCTTACTCGCCGGTTTATTACGTTTCAAAACTATATATTCATGCATCAATCATCAAAAGGGATTGGCCTAGGGTACATTCCTTATAAGGGGGTATAAACTAATCAATTTCAAGCTATACAAACTATAGGAAACACGCTCCATTTACGGACATTAACTAAAGCAGGCCATAGACGATTCGAATTTTGTTCGAAAATCGTAAATGGCAGTGTTATCGAACGATTTTCGTATCGTTAGTGTGGTATGTAAAACGTTCGATTTTCGTACGACAGCAAAAATTCACATATCCAACATGTTGGGTTTTTTTGCGAAAATCGGCCGAATTTCGTATCATTAGTGGGTTTGTTGTATGATATCGCCTAACAAAACACAGAACAGTAGGGAGTGTGTCCGGTAGAGATGTGGTTAAAAGGCACAAAAAATAGTGTTTTGTCGTACGATTTTCGGCTCACATTGATGGTACACTCGATGATGTGCACGAGTGCCGCTTTCGTTTATCGAACGATAAATCGTACGTAATTCGAATCGTCTATGGCCTGCTTTATTCAGTAGATTCTATTGGTTAATAATTAAAGCTTAGACATTTCTGATTTCATCCATTGAAAGAGGAACTAGAAGGCGACGGTATTCTACAGGAAACAGATAGTATAATTAGAACATGCTATAATGTGTCAATTGCGAGATATGTGCAGAAATCTTTGTCTTGAATGGAGTTTAAACACATAGATACAAAATGGATACTAAAGATGGAGGAGCATGCCTCACGCTCCTATAGTGACAACTCGAAATTTTGATTTTTTTTCTCCCTTGATGACAAGGGGTGACAAGGACAAGGACCCAAGAGGTACAGTTGGATGTAGACAATAATATCTGCCCTAAATGTTGCCTATTTTTTTTCAAGCATACCTATCTTGGCCCATCTTGGGGGAAGGGGGGTTAGGGAATGGAGTGTCCGAAGGAGTCATTGGATGGAGAATGTGCAAAACAAGTCTGGGGGGATAAAAGTTTAAATGTTTCTCTGCTCCCTCCCCCCTTCCTGTGACTCTGCAGGCAGCCAGTGTAGGGAGAGGAGAGTTCAGGCGTTGCTGTGCTGCAGAGGATTTATGGAGATCCATAGCTAATTGAAGATGTCACAATACAATCACAAAACTCTCTGAATTCAGCAGGAAACAGATGTTCTTATCTGGGTGTTCACATGAAGGTTCCATTGGTCAGTGTAGAGTTTTACAGTCTATGCTGGATGGTAGAGGAATGCAGCTCCACAGCTCCTTAGTAGTCTCAGCTCTGATAATGATATCCTGACTATGTCCTCCTAGGGCAGGAGAGCTAAGAAGGTTCATGTGTGGATCTCTTCCTCAGTCACTCATCGCTTCTACAAAGTGAGGAACTGGTGGATGAAGACCGAACCAACCTTTCGATCCTCAAGCATTCCAGCATCCTGGTGAAGTTTCCCTGAGGAGGAGGAGACCCCGCAACACAAAACCCCTCCGGGAAAATGTCCAGGGGAGAAACCCCGCAGTACAAGACCTCTCTGGAAAGACATCCAGGGGAGAGACCCTTAACACAAGACCCCTCTTAAAAGATTCCCAGGGGAGAGACCCTTCAATACAAGACCCCTCTGTAAAGACACCCAAATTAGAGACCCCCGGTTGAAAAATACCTGGATAATGGAATTATGACTGATAGCCTCATCCATACCCTGGTAAATTACTTGCAAGCCGAAACGTATATATACGTACTGCGGTCATCATGTGGCTAGGAACCCCCACTCCTACAGATTGACACCCACCCATCAAAGATATTTTTATTTGCATAACTCCTCCCAAGAGCCCACCCACAGCTTGCATTAGGACTGAGGACTCTTAAAAGGAGGTTTTTTTTTTTTTCGAAATAAAAATGGGACTTTGTGTACGCCTTTGAGAACGGATCTTACACAACAATATATTAAACCAAATTTTATTGTGTCACTAATAAAAACATGCCATTAAAATGCTTTCTAGCAATGTATGAACAAAAACCCTCCAAAGATTACAGAGCCTGTCGGTTGTAGACTTGTAATGCAATTGCTGGTCAGTCTACGCGTTTCCCGGAATCACCGGCTTCATCAGGATTGTTCCCTTTGGAGATAGCTAAGTTATGTGATTGTTTGCTTTATATATTTGATAAACATCATATTTGTAGCACTGCCCCCTTAGGAGCTGCTGGTTTTTCACACTTCTGGATTCCCCTGGATTACCCATAGCAACTGCATGCAGAATCTTAACACTTTACTTTCTTGGCTCAGTCAATAAACAGTCTAGGGGTTGTTGTTTTTTTTATTTTATATTGGGATGGGAGAAGGGATGAGTGAGATACTCCAACACTTGAACTTTTCACAATGCTGAGGACTTCTATCTGAGAATCCGGCAAGGCCGCAGCTTCATCCTGGCACCAGATAAATCTGAGGTAATGTTTCTTTTTGTACTTATCTTCAGGGCACACAGCTAGTACCCCCTTTCTATCACCAGCTGACACCCGTTCACTGACTACTCTACTCCAGAGTGGCCCCATTCCTGGTCAGGCCCTTAGGCACTAACCTTTGTACTCACAATACTGCTTTCCAGGTTCTCCAGTGCCTCCACTCCCTCAGTCAGCTCTCCTGGACCTCTGGGCTCAGCTCCACACTTCTGGGTCACAAGGCCGACTGCTTGTAACCATATACCAACTGCTGCAGAAGAGGAGGCAGCCGCCACCCTCCTTCCAGGACTCTGCTCACCAGCGAAAGACCCCGAGAACATGTGCTCCTGGCTTTTTATACTACACCCCACAATGCACCGAGACAGCAGTCTTGTGCCAATCAATGGGGCTGTATCAAAGCCTGTGTGTCCATTGGTCAGGTTTTCTCCACTGTGCAATGTGCCTCCCCATTGGACCAGTGGGGACACTCCCTCAGACCAGATGAATCACACCTTGAGCATATTGAGCAGGCCAGAGGTGTAACTAAACCTTCAGGGCCCCGGTGCAAGAAACCATGAAGGGCCCCCGGACCCCTGGCTGGGGCCCTTCCCTTCAAGCCTGGAGCTCTTCCCACTGATCCTGGGGCCCTTTACTCTCATTGCGGTGCCCTTTATTACGGTCCCACAGCGGGACCCTTTCACAAGTTCTGCAGTGGGCCCCCTTTCTGCCATCTTGGGGCCTCCCCACGGTGGTGGAATGCCAGGGCCAAGTGACAAGTGTGACCTTTGCGAAAGTTCACCCACTGGTGTCAGTAGTTTTTATTTTTTGGTATTTTATTGTATTATTTTTTATTATTTTATTTTATTTTTTTACAATGTGACTGACTATGACTCTGTCCATTCAGAAAAGGAAGGAGCTGGTAAATTACATATTTACCGACCCCTTCCTGGTTCTCTATTATGACACATCCCCTGCAGCAGGAGAGGGGAGGGAGGAAACCGGAAGCACAGTTGGGGGGGGGGGACCAGGGGAGCACACAGGGGCACAGAGACAGCAGAGGATACCAATCTCCTCCATTTTCCTCCTGCAGCTACAGGACAGTAATTTCTCTACATGCTGCCCCCGCCGCCCCTCCTATCCAGGTGTAAAGGGGAGCCACACAGTCCCCCTGGAGCATGGGGCCCGGTTGCAACCCCTGCAACCCCTGTAGTTATGCCCCTGGAGCAGACCTAACTCACAGATCCTGCTCCCTGGTAAGTAGAGAGAATATAAAATGTACCTGCTGCTCCTCTGATAGGCAGACAGAGCCAAAAACTATACTCACTCTCTAGCACCTACCTAGGAGGGTGCTACACATTGATATTTCTCTTTGTTGTAGCCTGATCTATGTAAACACAATAGTTCATGTAATACATATGATCCTGATTAAGCGGGAGATTCCACGAGACACGTAAACCGACCAACAATTGAATTACAAGTCTACAACCGCTGGGCTCTGTAAGCTTTGGAGGTTTTTTTTTTCCTCCATACATTTCTAGAAAGCATTTTAATGGCATGTTTTTTTTATTAGTGAAGCAATAAAATTTGTTTTTATATATTGTTATGTAAGAGTGGTTCTCAAAGGCGTACACAAAGTCCCATTTTTTTTCTTCGAAAAATTTCTCTATATATGTTTGGGATGATGCCGATGGGTACCTTATGTATATTAATGTATGGCATTCCACCCCAAATCTATATGTCAGTAAAAAGCCCAGTGAGGCGTGTCAAGGTGTTATCGGCCATATTGTAACCACTTTTCGTGGCATTGTTGCAGTAAAGTCTTCTTTCTGGTAAATTGACTATGCAGCTCATTTTTGCTCAGGTATCGTCTTATTGTGCTCCTTGAAACAACCACACCTTTTTCTTCCTGGGCAGCCTGTATTTATCCTGAGGTTAGCTGTGGGGGTTTTCTTTGTATCCCGAACAATTCTTCTGGCAGTTGTGCTGCAATCTTTCTTGTTCTACAAACCAAATTTACTGTGTAGGTAGGCCCATACCCCAAATATGAAAGTGGGGGGTGTCATGGCGCTCTTCTAATATCCCAAGATGGTACAAGGAATGTGGGTGGATGGGAGGGGGGGGGGGGTTATGGGGCTGCGTGGGGGGGGGAACAAAGTTTGGTACTGTAGGGGAGCTATAGTCCGCGGCAGCCGGCTGAAGCGTGGAGAAGCCCTGAGAGATGCAAGAAAGGAGAGAGCGGCGCCAGCTTAGTATAGTACAAGTTTATTTAACACTGTTAAAATTGGTGACTCACTGTCCGAGGTTGGGTGAGACCGGTACACAAAGACTGTTAGGGTCATCCATCTTCCTCTTCCAGGATAGTGGTCATAGGAGAAGGTGGTGAGGTTCCAGAGGTATAGCCGAGCCGCTGTGGGGCTGCTAGTTGTCACTGGCCGCTGCGGAGCATGCACAACAGGGCTCCGGCTGCCGACTTCTGATCCCTGATGACATCACTTCCTGGCAGGAGAAAAATAGGGGTTGCACGCGTTCAGAGCATCCGTGCTCCTTCGTCAGGCGATGGGAATGTCTCAGGTGGGGCAGGGAATTTATACCCTGTTGCCGGACTAATTGCAAAGACATCTGTCTGTGGGGGGGGCGGAGCCAAAAGACTCTAAGAAAGTCATCTCAGTAAAAACACAATTGGGGATACATGTCTCTAGGAAATCCATAAAAGTACATAAAAATACATAAAAATACATGATGGTATTACATAAAAGAGGACTTATAAGAATAAATCCCATAAAAACAATACTGACATGGCCATGGGGAAAATAGATCGGTAATGTGTGTATACATCTACATGAAAAAACGGTATTGGAGGGAAAAAATAAAAATAGAAATAAATGTAAAGATAAAAAAAAAATAAAAATAAAAAATAAACATAAACATAAAAATAAAAATATATAAATGAAAATAAAAATAAAACTAAATGTAAATAAAAATACATAAAAATAAACATGAAAATAAAAGTAAAAATAAAGATAATAATAAAAATGAAAATAAAAATAAAAATAAAATAAAAATTAAAAATAAAATAAAAATAAAAATAAAAATGAAAATGAGAATAGAATACACACATATACATATATATAGAAAAAATATACATATATATATATAAAAATATTGATGGAAAAAAAAAATATATATATGTCACTGATAGGGAATGATGTGTGAGTGTATGAGGTGTCACAAGTATATGTGCAATATTTTAGAGTGTGATATTGATTTCTAATCCCTCGTTTAGGCCTCCTGGCGCTAGAGTGTCCAGGGTATAAATCCAGTAGTTTTCTCTGGTACACAGTCGCTTGAACCGTTCAGCAGGGGGAAAGTGTGCAGGGATGGCTTCCAATACCCACATTTTGAGTCCATCGGAGCTCTTGGGATGATACTCAGTAAAGTGTCGGGGGACGCTATGTTTATCGGAACCTGTTTCAACAAGGTTCCGATGCTCTCCAAAGCGTTTGCGTAAGGTCCGTATAGTACGGCCTACATAAAGTAGGTTGCAGGGGCACACGAGGCAATAGATGTCATATTCCGTCGAACAAGTGTAGAAGTCAGTGAGGTGATGGGTTTTTCCATTCTATTCTCATTTTCATTTTTATTTTTATTTTTATTTTATTTTTAATTTTTATTTTATTTTTATTTTTATTTTCATTTTTATTATTATCTTTATTTTTCCTTTTATTTTCATGTTTATTTTTATTTTTATTTACATTTAGTTTTATTTTTATTTTTATTTATATATTTTTATTTTTATGTTTATTTTTTATTTTTTATTTTTTTTATCTTTACATTTATTTCTATTTTTATTTTTTCCCTCCAATACCGTTTTTTCATGTAGATGTATACACGCATTACCGATCTATTTTCCCCATGGCCATGTCAGTATTGTTTTTATGGGATTTATTCTTATAAGTCCTCTTTTATGTAATACCATCATGTATTTTTATGTATTTTTATGTACTTTTATGGATTTCCTAGAGACATGTATCCCCAATTGTGTTTTTACTGAGATGACTTTCTTAGAGTCTTTTGGCTCCGCCCCCCCCCCACAGACAGATGTCTTTGCAATTAGTCCGGCAACAGGGTATAAATTCCCTGCCCCACCTGAGACACTCCCATTGCCTGACGAAGGAGCACGGATGCTCTGAACGCGTGCAACCCCTATTTTTCTCCTGCCAGGAAGTGATGTCATCAGGGATCAGAAGTCGGCAGCCGGAGCCCTGTTGTGCATGCTCCGCCGCGGCCAGTGACAACTAGCAGCCCCACAGCGGCTCGGCTATACCTCTGGAACCTCACCACCTTCTCCTATGACCACTATCCTGGAAGAGGAAGATGGATGACCCTAACAGTCTTTGTGTACCGGTCTCACCCAACCTCGGACAGTGAGTCACCAATTTTAACAGTGTTAAATAAACTTGTACTATACTAAGCTGGCGCCGCTCTCTCCTTTCTTCCATACCCCAA
This sequence comes from Pelophylax lessonae, assembly GCF_965119305.1. Lineage (NCBI taxonomy): Eukaryota > Metazoa > Chordata > Amphibia > Anura > Ranidae > Pelophylax > Pelophylax lessonae. The sequence continues at coordinate 560,308,222 of NC_138772.1, read as the reverse complement.
ATAGACCTATACACAGCAAAAAGAGAAAAAGTAGGGGCTTTGAGAGGCCAATTGGGAGAAGGAGGACCAAAATACAACCATATAAAATAAAATAATTTTATTAATACATCTAAAACAATGTACACAATTTAGGGACACAAGAAAAAAAGTCCCATACAAAAATTACAAATAGGATAAAAGACACAGTACAGAAATATGTTCCCTATATGCAGATGTTGATGCAAGTCTCTGATGACACTCAGTTTGAGGGTCCCAATGAGCCAACGCGTTTCGCATAAGGCTTCGTCAGGGCCAGAGAGACCGAACAAGACGGATATTTCTAGCTGCGTGCAAAGATAAGAGTGGCAGGATAGAACATAGGATCCCTATATCAAGGTGCAGGGTTCAAATGGTGGCTACCAGTACCAGCAGTTATATTTATTTGATCTTCAGGCGGTTAGATACTTCTCCATACATCAATACCTTTGTGGCTTTCATATATGTAGCAGATCGAATGGCAACATAACTCATTAATTTTTGTAGCAGGCTATAATAGCCTTAGAAATGGCTCATCCGAGTGTAACTTTTCATATTGAATGTGCCAACGGAATGGAGATACAGTGGGTACGGAAAGTATTCAGACCCCCTTAAATTTTTCACTCTTTCTTATATTGCAGCCATTTGCTAAAATCATTTAAGTTCATTCTTCTTCCTCATGAATGTACACATAGCACCCCATACTGACAGAAAAACACAGAATTGTTGACATTGTTGCAGATTTATTAAAAAAGAAAAACTGAAATATCACATGGTCCTAAGTATTCAGACCCTTTGCTCAGTATTTAGTAGAAGCCCCCTTTTGATCTAATACAGCCAGGAGTCTTTTTGGGAAAGATGCAACAAGTCTTTCACACCTGGATTTGGGGATCCTCTGCCATTCCTCCTTGCAGATCCTCTCTAGTTCTGTCAGGTTGGATGGTAAACGTTGGTGGACAGCCATTTTTAGGTCTCTCCAGAGATGCTCAATTGGGTTTAAGTCAGGGCTCTGGCTGGGCCATTCAAGAACAGTCACGGAGTTGTTGTGAAGCCACTCCTTCGTTATTTTAGCTGTGTGCTTAGGGTCATTGTCTTGTTGGAAGGTAAACCTTCGGCCCAGTCTGAGGTCCAGAGCACTCTGGAGAAGGTTTTTGTCCAGGATTTCCCTGTACTTGGCCGCATTCATCTTTCCCTCGATTGCAACCAGTCGTCCTGTCCCTGCAGCTGAAAAACACCCCCACAGCATGATGCTGCCACCACCATGCTTCACTGTTGGGACTGTATTGGACAGGTGATGAGCAGTGCCTGGTTTTCTCCACACATACCGCTTAGAATTAAGGCCAAAAAGTTCTATTTTGGTCTCATCAGACCAGAGAATCTTATTTCTCACCATCTTGGAGTCCTTCAGGTGTTTTTTAACAAACTTCATGCGGGCTTTCATGTGTCTTACACTGAGGAGAGGCTTCCGTCGGACCACTCTGCCATAAAGCTGGTGGAGGGCTGCAGTGATGGTTGATTTTCTACAACTTTCTCCCATCTCCTGACTGCATCTCTGGAGCTCAGCCACAGTGATCTTTGGGTTCTTCTTTACCTCTCTCACCAAGGCTCTTCTCCCCCGATAGCACAGTTTGGCCGGACGGCCAGCTCTAGGAAGGGTTCTGGTCGTCCCAAACGTCTTCCATTTGAGGATTATGGAGGCCACTGTGCTCTTAGGAACCTTAAGTGCAGCAGAAATCTTTTTGTAACCTTGGCCAGATCTGTGCCTTGCCACAATTCTGTCTCTGAGCTCTTCAGGCAGTTACTTTGACCTCATGATTCTCATTTGCTCTGACATGCATTGTGATCTGGAAGGTCTTATATAGACAGGTGTGTGGCTTTCCTAATCAAGTCCAATCAGTATAATCAAACACAGCTGGACTCAAATGAAGGTGTAGAACCATCTCAAGGATGATCAGAAGAAATGGAAAGCCCCTAAATTAAATATATGAGTGTCACAGCAAAGGGTCTGAATACTTAGGACCATGTGATATTTCAGTTTTTCTTTTTTAATAAATCTGCAACAATGTCAACAATTCTGTGTTTTTCTGTCAGTATGGGGTGCTATGTGTACATTCATGAGGAAGAAGAATGAACTTAAATGATTTTAGCAAATGGCTGCAATATAAGAAAGAGTGAAAAATTTAAGGGGGTCTGAATACTTTCCGTACCCACTGTATATACTCCATATTGTCCCATACAGGATTGAGGCAGGGAGATCATAGATGTACAGTCATGGGCAACATCAGTCCATGGCTGAACCTCTCATTAATAAGAGAAAGCCTCATAAGCGGTAGTCCTCTGTATATCCTGCCTGATGTATGGAGAAGTATCTAACCGCCTGAGGATCAAATAAATATAACTGCTGGTTCTGGTAGCTGCCATTTAAACCCTGCACCTTGATATAGGGACCCTATGTTCTATCCTGCCACTCTTATCTTTGCGCGTCGCTAGAAATATCTGTCTTGTTCGGTCTCTCTGGCCCTGACGAAGCTTTATGCGAAACACGTTGGCTTATTGGGACCCTCAAACCAAGTGTCATCAGAGACTTGCATCAACATCTGCATGAAGTATTCCATATTTCCCTATATAGGGAACATATTTCTGTACTGCGTCTTTTATCCTATTTGTAATTTTTGTATGGGACTTTTTCTCTTGTGTCCCTAAATTGTCTACATTGTTTTAGATGTATTAATAAAATTATTTTATTTTATATGGTTGTATTTTGGTCCTCCTTCTCCCAATTGGCCTCTCAAAAGCCCCTACTTTTTCTCTTTTTGCTTTCTTCTTCTACCTGACCTTGGCTTGGTATCAAGAAATCCCTGAATTTTCCACTTCTTAATAAGTGATTGAACAGTACTGATTGAGAAATGTAAGGTTTTTGAATATCTTTTTATATCTTCTTCCATCTTTATAAAATTTACCATTACCTTGTTACGCAGGTCTTTTGACAGTTCTTTTCTGCTCCCCATGGCTCAGTATCTAGTCTGCTCAGTGCATCCATGTGAGAGCTAACAAACTCATTGACTATTTATACACAGACACTAATTGTGATGTAAAAAGCCACAGATGTGGAAAATTAATTTTTAATTGGCATTGTAACCTGTGTGTGTCACCTTGTGTGTCTTTACCGTGGCCAAACATTCCAGGGGGGGGGGGGGGGGACTTTTCATCAGGGACATTTTGGGGGTTTCTGTTATCATTAGGATGTAAAAAGGAACCAAACAACTACAGTGAGGGGAAAAAAGTATTTGACCCCCGGCTGATTTTGTACGTTTGCCCACTGACAAAGAAATGATCAGTCTATAATTTTATTGGTCGGTTTATTTCACCAGTGAGAGACGGAATAACAACAAAAATATCCAGAAAACGCATTTCAAAAAAGTTATAAATTGATTTGCATTTTAATGAGTGAAATAAATATTTGACCCCTTAGTAGTTGGTGGAGAAACCCTTGTTGGCAGTCAGACGTTTCTTGTAGTTGGCCACCAGGTTTGCACACATCTCAGGAGCGGTGGTGGGATTCAAAAAATGTAGTAACCAGTTCCGACTTTCCCAGCAGAATGACCAGTGTGCCTCCTTTCAATGCACAGTGACCAGCTTGCCCCCTTTTAATGCAGAATGACCAGCGTGCACCCCTTTCAATGCACAGTGACCAGCGTGCCCCCATTCAATGCAGAGAGATCAGCGTGCCCCCTTTCAATGCACAGTGACCAGCGTGCCCCCTTTCAATGCACAGTGACCAGCGTGCCCCCCTTTCAATGCACAGTGACCAGCGTGCCCCCCTTTCAATGCAGAGAGACCAGCGTGCCCCCTTATACTGCACAGTGACCAGCGTGCCCCCTTTCAATGCACAGTGACCAGCGTGCCCCCCTTTCAATGCACAGTGACCAGCGTGCCCCCCTTTCAATGCACAGTGATCAGCGTGCCCCCCTTTCATTGCAGAGAGACCAGCGTGCCCCCTTTCAATGCAGAGAGACCAGCGTGCCCCCCTTTCAATGCACAGTGACCAGCGCTGTGTGCCCCCCTTTCAATGCACAGTGACCAGCGTGCCCCCTTTCAATGCAGAGAGACTAGAAGAAATACTTAGCTTGAAAATGTCTTGTCCAGCGCTGCCATCTCAGGTGTGGGCAGCTGAAGCCAGAGAGTCCCTCTTTCGGTGACGTCGGGGTCCCAGAATGCCCTGCACCGGCCCCGCCCATCACTTCCGGTGCAGGCGCGTCATCCCTGCACAACTTTTGGGAATGCCCAGAAGCTGTTTAGCAGTGAATGACGTGCCTGCATCGGAAGTGACGAGCGGGGCCGGTGCAGGCGCATTGACTCCTGGGAGCAATGACGTTCAGCTCCCAGGAGTCAATGCAAGGAGGAAGTGATGGCGCGGGCCGCAGCCGCAGAGGGAGGAAGAGGAAGGAAGGCGAGTATATTTTCATTAAAAACAAGTAAATTAAAAAAAAAATGTTTAATTATCCAATTCTTTCCTAGGTACATTAAAGCAAGCGGATGGTGCAAAGTTGATTTTGAGGTTGGAACTCCGCTTTAAAATGGAAAAGTTTTATTTAAAAATTGTTTCAGAAAGTTGATGAGGGAAGAAAGAAAGAACCAGGACAGGCAAAAAAAATAAGCAGAACTTCAGGTTTATTAATTATTTTTATCATTCCTATGTAACTTTTTTTTATTTTTTTTATTTTTATGTAGCATCACATTAAAAGAATACACAATTTAATATTAATGCCTTTATTTGTAAATAGCTCCCCTCCCCCCCCCCCACACCAGAAACTTCATGTTAGTTTCATTTCAAATGGGATAAATTATAGAACTTTTTTTTTCTCAGGCTAGAAAAAAAAAAATTTATTACATTATTTTACCTGCAGATTATATAGAAAATAATAATTCTGCAGGACAGTGTTGCCGGAAATCTGAAAAAGTAAGTGATCCCAATGAAAGTCGTATTTGAAGAGACAAACGTGAGGTCATAATTAGTGTTGAGCGAACACGGACTGTATTATTCGTGTTCGTACCGAATAATTGGATTTTTTTTACCCGAACACGGACACGGACACTTTACTGTATGTTCGGGTAAAAATCCGTGTTCGGTCGTTTTATTTCCGGGTTTTGCATGCTTTGGCGCTCTTTTCATGGCGGGCTTTCAACAGCCAATCAACAATCGTTTAACTGGTGTGCCTTAAGCCATCCCAGCCATGCCTGCAAATGTCTTAGTAGCTGTGATTGGCCGTCTGAAGCATGTGACCAAGTCTTTATAAGTTCGAGGCAGCCGCCGCAGCAGCGTCATTCTGCTGCTTAGCTAAGGGACAGAGCACACATCAATGTGCTGGCTGCTGATTAGGGAAAGATAGGCAGGAAAAAACCATTTGTGTCCGGATAGAATTGAGGGACAGGTCGGAGTGTTTAGGCAGGGCGAGTTGTAGGCATTTTAGGGATAGAGTCTGCTGAATTATAGGGTCAGTGTCTTCTACAAACTACAATCGATATTGCTGTGTGGGGGGTGGGGTGAATCTGCACTCAATCCTGATCTACGATCTCTTCTCAATCCTGTTAGGGACAGAGTCTGCTGAATTTTAGGGAAACTGTGTTCTACAAACTACAATCGATATTGCTGTGTGGTGTGGGATTGGAGATAGGCAGGTGTCAGTGATCCACATCCATTTTTCTGTGTGTGAGCTGCAGTGAACACAATCTTTTTGGGGTGCAGTGAACACAATCCTTTTTGGTGTGCAGTGAACACAATCTTTGTGGGGTGCAGTGAACAAAATCCTTTGTGGGGTGCAGTGAACACAATCCTTTTTGGGGTGCAGTGAACAACATCCTTTTTGGGGTGCAGTGAACACAATCTTTTTGGGGTGCAGTGAACAAAATCCTTTGTGGGGTGCAGTGAACACAATCTTTTTGGGGTGCAGTGAACACAATCTTTTTGGGGTGGAGTGAACAACATCCTTTTTGGGGTGCAGTGAACAAAATCCTTTTTGGGGTGCAGTGAACAAAATCATTTTTGGGGTGCAGTGAACACAATCTTTTTGGGGTGCAGTGAACACAATCTTTGTGGGGTGCAGTGAACACAATCTTTTTGGGGTGGAGTGAACAACATCCTTTTTGGGGTGCAGTGAACAACATCCTTTTTGGGGTGCAGTGAACACAATCTTTTTGGGGTGCAGTGAACACAATCTTTGTGGGGTACAGTGAACACAATCTTTTTGGGGTGGAGTGAACAAAATCATTTTTGGGGTGCAGTGAACAACATCCTTTTTGGGGTGCAGTGATCAAAATCCTTTTTGGGGTGCAGTGAACACAATCTTTTTGGGGTGCAGTGAACAAAATCCTTTGTGGGGTGCAGTGAACAGAATCTTTGTGGGGTGCAGTGAACACAATCTTTGGGGGGGTACAGTGAACACAATCTTTTTGGGGTGCAGTGAACACAATCTTTGTGGGGTACAGTGAACAGAATCTTTGTGGGGTGCAGTGAACACAATCTTTGGGGGGTACAGTGAACACAATCTTTTTGGGGTGCAGTGAACACAATCTTTGGGGGGTACAGTGAACACAATCTTTTTGGGGTGCAGTGAACACAATCTTTGTGGGGTGCAGTGAACACAATCTTTGGGGGGGTACAGTGAACACAATCTTTTTGGGGTGCAGTGAACAACATCCTTTTAGGGTGCAGTGAACACAATCTTTGTGGGGTGCAGTGAACAACATCCTTTTAGGGTGCAGTGAACACAATCTTTGTGGGGTGCAGTGAACAGAATCTTTGTGGGGTGCAGTGAACACAATCTTTGGGGGGTACAGTGAACACAATCTTTGTGAGGTGCAGTGAACACAATCTTTGTGGGGTGCAGTGAACACAATCATTGTGGGGTGCAGTGAACTCAATCTTTGTGGGGTACAGTGAACACAATCTCATACTTCTGAAGGTTTGAGGGTGCTGCCTGTTCCATACTCCCCCTACTCCTCATCTAGCCTTTTAGGGGTACAAACAATAGTAATTGGGGCCCAGTGTGGTTGTGTACGTGTGATATACATACACTTTTTTGGGATCATATTTTCTATTCCGCTATTTAATCAAAAACCTTTGGGGATCAGTTAAATTGGGGGATAGTCTGTGTTGGTACGTGTGAGAGAGATCCACCTTTCCAAGTTGTTGGGGTTCATCTCATACTTCTGAAGGTTTGAGGGTGCTGCCTGTTCCATACTCCCCCTACTCCTCATCTAGCCTTTTAGGGGTACAAACAATAGTAATTGGGGCCTAGTGTGGTTGTGTACGTGTGATATACATACACTTTTTTTGGATCATATTTTCTATTCCGCTATTTAATTTAACTGGGCCTCCATGCGAGACCTGTGTGCCTTGTTGCGCTGTTTTGAGTACTCCACCAACATGGCCAGTGGCAATGACGCCGTTCTCAGCTTAACTATCCCACTTCTATGCCTCCTTGAAAAAACAATTCGGGCGATGATGGAAGAGGATGTGGCACAGGATGAGGAGGAGGAGGAGGATGAAGAGGTAACATTTCCAAGGCTTTCAGGGCAGTCATTCGCAAGGGGCTCCGAGGGTGGGTTCCTGCACACGCAAACGCCAGGGACGCAATTGTCCAGCAGGGGCACAGTTCTGGAGGATGAGGAGGATGAGGAGGAGGAGGAGCTGGAGGAGGAGATGGAACCATGTTCACAGCAGGGTGGCACCCAGGCCAGCTCATGGCCATCACTGGTGCGTGGCTGGGGGGATACAGAGGACACGGACGATACACCTCCCACAGAGGACAGCCTTTCGTCGCCTCTGGGCAGCCTGGCACACATGAGCGATTACATGCTGCAGTGTCTCCACAACGACCGCCGAGTTGCCCACATTCTAACTTGTGCTGATTACTGGGTGGCCACGCTGCTGGATCCCCGTTACAAGGACAACGTACCGTCCTTAATTCACTCACTGGAGCGCGATCGCAAGATGCGCGAGTACAAGCGCACGCTGGTAGACGCCATGCTGCTGGCATTCCCATCTGACAGCGGGGCCACAGTGGAAGCACAAGGCAGAGGAGGAGGAGGAGGAGGTCGCCAACGCAACCAGGGCACCGCCAGCACCTCAGAAGGCAGGGTTAGCATGGCCGAAATGTGGAAAAGCTTTGTCAGCACGCCACAACAAACAGCAGCACCAGCAGCTCAGATGGAACGTCTTAGCAGGAGGCAGCATTTTACCAACATGGTGGAGCAGTATGTGTGCACACGCCTACATGTAGTGAATGACGGGTCTGCCCCCTTCAACTTCTGGGTCTCCAAATTGGGCACATGGCCTGAGCTTGCCCTTTACGCCTTGGAGGTGCTGGCGTGCCCTGCAGCCAGTGTATTATCTGAACGGGTATTTAGCACGGCTGGGGGCGTTATAACAGACAAGCACAGCCGCCTGTCCAGAGACAATGTGGACAAGCTCACGTTCATTAAAATGAACCAGGCATGGATCCCACGGGACTTTTCCGTACCTTATGCAGAATAGCAATGGATACCGACCTTACCCACCCATTGTTCCATTTTTGCTCTTTCTCACTCTTTTGGGGTGTACCCTCATTTAAAATTGTTGAAAAGAAGCAGTGTTGGCTACCTCGTCCTCCTCCTCAGGGCCAGATTAATGTAGGGGCTATTGGAGCTGCAGCTCCAGGCCCCTACCTTTTATATAGGCCCCGGGTTGGCCATATTCACTGTTACCGCTCTTCTGTCACTTGTAAACACAGAAGTCTGGCTTCTATGCTCGCTTCCCCAGGCAGCACCCTCAGAACCTCCCCACACAGCGTGAAGGCCGGACAAGGAGGGACAGTTGGCGATGCATGGATGTGTTTATGGGCTTCAGAGACAGCATCCCATGTTGAATTAGGCATGCATGGCTGCACCCTTCCTCCTCTGGGTGCATGGCAAGGCACGGCCCTTAAGGCCCTTCAAAATCCTCAGCACCAAGCCCATGATGCTGTTAATCCGGCCCTGGTCCTCCTCCACCGCCGCTTCCACCTACACCGCCCATAGGTGTGCGCAGCCTATTGCATTAAGGTGTGCACCCCAAAGTTGAAATACACATGCATGTGTTTGCCAGCAGGGAGAGTAATGTATCGGGGCCATGTACCTGTAGGCAAGGAGAAATAGAGCAGAGCAGGTCCCAGGGAGATCTTTCCCATCTCCTCACTGGCAATGCTATGTGCCCTAGGTGATTAGGGTGTGCCCAGGCACACCCAGCACACCCTGTGCGCACGCCTATGTCACCGCCACATCCACCACCACCTCAACCTCCCTCCTACTCCATATGGGCCTCGTCCTTCAGAGATGAAGAAGAACATTGTTTTATTTTTCTGTTTTTTTTTGTTGTTTTAAGTTATTTCCCTATCCACATTTGTTTGCAGAGCACTTGCCATGCTCTTAATTACGTTTTGCTGCCATTTGCAGCACTCTAGCCCTTTCCTTTGGTGTTTTAGAGCCATTTTAGTGCCTTAAAGTTCGGGTCCCCATTGACTTCAATGGGGTTCGGTGTCCGGGAAAAGTTCGGTAAAAGTCCGGGACACGGACCCGGACTTTTTTTTAAAGTTCGGCCGAACCCGTCGAACACGGACATCTAGGTGTCCGCTCAACCCTAGTCATAATGAAAGCCACGCCTCCAGATAAAGGTGATCCGCCTGAGCAGATGACATAATAAACTGACTCAATGTATTCATTCTCTGGATCTAAATCAGTCATAGGGCAGATTTGTTACATAGGAAAAGTAAGTACACCCCAACAGTGCTGGGACAAGGTCACCTAGAATCCATAGCGAACATGTCAAACTGCGGCCACCCCCCTCCCCTTCCCCTCACAAGATGTATGAGCATTTTATGTCAGCAAACCCCCCCCCCCCCCCCCCCAACAAAATAAAAAATTAGCACTATTTTGCATGCTTACCTCATAAATAAACATAAATTCCCCCAAAAGCACCCCTGATTAAATCCACCCTCCCAGCGCAAATCTTTGCCCCCCCCCCCCATCCCCCGTCCCTGCTCAAATCCTCTCTCTCCATGAAAATCCCCCCAGCACAAATTGACCCTCCCCAAAAAATCACTCCTCTTAGCACAAATCATCTGCCCCTCAACTTTCTCCTCCCAGTACATATCATCTCCCCCCCCCTCACTCCAAATCCCCCCTCCCAGCGCAAATTCCCTCCATCCTGCCCAACACAAATCCCCCCCCCAATCTTTTTACAGTGCTCCCCCCCACCTCTAATGATACCACAGTGCCCAGGGCAGTGCCCCTCCTGCCTAAACCTTGCCCCGGCCCTGCACCCCAACATTTCAAATGCTAGAAATTAGAAATCAGAATCTGGTGTTCCAGATACGGGCCAATAAGTAGAACCTCACAAGGGAGTATGTAGGTAGAACGTGTCTTATTAAACCCTTTATTGCCATTGATTTAAATAGCATGGCAGTGGGGGAGGGGGGTTTTTCACACACTGTGTGTATATCTGACAAGCTTTAACCACCTAAGCCCCGGAGGATTTAGCTGCTCAAAGACCAGGCCCTATTTTGTCATTCGGGACTTCGTGACTTTAACGTACAATTGCGCGGTCGTGCGACGCTGTACCCAAATAAAATTGACGTCCTTATTTAACCACAAATAGAGCTTTCTTTTGGTGGTATTTGATCACCTGTGCGATTTTTATTTTTTGCGCTATAAACCAAAAAAGATCGACAATTCTAAAAAAGTAACAATATTTTTCACATTCTCAAAAAAAAAAAAAGTGAAAATCAAAATTTTTTTTAACATTTTAGGCCAATTTGTTTTCTGCTACATATTTTTGGAAAAAAGGATTGCAATAAGCGTATTTTGATTGGTTTGCGCAAAAGTTATTGCATTTACTAACTACGGGAAAGATTTAGGTCATTTTTGTTGTTTTTTTTTTTAACGAGTAATGGCGGGGATCTGCGATTTTTTTGCAGAACTGCGACATTGTGGAGGACAGATCGGACCCTTGACTGATATTTTTGACACTTTTGGGGGGAACAGTGACATTACCAGTGACAGTACTATAAATATGCACTGTCACTGTACTAATGACACTGGCAGGGAAGGGGTTAACTTTATTGGTGATCAAGGGGTTAAGTATGTCCCTAGGGGCGTGATTCTATCTTTGGGGGGGCGTGGCTTGTGATGTAATCACAGAGACATACGATCCTACATAGCAGGATCGCATAGCCTCTTTCATTACTTTAGTGAGAATGACAGACGGCTGTGTTTCTCCCTCTCCTGCGGGAGATCGCGAGTGGCCGGCGGTCATCGGAGCAGCCGGTCACACACGCTGGCTCCCCAGGGAATGAGCGGGGGCGCGCGCCCGCCCCCTACAGGCTCGTGGGCGAGCGACGTTGGTAAAACCCTTAAATACTTCAGCAAAGCCTCTTAATGGGATTCATAAAAAGATTTGTAAAAAGATATAAAAAAAAATAGAATTGTATAAAATAATAAAAGAAACAAAAAATAATAAAAATAAAAACTACTGACACCATCCACTGCTCTACTGACACCATCCACTGCTCTACTGACACCATCCACTGCTCTACTGACACCATCCACTGCTCTACTGACACCATCCACTGCTCTACTGACACCATCCACTGCCCTACTGACACCAGCCACTGCTCTACTGACACCATCCACTGCCCTACTGACACCATCCACTGCCCTACTGACACCATCCACTGCCCTACTGACACCATCCACTGCTCTACTGACACCATCCACTGCTCTACTGACACCATCCACTGCCCTACTGACACCGTCCACTGCTCTACTGACACCATCCACTGCCCTACTGACACCGTCCACTGCTCTACTGACACCATCCACTGCCCTACTGACACCATCCACTGCCCTACTGACACCGTCCACTGCTCTACTGACACCATCCACTGCCCTACTGACACCGTCCACTGCCCTACTGACACCGTCCACTGCCCTACTGACACCGTCCACTGCCCTACTGACACCATCCACTGCCCTACTGACACCATCCACTGAATTACTGACAAGGTCAGTATATACTGTATACACACGTCACTCTCCTGGGGAAGACACTAACGAAGCACAATCTGCACTCCATTAAATTCACTGGAGGACTGGGGAGGGTGGGGTGGGGGATGTACTTACTTTTCCCACAGCACACTCCCACATCTTTTGATATTTTTTCGAATAAATGAGTAAAAGGGAATTTTTTTCTTGTTTTTCCTCAGGTAGGTCCCCTTTATCTGTGGGCGCTGATTGAATAAAAATCGAATGTTTGCCTCTTGCACTTACCTTTTCACATGACTGCATATGAATTATTTCGGCACCATATGAGAAAGTATCAGGCCGATAGATGAAATGTATAAAGGTCCCTGGTCCATGGGGGGGGGGGGATAGATGAAATGTATAAAGGTCTCTGGTCCAAGGGGGGGTATAAAGGTCTCTGGTCCATGCGAGGGGGGGGGGGGGGTTAGATGAAATGTATAAAGGTCTCTGGTCCATTTGGGGGGGGGGGGTAGATGAAATGTATAAAGGTCTCTGGTCCATTGCGGGGAGGGGGGATACGGGTGTGAGAGGTGAAGGGACCTTTTATATAAAATATCCATGCAGCAGGTGATACATCAATAGAGATAGGTGAGATCCTCAGGCTGAGCTATGACTAAGCGCTAAGAGAACGTGAAATGCGTTTTTCGATGTTTTTATGGACTTGCGGTGATTTTCCTGGACTTGCGGCCAACCAGAATTCTTTTTGCTCACAGGTGAGATCATAACTGCTGAGTGACCGGTGGTGAGGATATGAACACCTGGTAGGAAGGAAATAATAAGAAGGTTACTTTGTGTCATCCCCGTGTACAATGGAACTGATTAGAAGATACAAAATGTCATAGAGAGTCCCCGGTAATACTGAGCTCCACACTGTATGTCAGGCCGCCATGATGGCGCCAATTAGGGCTGCGCAAACCCTGAGACGTTCTCTAGCAGAGAATCCCAGGCTGGGACCGGATCAGGGAAACAGAAAACCCATCTGTGCAAAGACTTGGATCAATCGGGTTTTCTAGTTCTTGGTGTCTATATCTGACCGGCAGACTCTGGTGGAATCTAGGAGCCCATTCTGGTATTAGGATGAATCTAGATTCAGATGTTATCAGCCACCTTGTGGTGTTTCAGTTCCTCCTGTCACTTACTCTATCATAGAAATCAAATAAATACTCAAGCAGGGATGGTGGGAACCCCTCATAATGGGCACAGCAGGCGTACAGACCCGGGAACTCAGCACAGGGATGGTGGGAAACTGCCATTCCACTCCCTGACAGCGAGGTGTGAGGTTGCTGGTTCCTTAGCTCGTGTGCTTCCAGAAGCCAGGGGCTAGAGTTGCTTCTCTGCCCCAGGAAGGATGCTGGATCCTGGGGAGGACCCTGGCGGGGGCCCCCTGGATAAGCCTGAGACTAGGCCTCAGTCTATGGAAGACATGGAGCTCGGCCCAAGGAGGGGTGAATCCCTGTCTACCTATAGACGGAGGACTGTTGAAAAGCTGAGGCGGATTGAGAAAGAGGAGGAGAAATTGGCAACTTTGAAAGTAGAATTTAAAAAGAAAAAGTTGTATTGTGCCAAACTGTACAGTAAGAAGAGACCGGCTCTGAGGCCTGAATTGAAGGACTTGGAACAAGCTTTGAGGAAGCAGAAAGAGCTGGTGAGCTCTCTGAAGGAAAGCTGTGAAGCACTTCAGGAGAAATACAGGAATGAGGAACGTTTCAGCCGTATGAGGAGAGGAGCCGTTTCCAGCATGGAGAGTGACCCAGTCAGTGAGGAGATTCAGGTACCGACAGAGTCAGCAGAGAGTGAGAAAGTGGGCCCGGAGGATGAGCCCAGCTCTTCGACACCTCACACATCTGCTGAGCCCCCAATGGTGGAGGCCTCTGTCTCCCTCCCTCTGCAGCAGCAATGTGGAACATCTGAGCAGGAGGTTGAGGGGGGTACCGGCATGTTGGAGTTCGTCGCTGAGCTGGAATCCCCTCTGGATGGAAGAAAGTTCCATTTTTCTGCAGATTCCCCAGATGAGGAGATGGATACCGTTCCTCGCCCTATGAAAGAGAGACCTGTGGAGAAAGGAAAATTTACCATTAAGCCTACAACAACCAGGAGGAAGTTTGATCCCACCATCAGCCATGACACTGCAGAGGTAACACAGCAAGCAGGTACAGTGTGTGTGCAAAGTGGTGATGTGAACTTTAATGACAATGTGCTTGCTGAGGGTTGTAGTGCTATGGGCTGTCAGCCCACACCCATAGACAATGTGCAGCATGCAGTGCAACCTGATACACCTGCCGAAAAAATTCCACTTTTAAATGCAAGTGGTGAGAAAATTGGAAAAAACTGTGTGTTTCTGGTTGAAGAGTCTGCAGAGAGGAGCACCACGGACATTGCAGAGGCTTTGCCTGGACCAAATACAGTGGCTGTTCCTGAGCATGGTGGAGGAGATGCTGGGAGCAGTAGTACTATAACTTTTTTGGAGCTGTGATTGAACCCAGGAAAGCAGCTGAGTGCTCAGAGAAGGGGGAGGGGGTGGGTCTTGTCTCTGCTGCTCCAAAGACTGCAAGGGTTGATTCAGGCTCCTTGTCATCAGGTGTGGTTGGGTCTAAAGACAATGCTGTAATTGCTGATGTTTCTGGGAGGAAAACCTATGCTGGTGCTGCTGAAGGGTTTGGGAGGGGGGTGCAAGCAGGGAAGGAGCATGGAAATGTTTTATCTTCCTCATTATTTAAAAGGAGGAATGTGGTACAGCTCAGATGGGAAGGCGAAGGTATTCCGCCATATAGGAGAGCTGTGGTTGATAAGATTCTGCAGATGGGCTTTAAACCTGCAGATATCTTTGCCCTGATCAGTCCGACCGGCTCCTATGAGTATGATTTGTCCTTTGTCCGTCCGGAGTCTTTGGACATATTTTGGGAGAAATATGAACATGTGTGTAGGGGCCTGCCGGACTGGAAAGGGCTCATCCCCAAAGTTGTGTCACGTCAGCCACTCATTAAAATGGTGACGATTCTTGTGCGCAATGAATCCATACCGCAAGGGGATTTATCTGTATGGCTGAGGAGATATGGAGACATCCTGAGCCCCTTACACAAAATTATGGATGATCGAGGAATATGGACGGGGGGGATGGTCTGTGCAGCTAAAACTAAGAGTCATTGATAATGTCATCCAGCATCTGCCATCCTCAGCTTTCCTGGGGAGGGACAGACTGACCATATTCTATCCAGGCCAGCCAAAGCTGTGCAATAAGTGTGGGGATAAAGGGCACTTTGCATCCTCCTGTCCAGTAATGAAATGCTCTCTGTGTCAGGATTTAGGGCATTTGGCAAAAGATTGCAATATTATAAGGTGCAACTTGTGCAATGCAGTTGGGCATCCTTATAGCCAGTGTCCTGAGGCAGTACACAACCAGCCTGAGCTCATGAGAGAGTTTTTCCGTCTGGACATGGAGGATGCTCAGAGCTCAGCAGCTAGGGTGCCTGCGATTCCCTCCGAGACTGTACCAATACCCAGTGTGTCAGTGTCTTCCCAGTCTGTGGTGCCCCAGTCTGTACCAATACCCAGTGTGTCAGTGTCTTCCCAGTCTGTGGTGCCCCAGTCTGTGCCAATGCCTAGTGTGTCAGTGTCTTCTCAGTCTGTGGTGCCCCAGTCTGTGCCAATGCCTAGTGTGTCAGTGTCTTCTCAGTCTGTGGTGCCCCAGTCTGTGCCGATTCCCAGTGTGTCAGTGTCTTCCCAGTCTGTATGTAAGGTATCGGTTACTAAGAATGTGTCCAATCCTTCTGTGTCTATGTCTTCCAAAATTGCAGAGGCGGCAAGAGGTGCTGAGGCAGGGGCATCAAGTACAGTGCCAGTCCCTTCCCCTAGACATTGCAGGGCTTCTATTAGGGACCATGGGGTGCAGAGGAGTGGGGAGAATGGTGAAGAGGCTGGCCTGGTGGCAGATAAGGTAAGGGAGAGTGGGGGTGAAGGGGAGGGTGAGAGTGGGGAAACTGTTATTTCCAATTTGTCCAAGGGGGATGTGGAATGGTTGGAGGAGAAAAGAAAGAAGGGCAAAAGAAGGAAAAAAAAGTGTTCAGCTACCCACAGTCCCGAGGTTTTGCCTTTGACAAATAAGTTTGGGGTCCTGTCAGATGATGAGGATGATGAATGGGACTTGTTGAGTACAGAATCTTCCATGGATGATGAGTCGCAGGGTGCATTGAAGCGCACTGGTTCTCCAGGGGGAGAGAGTAGTCAGGCTAAGAAACGGCTGCCTCAATCATCTGTTAAAAGTGGCACCCAATAATGTTATCAGCTGAAAATCAGTCATAAAATATCATTTTTGATTAAAGGCTCCATGCATGGTGAAGTTTCTTAGTCTGGCTCTCTCGTAGGGTTTATGCTGTGTGCAATTTGGTTTATTTATTATCTTCTTGTTTTGTATAGTTATATTCAATTATTTTGTAAATATGTTATTTATTATGGTTTTATTGTATATAAGTTGATTGTTTGTAAGAATTTCCAATAAACAAAATTAACCCCTCATAATGGGCACAGCAGGTGTACAGACTCAGGAACTCAGCACAGGGATGGTGGGAACCCCTCATAATGGGCACAGCAGGTGTACAGACCCGGGAACTCAGCACAGGGATGGAGGAAACCCCTCATAATGGGCACAGCGGGTGTACAGACCCGGGAACTCAGCACAGGGAGGATGGGAACCCCTCATAATGGGCACAGCAGGTGTACAGACCCGGGAACTCAGCACAGGGATGGTGGGAACCCCCCATAATGGGCACAGCTGGTGTACAGACCCGGGAACTCAGCACAGGGTTGGTGGGAACCCCTCATAATGGGCACAGCGGGTGTACAGACCCCGGAACTCAGAACAGGAATGGTGGGAACCCCTCGTAATGGGCACAGCAGGTGTACAGACCCAGGAACTCAGCACAGGGATGGTGGGAAACTGCCATTCCACTCCCTGACAGCGAGGTGTGAGGTTGCTGATTCCTTAGCTCGTGTGCTTCCAGAAGCCAGGGGCTAGAGTTGTTTCTCTGCCCCAGGAGGGATGCTGGATCCTGGGGAGGACCCCGGCGGGGGCCCCCTGGATAGGCCTGAGACTAGGCCTCAGCCTATGGAAGACATGGAGCTCGGCCCAAGGAGGGGTGAATCCCTATCTACCTTTAGACGGAGGATTGTGGACAAGCTGACAAGGATTGAGAAAGAGGAGGAGAAATTGGCAGCTTTAAAAACTGAATTTAAAAAGAAAAAGTTGTATTGTGCCAAACTGTACAGTAAGAAGAGACCGGCTCTGAGGCCTGAATTAAAGGACTTGGAGCAAGCTTTGAGGAAGCAGAAAGAGTTGGTGAGCTCTCTGAAGGAAAGTAGCGGAGCTTTTAAGGAAAAATACAGGAATGAGGAACGTTTCAGCCGTATGAGGAGAGGAACCGTTTCCAGCATGGAGAGTGACCCAGCCAGTGAAGAGATGCAGGTACCGACAGAGTCAGCAGAGAGTGAGAAAGTGGGCCCGGAGGATGAGCCCAGCTCTTCAACACCTCAGACATCTGCTGAGCCCCCAATGGCGGAGGCCTCTGTCTCCCTCCCTCTGCAGCAGCAATGTGGAACATCTGAGCAGGAGGTTGAGGGGGGTACTGGCATGTTGGAGTTCATCGCTGAGCTGGAAACCCCTCTGGATGGAAGAAAGTTACATTTTTCTGCGGATTCCCCAGATGAGGAGATGGATACCGTTCCTCGCCCTATGAAAGAGAGACCTGTGGAGAGAGGAACATTCACCATGAAGCCTGCAACAACCAGGAGGAAGTTTGATCCCACCATCAGCCATGACACTGCAGAGGTAACAACACAGCAAGCAGGTACAGTGTGTGTGCAAGGTGGTGTTGTGAACTTTAATGACAATGTGCTTGCTGAGGGTTGTAGTGCTATGGGCTGTCAGCCCACACCCATAGACAATGTGCAGCATGCAGTGCAACCTGATGCACCTGCTAAAAAAACTTTAAATGCGATTGGTGGGAAAACTGAAAATAACTTTGAGCTTTTGGTTGAAGTGTCTGCAGAGAGGAGCACCACGGACATTGCAAAGGCTTTTCCTGACCCAGATAAAGCTGTTGTTCCTGAAAATGGTGCAGGAGATGCTGGGAGCAGTAGTGCTACAACTGTTGGGGATTCTGCAGTAAAAAAAACTGTGATTGAACCCAGGAAAGCAGCTGAGTGCTTAGAGAAGGGGGAGGGGGTGGGTCTTGTCTCTGCTGCTCCAAAGACTGCAAGGGTTGATTCAGGCTCCTTGTCAGCAGGTGTGGTTGTGTCTAAGGACAATGCTGTAATTACTGGTATGTCTGGGAGGAAAACCTATGCTGGTGCTGCTACAGGATCTGGTAGGGGGGAGCATGGAAATGGTTTATCTTCCTCACTATTTAAAAGGAGGAATGTGGTTCAGCTCAGATGGGAAGGCGAAGGTATTCCCCCATATAGGAGAGCTGTGGTTGATAAGATTCTGCAGATGGGGTTTAGACCCGAAGATATCTTCGCCCTGATCAGTCCGACCGGCTCCTATGAGTATGATTTGTCCTTTATCCGTCCGGAGTCTTTGGACATATTTTGGGAGAAATATGAGCATGTGTGTAGGAGCCTGCCGGACTGGAGAGGGCTCATCCCCAAAGTTGTGTCACGTCAGCCACTTATTAAAATGGTGACGATTCTTGTGCGCAATGAGTCCATACCACAAGGGGATTTATCTGTATGGCTGAGGAGATATGGAGACATCCTGAGCCCCTTACACAAAATTATGGATGACCGAGGAATATGGACGGGGGGATGGTCTGTGCAGCTAAAACTGAGGGTTATTGATAATGTCATCCAGCATCTGCCATCCTCAGCTTTCCTGGGAAGGGACAGGCTGACCATCTTTTATCCAGGCCAGCCAAAACTGTGTAATAAATGTGGGGATAAAGGGCACTTTGCATCCTCCTGTCCAGTGATGAAATGCTCTCTGTGTCAGGATTTAGGGCATTTGGCAAAGGATTGCAACATTATAAGGTGCAACTTGTGCAATTCGGTTGGGCATCCTTATAGCCAGTGTCCCGAGGCAATGCATAACCAGCCTGAGCTCATGAGAGAGTTCTTCCGCCTGGACATGGAGGATGCTCAGAGCTCAGCAGCTAGGGTGCCTGCGATTCCCTCTGAGTCTGTGCCAATGCCCAGTGTGCATGTGTCTTCCCAGTCTGTGCGTTTGCCTAGTGTGCCTGTGTCTTCCCAGTCTGTGCGTTTGCCTAGTGTGCCTGTGTCTTCCCAGTCTGTGATTTCCCAGTCTGTGCCAATTCCCAGTGTGTCAGTGTCTTCCAAATCTGTGGTGCCCCAGTCTGTGCGTTTGCATGTATCAGTTACCGAGAATGTGTCCAATCCTTCTGTGTCTATGTCCTCCAAAATTGCAGAGGCCGCAAGAGGTGCTGATGCAGGGGCATCAAGTGCAGTGCCAGTCCCACCCCCTCGACATTTCAGGGCTTCTATTGGGGACCAGGGGATGCAGAGGAGTGGGGAAAATGGTGAAGAGGCTGGCCTGGTGGCAGATAAGGTAAGGGAGAGTGGGGGTGAAGGGGAGGCTAAGAGTGGGGAGACTGTAATTTGCAGTTTGTCCAAGGATGATGTGGAATGGTTGGAGGAGAAAAGGAAGAAGGGCAAAAGAAAAAAAAAAAGGTGTTCAGTTGCCCAAAGTCCTAAGGTTTTGCCCTTGAAAAATAAGTTTGGGGTCCTGTCAGATGATGACGATGAATGGGACTCGTTGAGTACGGCGTCTTCTATGGATGATGAGTCCCAGGGTGCATTGAAGCGCACTGGTTCTCCAGGAAGAGAGAGTAGTCAGGCTAAGAAACGGCTGCCTCAATTATCCTAATGGCAGTTCCCACTCCGTTAAAAGTGGCAACCATTAATGTTGCCAGCTTAAAATCAGTGAGTGCTCGTCATATGGCCTTATTTTTGCTCAGCGAGTTTGATGCTGACATTTTGTTTTTGCAAGAGACCCATCTCAGTAATCTGGCTGATATACATCTGGCAAAGAAGGAGTGGAAGCGTGGTCCCTCCTTTTGGTCTCTTGCAGCCGAGCCTTACAGCGGGGTTGCGGTCCTTTTTTCTGGTATGGTAACATGCCGACGGGTAATTGAGGTAGAGATTGGGAGATGCATGATTTTGGATGTCTCTGTGAGGGGGCAGGACCTGCGCCTGATTAACATCTATGGTCCCCAGACAAAATGGGACAGGAAATGCCTCTTTACAAAGATTAAGCCTTTTCTTTTTACGGCTCAGCAGGTTATCTTTGGAGGTGACTTCAACACCATTACTAGGCCTAAAGACAGGAGAGGTTTCAGAGATAAGCTGGGCTATGACAGCCTTTTCCTGAATGCAATGGTTAGGGAAGCAGGTCTGGTAGATGTGCACATTAAGCGCTGCCCAGACAGCACGGGGTTCACTTTTCAGCGAGGTAATAGTCAGAGTAGGATAGATAGGTTTTTTTTAAAGGAGGACTCTGCTTTTTCGGCACCTGTTTGTCGGGCAGTGGAGTTTTCTGATCACTGTATTCTATATTTGACTCTGAATGCCTCAGGCGTGCCACCTAGGGGGAGGGGTATCTGGAGATTGAATTCGGCCCTCCTGGATGACGAGGAAGTAAGACAATCCTTTGAGGAATTTTTTCAGGCACAGGTAACTATCCTAGACTTTTGCAACAGTAAGTCAGAATGGTGGGAGCTTATAAAACAGCGGACTGTTAGGCTTTTCAAGGCCATAGGGAGAAAGAGACAGCAAGATAAGTATATCACCTACCAGCGTTTGCGGAGGAAACTTGACCGCCTTGTATCGAATGGAGGAGATTCTGGGGCGATCTCTGAGGTGAAGCTCCTCCTGAGGACCCATCAATATGACCGGCACGCCTCTTTGGTTCAGGAAAGGGACTATGGGAAATACCATTCGCCTGACCCTTACCAGAACTGTAAACAGAGCGTAGCAGTTAAGACGGTCAATGGCCTGAAGGACAGTACGGGCTCTCTGACGAAGTCTAGGTCAGGGATCCTGGAGGTCGTCAGGTCATACTATGCTGATCTCCTGGGAGGAAAGAACCTTGATCGGACAGGGATGTTGAGTTTTTTGGACTCTACGCCAGGTCTGGAAAATATTGTTCCTTTGATGAATTTGACAGATGAAATCACTGCAGATGAGGTGATCCAGGCTATTGATAAACTAGCCATCAGGAAAACGCCAGGGCCAGATGGTTTGACAGCCGAATTTTATAAATGTTTTAAGAAGATCCTGGCTTCACACCTTGCGGAGGTTTTTAATGGCTGTTTGCATGAGGGTTCTCTCCCTCCTTCCATGAGGCAATCTGCAGTGGTTCTTCTGTCAAAGGGCAAAGATCCTTCGATGATTGAGAATTGGCGCCCCATTAGCCTTCTTAATGTCGATAGAAAGATACTGGCAAAGATTTTTTTCTGGCGATTATCATCAGTGGCAGGCGATTTGTTATCCCATCACCAGCACTGCGCAATCCAGGGTAGAAGCACTTTCTCAGCTGTGTTAGCTGTCCGGGAGGCCTTGGAGCGTTGTAGGGCTGCTGGTTGGGGTAAATATCTGCTGACATTGGATCAGGCTAAGGCCTTTGATAGGGTTAATCATGAGTACCTATGGCTCCTTCTTGGCAAGTATGGCCTGGAGGGGGGTTTCATTGATTGGCTCAAGATTTTGTACAAAGGGGCTGAAAGCTTTCCTCTGGTTAATGGTTGGGTTGGGCAGCCCTTTGTGGTTGGCTCAGGTGTGCGTCAGGGGTGTCCTTTGAGTCCTCTGCTATATGCGTTTGCAATCGACCCCTTCATTAGAAGGCTAGAGAGTGGACCATTGTGTGGGGTACCTTTGGGCATCGCTGGTGAGCCTCCTTTGAAGGTTGTGACTTATGCTGATGACGTTTCTGTTTTTGTCTCTGGGACTGGGGAAGCGCAGGAGGTGGTCTCAGTGACAAGGCAGTATGCGGAAGCATCAGGTTCAAAGGTCAACCAGGACAAGTGTGAAGCTTTCTGGATGGGCGTGGAAGGTGAGAGCTTTGTTCTCCCGGATGACTTCCCGGAGCCCCAACAAAAAATTAGAGTTCTAGGCATTGAATTTGGCCCAGGTGACTATGGTCATGCAAATTGGGTGAGCAGGCTGGAGAATGCCAATGCCAAGGTGGCGAGCTGGAAAAGTTGGCGGTTTTCCTTAAGGGAAAAGGTTGATCTGATCAAAGGTTACCTGATTCCAATTTTTCTGTATGTCAGTTTTGTCTGCATTTTGCCAGTGTCTCTCTATACCAGGATCTATAGTTGTTTCTTCCAGCTGTTATGGGGAAACAGAATAAACCTTGTCAAAAGGAGTGTGACTTATCTTCCTAGGCGGGAGGGTGGTCTAGGAATGATCAACCCTGTAGTCTTTTTCTCTCTGATGTTTGTAAAGTACAACCTTGGTAACATGTTGGCAGAGAGACCGCCTGGGCGGGTTGGTATTTTCCAGTCCTGGTTTAGGCCCTTTCTGCGAAACTGGGAAAATGGTGGGCCAGTGAAAAGCCTGAGGGTCAAGCATGATAAGCTCCCGACTTATGTTGCCCCGTGTTTGAAAATACTTCGGCAGTGGCAAGTAACGGCAGGGGAGATCAGATCTCTTCCAAGGAAACTTCTTGAGAAGCGGATCATGAGCTCTGTTTTTTGCGAACCACTGGCCTTAAGGGATTGCCCAAGCCTAGTTTTGGGGGAGGGTTTGCGTTTGATTAATTTGGAGAGAATCCCAATGAAGTTTAGGGATCAGGCTTGGCTCGCTTTCCATGGAAAACTATATGTGAAGGGCAACCTGAAGTTTCTCTCTGTGAGTGATCGTGGCTGCCCGAGAGTAGAGTGTGGAGGTGCGGTGGAGTCCATGGATCATTTTTTGCTTCAGTGCCCTTTTAATATAGAGGTGTACAAGAGGGTAGGGAGGGCTCTGAGTGTACCCTTCCTCCCCCATATGAGTTATGCAGAGTGGGTGTATGGGGCATTCCAGACTCGCCGGGATTATGATTTGGAAACACTTTTTTTAGTTAGTGTAGTAGTCCGTTATTTCACGTGGAGTGCACGGTGCCAGGTATCCTTACGGAGTAAAATCCTCCCTGTTGAGGTGGTGGTGCAGAACATTCTGGGTGAGGTTGGGAAGATTCGGGGTCTTGAGAAAGACAGGTGGCAGCAGGAGGCCTGGATAAAGGCGTGGAGGAATATCAGGACTCTGTAGCTGCTGCCTGTTGATCTCGGGGTGTGCGGCTTTTCTTTCTGTCCTTGCTTCACTCCCCTAGATTTTCAGATAAAATATATTTTTGATAAAAGGCTCCATGCATGGTGACGGTGATGTTCCTTAGTCTGGCTCTCTCGTAGGGTTTATGCTGTGCGCAATTTGGTTTATTTATTATGTTCTTGTTTGGTTTTTGGTTTTGTATAGTTATATTCAATTATTTTGTAAATATGTTATTTATTAATTTATTTATTATGGTTTTATTGTATATAAGTTGTTGTTTGTAAGATTTTTCAATAAACAAAATTAACCCCTCATAATGGGCACAGCAGGTGTACAGACCCAGGAACTCAGCACAGGGATGGAGGAAACCCCTCATAATGGGCACAGCGGGTGTACAGACCCAGGAAATCAGCACAGGAATGGTGGGAACCCCTAATAATGGGCAAAGCAGGTGTACAGACCTCGGAACTCAGCACAGGGATGGAGGGAACCCCTTATAATGGGCACAGTAGGTGTACAGACCCCGGAACTCAGCACAGGGATGGTGGGAACTCCTCATAATGGGCACAGCAGTGAAGAGAAGAGATCTCCACCCTATAAGGACAAGTATATGTAGCACCCTCCTAGGTAGGTGCTAGGTAAAAGCATTGTTTTTTTTCATCTGCTTATCAGGGGAGCCTGATCAGTAGTTTTGCCTGTTGCATGTGTCCATGTGTGATTCACCTGGTCTGAGGGAGTGTCCCCACTGTATCCAATAGAGGAGCCTGTTGGACAGTGGAGGAAACCCAGCCAGTGACACAGGCTTACATGGCTGTCCCAGTGGGTTGGCACAGAGAGTGGTGCATCCTGGGATTGGTTATAAAAGCCAAGGGCACATGTGACAGGGTGTCTTTGGGCGGGAAGCCAGGTCCCAGGAGGAGGGTGACGTCTGTCTCTCCTCCTGTCAGCAAGGAAGGTGGTCACAGACAGTCGGCCTAGTGCGCCAAGTGTGTATTGCTGAGCCAGGAGGTCCAGGATAGTGACGAGTGGAGCTGAAGGCAGAGCAACCCAGGGAAAAACAGTGTCTGTGAGTACCGGGAAGATTGCCAGGGGTCTGCCTAGGAAGGGGAACACTCCAATGGAGAGTCAGTGGACAAGGGGCCACCATGCAGGGAAAGTGAGAAAGGGGGTGCCAAGTTAGGACGGGGGTGCCAAGTTAGGACCCTGAAGAGAAATTCAGTCAGGAACATATCTTCTACTTCATCAGTGGCAAGGTGAAGCAGCAGCCTTGCCACACTCATTACAGTCCTCAGAAATTGTGCATAGTTCAAGTTGGAGTATCCCACTCATCCCTTCTCCTATCCAAGTTCTAAAATAAAACACAAAAACCAAATCCCCTGGACTGTTCATTGTCTGAGTCAAGTCCTAAAGTAATAAGTAACCCAGGGGAATCCACACTCAGCAGCTCCCTAGGGGGCAGTGCTACATGTGGGGGCTCGTCCGGGATGTCGCCCTGGGTTAACCGGAATGGTTGCTAAGAAAATTTGTGAAAATGTAATTTTTCTCTCAAGGATTGTGTTTTAATGCTCAAGAAAAGTGTGAGGCCTGCTCTACAGGAGATAGGGAGAGTGGGATGAAGAACCAAATGCGCAATAATGGTTGCCCGTGGCAACTAAAGAATTCCTGTCAGGATTGCAAATTGTTTATCCAAGTGATGTGCTGGAGAGCGGGAGAGTTGCATCTTGCTGTGAAAACTGACTGTGACTGCTTAACAGTAAAAGGTGCAAGTGTGGACGGGCACATGGATCGGTGTTACTTTGCTGCTTATACATTGTTGGTGGAATGATATTTTAAAGGGAATAGTGCTGCACAGGAAGAGGAGGAGCTATGTCAGGGGGCGTTCTGCAATAGCTGACATTTCTCAAAGAAGGAAAAGATAACATTTGATACAAATATTAATAAAAAGTAGAAAGTTTCTGGGTGTTGGTGGAGTGCAAAAAATAATCCTATTTGTTGTTGGAATTCTCCCATCCTTCCTGAATTCTGGTTGTTTTTTTCCCAATACAGAGATTTCTAATGATCATCAGCGCCATCTAGTGCCCATAATAAGGTATATTTTTTTCTGAAATACTGGAATCAGTAATAATACCGCATTATGGGCACTAGATGGCGCTGATGATCATTGGAAAGAGTACAGAATAGGGCAGCCAGGAGTATGCAATTAACAGCACAGCATACAGGAAGAAGCAGGGATTGTACAGCACAGCGTACAGAATAGGGCAGCCAGGAGTATACAATTACCAACACAGCATACAAGAAGAGGCAGGGAATGTTATGCACAGCTTACAGGAATAGGCAGGGAATGTACAGCACAGCATACAGGAAGAGGCAGGGAATGTACAGCACAGCATACAGGAAGAGACAGGGAATGGACAGCACAGCATACAGGAAGAGACAGGGAATGTACAGCACAGCATACAGGAAGAGGCAGGGATTGTAAAGCACAGCATACAGGAAGAGGCAGGGATTGTACAGCACAGCATACAGGAAGAGGCAGGGATTGTACAGCACAGCATACAGGAAGAGGCAGGGAATGTACAGTACAGCATATAGAAAGGATCAGGGAATGTACAGCACAGTGTACAGGAAGAGGCAGGGATTGTACAGCACAGCATAAAGGAAGAGGCTGGGAATGTACAGCACAGCGTACAGGAAGAGGCAGGGAATGTACAGCACAGCATACAGGAAGAGGCAGGGATTTTACAGGGAAGAGGCAGGGAATGTACAGCACAGCGTACAGGAAGAGGCAGGGAATGTACAGCACAGCATACAGGAAGAGGCAGGGAATGTACAGCACAGCATACAGGAAGAGGCAGGGATTGTACAGCACAGCATAAAGGAAGAGGCAGGGAATGTACAGCACAGCATTCAGGAAGAGGCAGGGATTTTACAGCACAGCATACAGGAAGAGCCAGGGAATGTACAGCACAGTGTACAGGAAAAGGCAAGTATTGTACAGCACAGCATACAGGAAGAGGCAGGGATTGTACAGCACAGTGTACAGGAAGAGGCAGGGAATGTACAGCACAGCATACAGGAAGAGGCAGGGATTGTACAGCACAGTGTACAGGAAGAGGCAGGGAATGTACAGCACAGCATACAGGAAGAGGCAGGGATTGTACAGCACAGCATACAGGAAGAGGCAGGGATTTTACAGGGAAGAGGCAGGGAATGTACAGCACAGCGTACAGGAAGAGGCAGGGAATGTACAGCACAGCATACAGGAAGAGGCAGGGATTGTACAGCACAGCATACAGGAAGAGGCAGGGAATGTACAGCACAGCATACAGGAAGAGGCAGGGAATGTACAGCACAGTGTACAGGAAGAGGCAGGGATTGTACAGCACAGCATACAGGAAGAGGCAGGGATTTTACAGGGAAGAGGCAGGGAATGTACAGCACAGCGTACAGGAAGAGGCAGGGAATGTACAGCACAGCATACAGGAAGAGGCAGGGAATGTACAGCACAGCGTACAGGAAGAGGCAGGGAATGTACAGCACAGCATACAGGAAGAGGCAGGGATTGTACAGCACAGCATACAGGAAGAGGCAGGGATTGTACAGCACAGCATACAGGAAGAGGCAGGGAATGTACAGCACAGCATACAGGAAGAGGCAGGGAATGTACAGCACAGCATACAGGAAGAGGCAGGGATTGTACAGCACAGCATACAGGAAGAGGCAGGGAATGTACAGCACAGCATACAGGAAGAGGCAGGGATTGTACAGCACAGCATACAGGAAGAGGCAGGGAATGTACAGCACAGCATACAGGAAGAGGCAGGGATTGTACAGCACAGTGTACAGGAAGAGGCAGGGAATGTACAGCACAGTGTACAGGAAGAGGCAAGGAATGTACAGCACAGAATACAGGAAGAGGCAGGGATTGTACAGCTCAGCATACAGGAAGAGGCAGGGAATGTACAGCACAGCATACAGGAAGAGGCAGGGATTGTACAGCACAGTGTACAGGAAGAGGCAGGGAATGTACAGCACAGTGTACAGGAAGAGGCAAGGAATGTACAGCACAGCATACAGGAAGAGGCAGGGATTGTACAGCTCAGCATACAGGAAGAGGCAGGGAATGTACAGCACAGCGTACAGGAAGAGGCAGGGAATGTACAGCACAGTGTACAGGAAGAGGCAAGGAATGTACAGCACAGTGTACAGGAAGAGGCAGGGAATGTACAGCACAGTGTACAGGAAGAGGCAGGGAATGTACAGCACAGTGTACAGGAAGAGGCAAGGAATGTACAGCACAGAATACAGGAAGAGGCAGGGATTGTACAGCACAGCATACAGGAAGAGGCAGGGATTGTACAGCTCAGCATACAGGAAGAGGCAGGGAATGTACAGCACAGCGTACAGGAAGAGGCAGGGAATGTACAGCACAGTGTACAGGAAGAGGCAGGGAATGTACAGCACAGTGTACAGGAAGAGGCAGGGAATGTACAGCACAGCATACAGGAAGAGGCAGGGAATGTACAGCACAGCATACAGGAAGAAGCAGGGATTGTACAGCACAGTGTACAGGAAGAGGCAGGGAATGTACAGCACAGCATACAGGAAGAGGCAGGGAATGTACAGCACAGTGTACAGGAAGAGGCAGGGAATGTACAGCACAGTGTACAGGAAGAGGCAGGGAATGTACAGCACAGCATACAGGAAGAGGCAGGGATTGTACAGCACAGCATACAGGAAGAGGCAGGGATTGTACAGCACAGCATACAGGAAGAGGCAGGGAATGTACAGCACAGCATACAGGAAGAGGCAGGGATTGTACAGCACAGTGTACAGGAAGAGGCAGGGAATGTACAGCACAGTGTACAGGAAGAGGCAGGGAATGTACAGCACAGTGTACAGGAAGAGGCAAGGAATGTACAGCACAGAATACAGGAAGAGGCAGGGATTGTACAGCTCAGCATACAGGAAGAGGCAGGGAATGTACAGCACAGCGTACAGGAAGAGGCAGGGAATGTACAGCACAGTGTACAGGAAGAGGCAAGGAATGTACAGCACAGTGTACAGGAAGAGGCAGGGAATGTACAGCACAGTGTACAGGAAGAGGCAGGGAATGTACAGCACAGTGTACAGGAAGAGGCAAGGAATGTACAGCACAGAATACAGGAAGAGGCAGGGATTGTACAGCACAGCATACAGGAAGAGGCAGGGATTGTACAGCTCAGCATACAGGAAGAGGCAGGGAATGTACAGCACAGCGTACAGGAAGAGGCAGGGAATGTACAGCACAGTGTACAGGAAGAGGCAGGGAATGTACAGCACAGTGTACAGGAAGAGGCAGGGAATGTACAGCACAGCATACAGGAAGAGGCAGGGAATGTACAGCACAGCATACAGGAAGAAGCAGGGATTGTACAGCACAGTGTACAGGAAGAGGCAGGGAATGTACAGCACAGCATACAGGAAGAGGCAGGGAATGTACAGCACAGTGTACAGGAAGAGGCAGGGAATGTACAGCACAGTGTACAGGAAGAGGCAGGGAATGTACAGCACAGCATACAGGAAGAGGCAGGGAATGTACAGCACAGTGTACAGGAAGAGGCAGGGAATGTACAGCACAGTGTACAGGAAGAGGCAGGGAATGTACAGCACAGCATACAGGAAGAGGCAGGGAATGTACAGCACAGCATACAGGAAGAAGCAGGGATTGTACAGCACAGTGTACAGGAAGAGGCAGGGAATGTACAGCACAGCATACAGGAAGAGGCAGGGATTGTACAGCACAGCATACAGGAAGAGGCAGGGATTGTACAGCACAGCGTACAGGAAGAGGCAGGGATTGTACAGCACAGCATGAGTGTGATCATCCATGCAATGTGATTCTGGTATGCATTGCATTGTGGGAAAGTGGGAGTTACTAAAATAGCAAAGAGGTGATTTTTAGCTAAAAACGCAGAAAAATTCGCTACAGAGCCACTGGCGGTTTTCTAAGGTTCCGTGTACATGAGGTCTATAGGGAGAATTTATCCCAGAAGAAAGAGCTTTACACAGAACCCCCGTTTGGAGGTGGGGGAGCCCTTGAGGTATAAAGCTCCCGATTTCCGGGAAATGAGGTATTGGAGACATTGGGATTACCTATTCATGGGTGATGGACGCCGTGTCTGGAGAGGATCCTGGCAATGCACACGATCCCGGGCAATGCTGAGGAGAGAGAAGAGATGGAGATTATGGAAGGGTTGGATGTGTGAGAAGATGGTCTTCAGACGCTGCAGATAGACGGCACAGAAATAAAGTGTCAGCTCTTTTACCGTACCCTGCATCTCCTCCTTCTGCCACGGCATGGACAACAGGGTAGTTTGGGTCGTTCTCGCCTAGTGAGTCCTCCTACGGTCAGATCTTGGTGTTCAGAATGCATCATCTACAACATCAAACACAAATATATTTCACAGTAATGAGATACCGAGGAGGATCGGGGGGGGTTCTTGTATGACAGGAATGAAACTTCCGTTTTTTTTTTTTTGCTTTTCTAAAACTCCGCCCCTTAACCACTTTTGGCACATTTGGCTGCTCAAAGACCAGGGCCTATTTTGCGATTCGGCCCTGTGTGACTTTAACAGAGAATTGCGCGGTCTTGCGAAGCTGTACAAAATGAAATTGACGTCCTTTTTTTCCCACAAACAGAGCTTTCTTTTGGTGGTATTTGATCACCTGTGCGATTTTAATTTTTTGCACAAACAAAAAAAAAAGCGACAATTTTAAAAAAATAATATTTTTCAAATTTTTTTTATATGAAATCCCCCCCCCCCCCCAAAAATGTAAAAATCTAAATTTTTAACATTTTAGGCCAATTTTGGGGAAAAAAAATCGCAATAAGCGGATTTTGATTGGTTTGCGCAAAAGTTATCGCGTTTACTAACTAGGGGAAAGATTTATGTCATTTTTATTGTTTTTTTTTTTTTTTACTAGTAATGGCGGCGATCTGCGATTTTTTTTTTTGCGGGACTGCGACATTGCGGGGGACAGATCGGACCCCTGACTGACATTTTTGACACTTTTGGGGGTACCAGTGACATTACTGCAGTAATCAGTGCTATACATATGCACTGTTACTGTAAAAATGACACTGGCCGGGAAGGGGTTCACTTTATTCGTGATCAGTGGGTTAAATGTATCCCTAGGGGCGTGCTTCTAACTGTGGGGGGGCGTGGCTTGTGATGTAACCACAGAGACATACGATCCTACATAGCAGGATCGTATGATCTCTGCAGTTAGGTCAGGGAGAATGACAGACGGCTTTGTTTACATCAGCCGCCTGCCTTTCTCCCTCTCCACCGGGAGATTGCGAGTGACCGGCGGACATCGGAGCCGCCGGTCACTTGCACGGGGATGTCAGGGAACAAGCGGGGGCGGGAGCGCACCTCCAGCGGCGTGCGCTCGCCCCCTAGGGGCTCCTGGGTGAGCGGCGTAGCCCTACGTCAGTTTGCCCAGGAGGCCAGACTGCCACAGTAAATAGTCGTGCGGCGGTCGGCAAGCGGTTAAAGCTTCCAGAACAATAATAAATATTTCATAAAAATATGATATATACACTATAGTGTCAAAAGTATTGGGACGCCTGCCTTTACACGCACATGAACTTTAATGGCATCCCAGTCTTAGTCCCAGTTGCAGAGCTACCAGGGTTGCAGCACTCACCATTGCAACTGGGCCCTGGAGTTCCGCCACTGTGGGGGGCCCATCTATCCTGGCTGTGCTACTGTGAGGGGACAGACACCCTCCCGCCCCTCCGTTCCTTCCACTGTGCAGGGGGTGCGGCCAGCAACTGAGGGGAGGCCGAGCACTGGAGCCCCGCCTATCCTCTCCAGAGAGAGAAAAGCCATTCAGGGAGGCGGAGGTGGACACTGAATACACCAATAGAGTTAAGGGGGAGGAGCTCTCCCTTCTGCAAGGAGACCCAATGGTAGAGGCATCCCTGCAGACGCCTGTCTTGAATGCTGAGGGGGAATCGTC
Source organism: Pelophylax lessonae (assembly GCF_965119305.1). Lineage (NCBI taxonomy): Eukaryota > Metazoa > Chordata > Amphibia > Anura > Ranidae > Pelophylax > Pelophylax lessonae. The sequence continues at coordinate 560,276,848 of NC_138772.1, read as the reverse complement.
TGACAGACAAAGTAAGTTATTGCTAGTGCAACCTATCCCAACCTCCACCACCGCTTCCTCCTACTGATCCCAACCCCCCCCCCCCACCCCCACCACAGATCTCATCCCTATTCCCCCCATCACCTCTACAACAGATAGGGATAGTAATGAGAACTATGGAGGGGGTGGGTGGGAGGATAACATCATAACTGCCACTGATCCCACCCCCCTCACCACCACCTCTGATCCCCATCCCCCTCACCACTGCCACTAAACCCACCCCGTCCCACCACCATCACTGCCACTGATCCCACCCCCCTCACCGCTGCCACTGATCCCACTCCCCTCACCACCACCTCTGATCCCCACCCCCCTCACCACTGCCACTAATCCCACCCCCTCCCACCACCTCTGATCCCCACCCCCCTCACCACTGCCACTAATCACACCCCCTCCCACCACCATCACTGCCACTAAATCCCACCCCTCCCACCACCACCACTGCCACTGATCCCACCCCCCTCACCACTGCCACTAATCCCCCCCTCCCTCCACCACCACTGATCCCACCCCCCTCACCACCACATCTGATCCCCACCCCCCTCACCACTGCCACTAAACCCACCCCCTCCCCCCACCACCACTGCCACTGATCCCACCGCCCTCACCACCTCCCCTGATCTCCACCCCCTCACCGCTGCCACTAAACCCACCCCCCTCCCCACCACCTCTGATCCCCACCCCCTCACCACTGCCACTAATCCCACCCCCTCCCACCACCATCACTGCCACTGATCCCACCCCCCTCACCACCACCTCTGATCCCCAACCCCTCACCGCTGCCACTAAACCCACCCCCCACCACCACTGCCACTGATCCCACCGCCCTCACCACCTCCCCTGATCTCCACCCCCCTCACCGCTGCCACTAAACCCACCTCCCTCACCACCACCTCTGATCCCCACCCCCTCACCACTGCCACTAATCCCACCCCCTCTCACCACCATCACTGCCACTGATCCCACCCCCCTCACCACCACCTCTGATCCCCACCCCCTCACCACTGCCACTAATCCCACCCCCTCCCTCCACCACCACTGCCACTAATCCCACCCCCTCCCACCACTGCCACTGATCCCACCCCCCTCACCACCACCTCTGATCCCACCCCCCTCACCACCACCTTTGATCCCCACCCCCCTCACCGCTGCCACTAAAACCCCCCACCACTACCACCACCACTGCCTCTCATCCCATCTACCCTACCACCACTGCTGCCACTCATCCAATCCCATCACCGCTGCCACTGATTCTATCCCCCCACTACTGCTACCACTCTTTCCATTCCATCCCCCCATCACTACCACCACCGCTGTGACTCATTCTAACCCCATGCTCTAGGGAGCCCATGCCTCACCCCTGTACACTTGGATAGGAGGGGCGGGGGGGGTGTCATATAGAGGAACCAATCCCCTGTCTGCTGCAGGAAGAATATTGAGGGGATCAGTTCCTTTATATGCTACCCTTGTATCTAGGTACAGGGGGGTGAGGCATGGGGCTGAGTCACCCCAGGGGTTGGGAGGACCCTTCATGGTTTCTTGTACCGGGGGCCCTAGAGGTTCTAGTTATGCCTCTGCTTAGTCCGTAGGGTTCAATATTGAGTTGGCCCACCCTTTGCAGCTATAACAGCTTCAACTCTTCTGGGAAAGGCTGTCCGCAAGGTTTAGGAATGTCTATGGGAATGTTTGACCATTCTTCCAGAAGTGAATTTCTGAGGTCAGGCACTGATGTTGGACAAGAAGCCTGGCTCGCAGTCCCAGCTGTAATTCAAAGGTGTTCTATTGGGTTGAGGTCAGACCAGTCAAGTTCTTCCACCCCAAACTCGCTCATCCATGTCTTTATGGACCTTGCTTTGTGTACTGCTGCGAAGTCATGTTGGAACAGGAAGGGGTCACCCCAAAACTCCTCCCACAAAGTTGGGACCAAGAAATTGTCCAAAATGTGTTGGTATGCTGAAGCCTTAGAAGTTCCCTTCACTGGAACTAAGGGGCCAAGCCCAACCCCTGAAGAACTACCACACGCCATAATCCCCCCTCCACCAAATGATTTGGACCAGTGCACAAAGCAAGGTCCATAAAGACATGGATGAGTGAGTTTGAGGGGGAGGACCTTAAATGGCCTGCACAGAGTCCTGACCTCAACCCCACAGAACACCTTCGGGATGAGTTAGAGCGGAGACTGCAGGCAAGGCCTTTCATCCAACATCAGTGCCTGACCTCACAAATGCGCTTCCAGAAGAATGGTCAAACATTCCCATAGACACTCCTAAACCTTGTGGACAGCCTTCCTAGAAGAATTGAAGCTGTTAAAGCTGCAAAGGGTGGGCCAACTCAATATTAAGACTGGGATGCCATTAAAGTTTATGTGCGTGTAAAGGAAGGCATAGGCTGCAAGGACTAATGCGTGATGTTACCAGTAGCAACCTGTGCCCTGGAAGCAAAAAGACTCCCAACAGCAGGAGGAGCTGGAGTGCTGACAGCACCCAATGGACTGTGAACTGCCGCAGGGGATGATGGGAATTGAAGACCAGACAGAGAGAATCATTTTGGGTGCTCATTACCTGATGGACTACATCTCCCAAAAGAGGACCAAGGAGGAGAGGAAAACAGTATCTTCCCCAGGCTGTCTTATGCTGTAGGAGGTGGGAGTGAATACATCCCCGGAGTCAGATCTGCCTGTGGCTAGAGATGAGGCCACAGGCATACCCCTGTGAGACCACAGAGAGAGAGTATTGGAGAGCGCAGAGACTGAGACTGTGCTACCACGGCTGAGAGCTTGGTGCTGCACCAACATTAAATCAGTACTGCAGGGTGAGCCAAAATGCAGAGCCATGCTGAACCTGGGTAGAGGCTTTCCATGCTGGGTCGCTGAATCCGGGGAGAGGGCCTTGCTGCCATGACCCATAGCCACTAGAAAGACTCTGGCCCTAGGATTTACCACACAGCTGTCCTATAGCTCATTTCTACCTGCAGGCCTTACTGTGACTGTTCTCATGTGCACTAATGGTATGATTGGGCCCCAACATTAGCCGGCTGAAGGTCCAAGACTAAAGACCGCTTATTTATAGTTGCCAGTGCCACATAGAGACCTTTGTTAGTTGCTTAGTGCAGAGGTACCACACAGGGGTATCCCACAGGGCTTAGTCTTTTTGTTTAGGTGCACCCTATTAGTTGCAATATCCTTATTCATAACAGTTAATGTTTACATTCACTGTCTACTGCTGGTCTTGCTGGTTTATGTGTGCGTTCCAACCTAGAGGTACATAACTCTAAATTTTTGTTGTTTTTGCATAGTAACTACACTGTTGATTCAAGTGCCCAAGTGAGTTTTCTGTATTGAGATATCAAAGAGAAGCATTTGAAGTATATGCCCCTACAAGAGCTGAAGCACTTGGAGATTCAGGACTTAGAGATTCAGTACCTATGCCATGGTAACCTTCAGTTCAAACTGTCCTCCTAGTTTTCAGTCATCTTGGGATCTTTGAAAAATGATAGCCATTGTGTGTTTGTCACCTTTGGTGGCTGCAGAAGGTTCTTTGACTGTGGGGACCAGCTTCGGGCACTGTCAAGGTCTTACCTTGCCTTCCTGTCTGCAGCCACCTTGGACATGTGTTGACTGCTGTCTTTAATAGACTCTCATTGCTTCATCACTTACTGCTGCTTTCTGGGCGTCGCTTAGTGATGAGGTTGCACACAGGATATATAAACCACCTGTTGGCTTGCAGTCCTTTGCTCGTGTGTTTGTGCTTCTAGGTGCATCTCTGTTGGCTATCTTCTGGTTTCCGTGTTCCTCTGTGTATGACCTGACTTTGGCAGATGACCTTCCTGGCTCTCGATTTCTCTTTTGGCTGATGACCTTCCTGGCTCTCAATTCCCATTGGCTTAAGACTTTCTTTGACTACGGTTCCATCTATCCCTACCAGTTCCTCTGCTCCCAGGTCCGAACGTATTTATCTCATGGTGGGGCGACTCTGAGGACTGCGACCTGGTGCCAACAAGCAGCGAAGTCTATCGCCACCATAAGGAGCTCTGTTGAATACCGGTTGGGGCTTAGACTCCGCACCTAGAGGTTAGCCTGCGTCTTCCACCAGGGTGACCCCGCTGTACGCTAGGCTCAGCTAGGGGAGGGGTGACAGTACACACGAGCCACGAATCCTGAGGATGAAGGTTCCCCTACGCTCCCCATGCTGGTTTCCAGGCTTGATCTACAATTTGCTCAGGCATTGCAGACGTTGTTTGAATGCACAGTGCACCTCACCCCGGGTGCTGCCAGGCCGGTGGTTCCTCCTGCTGCTTCTTCTGTTGCAGCTTCTGCTTCCGCACCTGGAATCGCTGTTACCAGAGGGATCACTGGTTCAGCCCTCCTTCCGCAGCATTATGGGGGTGATCCGAGTGTCGTGGTTTCCTAAACCAGGTAGGCCTTTTTTTTTTAGATGGTTCCTCAGGCATTTCCCTCTGACCGGTCCAAAGTAGGCTTCCTGATATCATTGCTTTCAGATAACGCTTTGGCTTGGGCAAATCCCTTATGGGAGAACAACAAGCCTGAGATACTAGATTACGCAAGTTTTGTTGCCTCCTTCCGTAGGGTGTTCTATGAGCCACCTCACTCTGCCACTGCTGCTAAGCTGCTTCTGTCAATCCAACAGGGTATGCGAACCATAGCCAAGTATGCCATTGAATTTCATACCCTGGCAGCAGAGGTGGAACCAATGAAGCCAAGGTGGCGGCCTCTCTGATACATTGAAGGATGAGATTGCAGCCAAGGATCTCCCTGACGAGCTTGAGGCTCTCATTTCCTTCCTGATCTTGATTGATACCAGGCTAAGGGAGAGATCATCGTTTAAGGAGCGCCTGCAGAGGTCTTCTACCAGATTGGCTCCTGCCTTTCTTTCCAACCCATTCCTCCCTTACCTCCTGGGGATAGTGCATCTGGCTGTGAGCTCATGTACCTGGGGTTCACTCGCCTTTCCGAGGCTGAGTGGACCTTTAGGAGGAGGGAGGGCTGGTGCCTGTATTGCAGTCTGGGTGGGCAATGAAATCTTGCCCCACCCATCTGGGAGAACACTCGCACCTAAGGTCCTGTCGGGGGCAGATCGTAGGTGGAGTTTCCTCGTCCCTGATTACCCGTAAAGATAAACCGCTAATCACTGTTGTCCTCTCCTAGGCGGTGGTTCGGTGGTTACTCAAGCGCTAGTAGACTCCGGTGCTGGCGGTTACTTTATTGACAGTACATTTGCTTCTGTGAACGCCATACCTTTGCAGTCTCTTATTTCTCCATTAGCCATCGAGGTGATGGATGGCAGACCTCTGCATCCTGCACAGGTTACCCATGAGACTGTTGACATGGGGCTGTTCACAGGGAGTCTATCTGTTTCCAGGTTATATCATCCCCACACTATTCTGTTGTTTTGGGGTATCCCTGGCTTCAGAAGCATAATCCGACCTTTGATTGGCAGTCAGTCAACATTCTCTCCTGGTCTCCACGTTGTGCCGCTGGTTGTATTCATGGGCCGGTTAGGGTACTCTGTACCTCCTCAGATTCAGTATTGCCTACTGTATATCTGGAGTATCAGTATGTATTTGACAAGGTGCGTGCAGGTACTCTTCCCCCTCATCGTCCATACAATTGTGCGATTGACTTGCAAACCGGTGCCATTCCCCCTCATGACAGGGTCTATCCTCTCTCTATTTCAGAGAATAAGGCCATAAGGAGTACGTGGCGGATGGGCTTGCGCAGGGGCACATTCATAAGTCCACTTCTCCAGCAGATGCAGGGTTCCAAAACATCAGAGGTGTTCCATTATACCAGACTCCCCCAAAAACATCAGAGGCTCCCCCCCCATCACACCAGAGGTCCTCCATTACATCTGCAGTCCCCCCATCCATCACATCAGAGATCCCCCATTACATCAGAGGTTCCAATCACACCAGAGTCCCCCCAAAACATCAGAGGTCCCAAATAGCATTAGAGGCCCCCATCCTCCATAACATCAGAGTCCCCCCAAAATATCAGAGGTCTCCCATTGCATTAGGGCCCCCCATCACACTAGAGGTCCCCTCATCACATCTGAAGTCGCCCCATCCACCACACCAGAGATCCCCCCAAAACATTAGAGGTCCCTCATAGCATTAGAAGCCCCCCATCACACCAGAGGTCCTCTCATCACATCTAAGGTCCCCTCTCTATCACACTAGAGGTCCCCCATCACATCAGAGGTTCCCCCCCTCCATGGCATTAGAGGCCCCTCATCACACTGGAGGTCCCCTCATCACATCCTGAACATCAAAGGTCCCACATAGTATTAGAGGCCCCCCATCACACCGGAGGACCCCATCTGATGTCCCCCCTCCATAACATCAGAGTTCTCCCATCACATCAGAAGTCCCCCTATTACCACATCACAGTCCTCTATCACATCAGAGGTTCCTGTCATACCTGAGATCCCATTTCATATTGGAAACCCCATCACATCACAGGTCTTCTCATCACACTAGTGTGCCCCCTTCATGTCAGAGTCACCCCATCAAGTCAGAGCCCCCCCCCCCATCAAATTTGTGCCTCCCCCCCCCTCATGTTTAAGAGGCCCTCCTATGCATGAGAGCACCCAAATGGCACCCTGGTTAAGAAACGTTGTAATCCACTTGGACAATGAGATGCTGCTTGCATAATACAGTAAAATTGAATCCCGAAGTGGACACATTGTGAAATGTCTTTGCCGGTGATGTTGCAATCCACCTAAACAATGAAGCAATAGATATTTGGGAGTAGTGCCTGAAATCCCCCGTATATAAGCACATTGTACGAATAACAAAGAGAGTCTAGACGTCTATCCAGGATCTATAAGTTACACTCAAAAACTGGCAGCATATTCTGCCTAATGCAAAAGGTTCAAAGACAATCTTTCATGTATAGCACCCGCCACTGATATTCCGCCACCAGCTGGTGTGTTCGCTCTTTAAATCTAAGTGTTCTGTTGCCACTTTATGCCGTAATCTTAACAGACCCAGTCTGTCTGGACAGTATGAAGACCTGCTGAGTTGGCACCATCCACAGGCAGCTTAGGACCGTTTCACATGGGCATTCCAATCAGGTCCTCCCTCTAGATTTTTCAGGCAGACATCATCACAAGGTCCATGGAGCTCTATGGACAGTTGGATATAAACAGATTTGTGTCCATTTACACCCCCATACTTTCAGGTCTGTTGGGGTCCTTTTTCATTTTTGCAAAGCGGATCACAGGTAGCCTGGTGTAAGTGGTTTTATGTAACGGTATTAGCCAAATGATCAGATCAGGGGTTATGTGCAATGAAAATCAACTTAGATTACCCAGGAGATCATGTGAACAGGGGTTTCCAATACAAAACGATAATATGAACAGTCGGAAAACAGAGTTAGAACATATGAAATCAATTCTCCCGCAGTTCTACTAATGGCCGCTGGATGGCAGCAGAGTGTTCTGAGTTCAGTTTACTGATAGAATAGAGAGCTAAAGAAATCTCACGTATCCAAGATATTATATGTTCATTCCGCAGACTGTGAGCTGAAGGGATTTCCTGCTGGCACAGACTTCACACTGGCACTGCTACATAGTTACATAGTCTGTGAAGTTGAAAGAAGACATCAGTCCATCCAGTCCAACCTTAGATGTGTGTGTGTGTTTGCTGTTAACCGAACATTGTATACCCCTGTATGTTGTACATTGTATACCCCTGTATGTTGTACATTGTATACCCCTGTATGTTGTACATTGTATACCCCTGTATGTTGTACATTGTATACCCCTGTATGTTGTGGTCCCTAAGGTGCCCATCTAATAGTCCTCTGAAACCACTGATGCTCCCTGCCGACACGACTGCTTGTGGAAGCGAATTTCACATCCCCACCGCTCTGACAGTGAAGAACCCCTTACTGTACGTATTTTAAGGTTAAACCGTCTCTCCTCCAGTTTCAGTGAGTGGCCACGTGTCTTATTGTATTCCCTTTCTCTGAATAGTTTGTTCCTTATGCTGGGGTCGCCAGTACAGTATTTGTACATTGATATCATATCCCCCCTCAACCGTCTCTTCTCCAGTTCAGTGCTTGTAGTCTTTCCTCATAGCTGATGTCCTCCATTCCCCTAATTATTTTTGTTGCCCTTCTCTGGACATACATTCCTTTGCTTCTCTTAAATTAGTAATCTGTCAGTCCTGGTGCGGACTACTATCTCTCCTAGCATCTATATGGGGACGTCTCCTAGGAGGCTTTTCCTAGTCTTTATATGGGGATGTCTACAAGGAGGCTTCTCCTAGTCTCTATATGAGGATATCTCCTAGGAGGCTTCTCCAAATCTCTGTATGGAGACAATTCCTAGGGGACTTCTCCTAGTCTCTATTTGGGGATGTCTCCTAGAAGGCTTCGCCTAGTCTCTATATGAGGATGTCTCCTAGGAGGCTACTCCTAGTCTCTATAAGGGGACATCTCTTAGGAGGCTTCTCATAGTTTCTATTTGGGAACATCTCCTAGGAGGCTTCTCTTAGTCTCCATATGACGACGTCTCCCAGGAGGCAACTCCTAGTCTCTATATGGCGGCGTCTCCTAGAAGGCTTCACCTAGTCTCCGTATAGTGGCGTCTCCTAGAAGGTTTCCCATAGTCTCTAGATGGGGACATCTCCTAGGAGGCTTCTCCTTGTCTCTATATAGGGATGTCGCCTAGAAGGCTTATCCCAGCCCCTATATGGCAACGTCTCCTACGAAGTTTCTCCAAGTCTCTATATGAAAACGTTTCCTGGGAGGCTTCTCCTAGCCTCTATATGGGGATGTCTCCTAGGAGGCTTCTCCTAGTCTCCATATAGGGATGTCTCCTAAGATGCTCCTCCTAGTCTCTATATAGGGACAACTCCTAGGAGGCTTATTGTAGTCTCTATATGGGGACGCCTCCTAGGAAGCTTTTCCTAGTCTCTGTTAGGGGATGTCTCCTAGTAGGCTTCTCCTAGCCACTATATGGCAACGTCTCCTACGAGGCTTCTCCTCATCTCTATATGAGGTCATCTCCTGGGAGGCTTCTCCTAGCCTCTATATAGGAATGTCTCCTAGAAGGCTTCTCCTAGTCTCTATATTGCAACCTCTCCTACGAGGCTTCTCCTAAACTCTATAAGGACATCTCCTGGGAGGCTTCTCCTAGTCTCTATATGGGGACATCTCCTAGGGGGCTTCTCCTTGCCTCTGTATAGTGGCGTCTCCTAAAAGGCTTCTCCTAGTTTCTATATAGGAATATCTCCTAGAAGGCTTCTCCTAGGCCTCAATATGGGGATGTCTATTAGGAGGCTTCTCCTAGTCTCTATATGGGGATGTCTCCTAAGAGGCTACGACTAGTCTCTATATAGGGACATTTTCTAGGAGGCTTCTTTTAGTCGCTATATGGGGACCTCTCCTAGAAGGCTTCTCCTAGCCTCTATATAGGGATGTCTCTTAGGAGGCTTCTCCTAGTCTCTATATGGGGACATATCCTAGGGGGTTTCTCCTAGTCTCTATATGGCGACTTCTCCCAGGAGGTTTCTCCTAGTCGCTATATGGGGATGTCTCCAAAGAGGCTCCTCCTAGTCTCTGTATAGGGACGTTTCCTAGGAGGCTTTTTTTAGTCTCTATATGGGGATGTCTCCTAGGAGGCTTCTCCTAGCCTATATATGGGTATGTCTCTTAGGAGGCTTCTCCTAGCCTCTCTATGGGGATGTCTCCTTGGAGGCTTCTCCTAGTCTCTATATGGCAACATCTGCTTAGAGGCTCCTCCTAGTCTCTATATGGCAACATCTGCTAAGAGGCTCCTCCTAGTCTCTATATAGGGACGTTTCCTAGGAGGCTTCTTTTAGTCTCTATATGGGGACCTCTCTTAGGTGGCCTTTCTTAATCTCTATATGGGGATGTCTCCTAGGAGGCTTCTCCTAGTCTCTATATGGCAACGTCTCCAAGTAGTTTTCTCCTAGTCTCTGTTTAGTGGAATCTCCTAGAAGGCTTCTAGGAGGGGCATTTTCTAGGAGGCTTCTTTTAGTCTCTATATGGGGACCTCTCCAAGGAGGATTTTCCTAGTCTCTAAATAGGTACGTCTCCAAGGGGGCTTCTCCTAGCTCTCTATATGGGGATGTCTCCAATAGGGATGATTGAACTTTTGAAAAGGTCGGTTCCACCAGAACACCCGAACTTCTGAAAGTTCGGCCCGGATTTCAGAACCCCATTGAAATCAATGGGACCCAAACTTCTGTAATCAAAAAACACCATTTTGAAGCCCTAAAACCCAATAAATGCCCCTAAAATGTGCCTAGGGTTCTGGGTCATGCCCCAGGGACTATTAATCACACAAAAAAAAGTTCTTAAAAATTGTCATTTTTTATAGAGAGCCGATTATTGAAAAGATTATAGAAAAAAAAAAAAAAGAGAGATTTCTTTGAATTTAGTGTCTGGGGGGTCTAAAAGGTGTACCTGTGAAGTTTCAGCTCTGTAGCATGTCCAGAACCAGAAAAAAGTTTGTTTGTATAGAATTGCAATAGAACAGGATAGTGGCTTCGCTATTTTCACACCTTGCTGGTTTTGTAGCTAGCGTTTTTTTGGGCATTTTTTGGAGTTTATTGGAGGCAGGCATAACATCAGAACTTCTGTGTAGGGGTATATATACACACACACACACACACACACACACACACACACACATGTATGTATATATACACATACACATATATAGGTGTGAAAGTAGCAGAACACTATGCTTGCGCTAATGAAATAATTAACACCCATATGGCTTCTCTGCTATAACACCTATATGTGTGTATGTGTATAAATACATATAAGTGTGTGTGTATATATACCCCTATACAGAATTTCAGATGTTTTGCCTGCCTCCAAAGACCCCCAAAAAATGCTCAAGTGTGTTGTTGCAGGTGTTTTTTTTGGGGGTCTTTGGAGGCAGGCATAACATCTGAACTTCTGTATAAGGGTATATATACACACACACTTATATGTATTTATACACATACACACATATATAGGTGTTATAGCAGAGAAGCCATATGGCTGTTAATTATTTCATTAGCGCAAGCATAGGATTCTGCTACTTTCACACCTATATATGTGTATATATACATACATGTGTGTGTGTATATATACCCCTACACAGAAGTATAGATGTTATGCCTGCCTCCAAAGAAGCCCAAAAAAAAAAATGCCCAAAAAAACGCCAGCTACAAAAACGCCCAGGTGTGTTTTTGCAGCAGGCGTTTTTTTTGGGCATTTTTTGGGGGTCTTTGGAGGCAGGCAAAACATCTGAAATTCTGTGTAGGGGTATATATACACACACACTTATATGTATTTATACACATATAGGTGTTATAGCAGAGAAGCCATATGGGTGTTAATTATTTCATTAGCGCAAGCATAGTGTTCTGCTACTTTCACACCTATATATGTGTATGTGTATATATACATACATGTGTGTGTGTGTATATATACCCCTACACAGAAGTACAGATGTTATGCCTGCCTCCAAAGACGCCCAAAAAATGCCCAAAAAAATGCCAGCTACAAAAACGCCCTGAAATTCTGTATAGGGGTATATATACACACACACTTATATGTATTCATACACATACATACATATAGGTGTTATAGCAGAGAAGCCATATGGGTGTTAATTATTTCATTAGCGCAAGCATAGGTTTCTGCTATTTTCACACCTAGGGTTTTGTCACCCTGCCATAGCAGTCAGAGTCAGTTCACCCTACACTACACTACGGTTCCCTTACACTTAACACTTTCCCTACAGAAACTAGATTATTAAATCTACACTAGATATCCCTTTCCTCACACTAATAATTGCTAAATGACACTTTTGAAGCAGAAGTAACAGAACTGCTTCCAATCTCTTCCACCTCCCTGTATTAAAATGGTAGAGATTTGGCGGGGGCGATCTTATATACTGGGGGGCGTATTCACTAATGATTGGCCTCTGGACCCCCTAGTCACTCCAATCACATTCCTAGCATTCTCCTGCCTCCTCAATTGGCTTTTACTGATGGTTCTGGTCCAATCACGGGCTTTTAAAGCCCTGTTCCTGTCCCATTGCATTTTGGTTGGTTCTGGTTGCCGAATTCCGAACTTTTTCATCAAAAAGTTCGGAATTCGGCCGAACCTCGAGCAGTCAATGTTCGGGTCGAACCGATGGTCGACCCAAACCGTTCGATCATCCCTAGTCTCCAAGGGGGCTTCTCCTAGCCTCTATATGGGGATGTCTCTTAGGAGGCTTCTCTTATTCTCTATATGGGGATGTCTCCTCAAAGGCTTCTCCTAGTCTCTGTATGGGGAGGTCTCCTGAAGATTAAACCTGTACCTTAGGGGCAGAGTGGAGTCTATTGAGTTGCCCCACAGGACAAGGGAGAGAAGGATAGTTCTCCTAGGGGGGTTCCCCATGCCCATGGTACACGGTGAAGACAATGTCACAACACTTGGGTCCATGCAGGAATGGGTTAAAGTGCATCTGTTCTTTCCGGCTACTTAACAGCATTAACAACCATCCAAAGGTTTACAAAATCCATGGCAATCTTACAATAAGCGATGAGAGAAAGTGCCTGGCTGTTCATTGAAGTCATCACAAATTCCAGAAATTGCAAACGGTAATTCGGGTCCCTACTGAAGTCATTAGGGGTGAATATTAATAATCAGTTCTGGTCTTTTTCAAGGCTATTAAGCAAGGGATTGCCAAAGAAAGATCATGTGTGGCTGGGCACTGACAGTACCAAATTAAAACGACCATACAGCGTAAAGGGGGTCCTGTGGCATTGTTATAACAGCAATCCTTTCAATGACAGGAGATGTGAGACATCTCTAGGCTTCATGTGTTGTTACAGAACAGTAGGATTTCCATAGACACTGTCAGAGCCACCACACGCTGGCATCGCATCATTTGTATGTAGAAGCTCAGAAAAATTACCACACATGAGAGCATCTGCTAGAAAATATCATCATGCCTCTAGTGGTCATAATGCAGTAATTTCCTAAAACGCCTCAATCGGGAAAATACTCAATTTTGCCCATTAGATGGAGTTGCTTATTAACCACTTTACCGCTGCTCACTAGAGCTCTACTGCGACAAAATTGCTCGATAACGTCTGGCGACGTAGACCTACATTCCCCACTCTCGGCGGCACGCGCGCGCCGCCGGAGGCTCGCTCCCGCTGTATTCAGTCACAGCGGGAGTCGGGCCAGGGGAGGAGCGGCGGCGATCGCCGCTGCTCTTCCCCGATCGTCGGGGAATCGAGTGTGGAGATCCGTCTGCTTGTGTAAACAAAGCGGGCGGATCTCCTAAGTGACAGACAGTGACAGATTGCAGGGTTCAGCATAGCTCAACCTGCGATCTGTCCCTGTGTCACACAACCCCCTCCCCCCACACACGTCAGTAAGCACCAGGCATACATTAACCCCTTGATCACCAATAAAAATTAACCCCTTCCCTGCCAGTGTCATTAGTACAGTGACAGTGCATATATATAGCACTGATCACTGTAGTAATGTCACTGGTCCCCCCAAAAGTGTCAAAAATGTCAGTCAGGGGTCCGATCTGTCTGCCGCAATGTCGCAGTCCCGCAAAATAAATCGCAGATCGCCGCCATTACTCGTTAAAAAAAAAAACACCAAAAACTACAGAAATCTTTCCCTTAGTTAGTAAACGCAATAACTTTTGCGCAAACCAATCAAAATACGCTTATTGCAATTTTTTTTACCAAAAATATGTAGCAAAAAACAAATTGGCCTAAAATGATAAAAAAATTTTGATTTTTACATTTTTTGTGAGGGAATTTCATATAAAAAAATGTGAAAAATATTGTTATTTTTTCAAAATTTACGCTCTTTTTTTTTGTTTATAGCGTAAAAAATAAAAATTGCACAGGTGATCAAATACCACCAAAAGAAAGCTCTGTGGGGAAAAAAAGGACATAAATTTCGTTTGGGTACAGCGTCGCAAGACCGCGCAATTGTCCGTTAAAGTCGCACAGTGTCGAATCGCAAAAAGTGGCCCCAGACGTAAGACAGCAAAATCCTCTGGTGGTAAAGTGGTTAATCAGATTACGATGGTTATTTGTGGCGGCTTAGAGGCATTCATAGAAAAAAGTAACATTGTTAACAAGACTGATACACATTGATACATTGTCCTCTCTATAGATCTGTAGAACATTGCTCAGTGATCACTATGAATTGATATCTATGAACATTTCTGGTGGTACAGCTGTGTCTATAGAAGGTCTAGAACAGTGATGGTGAACCTTGGCACCCCAGAGTGCGTGAACATCATGGGAAATGTAGTTCCAAAACATCTGGGGTGCCAAGGTTGGCCATCCCTGGTCTAGAAGGTCTTATGATGTGGATGGAATGTTCCCGGATGTGTGGCGCCCCCACATCGTACAATCCCCCCCCCCCCCCGGGGACTTACCTCTCCTCCTCCATCCTGGGCATCATATCCATCAGATGGGGTCACCAGCAGCACGCAGACAAGGAGAACCCCCAAGATCGGCAGAGTCTTCATAACTGAGCTGTACCCCGATCCTCACTACAGCAACAAGACAGAAAGATGTACAATGTGTGACCCCAACCTTCCGTCTTCCTGGGACTGGCCGTTCCCTTCACAGTGCTTATAGAAGTTCCTATGTATCCCTCCCCCTCTCCCCCCTCATTCTGCCGTCATTCTATTGGAATTTACGGATTAGGTTTTGTTACATAATATGAAGAATTTGTTTATTCTCCTGATGGTGGAGCGATGGGAACGGGAGAGGCGGAATATGAAGGATTACAGCCTCCTCGTACCCCGCGCTTTGGAGAACATTACCACCGTGCAACCACTTTCCCGATGCTGCCACCAAGAACATTACCACCGTGCAACCACTTTCCCGATGCTGCCACCAAGAACATCACTACCGTGCAACCACTTTCCCGATGCTGCCACCAAGAACATCACCACCGTGCAACCACTTTCCCGATGCTGCCACCAAGAACATCACCACCGTGCAACCACTTTCCCGATGCTGCCACCAAGAACATCACCACCGTGCAACCACTTTCCCGATGCTGCCACCAAGAACATCACCACCGTGCAACCACTTTCCCGATGCTGCCACCAAGAACATCACCACCGTGCAACCACTTTCCCGATGCTGCCACCAAGAACATCACCACCGTGCAACCACTTTCCCGATGCTGCCACCAAGAACATCACCACCGTGCAACCACTTTCCCGATGCTGCCACCAAGAACATCACCACCGTGCAACCACTTTCCCGATGCTGCCACCAAGAACATCACCACCGTGCAACCACTTTCCCGATGCTGCCACCAAGAACATTACCACCGTGCAACCACTTTCCCGATGCTGCCACCAAGAACATCACCACCGTGCAACCACTTTCCCGATGCTGCCACCAAGAACATCACCACCGTGCAACCACTTTCCCGATGCTGCCACCAAGAACATCACCACCGTGCAACCACTTTCCCGATGCTGCCACCAAGAACATCACCACCGTGCAACCACTTTCCCGATGCTGCCACCAAGAACATTACCACCGTGCAACCACTTTCCCGATGCTGCCACCAAGAACATCACCACCGTGCAACCATTTTCCAGATGCTGCCACCAAGAACATCACCACCGTGCAACCACTTTCCCGATGCTGCCACCAAGAACATCACCACCGTGCAACCACTTTCCCGATGCTGCCACCAAGAACATCACCACCTTGCAACCATTTTCCCGATGCTGCCACCAAGAACATCACCACCGTGCAACCACTTTCCCGATGCTGCCACCAAGAACATCACCACCGTGCAACCATTTTCCAGATGCTGCCACCAAGAACATCACCACCGTGCAACCACTTTCCCGATGCTGCCACCAAGAACATCACCACCGTGCAACCACTTTCCCGATGCTGCCACCAAAAATTATTCAAAACAAAATAATAAAAATAACACAAATTATTGGACTCTCTGGTAGCGCGACCTTAACCACTTCCGGACCGCCTGACGCAGTTTTACATCGGTACTTTAGGGTTAAATACCGGTCTTATGGCAGCAGACAGCAGCCATAACCCTGGTATTTTCTTACCGGGTGGGAGGTCCTCTTTCACATAAAAGTGGTCCCAGCGGCAGATTCAGTTTTATGGGTGGCGGGAGAGGTGCCCCTCCCGCCAAGCCAATTTCCGGTCGTTTTCCCCCGCTTACCGGAGCCGTCGGTAGCAGGGAAAACAATCCGGTCCATCCATGTCCCAGGCAGGAAGTCGAGTGAGGGCAAGATGGCCCCAGCTCCACTCTATGGCCTTGGAGGACCGGAGCGACGTCATACGTCACTTCCTCCCAACGGCCTTAAAGAGCCCATTTTTTTTGTTTCATGCTTACTGCGGCAGGCAGCCCCTCCTGCGCAAACCGATGTAGGTCTACGTCGGTTGTGCGCCTGCAGCTAGGGGGCGAGCATGCGCTGCTGGCGGCATTCTCCCGCCCCCACTCATCAGTGGGGATTCCGATGCACGGGGCAGGTGGCTCTGATTGCCGACTGCCACCCGCGATTGTTCCCCACTGAGAGAGAAGCACAACCAATCGTTCTTCTCTCTGGAATAATCACAGAGCGCCTGTGATCCTTCTATATAGGAACACAGGTCTCTATGATCATTTCACAAGCCCCGCCCCCATACAGTTAGAAACATGCCCCTAGGTACACATTTAACCCCTTGATCACTTAATGTGTTAACCCCTTCCCTGCCAGTGTCATTAGTACAGTGACAGTGCATATTTATAGCACTGATTACTGTAGTAATGTCACTGGTCCCCCCAAAAGTGTCAAAAATGTCCGTCAGGGGTCCGATCTGTCCGCCACAATGTCGAAGTCCCGCAAAAAATCGCAGATCGCTGCTATTCCTAGTAAATAACAAAAAAAAAAAAAATATAAAAATTACATTAATCTTTCCCGTAGTTTGTAAACGCGATAACTTTTGCGCAAACCAATCAAAATACGCTTATTGCAATTTTTTTTTACCAAAAATATGTAGCAGAAAACAAATTTTGATTTTTACATTTTTTTTTGGGAATGTTATATAGCAGAATGTGAAAAATATTGTTTTTTTTTTCAAAATTGTCGCTTTTTTTTTGTTTATAGCGCAAAAAAAAAAAAAATCGCACAGGTGATCAAATACCACCAAAAGAAATCTCTATTTGTGGGGTAAAAAGGACGTCAATTTTATTTGGGTACAGCGCTGCACGACCGCGCAATTGTCCGTTAAAGTAACGCAGTTCCGAATCGCAAAATAGGGCCTGGTCAGGAAGGGGGTGAATCCTTCCAGTCTTAAAGTGGTTTAGGGGGCGTGGCAGGGGGTGTGTCCTATGCCTACATACCTTTGCTAATAGGTGTCCCTCGTTCCCATCTCAGAAAGTTGGGAGGTGCGCATTAACCGCTTCAGGTCCGCCCTATAACAGTTTTACTGCTATAGGGCGGCACCTGCGTGCCGGATCCCGTATATACACGTAATCCGGCTCCTCCGGGTAGGGAGTGCGCATGACCCGATTTCCACCGGCACCCGCCGATGTCCGCCGGCACCCGCCGATGTCCGCCGGCACCCGCCGATGATCAAGCACAGAGGCAGAATGGCGTTTTCACAGGCAGGGCTAGGACAAGGGGTGGGCAAGAGGGACGGTTGCCCTGGGTGCAATGGTTTATTGCAGGGATTGGGGGCACCATGACCCTAGCCCGAAGGGAAGGAGGGGCAGAGTTTGGCATCCTTACCCTGGGCGCTAGATGACCTTGTCTCGGCATTGCTGATAGGAGGGAAGGCATGGATCCTGTGTTCCTGCGAAGCAGGAACACAGGATCCATGCCCTCCCCTAGTAAAAGCACCTCCCCTACAGTTTAGGAAAACACTAGCTAGGCACACAGTTAACCCTTTGATTGCCCCTGATGTTAACCCCCTTCCCAGCCAGTGTCATTAGTACAGTGACAGTGCATATTTTTTTAGCACTGATCACTATATTAGTGTCGCTGATTCCCAAAAAGTGTCAGTTATTGTCCCGACTGTCCACCGCAATATGGCAGTCCCGCTATAAGTTGCTGATCGCCGACATTTCTATTAAATAAATAAATAACTGAAAATAAAAAAAATATATATCCCCTTGTTTGTAGGCGTGATCATTTTTGTGCAAACCAATCAATATAAACTTATTAGGATTTTTTTTTAACCAAAAATATGTGTCAGGATACAAATTGCCCTACATTTATGAAGAAATTCGATTTTTTTTATTTTTATTGGATATGTTAATATCCAATAAACCAATAAATATCCAATATTCAGTAAAAAAAAAAAAAAAAATACAATATATATATATTTTTTTCCCGTTTATAGCACAAAAAAATAGCAAATGCAGAGGTGATGGAATACCACCAAAGGCTCTATTTCTGGGGGGAAAAAAGGAAATACATTTAATTTGCGTACAGCGTCGCACGACCGCGTAATGGTCAGTTAAAACAATGCAGTGCTGTAACGCAAAAAATGGTCTGGTCATGAAGGGGGGTAAATCTTCTGGAGGTCAAGTGGTTAAAGCCTTACTCCCTGTTTTCCTTTTTTATTTTTAATATATTTGCAAATATTTCTTTTTTTTTTTTTTTCCATAAACATAAAGATTTAAAACAAACTTCTCTCACGTTGTCATTATGGGGGCGGGTTTGTAGAATTTTGAGGAAAATAATGAATTTAATCCATTTTGGAATAAGGCTGTAACATAACAAAATGTGGAAAAGTGAAGAGCTGTGAATACTTTCGGGGTGCGCTGTAAATCCTGTATAATAACAATAAATAATAATCATTTTGGGTTTTTAGTATATTGCTGGAATTGTTTTAGAGTGACATGACATCTAGTGGACAAGTTAGGGTAGTGCGATATTTAATTGTTAGGAAAGGGTTTGCTATGGGGTTGTATTCGCACAAAGGACGACGTGAGCGCGTATTCCACTCCTGAAGAAGTCAACGGTGGCGAAGCGCACTGAGTGGGCGGAGACACAATGACATGATCATTCAACCCAGCAGGTTGCATAACGTATATGTCCAATTTTGTGACTTTGACACGTGTTAGTAAAGCCATACCTATCATCACAACTACTTTGTGTATCCGGGTGGATTTTTTCAGGACAAATTGGTATTTCAGTTGTTGGTAAATGGTAATAAGTCATTTCTGTTTTTATTATCAAGGGAAAACTGGCCAAAATAGTGTAAAAAAAAAAAAATATATATATACTTTTTTTTTAACCACTTACGTCGGCTGCAAAAAGGGCTTTTACCGGGGTGATGGCTGCAGCTAGAAGCATCATCCCGGTACCATTTTTTAGAGCCGGCGATCGACTTTCAGGCCGTAATGACCGATGTTCCTCTGGAGCCACTCGATCGTTACCCCAGTGAGCGGGAGGGGACGCCCCCCCCCCTCCCGCCGCCTTCCGTGGCTCTGCCTGGGTCTCCCGTCCCACCGGCTGGTTGGAGTCCCAATCAAAGCCGGATGTGGCTTCTATCGGGTCTCCGATGACGTAACCCTGAGGCGGTGTCCATGACGTCACATCCAGGTTACTCGGCTACTAAAGGCGCTTAAAAAATGACTGTATTCAAAAATTATGTTTTTGGCAATTTGAATACATTGAAGTGCAATGGAGGGGTTTGGTGTCTTTTAGACCCCCCGATCCCTCCATAAAGAGTACCTGTCACTCCTATT
The DNA here is from genome assembly GCF_965119305.1 of Pelophylax lessonae. Lineage (NCBI taxonomy): Eukaryota > Metazoa > Chordata > Amphibia > Anura > Ranidae > Pelophylax > Pelophylax lessonae. The sequence goes on along the minus strand of NC_138772.1, from coordinate 560,257,056 downwards.
ACTGTCACATTCCCCCCGATCCCTCCATAAAGAGTACCTGTCACTCCTATTACTGTCACATTCCCCCGATCCCTCCATAAAGAGTACCTGTCACTGCCTATTACTGTCACATTCCCCCGATCCCTCCATAAAGAGTACCTGTCACTGCCTATTACTGTCACATTCCCCCCAATCCCTCCATAAAGAGTACCTGTCACTCCTATTACTGTCACATTCCCCCCGATCCCTCCATAAAGAGTACCTGTCACTGCCTATTACTGTCACATTCCCCCGATCCCTCCATAAAGAGTACCTGTCACTCCTATTACTGTCACATTCCCCCCGATCCCTCCATAAAGAGTACCTGTCACTCCTATTACTGTCACATTCCCCCCCGATCCCTCCATAAAGAGTACCTGTCACTCCTATTACTGTCACATTTCCCCCGATCCCTCCATAAAGAGTACCTGTCACTCCTAGTACTGTCACATTCCCCCCGATCCCTCCATAAAGAGTACCTGTCACTGCTATTACTGTCACATTCCCCCCGATCCCTCCATAAAGAGTACCTGTCACTCCTATTACTGTCACATTCCCCCCGATCCCTCCATAAAGAGTACCTGTCACTCCTATTACTGTCACATTCCCCCCGATCCCTCCATAAAGAGTACCTGTCACTGCTATTACTGTCACATTCCCCCGATCCCTCCATAAAGAGTACCTGTCACTCCTATTACTGTCACATTCCCCCCGATCCCTCCATAAAGAGTACCTGTCACTCCTATTACTGTCACATTCCCCCCGATCCCTCCATAAAGAGTACCTGTCACTCCTATTACTGTCACATTCCCCCCGATCCCTCCATAAAGAGTACCTGTCACTCCTATTACTGTCACATTCCCCCCGATCCCTCCATAAAGAGTACCTGTCACTCCTATTACTGTCACATTCCCCCCGATCCCTCCATAAAGAGTATCTGTCACTGCTATTACTGTCACATTCCCCCCGATCCCTCCATAAAGAGTACCTGTCACTGCTATTACTGTCACATTCCCCCCGATCCCTCCATAAAGAGTACCTGTCACTGCTATTACTGTCACATTCCTCCCGATCTCTCCATAAAGAGTACCTGTCACTCCTATTACTGTCACATTCCCCCCGATCCCTCCATAAAGAGTACCTGTCACTCCTATTATTGTCACATTTCCCCCGATCCCTCCATAAAGAGTACCTGTCACTCCTAGTACTGTCACATTCCCCCGATCCCTCCATAAAGAGTACCTGTCACTGCTATTACTGTCACATTCCCCCGATCCCTCCATAAAGAGTACCTGTCACTCCTATTACTGTCACATTCCCCCCGATCCCTCCATAAAGAGTACCTGTCACTGCCTATTACTGTCACATTCCCCCCGATCCCTCCATAAAGAGTACCTGTCACTGCTATTACTGTCACATTCCCCCCGATCCCTCCATAAAGAGTACCTGTCACTCCTATTACTGTCACATTCCCCCCGATCCCTCCATAAAGAGTACCTGTCACTGCTATTACTGTCACATTCCTCCCGATCCCTCCATAAAGAGTACCTGTCACTGCTATTACTGTCACATTCCCCCCCGATCCCTCCATAAAGAGTACCTGTCACTCCTATTACTGTCACATTCCCCCCGATCCCTCCATAAAGAGTACCTGTCACTCCTATTACTGTCACATTCCCCCCGATTCCTCCATAAAGAGTACCTGTCACTCCTATTACTGTCACAAAGGGATGTTTACATTGCTTGTGACAGCAATGAAAGGGATAAGATTTTTATTTATTTTTTAAAACCTGTAATAAAATTAAAAGAAAAAAATAAATAAATAGGAAATGCAGGAAAGAAAACGTATACGGAAGTTGCACCCGCAAATTGAATCGCTCTTCAAACCACACATGTGAGGAATCACCACGATTGCCAGTGCGAGAGCAATCATTTAAAAAAAGAGCTACACTCTAACTCTAAACTGGTAACCGTTAAAATTTTTTAAAGCTTCGCCTATGGAGATTTTTTGCTGACCGTAGTTTGTCGCGATTCTGCGGATGTGCGCAATTTTAACCCATAACATGTTGGGTATCTATTTACTCGGGGTGACATCATCTTTCACAATATACAAAAAATTGGACTAAATTTATTCTTTAGCTTTTTTTAAATGCAGTGAAATTTAATTTTTCCCCAAAAAAATGCAGTTTGAAAGACCGCTGCGCAAATACCGTGTGACAAAAAATATTGCAATGACCGCCATTTTATTCTCAAAAAATGTGTCAAAAATGGGCTCAGTCCTTAAGTGGTTAAATGTAGCTGTATATTTCTTGGTACTACCAAAGAACAACCTAAAATAAACTCTCCGACTTCTAACGATCGCAGCGATATCACATGTGTGTATGTTAGGCGTTGTATCTACCCGCAGTACAGCCCAGAATCAATAGTGCACATTTTTTATTTTTATCCTACCTAAAACACACCGACACAACTGACACTGACACTAATTAAAACCACTTCTATACCGGGCACTTTTCCCCCTTCCTGCCCCCACCCCCCAATACCGGGCACTTTTCCCCCTTCCTGCCCCCCTACCCCCCAATACTAGCACTTTTCCCCCTTCCTACCCCCACCCCCCAATACCGGGCACTTTTCCCCCTTCCTGCCCCCCTACCCCCCAATACCGGGCACTTTTCCCCCTTCCTGCCCCCACCCCCTAATACCGGCACTTTTCCCACTTCCTACCCCCACCCCCCAATACCGGGCACTTTTCCCCCTTCCTGCCCCCACCCCCCAATACCGGGCACTTTTCCCCCTTCCTGCCCAGGCCAATTTTCAGCTTTTAGCGCTATTGCATTTTGAATGACAATTGAGCGGTCATGCAACACTGCACCCAAACCAAATTTATGTAATTCCCCCCCCCCCCCCACAAATAGAGCTTTCTTTTGATCACCGCAAGTTTTTTGTTTGTTATACAATTTTGTAAATAAATAAGTTTTTTCCTGCACTGATGAGGCCGCACTGACAGGCACTGATGGGGTGGCACTAATATGTGGCACTGTAGGTAGCACTGATATGCAGCATTGGTGGGCACTGACAGGTGGCACTGCTGGGCACTGAGAGGTGGCACTGCTGGGCACTGACAGGTGGCATTGATGGGCACTGATCGGTGGCACTGAGAGGCGGCACTGATAGGCACTGATAGGTGGCACTGAGCGGCACTGATAGGCGGCACTGATAGGCGGCACTGATCGGCGGCACTGATCGGCGGCACTGATCGGCACTGATAGGCTGCACTGGTGGGAAATAATGGGCACTGGTGGGCGGCACTGATAGATGGCAATGATGGGCACTGGTGGGCAGCACTGATGGGGAGGGCACTGGCGGGCAGCACTGATTGGGAGAGCACTGGCGGGCTCCCTGAGCTCTGATTGCCATCCCTGGTGGCCATGGTGGGCATCCCTGGTGATTCTAGTGGCCCCCCCAAGGGTCTGCACTGGTTTGGAGAGAGAGAGGATTTGAGGTTGTTGGGGGGGGGGGAGATTTGTGCTGGCAGGAGGGACTTCAGCATGGGGTCAGATTTGTACTAGGAGGAGGGGGAATTTATGCTGATTAGTGCTTGATTTTTATTTTTTTATTTGGGGGGGGGGGGGGTTTCTGACACAGTATGCTCATAAATCTTAGGGGGGGGCGTAGTTTGGTATGTTTGCCCTGGGCTCTAGATGGCCTTTTTCTGAAACTGGTCCTGCCATCCAGCCCCATTCGGATCCGTATGGCTCAGTGTAGGGGGACATACTTCCTCCCTCCTCCTCCCCCCTGTCGTGCATGACAATATCAGAGCCGAGGGGGAGCCTAGGGGAACCCTCCCTTAGCTCTGAGTGCAGACAGAGTCACCTGGGTGCGAAGCAGAGAGTGGACTAATCGCTGTGTGTACAATTGGGCCCCAACACTAGCAGGCTGAAGAGTTAGGACTAAACTCTGCCCCTTTACAGCTGCTACACAGAGACCTATACCTATTGCTTATGCTAAGAGATACCTCCTACGGAACTTGCACCACAGACTAGTTATAGTATTCTTATTCACATTGCAGGTAATGCTTTTATTCTCTGTTAATCGCTGACTTTGCTGATTCATGCGTTAATTCCAGTCTCGTGGTACAAGACTCTATTCTAAGTTACTTTGGCAAGGTGATTATACTGCCTAGTGGACTGTGTCTGAACCTACCTTCTGTGTGCTCGTTTACACTATATTTTCAAAAGTATTGGGACGCCTGCCTTTACACACACATGAACTTTAATGGCATCCCAGTCTTAGTGTTCAATATTGAGTTGGCCCACCCTTTGCAGCTATAACAGCTATAACTCTTCTGGGAAGGCCGTCTACAAGGTTTAGGAGTGTCTATGGGAATGTTTGACCATTCTTCCAGAAGTGCATTTGTGAGGTCAGGCACTGATGTTGGATGAGAAGGCCTGGCTCGCAGTCTCCGCTCTAATTCATCCCAAAGGTGTTCTATCAGGTTGAGGTCAGGCTAGTCAAGTTCCTCCACCTCAAACTTGCTCATCCATGGTTTTATGGACCTTGCTTTGTGCACCGGTGCGCAGTCATGTTGGAACAGGAAGGGGCCATACGCAAACTCTTCCCACAAAGTTAAGAGCATGAAATTGTCCAAAATGTCTTGGTATGCTGACGCTTTAAGAGTTCCCTTCACTGGAACTAAGGGACCAATCCCAACCCCTGAAAAACAACCCCACACCATAATCCCCCCTCCACTAAATGATTTGGACCAGTGCAAAAAAGCAAGGTCCATAAGGACATGGATGAGTGAGTTTGGGGTGGAGGAACTTGAGTGGCCTGCACAGAGTCCTGACCTCAACCCAATAGAACACCTTTGGGATGAATTGGAGCGCAGACGGCGAGCCAGGCCTTCTCTCCAACATCAGTGCCTGACCTCACAAATGCACTTCTGGAAGAATGGTGAAACATTCCCATAGACACTCCTAAACCTTGTGGACGGCCTTCCCAGAAGAGTTGAAGGTGTTATAGCTGCAAAGGGTGGGCCAACGTAATATTGAACCCTACGGACTAAGACTGGGATGCCAATAAAGTCCATGTGTGTGTAAAGGCCGGCGTCCCAATACTTTTGACAATCCAGTGTATGTTCAATCCACCATTTATTCTAACCCATCCCAATACATTTACCACTAAACAGCCTTATGCTAATTCACAGCGGAGTTAAAGGTATACTCGTGTTCCTATAAGTGCTTGAAGGGACTTTCACTCTACCAGGTGTGTCATTGGGGCTGAGAGTGTTCTTGGAGTTGAGAACCCAAATTACCAAGCGGCTCCTGCAGGGGTGGGGCTACAGATATAATATAATAAGATAGGATGATTAGAATATATAATAATATTATAGGATGAATAGGATATATTATAATAGGATAAAAGGAATAGAATATAATAAAAGGTGTAGGAGATCGGATATTTTTTTTGCTTATCTTTTACCACTCATGTAAAGTATTTTCAGCTTTTTTTTCTTTGTATTTGTGGGATTATATAAAAAAAACACACAATTTTTTAATTGCCTTTTTTTATAATTTGTACATAACTCCGCCCCATGCTTTGTACCAGAAACTTGACCCATTAAAGTAGAAAAAAAAAAGTTTTTTTAATTTTATTTTTTTAGAATTTTGACTGTACATTACTTTGAACCGAAAATAATTCTACAAGACGATGTTGCCACAAGAAGAATGACGGATGTGTTACTTCGGTATTATAAGTTATATCAAAGTTATTGGTGAATATTCAGGTCGATAGAACTATAAATGTCTCTGGACCATGGGGGGGATGGGGGAGGAGATGCCGGTGTGAGAGGTGAAGAACCTTTTCTGTAAAGCATCCTGGGACATCTGTATAGCGGTCGGTCAATAGCGATAGGTGAGATCGTAGTGATGGGTGATGACATGAACACCTGGTAGGAAGGAAATAAGAAGAAGGTTACTTTGTGTCTTCCCCATGTACAATGGAACTGATTAGAAGATACAAAATGTCACCGGCAATACTGAGCTCCATACTGTACACAATAGTGATCGACCGATATTGTTTTTTCGTTGCCGATACCGATATTTTGGCCAATGCATATCGGTATCGGCCGATATTTTTAACATTTAAAGTTTTGCAAAATAAACACAAATTTTCGACACAAATCTGTTACTAAACATGTTGTGGTGGGTGGCTGGCTGGCACCCTGTGGTGGGTGGCTGGCTGGCTCCCTGTGGTGGGTGGCTGGCCCCCTGTGGTTGGTAGGTGGCTGGCACCCTGTGGTTGGTAGGTGGCTGGCACCCTGTGGTTGGTAGGTGTCTGTCTGGCACCCTTTGGTGGCTGGCTGGCAGGTCCAGGGCCTGTGGATGGCTAGCTGGTACAGTCAGGCAGGGCCTGTGGCTGGCTGCCGGTACAGGCCTGTGGGTGTGTGGCTGGCTGGCACCGGGCAGCTGTGGGTGGGTGTATGTATGTGGCTGCAGCAGCTGTGTTAAACACACTGTGCACTGTGACTGTACTGTATGAGAATCACTCACTGTTCCGACTCCAGACTCCAGTAGGTGGCCGCGGCGGCTGTGTTAAACACACTGTGCACTTTGACTGTGGTGTACACTCACTGTCCCAACTCCAGACGAGGCTGAGGGAGGCGGCCTAAGAAGGCAGAAGCTGTCCCAGTGTGCGGAGGCGAGTGGCGCAACATATGCGATGACGTCACGACAATATCGGCAATATCGGTCACCGCCGGGGCCGATTCCAATATATCGGGGAAAGTGCACATCGGCCCTCGATATATCGGCTTTGCCGATAATCGGTCGATCCCTACTGTACAGCCACGGCCAAAAGTTTTGAGAATGACAAAAATATGAATTGTCACAAAGTCTGCTGCTTACGTGATTTTAGATCTTTGTGTCTAATGAAGTATAATTACAATAATTCCATACGTATCAAAGGCTTCTATTGACAATGACGTGAAGTTTATGCAAAGAGTCAATATTTGCAGTGTTGACCCTTTTTCTCTGCAATTCCCCCTGGGATGCTGTCACTTAACTTCTGGGCCACATCCTGACTGATGGCTTCCCCCCATTCTTCCATAATCAATGCTTAGAGTTTATCAGAATTTGTGTGTGTGTGTGTGTGTGTGTGTGGGGGGGGGTTGTTCACCCCCCTCTTGAGGATTGACCACAAGTTCTCAATGGGATTAAGGTCTGGAGAATTTTCTGGCCATGGACCCAAAATTTCAATGTTCTGTTCCCCAAGCCACTTAGTTATGACGATTACCTTATGGTAAGGCGCTCCATCATGCTGGAGAAGCCATTGTTCCTCACCAAGCTGTTCTTGGATGGTTGGGAGAAGTTGCTCTCAGAGGATGTTTTGTACCATTCTTTATTCATGGCAAATTGTGAGCAACCCTCATTCCTTGGCTGAGAAGCAACCCCACACATGAATGGTCTCAGGATGCATGACACGAGAAGCAACCCCACACATGAATGGTCTCAGGATGCATGACATGGGACTGATAGTAGCGCTCATATTTTCTTCTCCGGACAAGGTTTTTTCCAGATGCCCCAACAATGGAAAAGGGATTCATCAGAGATGATGACTGTGACCGTTCTCTCCGCCACTGGGAGTTAAAGACAGATACTTAATGGACACTGAGAAAATGGTTTGGATAACTTCATATGGGAGAGTAATATTTATCAACAACATCTCTCAAGAAATAGGAAGATTTGATCCCACTTTACACTGTGAGACATATAGCCTGTTGCCATGAAGTCTGTAACACCTAAATAATCAAAGCAATGCTTAGATGTGTATTCCATGTACTTCAATGTAGGAGATGGACAGACTGTCACTGGCAGTCATTTCCTATTGTCTGTCTATTGAGGTGGGATGTGGATTGTGTTAAGTCTGTCTGTTCCATTGTTAAATGTTAATGACCTCACATTGTTTCTATACAGATGGCTAGATAATTAGTTCAGGTTAATTCTATTTCTGTATACAATTTCATCTGCATAGGATAATGTAATCAGGCAACCCCTGACCTGTGTGTGGTAATCTGATCAGTTGTCGGCTAGCTTTGTATGGGGGTGGCTGGGAAAATCTGATATCTATGTTCACAACTGGGAGGAAGCCGTATACTGACCGAAGTCCACAAGTACAGTGTGGGTTGCAGTTCCGTTACAATGACTTTACCCCAGTCCTTAGCAGTCCAATTCCTTGTACCTTTTGCAGAATATGAGTCTGTCCCTGATGTTTTTCCTGGAGAGAAGTGGCTTCTTTGCTGTCCTTCTTGACACCAGGCCATTCTCCAAAAGTCTTTTCCTCACTGTGCGTGCGGACGCACTCACACCTGCCTACAGTCATTCCTGAGAAAGCTCTGCACTGGTGGTGCCCCGATCCCGCAGCTGAATCAACTGTAGGAGATGTTCCTGGCGCTTGCTGGACTTTCTTGGGCGCCCTGAGGCCTTCTTCATAAATGCAGTGGAAATTTTCTTTTTATAGGATTAAGTTCATTTTCATGGCAAAGAGGGGCTTTGCAATGATTTGTAAGAGCGAACACGGACTGTATTATTCGTGTTCGTACCGAATAATTGGATTTTTGTTACCCAAACACGGACCCGAAAACTTTACTGTATGTTCGGGTAAAAATCCGTGTTCGGTCGTTTTATTTCCGGGTTTTGCATGCATTGGCGCGCTTTTCATGGCGGGCTTTCAACAGCCAATCAACAAGCGTTTAACTGGTGTGCCTTAAGCCTTCCCAGCCATGCCTACAAATGTATTAGTAGCTGTGATTGGCCATCTGAAGCATCTGACCAAGTCTTTATAAGTCCGAGGCAGCGCCGCTGCGTCATTCTGCTGTGTTAGTACAGGGACAGAGCACACATCATACGTGCTGGCTGCTGATTAGGGCCAGACAGGAAAAAAAAAACATTTGTGTCCGGATAGAATTGAGGAACAGGTCGGAGTGTATTAGGCAGGGCGAGTTGTAGGCATTTTAGGGCGAGGCTGCTGATTTTTAGGGTCAGTTTTCTATGATCGATTTTGCTGTGTGGGAGGGGTTTTCAGTGACCGATCTACGATCTTATCAATCCTTTTAGGGAGAGGCTGCTGCTGATTTTTAGGGTCAGTTTTCTACGATCGATTTTGCTGTGTGGGAGGGGTTTTCAGTGACCGATCTACGATCTTATCAATCCATTTAGGGAGAGGCTGGAGATAGGCAGGTGTCAGTGGTCCACATCGATTTTGCTGTGTGTGGGGTGCAGTGAACACAATCTTTTTTGCCCACTGAGGAGGAGGGAGAAAAGTATTTTTCTATCAGTCACTGTGTGCAGCATTTTTCCTTCAGCTGTGCTGTGCTGACTGATCATACACTGCTGTGTTCAGTTCACATGTGCTATTATTGAGTGGTTTCAAAAATCATACACTTTTTTCTATTCCACTATTCAATATACAGCCTTGGGTTAAAAAAAATTAAATTGTGGCCTGCAGCAGAGCTGAATGATATTTGGGGTTTTTGGGGTTCATCTCATACTTCTGAAGATTTGAGGGTGCTGCCTGTTCCAAACTCCTCCTACTCCTCATCCAGCCTTTTAGGGGTACAAACAATAGTAGTTGGGGCCTAGTGTGGTTTTGTACGTGTGAGATACATACACTTTTTTTGATCATATTTTCTATTCCGCTATTCAATTAAAACCTTTGGGTATCAATTAAATTGCGGGATAGTCTGTGTTGGTACGTGTGAGATACACCTTTCCAAGTTTTTGGGGTTCATCTCATACTTCTGAAGATTTGAGTGTGCTGCCTGTTCCAAACTCCTCCTACTCCTCATCCTGCCTTTAGGGGTACAAACAATAGTAATTGGGGCCTAGTGTGGTTCTGTACGTGTGAGATACATACACTTTTTTTGATCATATTTTCTATTCCGCTATTCAATAAAAACCTTTTAGGGAACAGTTAAATTGCGGGATAGTCTGTGTTGGCAGGTGTGAGATCCACCTTTCCAAGTTTTTGGGGTTCATCTCATACTTCTGAAGATTTGAGGGTGCTGCCTGTTCCAAACTCCTCCTACTCCTCTACTCCTCACCCTGCCTTTAGGGGTACAAACAATAGTAATTGGGGCCTAGTGTGGTTCTGTATGTGTGAGATACATACACTTTTTTTGATCATATTTTCTATTCCGCTATTTAACCAAAACCTTTGGGTATAAACAATTAAATTGCGGGATAGTCTGTGTCGGTACGTGTGAGATACACCTTTCCAATTTTTGGGGCGCATCTCATACTGCCGAAGATTTTAAGGTTGCTTCAGTCTGCCTCCTGCCTGTTCCGAACTCCTCCTACTCCTCATCCTGCCTTTAGGGTACAAAAAATTGTAATCGGGGCCTAAATTGTGTTTGTATGTGTGAGATACACCGTTTTGTAAAAAATTTGTCCTATTCCGCTATTCAATATACACCCTGTTTGAGTGTAAAAAATTAAATTGCGGGATAGTCTGTATCGCTACATGTGAGCTACACCTTTTTAAATTTGTTTGGTGCATCTCCTTCTACCGCTGAGGATTGCAGGGCGCTTCAGTTTGGCTCCTGTTCCCAACTCCTCCTACTCCTCTTCCTCATCCTGCCTTTAGGGTACAAAAAATTGTAATCGGGGCCTAGTTTGTGTTTGTACGTGTGAGATACACCGTTTTGTAAAATTTGTCCTATTCCGCTATTCAATATACACCCTGTTTGAGTGTAAAAAATTAAATTGCGGGATAGTCTGTATCGGTACATGTGAGATACACCTTTTTAAATTTGTTTGGCGCATCTCCTTCTACCGCTGAGGATTGCAGGGCGCTTCAGTTTGCCTCCTGTTCCCAACTCCTCCTACTCCTCTTCCTCATCCTCCCTGTAGGGTACAAAAAAATTTTATTTAGTCTGTGTTTGTACGTGTGAGATACACCGTTTTTTATCCTATTCCGCTATTCAATATACACCCTTTTGGGGTAAAAAACATTAAATTGCGGCATAGTTTGCATATTTGACTGTGAGATACACCCGTGTGATACCGTTGTTGTTTTGTTCCGCTATTCAATAAACACCTTTCTAGGGCAAGATCTTAAATTACAGAAATATGAGGAGACCGTCAAATAGGGGCCGTGGCCTGGGTCGTGGTGCTGCTGGTAGAGCTCCTGTTGCAAGGAGAGGACGTGGTCGATCTGTGCCAGCTACACGCACAAGTGAAACACCTTCCTCAAGTGTTAGTAGGCGACAGAACCTGCATCAGTATTTGGTAGGGCATCGTACGCCTCTAGAAGTGATGAGGCCAGAACACAGAGAGGCGATAGTAGATTGGTTTGCTGTTGACAGTGCCTCCAGTTCCTTCACATTGTCTCCCGCCCAGTCTACTGCAGAAAGGTCAGAGTTGGCACCTGCAGCCGATGTCCAATCGTCTTTCACCTCACCCCCTTGCAAATCAGGCAAGCAGTCTGAGCCCCAAGCCATACAGCAGTCTCTTCTTCTTTTTGAGGACTCTGTCAGCAGGGTTTCCCAGGGCCATCCACCTAGCCCTGCCCCAGAAGTGGAAGAGATTGAGTGCAGCGATGCCCAACCACTTATTTCTCAAGATGAGTACATGCAAGGACCATCGCAGCACGTCTCCGATGATGACGAAACGCAGGTGCAAACTGCTGCGGCGTTCAGAATTGTGGACACCGACAAGGAGGGCAGGGGTGAAGACTGGGTGGAAGATGATGTGGAGGACGATGAGGTCCTCGACCCCACATGGAATGAAGGTCATGCAGGTGACCTGAGTAGTTTGGAGGAAGAGGCGGTGGTCGCACAGAGCCACCAGCACAGCAGAAGAGGGAGCAGGGTGCAGAAGCGGAGCGGCCATGCCCTAGACACTACGCCTGCTACTGCCCAACGCAGCAAGGGAACGAGCGCACCAAAGTCAGCTCAAAGGAGTTCTCTAGCGTGGAAGTTCTTTAGAAAATGTGCTGATGACAGGACACGAGTGGTTTGCACCCTGTGCAATCAGAGCCTGAAGCGAGGCATAAACCTTCTCAACCTGAGCACAACCTGCATGATCAGGCATCTAAGTGCAAAGCACGAGCTGCAGTGGAGTAGACACCTTCAAAACCAAGAAACGTCTCTGGCTCATCCTGCTTCCTCTTCTGCTGCAGTCTCGGCCGCTCCAGCCACATCTGTAGTGATACCGGCACCTGCCACCCCGCAAACAGAGGATCTGTCAGCAACACCACCACCTGGGTCACCAACCATCTCCACAATGTCCCGTGGAAGCGTTCAGCTTTCCATCTCCCAAACACTTGAGAGGAAGAGGAAGTACCCCCCTACCCACCCGCGATCCCTGGCCCTGAATGCCAGCATTTCAAAATTCTTGGCCTTTGAAATGCTGTCATTCCGTCTGGTGGAGACGCACAGTTTTAAAAACCTTATGTCGGTGGCTGTCCCACAGTACGTCGTGCCCAGCCGCCACTACTTTTCCAGGCAAGCCATCCCTTCCCTGCACAACCAAGTGGGGGAAAAAATCAGGTGTGCACTGCGCAACGCCATCTGTGCCAAGGTCCACCTAACTACCGATACGTGGACCAGTAAGCACGGTCAGGGGCGTTATATCTCCCTAACAGCACACTGGGTAAATGCAGTGGTGGATGGGCCTAAGGCGGATAGCAATTTGGCGCATTTCCTTCCACCACCGAGGATTGCAGGGCGCTTCAGTTTGCCTCCTGTTCCTAACTCCTCCTACTCAGCTTCCTCATCCTCTACCGCCTCCTCATCCGGACAGCGTAACACCTTCACCACCAACTTCAGCATGGCCAGGGGTAAACGACAGCAGGCAGTTTTAAAACTTGCCTGTTTGGGGGACAAACCACACACTGCGCAGGAGTTGTGGAGGAGCATGGAACAGCAGACAAATGAGTGGTTGCTGCCAGCGAGCCTCAAGCCCGGCCTGGTGGTGTGCGATAACGGGCGAAATCTCATAGCAGCTCTGGGCCTAGCCGGTTTGACGCACATCCCTTGCCTGGTGCATGTGCTGAATTTGGTGGTGCAGAGGTTCCTTAAAAACTACCCCGATATGTCAGAGCTGCTGCAGAAAGTGCGGGCCGTCTGTGCGCACTTTCGGCATTCTCACCCTGCTGCTGCTCGCCTGTCAGCCCTGCAGCGTAACTTCGGCCTTCCCGCTCACCGCCTCATATGTGACGTGCCCACAAGGTGGAACTCCACCTTGCACATGCTGGAAACTCTGTGCGAGCAGCAGCAGGCCATAGTGGAGTTTCAGCTGCAGCACGCACGCGTGAGTCGCTCTGCGGAACAGCACCACTTCACCACCAAAAACTGGGCCTCCATGCGAGATCTGTGTGCCTTGTTGCGCTGTTTTGAGTACTCCACCAACATGGCCAGTGCCGATGACGCCGTTCTCAGCTTAACTATCCCACTTCTATGCCTCCTTGAAAAAACAATTCGGGTGATGATGGAAGAGGATGTGGCACAGGATGAGGAGGAGGAGGAGGATGAAGAGGTAACATTTCCAAGGCTTTCAGGGCAGTCATTCACAAGGGGCTCCGAGGGTGGGTTCCTGCACACACAAACGCCAGGGACACAATTGTCCAGCAGGGGCACAGTTCTGGAGGATGAGGAGGAGGAGCTGGAGGAGGAGATGGAACCATGTTCACAGCAGGGTGGCACCCAGGCCAGCTCATGGCCATCACTGGTGCGTGGCTGGGGGGATACAGAGGACACAGACGATACACCTCCCACAGAGGACAGCCTTTCGTTGCCTCTGGGCAGCCTGGCACACATGAGCGATTACATGCTGCAGTGTCTCCACAACGACCGCCGAGTTGCCCACATTCTAACTTGTGCTGATTACTGGGTGGCCACGCTGCTGGATCCCCGTTACAAGGACAACGTACCTTTCTTAATTCACTCACTGGAGCGCGATCGCAAGATGCGCGAGTACAAGCGCACGCTGGTAGACGAGATGCTGCTGGCATTCCCACCTGACAGCGGGCCACAGTGGAAGCACAAGGCAGAGGAGGAGGAGGAGGAGGAAGAGGTGGCCAACGCAACCAGGGCACCGCCAGCACCTCAGAAGGCAGGGCTAGCATGGCCGAAATGTGGAAAAGCTTTGTCAGCATGCCACAACAAACAGCAGCACCAGCAGCTCATATGGAACGTCTTAGCAGGAGGCAGCATTTCACGAACATGGTGGAGCAGTATGTGTGCACACGCCTAGACGTACTGAATGACGGGTCTGCCCCCTTCAACTTCTGGGTCTCCAAGTTGGGCACATGGCCTGAGCTTGCCCTTTACGCCTTGGAGGTGCTGGCGTGCCCTGCAGCCAGTGTATTATCTGAACGGGTATTTAGCACGGCTGGGGGCGTTATAACAGACAAGCACAGCCGCCTGTCCAGAGACAATGTGGACAAGCTCACGTTCATTAAAATGAACCAGGCATGGATCCAACGGGACTTTTCCGTACCTTATGCAGAATAGCGATGGATACCGACCTTACCCAGCCATTGTTCCATTTTTGCTCTTTCTCACTCTTTTGGGGTGTACCCTCATTTAAAATTTGTGAAAAGAAGCAGTGTTGGCTACCTCGTCCTCCTCCTCAGGGCCAGATTAACATAGGGGCTATTGGAGCTGCAGCTCCAGGCCCCTACCTTTATATAGGCCCCGGGTTGGCCATATTCACTGTTACCGCTCTTCTGTCACTTTTAAACACAGAAGTCTGGCTTCTATGCTCGCTTCCCCAGGCAGCTCCCTCAGAACCTCCCCACACAGCGCGAAGGCCGGACAAGGAAGGACAGTTGCCGATGCATGGATGTGTTTATGGGCTTCAGAGACAGCATCCCATGTTGAATTAGGCATGCATGGCTGCACCCTTCCTCCTCTGGGTGCATGCCAAGGCACGGCCCTTAAGGCCCTTCAAAATCCTCAGCACCAAGCCCATGATGCTCTTAATCCGGCCCTGGTCCTCCTCCACCACTGCTTCCACCTACACCGCCCATAGGTGTGCGCAGCCTATTGCATTAGGGTGTGCACCCCAAAGTTGAAATACACATGCATGTGTTTGCCTACATGTACATGGCCCCGATACATTACTCTCCCTGCTGGCAAAGAGAAATAGAGCAGAGCAGGTCCGAGGGAGATCTTTCCCATCTCCTCACTGGCAAACAGAGCGATAATGCTAATGTGCCCTAGGTGATTAGTGTGTGCCCAGGTACACCCGGCACACCCTGTGCGCACGCCTATGACACCGCCACATCCACCACCACCTCAACCTCCCTCCTACTCCATATGGGCCTCGTCCTTCAGAGATGAAGAACATTGTTTTATTTTTCTGTTTTCTTTTTTTTTTGTTTTAAGTTATTTCCCTATCCACATTTGTTTGCAGAGCACTTGCCATGCTCTTAACTACGTTTTGCTGCCACTCTAGCCCTTTCCATTGGTGTTTTAGAGCCATTTTAGTGCCTTAAAGTTCGGGTCCCCATTGACTTCAATGGGGTTCGGTGTCCGGGAAAAGTTCGGCAAAAGTCCGGGACACGGACCCGGACTTTTTTTTAAAGTTCGGCCGAACCCGCCGAACACGGACATCCAGGTGTCCGCTCAACTCTACTCTTCATAACATTCGGGAGGAAATGCAAATTTCCATCATAAAAACTGAAGCAGCAGACTTTGTGAAAATCCATATTTGTGTCATTCTCAAAACCTTTGGCCACGGCTTTATGTCAGGCTGCCATGATGGTGACAATTAGGACCAGAGTAAAACCTGAGATGTTCTCTAGCAGCGTATCTCAACCTGAGGCCATATCTGGGCAAACTAAAGTCCTCTGTGCCGAGATAGGTGTCGATAAATCTGACAATGAACCCTTCAAAGTTTCAGTCCACCCAAAACTGATATAGGTTGAATTTGGTGGGTGGAGTCAGGGCCTGCTGATAAAGCAGTACAGCCAGCCCTCCCTCTAGGGCAGGGATCCTCAAACTACGGCCCTCCAGCTGTTGCCGAACTACACATCCCATGAGGCATTGTAAAACTCTGACATTCACAGACATGACCAGGCATGATGGGAATTGTAGTTCCTGAACAACTGGAGGGCCATGGTTTGAAGACCCCTGCTCTAGGGGGCACATTGGGTGGTCGATCTCAATGGACAAGATGTGAATATAGAGCAGGGGGTCTCTAACCTACGGTCCACTGCAAGACTGGTTGTGGCTGCTCACACAGGTCTTCAGGTCTGCACATGGTCTACATTTCTCCCCCCACATCCACCTTCCCCTCAGTCTCTAGCACAGGTTCCCCAGGGGGCAGGCTGATGGGGACTCTGATATAAGGGGGATTCTGATGGGGACCCTAATGTAAGGGGGGATTCTGATGGGGAGTCCGATGTAAGGGGGTCTCTGATGGGGGTCCATGAAATAAGGTGGGGCTCTGATGGGGACCCTGATGTAAGGGGGCTATGATGGGGCCCCTGATGTAATGGGGGCTGTGATGTGGACCCCGATGTAAGGAGGAGTCTGATGGGAACACTTATGTAAGGGGACTCTGATGAGGACTCTTATGTAAGGGGGGCTTTGATAGAGACCATGATGTAAGGAAGGCTATGATGGAGACCATGATTTAATGGGGTACTCTGATGAAGACCCTGATGTAAGGAGGTGTCTGATAGGGACCCTTATGTAAGGGGGGCTCAGATGGGGCCCTTGATGTAATGGAGGACACTGATGGGAACCCTGATGTAAGGGAGGCTATGATGGGGTCCTTAATGTAATAGGGGACTCTGAAATGGAGTCTGATGTAAGGAGGAGTCTGATGGGGACCCTGATATAAAAGGGATTCTGACATAAGAGAGACTCTGACATAAGGGGGACTCAAATAAGAGAGACTGTAACATGAGGGAACTCTGATGGGGACCCTTATGTAAGGGGGTTTCTGATGGGGACCCTAATGTAAGGGGGTTTCTGATGAGGACCCTGTTGTAAGGGGGGCTATGATGGGGCTCCTGATGTAATGGGGGCTCTGATGGGGCCCTTGATGTAATGGGGGACTCTGATGCAGACCCCAATATAGGGAGAAGTCTGATGGGGGACCCTGATGTAAGAGGGACTCTGACATAAGAAGAACTCATATAGGGGAGGCTGTAACATGAGGGGAACTCTCATGGGGACCCTGATGTAAGGGAGGCTATGATGGGGACCCTAATGTAAGGAGGAGTCTGCTGGAAATCCTTATGTAAGGGGGGCTCTGATGGGGACCCAAATGTAAGGGGGCTCTGATGGGGGGCCCTGATGTAAAGGGGGGATCTGATGGTGAACCCTGATGTAAGGGAAGGATCTGATGGTGAACCCTGATGTAAAGTACATTTGTTCTGGGAGAGTGAGGCAAAAAACAAATATTAAGTTATTTCCTCTGCTGGATGAATGTTTTTCTTTCATTTAAAAAGTATACCAAATTTCGTCACTAGATGGTGCTAAGTATCACAACAATTTCCTACCAAACGTAGTGACATCTAGTGGCCAAATGTAGTAAGTATCTTAGCAATTTCCTAAGATACTTAGTACCCTCTAGTGGCCAAACACTGTTATTTTTCTTTTTTAAATCAATAAAAAAACATTCCACCAGCCCTGGAGACAGCCAATTAACATTTAATTTTTTGCCCCATTCACATGGAAGGGATGTACATAAGCTGTTCTTGTTTGCAGATACAAAGAATATAATGCCTACATGTTCATCTGGTTTGGTCCACCTGCAGTGAAAACTCTGGAACACTTTCTCAGTTACAAATCTTTCTAGCAGCTTCCCGTCAACACTGTATCTAAGCCGGACTTTCAATGGTGCCCCCTGTCTTTCAGGGGCAAGCTGGCATTTACCCTAACAGTTTCTGGTCCTCCCCTGACTTATGGCTATTGGGGCATCTATTGGCCCAAGAGAGGATTACATTGGGCCACCTGCATGCCCTACCATACAGTAGTAGCCATCCAGGGGTACTGGCAGTGCACTAAACAAGGCAGGCTCGTTGCCTTGGCTCTTCTGATGTTCCTCTGACCTCTCGGGAGCTTTCACAGCTCCATCTTTCTGGTTGGTAAGTGTAGCTTCTCTTTTCAGAGAACTCTGAGCATCTCAACCAGTTGCGCCCAGGCTGCACAGTGCTGGTAGCTGCAGACTGGAGGATTGGAGCTGTAGTAGCCGGTAGCCAGAGGGGTTTGGAAGGCTAGTTGGCTGAGACTTGTGATACCTGAGGAGCCGTGGTGTATCATGAAGGACTTCAGTGCCCAATATGTTTCTCCAAATGGCAGTTCTTTGATGAAATGGGGGGAAAACATCCACAAGTAATTAGAGGGGAGTGGTGGAATGGGCTGCATGGTGCAGGGTGTGGACTAGGGATCATTTTTTCATTGCCGATACCGATATTTTGGTCATCACGTATCAGTATCAGCCGATATTGGCCGATATTTTCGTACATTTAAAAAATGTTATTTTTTTTACTTGACAGGTACTCTTGTGGAGGGATCTGGGGGTCTAACAGACCCCAAACCCCTCCTCTGCACTTAAAAGCAATCAAAACGCCAAGTTTGGCTGTTTTGAATGCTGTTGCTTTTTTTTTAATCTGGCGCCGAGTACCCGGAAGAGATGTCATGACTTCACTTCCCGGTTTTTACATGGAGACCCCATCAGAACCGAATGCGGCTTTGATCGGGTCTTCGGTGGCTGTGCAGGCTGGTTAGGGCGGGAGACCCGGGTGAGCCGCAGAAGGCGGCAGGAGGTGGGGGGGAACGTCCCCTCCCACTCCTTGTAATGACAGCCGAGCAGCTTCTCAGCCGCATCGGTTGTCATTACAAGACAGCCGACAGTTGGCTATGGACGCCGGTACCAGGGTGATGCCTCTAGCTGCAGGCATCACTCCGGTACAAGCACTTTCCCGAAATATTGGTAATATCGGTCATTTTGTGGTGGCCGATTCCCATATATCAGGGAAAGTGCATATCGGCCCTCGATATATCGGCTTAGCCGATAATTGGTTTATCCTTAGTGTGGACCAATGCCAAGGTCCTTTAGCACCCAAGGCGAAAAGGCCAAAGTACGCAGCCATTTTGGGGGTGAATAAATGTCCTTCCATTTTTATGCCCGCCTTCTACTGAAATGCCCAAGGTGACCACCTCTTATGCCCACCACTTGGCCGAACACTGGTGCAGACAGCGTTGAGAAGGGAGCGCCGGCTAAAACCGGAATTCAGACAGAATAAGCCAAGACTGGAAATATCAATCAGCTGTTAATATACAGTTGGGTCTTTAATTGGTATAATAGGTGTATTTTATATGATAGAGACAGAACATCAACCAAATCCAGAGAAAAAACTATACAAATGATATAAATGGAGTTGCAGTTCAGCGAGTAAAAAATAATTTGATCCCCAACCAACCAACAATAATTCTGCCTCCCACAGACTGGCTACAGTAGGTGCTCATGTGGTACACAGATTAGTCCTGTCAATGTAAGAAGGAGCTCCTAACGACAACTTGTTACCTGTATAAAAGTCACCCGCCCACAGAATCTCTTTCCTCCATTCAAACCTCACCATCATGGGAAGACCAAAGAGCTGTCAGAGGAGGTCAGGGAGAAGATTGGAGACCGGCACAAGGCTGGAATGTATTTTAAGGCCATCAACAAGAAGCTTGGGGAGAAGGAGACGACTGTTGGAGCGATTATTCGCAAATGGAAGAAATACAAAATAACCATCAATCGCCCATCTGGAGCTCCATGCAAGATTGCGCCTCATGGGGTGAGGATGATCATAAGAAAAGTGAGGGATCAGCCTAGAACTACACGTGAGGAGCTTGTGGATGATCACCAGGCAGTTGGGACCACAGTCACCAAACAAACCATTGGTAACACAATACGCCGCCTTGGATTGAAATCCTGCAGCGCCCGCAAGCTCCCCCTTCTCAAGAAAACACATGTACAGGCCCATTTTAAGTTTGCCAATAAACATCTAAATTATTCAGAGAATGTTTGGGAGAAAGTGCTGTGGTCAGATGAGACCAAAATTGAGTTCTTTGGCATTAACTCGACTCTGTGTTTGCAGGAAGAAAATTGCTGACTATGACCCTAAGAACACCATCCCTACAGTCACCATCCCTACAGTCACCATCCCTACAGTCACCATCCCTGCAGTCACCGTCCCTACAGTCACCATCCCTACAGTCACCATCCCTACAGTCACTGTCCCTACAGACACCGTCCATACAGACACCATCCCTACAGTCACCGTCCCTACAGTCACCGTCCCTACAGTCACCATCCCTACAGACACCATCCCTACAGTCACCATCCCTACAGTCACCGTCCCTACAGACACCATCCCTACAGTCACCATCCCTACAGTCACCATCCCTACAGACACCGTCCCTACAGTCACCATCCCTACAGTCAAAGCACGGAGATCGAAGCATGATGTTTTGGGGCTGTTTCTCTTCTAAAGGTACAGGCGACTTTGCTGCACTGAGGGTCCAATGGACGGGACCATATATTGTAAAATGTTGGATGAGATCCTTCTTTCTTCCAGAACACTAAAGATGGGTCATGGATGGGTCTTCCAGTATGACAATGACCCAAAAAATGCCGCCAAGACAACAAAGGAGTGGCTCAAGAAGAAGCACATTAAGGTCATGGAGTGGCCCAGTCAGTCTCCAGACCTTAATCCTATAGAACATTTATGGAGGGAGCTGAAACTTCGAGTTGCCGAGCGACAGCCAAGAAGCCTCCAGGATTTAGAGAAGATCTGTAAGGAAGAATGGACCAAAATCCCTCCTGAGATGTGTGCAAACCTGGCCACCAACTACAAGAAACGTCTGACCTCTGTGCTTCCAACAAGGGTTTCTCTACAAACCACTAAGTCATGTTTTGCTTGGGGATCAAATACTTATTTTACTCCCTGAACTGCAACTCCATTTATAACATTTGTATCATGTGTTTTTTCTGGATTTTTGGTTGATATTCTGTCTCTATCATATAAAATACACCTATGATAAAAATGATACACCCGACATTTCTTTATAAGTGGGCAAACTTACACAATCTGCAGGGATCAATTAATTGTTTTCCCCGACTGTATGCAAGAAAAATCCCAAAGAGCTCTTGGACCAGCCAAGGTTCACTAATGAGACAAAGAACCTCTCATCTGCTGCTAGCGGGTTCAACAGTCCAGCATCCACTATAATATGGAACATTGTGAGGCGATGAGCCCTTCTGGTAACATTTCCTGGGAATAAGAATATATATTAATGATATCCGGATTACCTGTTGATTTGTGATGTCTTCATGGCTTAGGGGGTTTTGTTACAAGACATTTTTGCTTGCAGACCTGAGGAGAGAGAAGAGATCGGGTTTATAGACGGGTTGGATGAGTGAGTTGATGTGTCAGAAGTTGGCCTTCAGACATTTCAGATGTAAGACAAAAATAAAGTGTAAGCTCCTATACCGTACCCTGCAGCCCTTTGGCTTTCGACCCCGGCATGGACAACAATGTTTGTTGAAGGTTGCCCTCTTAGCGAGTCTTCGTAGTGGCAGATTCCGGTATCCGGATTCCCCCGACTTCTACAGAATCAAACAGAAATATTTCCCAGTGAGGATACATAACCAGTACAATGTACAATGGGAATCACAACTCCACTTTTATAGATGTAGCACCCTACAGGTAGGTTCTAGGTAAAATATAGTGGACTTTGTCTGCCTAACAGCAGAGCCATGATTTCTTTTTGTCAGGTAGGTTGTCATGGCTCCCAAGTGTGTCTGCTGAGAGGGGAGTCTCCCCACTGGCCCTGTGAGAGGCTTCTCATTGGGCAGTGGAGGAAACCCAATCAGAGATACATTCAGGCTTGTACAGTATCTACCCCAGAAGGCAGATTCTGTGCCGAGGATTCTGGGAGTGGGTATAAGTTTGAGGGGGGTACACGACTCAGCGTCTTTGGTGGGAAGCAGAGTCCCAGGAGGGAGAGGATGGCTGTCTCTCCTCCTGTCAGAGGAAGTGGATTTCTTGGGGTGCTGCCTGAGAATCCAGAGGGTGCTGAGTTGAGCTGAGTTGATCCGGTGTGCCGAGAACCAGCGGAGAGAGAGAGAGATCCAGTCCCAGGAAAGCCTACAAAGGTCATGAGTACTGTGGATTGCCCCTGGGGGGTCTGCCTAGAGTCAGAGGGGACCACTTTGAAGAAGGTTCTGGGATCCAAGAGTCAGCTAGCTGTAAAGGGGTTAGAGGAGGTACCTAGGTTGAGGACCCTGAAGTGTTAAAGGGGGCACCTGCAGTTTGGGCCCTGAAGAGTCAGTGTACAGTATGGAGTGTACAGGCTGAGAGTTGCAGCAGCACAGGAATTTACAAAGAGCTACCTCAAGCTAGCGCAGGGCCGGAGGGGAGCTGTTCAGTGACTTTTTGAGCAAAGCAGTTTTAGAAGTCAAGTATTCTACAGTCCTGGATCTTCTGAATTAAAGTCGAGGTTCCAGCACAGTTTTCAGTGATACAGTATATTCAAGCGTCAGGAAGCGTCGGCTGGCGTCAAGACAGCGCTAACAGGCATTGTTCTAGAAGAGTCCCAAAATTGAACCTAAATGAGCAGAGGAGTATCCCACTCATTCCCTTCTCCTATCCCCTAAATACAATAATAAGTCCGTAGGGTTCAATATTGAGTTGGCCCACCCTTTGCAGGTATAACAGCTTCAACTCTTCTGGGAAGGCCGTCCACAAGGTTTAGGAGTGTCTATGGGGATGTTTGACTGTTCATCCAGAAGCACATTTGTGAGGTAAGGCACTGATGTTGCACGGGAAGTCCTGGCAACAGTAGTCCCCACTCTAATTCATCCCAAAGGTTTTCTGTTGAGTTGAGGTTAAGCTCCTCCACCCCAAACTCACTCATCCATGTCTTTATGGACCTTGCTTTGTGCACTGGTGTGCAGTCATGTTGGAACAGGAAGGGGCCATCCCCAAACTCC
The DNA here is from genome assembly GCF_965119305.1 of Pelophylax lessonae. NCBI lineage: Eukaryota > Metazoa > Chordata > Amphibia > Anura > Ranidae > Pelophylax > Pelophylax lessonae. Next base: position 560,234,038 of record NC_138772.1, on the reverse strand, counting down.
TCCCACAAAGTTGGGAGCATGAAATTGTCCAAAATGTCTTGGTATGCCGATGCCTTAAGAGTTCCCTTCACTGGAACTAAGGGGCCAAACCCAACCCCTGAAAAACAACCCCCACACCATAATCACCCCTCCACCAAAGTATTTGGAGGAGAAGGTCTGGCTTGCAGTCTCTACTCTAATTCATCCCAAAGGTGTTCTGTTGGGTTGAGGTCAGGTCAGTCAAGTTCCTCCACCCAAAACTCACTCATCCATGTCTTTATGGACCTTGCTTTGTGCACTGGTGCGCAGTCATGTTGGAACAGGAAGGGGCCATCCCCAAACTCCTCCCACAAAGTTAAGAGCATGAAATTGTCCAAAATGTCTTGGTATGCTGACGCCTGAAGAGTTCCCTTTACTGGAACTAAGGGGCCAAGCCCTACCAAACACCATAATCCTCCCTCCACCAACATTGGTGGGGGGTCTATTGTTGCTGAAGCGGATCTATTGTTTTGGTTGGGGAATCTATTGTTGCTGGGGGGATATATCTATTGTTGGTAGTGGGGTCTGTAATTGCTGTAGGTATCTATTTGACTGCTTTTCTTGTTATAATTTACAAATTCATTACAAATCACTTAGCACCAAAAAATGATACTTGGTTTGGTTTTCTCTAAAAGGGGTGCTAATGTGAGGTAGCTAGGGGGTGGTACCAAGGGATGTTCCTCAAAGGGGGGGGGGGTGGAGACAAAGGGTAACTTGGAAAGGGGGAGTTCCAACACCTATTCTCTGAGAAAAAAAGCCCTGGGCAATTTAGTTGCTTCTTTAGAAATAAAATCATTGAGTAATGGAAGTTTTGAGTAGAAAAGGGGTCTACAAACTTTCTAAACAAAGGGCCAGTTTATTGTCCTTCAGACTTTAGGGGGGCTGGACTGTAACCAGTGGGATCATAATTTTTTTCTGGCATCCATGGCAGTAAACAGTTACCCCAGATACCCCCTCCTTGGTATTAGGGGGAGAAATAGCGCCTCATTGTTGGTGTCAGTGGGAAGATTGTTGTCTCATATTAGTGGGAAGAATATTGCCCCAAGAGCCAGATAAAGGCAAGTAAAGGGCCACATGTGGCCCTGGGCTGCAGTTTTGAGACCCCTGATGTAGAAGATCACAATATAAAAATGTTACATAACTGTCAAGACCAGGAGCACTGTGCTTTCCAGTGCGGGAGGTTGCAGTTCTGGTTTTCACCAGACACACACATCATAGGTTGAAATGGATGGACTGGTGTCTTTTTTCAACCTCACCAACTATGTGTCTCCCAGCAGCCAGCAGTTTCTAGTAATCCGTATCCACCTGATGCTGGCTGCTGGGAGGGTATTTCGTTTCTCCTTTTGTAATTCCTTTTGCATCAGTGCTTTGCTTTGCTAGTCAGATACTGTGTGCTGCTAATCCGGCTCCTGATCTTCCTCTTACCCGGCATCCTGTACCCTGCTGTATTTTCTGCTCCCCTTGTCCCTGACCCCATCTGTTCCCTGCATCTCCAGTTTACCTTGTTTAACCACTTTACGACCGCCCGCCGCAGTTATACTGTGGCAGGCAGCTGCTCCTGCGCAAACTGCTGTAGATCTACGTTGGTCGCGTGCAGGCAGCTAGGGGGCACGCTCCCGCCCCCGCTCGTCAGCAGGGAAGCTGATACATGGGGCAGGTGGCTCCAAATACTGCCTGACACCCACGATCATTCCCCGCTGAGAGAGAAGGACGGTCGGATGTTGAAAACACAGCCAACCGTTCTTCTCCCTGGAATGATCACAGAGCCCCTATGATCCTTCTATATAGGATCACATGTCTCTGTGATCATTTCACAAGCCACGCCTCCATACAGTTAGAATCACTCCCCTAGGCTCACATTTAACCCCTTGATCACCCACAATGTTAACGCCTTCCCTGCCAGTGTCATTAGTACAGTGACAGTGCATATTTTTAGCACTGATTACTGTAGTAATGTCACTGGTACCCCTAAAAGTGTCAAAGATGTCAGTTAGGGGTCCAATCTGTTCGCCGCAATGTCGCAGTCCCGCAAAAAATTACAGATCGCCGCCATTACTAGTAAAAAAAAGAATATAGATATATAAAAATGACATAAATCATTCCCCTAGTTTGTAGACACGATAACCTGTGTGCAAACCAATTAAAATATTATCGCTATAAAATAATCGCTTATTGCATATACGTAAGGGGGGGGGATATGATCTCCATTTATAAATGCATAAGGGGGGGGATATGATCTCCATTTATAAATACAGAAGGGGGGATATGATCTCCATGTATAAATACATAAGGGGGGATATGATCTCCATGTATAAATACAAAGGGGGATATGATCTCCACGTATAAATACATAAGGGGGGATATGATCTCCATGTATAAATACATAAGGGGGTTATAATCTCCATGTATAAATACATAAGGGGGGATATGATCTCCATGTATAAATACATAAGGGGGTTATAATCTCCATGTATAAATACATAAGGGGGATATGATCTCCATGTATAAATACATAAGGGGGGATAGGATCTCCATGTATAAATACAGAAGGGGGGATATGATCTCCATGTATAAATACAGAAGGGGGGGATATGATCTCCATGTATAAATACAGAAGGGGGGGATATCATCTCCATGTATAAATACATAAGGGCAGGATATGATCACCATGTATAAATACAGAAGGGGGGATATGATCTCCATGTATAAATACATAAGGGGGGATATGATCTCCATGTATAAATACATAAGGGGGTTATAATCTCCATGTATAAATACATAAGGGGGGGATATGATCACCATGTATAAATATATAAGGGGGGATATGATCTCCATGTATAAATACATAAGGGGGGATATGATCTCCATGTATAAATACATAAGGGGAGATATGATCTCCATGTATAAATACATAAGGGGGATATGATCTCCATGTATAAATACATAAGGGGGGATATGATCTCCATGTATAAATACATAAGGGGGGATATGATCTCCATGTATAAATACATAAGGGGGGATATGATCTCCATGTATAAATACATAAGGGGGGATATGATCTCCATGTATAAATACATAAGGGGGGATATGATCACCATGTATAAATACATAAGGGGGGATATGATCTCCATGTATAAATACATAAGGGGGGATATGATCTCTATGTATAAATACATAAGGGGGATATGATCTCCATGTATAAATACATAAGGGGGGATATGATCTCCATGTATAAATACATAAGGGGGGGTATGATCTCCATGTATAAATACATAAGGGGGGATATGATCTCCATGTATAAATACATAAGGGGGGGTATGATCTCCATGTATAAATACATAAGGGGGGATATGATCTCCATGTATAAATACATAAGGGGGATATGATCTCCATGTATAAATACATAAGGGGGGATATGATCTCCATGTATAAATACATAAGGGGGGATATGATCTCCATGTATAAATACATAAGGGGGGATAGGATCTCCATGTATAAATACATAAGGGGGGATATGATCTCCATGTATAAATACATAAGGGGAATATGAAACTTTTTTTGTTTAGAATGAATTTAATGGACCTCCTCAGAAGAAAATATTTCAGAAAGAGAACTATCACTCCCATCATCCTCTGTGACTCTGAGACTCCGCCTCCCCCATGCTCCGATTTCTATAAACATTAATATATTATACAAAGCATTAACTCTGTAATTATTATATATATATGGGGGATACATATTGATACATACACCCCCCCCTACTCCGTGTCCTGGGAACTCACCTCTTCATTCTCTGGATTTTTTACAGATTTTTTCGGGTCGCAATCAAATGGGGTCACCAGCAGCACACAGACACACAGAACCCCCAAAATCAGCAGAGTCTTCATAACTGTGCTGCACCCCGATCCTCACTACAGCAACAAGACAGTTAGACGTACAATGTGTGACCCCCACCTTCTGTATACTGCACAGTGCTGATAGCAGTTCTTATATACCTCCTTTCCCCTCCCCCGCCCGTTTTCCTAATCCTCCCCTATTCTACCTGGACTTTTCTTTGTATTCTATGGACATTTGTCACAGATTAGATTTATTAACGTATTGTGAAGAATTTTTTTTTTTTTATCACAATGGTACAGCGAAGAGAATGGTGGAGGCAGAAATTGAGGGATGATTGGGAGTTCTTTTATTTGATTGGATTATATGATTAACAGATGGATGATGATGTAACAACTGTCCCGATGTACGCTCCACCGGCCAATGGGATTGTAGGCAGTTCCATGTGGAAGTATTGCTTGCCTAGGGTTCCGGGGGGGTCCTCTGACAATGTCTGTGAAGGAGTCTCCAGAGGAATACTGTATACAATGGAGTAATATGGATCTCAATTAAAGAGGTTGTAAACCCTCTTGTATAACGTGTACACAAAATTGCCGTGCAGTATAGGCCCTTACCCCTGTTAAGGACTAATGAAAAAACATTGGGATAGAAAAGGCGGGGCTTTGCGGGCCAGTGGGAGTAGAAGGATCAGAGACAAAACTGATTATAAAACCAAAAATACATTTTATTGATACATAAAGAGAATAAAAAACACGCATGGGCTACCATGCATGTATAATTGCAACAAACTAACATACAGATAAAATCAAAACATATAATGTCACTGTTGGTCTAGAAACATATCCCATATGGGATTTAAGCCAAAAGACAAAGCCTGTAAAGGATGGAAGATGGGTCTCAAGCTGAGTTCGGTCACGGTAGGTCCCCAGCAAGCCGACGCGTTTCGCTCAAGGCTTCCTCAGGGCCTGAGAGACCATAACAGACCGATGTTTCCTTCTTAGCAGTGACCGGTATTAAGCGACAGGGCTGCAGCGATACATATGCCGTTCGGAAGATATTGCTTCCATATTCACCATACAAAATCTAAAATAGACCTCAAATAGACCTCAAGGATATATTTTTTTTTCTTGCACCGAGTCCGATATACTGGGTCCCGACTACGTCATCAAAGGCAAGGCTTCTGGGGATAGTTCCACTGTAGCCTCTTGGGGTAAAGTCACCCCTCAGCAGGTGGATGTCCTCTTCCTAAATTATTCGTCCTTATATGCACATTCACTCCCAGATGCAATAAATCTAGCATTCACATTACGATAATCACCATAATTATAATCCGGGAGCCAGACAACTTCCTCTGTGCACTTGGTAAGAAGTATATCCTCGGGATACGGGTCAAATATGACGACCGCGTTAACCTCTCCTCAAACTGAGGAAGTATTACAGGCAGGAAACAAGGACTTATACAAACATATATTCCAGTTATATGGACCCAAGGTCCTGGGCTATCCAAGCCCTCTGTATCATATGTACTGCATCACCTGCCTCTTGTATAACTTTTACCTATAGGTAAGCCTATATTAAGGCTTACCTATAGGTGCTATAAATATCTCCCAAACTTGCACCGTTTAGGAGATATTTACAGCGCAAACTGCCAATGACGTCATCGGCGCAGGCGCTCTGAGGGAACGGCCACCCGTGCCGTTCCTTCAGAGCTCAGTGCCGTGAACGGCGGCTCCCGCGCGCATGCGCGGGAGTGATGTAATCGCGCCTCCGGCCAATCAGATGGCCGGAGGACGCGAACCCGGAAGCGTGACGGCAGGACATGTCGCCGTCCTGTCGCTGAGGTGGCGGCACGGCGGGGGCTTCGTTCTAAGGTAAGTACTACATAATGAGCTAGTATGCGATGCATACTAGCTCATTATGCCTTTCTCTTTACAGGGCTTTTTTTTTCTCGGATTTTTTTTTTGACTTTACTTCCTCTTTAACTTTCTACTCCATTATATGGGAGGGGGTGCAGCGCAAGAGGGCATTAAAAAAAAAAGCAGACCACCGAACCTGCGGGGGGTATAGCGTTACTTTTTTTGCAGCTCCAGGTGACAGGTGAATTGGCACCAGGCAGGTCATCCACCGCCCAGGGCAAAGATGCCAAACTGCGCCCCCCCTTCCCTTAGGGTTAGGGTCAAGGCTCCCCCCTCATCCCTGCAATAAACCATTGTGCCCAGCTTAACCGCCCCTCCTGCCAACCCCTTGTCCCCATCCTGGCACCAGGGCCAGGTCAAGGGGTGGGCAGTAGGGGCGGCTGGCCTCAGCACTGGGGTATCATGTTAGTTCGGGGGAGGGGGGAAGCACTAAAGGAAATAGGGGGGAGGAGATTTATGTTGGAAGGGGGGAATGTGGGGATTGGCAGGGGTTGAGAATTATTCTAGGAGGGGAAATTTGGGGAGTGATGATTTGAGGAGATTTGTGTTGGAAGGGGGGATATAAGAAGAGTTTTTGTGCTAGGAAGGGGGGTTTTGGGGGGATTGTGCTAGGAGGGGAATTTTTTTCTGGTGGGGGGTAGATTGTGCTAGTAGGGATGATTGGGGGGAATTGTGCTAAGGGGAGGGATTTGTGCTAGGATGGGGAATTGGGGAGGGGAATTTGTGCTGGGGGGGGGGGAGTTGGAGCAGATGGTGAAGATCTGTGCACAGAGGGGAAATATGAGGGATAGAGGTTTTGTCCTAGGAGGGGATTTTTTTTATATGAGAGGGATTTGTGCTAGGATGATGAATTGGGGAGGGGAATTTGTGCTGAGAGGGGGAGATTTGAAGTGAGGGTAAGAGGATTTGTGCTCAGAAGGAAAATTTGTACTAGGAGAGGAAAATTATTTTTGGGGGGGATTTGTGATGAGGAAATATGGGAAGAAAGAGGATTTGGAATGGGAGGGAGGCAAAAATTTGTACTGGGAGGAGGGGTGTTTTTTGCTTAGGGGGTAAGCATGCAGATTAGTGCTCAATTTTTTCTTACACATAATGCTCCTATATCCTGGGGGAGAAGGGGAGTCATTTGGCACGTTCGCCCTGGGTTTAGATGACCTTGTCCCGGCACTGAGTGACACCAATAGCTATTGTGACAGACTCACCCGGGGCAGAGGCTTTTGGAGGGGATTGCAGGCTAGTCTCTTGCCTACTGACTATGGGCCCTGGCTTTTAAGGGAACGCTACTCTTTGGGGGGGGGGGTGCCTGGGGGGACCCTTGGAGGGTGGTCTTGTTTCTGATTTTCAAGTTCATGTCTCCCCAAATTTCACAAATGTGTGTCTCTACTATTATATACCTCCTAGGTTGCAGTCCCAGTGTTAATTGGGTTAATTAAGTCACCTATTGTTTCTGTAAGTCTGAGCTTCTCTTGTAGATTAATCTTGTGACCACTTTAACTTGTTATGGAACTATTGTGAGATGTTATGTTTTATGCTTATTGTGAGATGTTATGTTTTATGCGTATAAAAATTGTGTATTGCTCAGTATTTTGTATCCAGGGTTGTAGGTGCCGAATAGTCCGGCCACCCAGGCTGGTTTAGGTGACTAGTTAATTAGCTCCTGTTAATTATATCACTGTCAGCTATTAGTTGTTAGAGGCAAAATAGCATATAATTTATGTTGGCTGTTTCTTAGTTCTGTTAATTATATTTCTGTATAGAATTTCCTTTGCATACGATAATGTGATCAGGCTCACCTGATCTGGAGTACCATAAATTCTGTGGGAGTTTTCAATAAACAGTTCCAGTTCTCATACAAGCTATTGTCGGTTGGTCTTGTCTACTCAGCTATAATATCTGGTTCCTATGTCAAGACTGGAGGAAGCGGTATACTGACGGAAGCACCTAAGCAGGGTACTGGATGGTTCCGTCACCGCTATGATCCCAAATATCTATATACACTGCTCCAAAAAATTAAAGGAACACTTTTTAACCACTTTAAGACCGGAGGATTTTCCTTCTTAATGACCAGGCCACTTTTTTCAACTTGGCACTGCGTGACTTTAACTGACAATTGCGCGGTCATGCAATGCTGTACCCAAACAAAATTTACGTCCTTTTTTTTCCCCACAAACAGAGCTTTCTTTTGGTGGTATTTGATCAACTCTGCGCTTTTCATTTTTTGCGAAATTAATTAAAAAGAAAAGAGAAAATTTTTGAAAAATTTTACATTTTCTACTTTGACAGTTAAAAAATATCCAATATATTCAATTTTTGTCATATATTTAGGCCAAAATGTGTTTAGATACATGTCTTTGACAACAAAATTCTCAATGAGCGTATTTTTAACCACTTTAAGACCGGAAGATTTTACCCCATTCCTGACCAGGCCATATTTTGCGATTCGGCACTGTGTTAATTTACCGGACAATTGCGCGGTCGTGCGACGCTGCACCCAAATTAAATTTATGTCCTATTTTTCCCCCACAAATCGATCTTTCTTTTGGTGGTATTTGATCACCTGTGCGATTTTTTTAATTTTTGAAAAAAAGAGCGACAATTTTGAAAAAAAAAAAAAAACAATATTTCTCTAGCGCTCATCGACAGACGTAGTCCTCGGTGATACACCACCTTCGGGTTATGTTACCTCCGCAGGAGCAGGACTAGACAGGAAATTAAAAAGCTCTGGCCACACCCTAGGGGCAGTCCCAGAGGGTATATCCTCTCTCTCTCTGCCTCAGCAAATCAGTTATTTTCTGTCTAGTTAGGAGTAAGGACCTAGATACCTTGCTGGGATCTTAGGTCCTGGCAAGAAATTTTTTTCTAAAAGGATTTTTGGACAGCTTTTTTTCTCCAGTGTTCCTGTGAGATCTTCAAGCAAGAAAGCTGAACTGGGCGACGGGCTGGATGTTGAGATCCGGTGGTCACCCCAGTTCAGCCTACGAGCGCGTGCAGGCCATAGCTCCGCGCTGAGTCGGCCGCGACAAAGTCCCATTAAAGGACTGAACCCGCGAGTTAAACGTCTCGCTGAAACGCCAAAGACCATGAGTCACGGCGTCTGTATCGATCGACAGCCCTCCCGCCCCGGTGGAGAGGGGTACTGTCAGGAGTTGGTGCCCGCCTGGTTCCGGTATGGTGAGTAGTATGTTCCCCCTGTTTTCCCTGACGGGTTTTGTGGTGAACGCGGGCCCCTCTCTGTATGGTAAGAAAGAGTTTCTTTCTATCCTATAACATGTCACAAATCCTCCTACTTTGAGTGTGATTTTATGTGTGCAAAAGCCAGGAGGCTTGGTTTGGGAGCTAACAATCTATTGTATACATGTTTTAAAGATGTAATCTGTGGCATTCTGGGAATCTTATGGGTTAAGTATAAGCTACCTACCAGTCAGAAGCCATGGACATGTAGACTGCCTTCCAAGTCAGATCTCCAGCTAATAGCAGGCCTCCCGAACGGCCATGCGGTCCGCCAGGGCCGGTACCGCCAAACACGCCAGATCCCCAGGCAGAGAGAGTGTTGTGTGCCTGCAGCACACCGCTAGTCAGCACAGGCCGCCGCCATTTTTTTTTGCTGGATCGCACGAGCCGCCATTTTGGCGTAGCCTCGTGTCTCCAGCATGGGGGCGGCCATGTTTTAGGTGATTCACACCTCGTGGAGCTTGGGGGAGGCGCCGGAAGGCGTACAGAGGGGCGGAGCCGCCTCCTTTCTTCCTGGGCAGCCAGCCAAAAGACTTCCTGTTTGTCTAAGACAGCGCTGTAAGCTGTTGCAGTTCAACTCTGAACATCAAGTGGTGAGCCTGGGGGTCTATCTCTCTCTCTCTCGATCGATAGGGATCCCTAGCAGGTAATACTAAGGGGTTTTTGTGGCGCTGAGGGTCAAAAAAAAAAAAAAAAAAAAAAAAAAAAAGTTTTTTCTTTACTTTGAATTATATCATCCAGGAAGTAACTGGAGTTATTATGGACCCTGCCACACAGATTCCCCCACCTGTTTCCCTCGAGGGGGCCTCGGGACCCGCCGGTGTACAGAGTATAGAGTCATTTACAGCAATTTTGGAGTCTATGGTGGCTCGGGTGGAGGCGGCCTGTCAGGGACGGGGGTCAAGGAAGCGACCCCCGCCTACCCCTATACCATCTGACACCTCTGACTCTGATTCAGAGATGGTCACTGCAGTTGCAGGTTCCTCTGCAAGGGCTGCTATCCCAGGTAAAGCCCCCTCAGACAGTGAAGAGGACGCTTCTTCTCCTGCTATAATTCAGGAAGAAGCATTGGTGGACGCACTAGTTGTGGCAGTGCAAGAAACCTTAAAACTTGAGGCTTTACCGGCAGAGGCTACTGAAACAGAGAGGCCTTTTGGGACTAATAAGCCCATCAAGACGGCGAAGGCTTTTCCTGTACCTAAATGTTTTGGAAATCAGATTAAAGGAGAATGGGAACATTCTAAACGTACCTTTACTATTTCCAAGCGTATTGCTAGACGCTATCCGTTTGAGGAATCCATCATTAAGAAATGGACGGTACCACCAGTCGTGGATCCGCCTATTTCCAGGCTGAATAAAGCCACGGTTATTCCAGTGGAGGACACTTCGTCCTTTAAGGATCCGGTGGATCGAAAGATAGAAGCGGAGTCCCGCACTATCTTTTCTCTGATAGGGTCAGCATTTAGACCAGTAATTGTTATTGGTCTAGTTTCCCAGACACTTACAGAATGGGCGAAAATGGTACGCCAAGATCTTAGGGGAAAAGATATTCCCCAGGAGACATCTGATTTGATAGAACAGATCATACAAGGGCTACGGTTTATCTGTGACGCAGCCTTGGACACTACTCCCTTGTTAGGGCATGCATCTAAGTTAGCAGTGATCCTCAGACGTGTGCTGTGGTTAAAATGCTGGTCAGCTGACCTAGGTTCCAAAAAGACTTTGACCAATCTCCCTTTCCAGGGGAATCGTCTATTTGGAGCCAACCTAGATGAAATCATCAAGGATGCCACCGGGGGCAAGAGTACTTTTTTGCCACAGGCTGCAAAAGCTAAGGAACCTCGCAACAAGCGAGGACCTTTCTTTACCGCCCATAAAGGACGCCCGGCTGGTACTTCCGGGAAAGGCAAGACTCCTCCAGGAGGGTTCAAGAAGGGCTGGTCGGACAAACAGAGGACCAACCCAGCCAAACCCGAAGTAAAGGAGTACACAGCCTGAAGGTGCGCCCCCACCCAATTTCAGGGTGGGGGGACGTTTTCACCGGTATTCAGGACATTAGATCGAGCATCAACCACTACTACCGGTGCGATTCTTCCCTTCCAACATTTAAGTACAGGAAGCGGTAGTTACCGTTCCCTGTATAGATCTTTTCCTTTACCTTTTCCTAAGATTAGTCCCGATACCTCACAGGAATCGGATCTGATTGACCAGATAGGCCAAGTAGCCTCTAGTCGGGTGACTTCGGTCCCTGAGGTTCAACCAGAAAAGATCACCTTGCCTGATAACTATCAGGTATCTGATAAATGTGTGGGAACAGAAAACGACCAGACTTTCTCGGATGGTCGGGGCCAGATACCTCTAGGGACGCCTGGTTCAGATCCAATCAGCGCCAGTGGTCCTAGAAATTCTAGGCTGGCCTCTTCAAGCCGGCCTGGCCGACTTGGACAGGTTAATCGCAGACGTTCCGTGGGAACTTCGTCTCAGGGAGTGTCTGTAGTCTCAAGGACCTATTTACCTTCGTGCTTTACAGTCGCTGGTTTTAATGGCCTGGCCATTGAGACCCAAGTACTGAAGGACAGAGGTTTGTCTACTTCTGTCATTCCTACCCTTATTAAAGCAAGGAAAGCGACTTCCAGCAAAGTCTATTATCACACATGGAAGACTTATATTGCGTGGTGCGAATCTTTAGGATTTCCTCCACGTACCTATTCGGTGTCTCGAATATTGGCCTTTTTGCAACAAGGGGTTGAGCAGAAGCTAGCCTTGAGCACCATCAAGGGTCAAGTTTCAGCATTAGCAATCTTCTTTCAGAAACCTTTAGCTACCAAATCCTTGGTGCGGAATTTCATCCAGGGGGTGCGGCACCTGGCTCCTCCAGTCCGCGCGCCCTTACCGCCCTGGGATCTTAATTTGGTTTTGTCGGTTCTACAGAAACCTCCCTTTGAAAACATCAGGGAGATTCCCTTGCTTACTTTATCCCAGAAGGTGGTCTTCTTGGTGGCTATTACTTCTGCTCGCAGGGTGTCAGAACTGGCTGCATTATCATGCCAGTCTCCATACCTAGTCATTCATAGGGATAAGGTAGTACTTCATCCTAAGCCATCTTTTCTTCCTAAGGTGGTTTCAGATTTTCATCTGAATGAAGATATTGTACTACCTTCCTTGTGTCCTCAGCCCAAGCATCATCGGGAACATGCGTTGCATTCCTTGGATGTGGTTCGGGCAATCAGGGTATACCTGAAAGCTACGGAATCATTCCGTAAGACGGATTCACTTTTTGTGATCACGGATGGCCCCAGAAAGGGTTTGCCTGCATCTGCCGCGACCATTGCCAAATGGATTAGACAAACGGTGGTACAGGCTTATTCTATTAAGGGTCAGAGTCCTCCGTTCCCTGTTAGGGCGCACTCCACTCGAGCGCTCAGTACTTCCTGGGCCTTTCGCCATCAGGCGTCAGTGGTCCAGGTATGTAAGGCGGCCACCTGGTCGTCGGTACATACCTTTACAAAATTCTATAAAATTGATGTAACGGCATCGGCGGATGCCTCATTTGGCCGCAAGGTTTTGCAGGCTGCAATTTGAGGAGACCGGTGGTCTACCTCGAGGGTTTTTTTCTGTTTGAAAAATTTTTTTGTTGAGTCTCATCATTAAGGATGAGCATTGTAAACTTCTAGTTGGCACCGGTTGGGCCTTCTAGATTGGGATTTGATTTCCATTTTCCCACCCCTCAGTCGGGATACTGCTCTGGGACGTCCCGAAGGTGGTGTATCACCGAGGACTACGTCTGTCGATGAGCGCTAGAGAAAAATGGATTTTTGTAAAATCTTACCGTAAAATCCTTTTCTCTTAGCTCATCGACAGACGTAGTCCCCGCCCCTCTGTTTTGGAGTTGGGTTGGGTTAAATTCTCTAAGCACTGCTTTTTCACATAACTGATTTGCTGAGGCAGAGAGAGAGAGGATATACCCTCTGGGACTGCCCCTAGGGTGTGGCCAGAGCTTTTTAATTTCCTGTCTAGTCCTGCTCCTGCGGAGGTAACATAACCCGAAGGTGGTGTATCACCGAGGACTACGTCTGTCGATGAGCTAAGAGAAAAGGATTTTACGGTAAGATTTTACAAAAATCCATTTTTTTCACATTCTGAAATATAACATTCCCCAAAAAAATTTATAAATCAAAATTTTTTAACATTTTAGGCCAATTTGTTTTCTGCTACATATTTTTGGTAAAAAAAATCGCAATAAGCGTATTTTGATTGGTTTGTGCAAAAGTTATCGCGTTTACTAACTATGGGAAAGATTTGTCTTTTTTATTGTTTTTTTTTTTTTTTACTAGTAATGACAGCGATCTGCGATTTTTTGCGGGACTGCGACATTGTGGCGGACAGATCGGACCCCTGACATTTTTTACATTTTTGGGATACCAGTGACATTACTACAGTAATCAGTGCTATAAATATGCACTGTTACTGTAATAATGACACTGGCAGGGAAGGGGTTAACACTGTTGGTGATCAAGGGGTTACATGTGTGCCTCATGCTTGCTGACGTGTGTGGGGGGAGGGGGTTGTGTGACACAGACACAGATCGCAGGTTCAGCTATACAGAATCCTGTGATCTGTCCCTGTCTGTCACAGAGAAGATACGCCCGCTTTGTTTACACAAACGGGCGGATTTTCTCACTCTTTCCCCGACGATCGGGGAAGAGAGACGTCTCTCTTCCTCCGGCCCGACTCCCGGTGTGTCTAAACACAGCGGGAGCGAGCCTCTGGCGGCGCGCGCTGCCAAGACAGGGAGGAGCCCAGCGGCGTAGGTCTACGTCGCTAGACCCAGGGCTGCCACCTTGCTGCAATAGCAGCAACGTGAGCAGTCCTAAAGTGGTTAATCAGAGTATAGCATCAAGTCAATTAAACTCCTGGGATATTGATCTGGTCAGTTAAGTAGAAGAGGGGGTTGTCAATCAGTTTCAGCTGCTTTGGTGTTAATGAAATTAATGACAGTTGCACTAAATGGGCAACAATGAGACGACCTCCAAAACAGGAATGGTTTAACCACCATTTCAGGCCACTGACATTTTTTCACTAGTTTTGCATTTGGCTAGGGTCAGTGTCACTACTGGTAGCATGAGGAGATACCTGGACCCTATAGAGGGAGGTCAGTGTCACTACTGGTAGCATGAGGTCATACCTGGACCCTATAGAGGTTACACAGGCAGTCCAACTCCTCCAGGATGGCACATCAATACGTCCCATTGGCAGAAGGTTTGCTGTGTCTCCCAGCACAGTCTCAGGAGCATGGAGGAGATTCCAGGAGACAGAGTCTAGGAGAGCTGGACAGGGCCATAGAAGGTCCTTAACCCATCAGCAGGACCGGTATCTGCTTCTTTGTACAAGGAGGAACAGGATGAGCTCTGCCAGAGCCCTACAAAATGACCTCCAGCAGGACACTGGTGTGAATGTCTCTGACCAAACAATCAGAAACAGACTTCATGAGGGTGGCCTGAGGGCCCGACGTCCTCTAGTGGGCGCTGTGCTCACTAGCCAATACAGTAGAGCTGGATTGGCATTTGCCATTGAACACCAGAATTGGGAGGTCCACCACTGGCGCCCTGTGCTTTGTACAGATGAGAGCAGGTTCACCCTGAGCACATGTGACAGACGTGAAAGGGTCTGGAGAAGCCGTGGAGAACATTATGCTGCCTGTAACATCGTTCAGCATGACCGGTTTGGTGGTGGGTCAGTGATGGTCTGGGGAGGCAAATCCATGGAGGGACGCACAGACCTCTACAGGCTAGACAATGGCAACCTGACTGCCATTAGGTATTGGGATGAAATCCTTGGACCCATTGTCAGACCCTACACTGGTGCAGTGGGTCCTGGGTTCCTCCTGGTGCACGGCAATGCCCGGCCTCATCTGGTGAGAGTATGCAGCCAGTTCCTGGAGGATGAAGGAATTGATACCATTGAATGGCCCCCACACTCACCTGACCTAAATCCAGTAGAACCCCTCTGGGACATTATGTTTCCATCCATCCGATGCCGCCAGGTTGCACCTCAGTCTGTTCAGGAGCTCAGTGATGCCCTGGTCCAGATCTGGGAGGAAATACCCCAGGGCAGCAGTGTATATAAAAAAAGTGAAAACTATTAATTTCACATAATTACAGCACTAAAACCTCAAATGAATCCTTCTGACAAAGACCACGCAGGACGAAACATGTAGCGGTGGAGCCTACTTGCTGTATCCGAGTTGGAAAGAGTTTACTATAAGCCTTGCTGAGCTTTGTGAGAAGAAACAGAGCAGCCAATGGGCAGTGGTTTGTGAGTCGGTTTCTATCCATCCACGTGGGGTCTTTCTGGAGCTATGAAGGAAGCAGAGTGTGGAGGATTGCTGCTTCGGTGGAGTGACCTAATCAGAAGAAGGAGACACAAGCCCCGTCAGCCTAATCTTTAACCACTCGCAGTACATTTACTGCTGGTAGGCAGCTCCCCCAGGCACCGTACGTCACAGTGAACTTCCTGGTAGAGAGGCGCACACGCCCCCTGCTGAACTGTGCTGTGGTTGCACGCAGCACGAGTTTGTCAGTAGGATTCAGCCAATCCATTTTGGCAGTGTACCTGCTGATCGGCTGTGGCCAATCACAGCACAGTACTGTCACTATAGCAATGTCAGTGTCAGTTGGTCAGTTAGTGTCTCTCCCAGCCAGTGTCTGTTAGCATCAGATTGCCCACCACATGATCACAGTCACACTTTAAGTTGCTGATTACCACCATTACTAATTTAGTTCCAACCAATAATTAAAAGTGCGCTATCCTTGTGCGAGGTATAAGTTAATAAATCACATGAAAAAGACACAAAAAAAGTGCATTAAACATACAATGAGCTCATCCTAAATTGACATGCCTGTGCAAAAGAAGTCCATGTAAAGAGTGCAAACACTGTTACACTCATATGGACTTTATTTGCACAGAAATGCCAATTTAGGCTCAGTTTATCATATGTAGGGAAGGGCCGAACACTGCCCTGTTCGGTTCGCAGCAGAACTCCCGAACAGGGGAAAAGTTCTGCCTCAAACCGCGACCTCCATTAAAGTCTATGGGTACCAAATAGGAAAAAATCAAAAGTGCCTTTTTGAAGGCTTATATGCAAGTTATTGCATAAAAGGGGTATGGGGGCCCGGGTACTGCCCTGGGGCCATATATCAATGCAAAATGTTTTTTAAATGAGCAGTGATTTTAATAAAGCTTGAAGTGCAACAACAAAAATGAAAAATTCCTTTAAATATAGTGCCTGGGGGGTCCCCTTAGTCTGCCTGTAAAGTGGTGCACCTGTAGCATGTATAGAACATGCTGCAGCAAAAATGGCATTTATAAAGAAATAAAGAGTAAAATCACATTTAGGCTGACTTGCAGTTGCAATTGCTATTTAAAAAAATAAGAAAAGAATGGCTTGGGGTCCTCCCCCCCCCAAAATCCATACCAGACCCTTATCCAAGATCGAGCAAGTGCCTCCCCCCCCCTCCTTCTTGAACAATACCAGGCCATATGCCCTCAACATAGGGGGTGCTTTAGAAAAAAAGGGTACACCCCCCCACCCCAAAGCACCTAGTCCCCATGTCGATGGGGACAAGGGTCTCTTCGCCTCAGCCCTGGGCTGTGGTTGTGGGAGTCTGCAGACATACCCATTCACCAAAAAGTGTCAAAAAGTAAAAAAAGCACAGAGACTGCATTTGACAATTCATTTATTAAAAAAAAAATGTCCCCCGATGTAAATTCATCATCAATCATGATACCGACCGCACCTGAAAAAAGCAAAAAAAAACAAAACAATAAACGATCCGCACCCATTAGCGGCAGACCGCCGAATGCCTCCTCCACCGTTTGACAGTTCTTATATAGCTAAAGACGAGGCCACCTGGCACCTCCCCCTTGTGACATCCCTGACTGAGCATGCACCGGTCCGTAATGTCACAAGGGGGGCGGTGCCACCAGGTAGCCCCACCCTTACCTATGCAAACAGCAAGCCAGCCATTTGGTGGTTTGCCTTCACAGGGCGATTTTTTTTTTGGCTGCGGGGGAGGGGGGGAGGTTTGGTAGCATGATTGATGATGGATTTACATTGGGGGACACTTTTTAAAAATTGTCAAAAACGGTCTCTGTGTTTTTATTACTTTTTGACACTCTTTTGGTAAATGGGTAAGGGTATACCATATTCATTCACATGGGGGGGGGGACCAGGATTTGTGGGTCCCCTTGTTAAAGGAGTCTTCCAGATTCTGATAAGCCCCCCACCCGCAGCCCCCCACAACCAAGGCCCAGGGTTGTGGGGGAGAGATCCTTGTCCCCATCCACATGGGGACAAGGTGTTTTGGGCTCTAGGTCATCACAAAGGTGTTTTATCGGGTTGAGGTCAGGACAGTCAAGTTCCTCCACCCCAAACTCACTCATCCATGTATTTATGGACCTTGCTTTGTGCACTGGTGGGCAGTCATGTTGGAACAGGAAGGGGCCATCCCCAAACTCTTCCCACAAAGTTGGGAGCATGAAATTGTGCAAAATGTCTTGGTATGCTGACGCCCTAAGAGTTCCCTTCACTGGAACTAAGGGGCCAATCCCAACCCCTGAAAAACAAACCCACACCATAATCCCCCCCTCCACCAAATGATTTGGACCAGTGCACAAAGCAAGGTCCATAAAGGCATGGATGAGCGAGTTTGGGGTGGAGGAACTTGATTGGCCTGACCTCAAACCAACAGAACACCTTTGTGATGAACTAGAGCTGAGACTTCTTGAAGAATGGTGAAACATTCCCATAGACATTCCTAAACCTTGTGGACGGCCTTCCCAGAAGAGTTGAAGCTGTTATAGCTGCAAAGGGAAGAGCCAACTCAATATTGAACCCTACAGACTAAGACTGGGATGCCATTAAAGTTCATGTGAGTGTAAAAGCCGGCGTCCCAATACTTTTGACAATATAGTGTGTATTGCATTGTCATCTAATGTATCTAATCGGGGTTACGGTTTGTGCTACAAATGCTATACTGAAAAAATCAAACCTATGCAGTATTTGTCATCATTGGTGATCCCTCTCTTTTTTATTTTTCTACTCCCCCCTTTTTTTTTGTTTATCTCTTGTTCTACCTCTTTCCCTTGATTTAATACCTCCTTTATAAGTATGTAAAACGAATAGAAATGGGAATACAAGGTGTTACTGCTCCGAATAGAGGCAGTCATTGTAATAAGAGACACAAAAAGGGCGCAGCGACCTCAAGTATTATAAAAAACACAATTACTCAAATCAAATAATATACTCGCAATAGAAGAGAACAAATATTGCTCTACAACGGCCTTGAGGTCCTGGTCACATTGACCCACCACAGCCTGGAAATGGAACGGCCCCAAAATTGATGATCTTCGGTGGAAAAGGACAAGGCTTGTGTAGCAGGTTTTCTAGGCCTTGAGCCTAAGGTGGGTCTGCCATTGTTACCGGTAACACTCTCAGCCCATGTGAGTTGTGAACCCAGGTGTGAGAACTGAGACAAGGACCAGTCCCGCATCTTTAGTTTGTTTGGTTTTATTGTATTTAGGGGATAGAAGAAGGTAATGAGTGGGATACTCCTCTGGCTCAACTAGGTACAATTTTGGGACTCTTCTAGAACAATGCCTGTTAGCGCTGTCTTGATGCCAGCCGACGCTAGCCAACTGTCACGGGTAACGTGGCAGAGCCTGACTTAAGAGGAGTGGCTTACCCATAGTTGCCAACATTTAAAAACAATTTCCAGGGACACTTTGCAGCGCAGCTATCAATTACTTACCACACCCACTTCCCTGAAGCTCCGCCCACTCTGCATAATTAATCTCGCCTACTTATCAAATTATAGAGTCTACTCAATATAGAGAATTACAGGAACTTAAAAAGGGAATTTCAAACTTAAGGCCACAGTAGCAGAGTTGGAATAATTCTCCTATTCAGCTGCACTACTTCTGCGTAACATTTATGGGCAGCCTGATTAACAGGCGCTTCCAGGGACAATATAAATTACCTGGGACAGGCTCCTATTTGCAGGGACTGTCCCAGGAAAAAAGGGACAGTTGGCAAGTATGGCTTACCGGGTAACTGGCGTGGCACAGGTTCACCAGAGGCGCTGAGTCTAAGTGTTAGCCGGTTTTCACCAGGGCCCCAAATGGTGGGGATGGACTTGGCTGCTTGCTAACACCAGGTCGTGGTCCCCCGGATTCCCTGGTTGAGCCAGGAGCAGGTCCAGGACCAACAGCTGGTAGCAGGTAAACAGATCAGGATAAAGCAGGAGAGTAGTCAGGACAAGTCAAGGTCAGGGCGGGCAGCAGGTAATCAGAATCCAAAGACAAGCCGGGTCAGGTAAACAGGAACAGCAGATAATAAACAGGCACAGGATACAGGAGAGATGATGATCACACAGCAATGATTCAGAGTGATCACTGGCTTTAAATAGCACGAATGCAAGATAGCCGCGAGCTACCCATGGTAGTCTCAGCGCATGCGCATAGGCGTTCGCCGGTTAGCGGCACCAGTGCGCCTGCGCAGGGTATTGAGTCCCGGACACCAACGCTTCCTGACGCTTGAATATACTGTATCACTGAAAACTGTCCTGGAACCTCGACTTTAATTCAGAAGATCCAGGACTGTAGAATACTCGACTTCTGACACTGCTTTGCTCAAAAGTCACTGAACAGCTCCCTCCAGCCCTGCGCTAGCTTGAGGTAACTCTTTGTAAATTCCTGTGCTGCTACAACTCTCAACCTGTACATTCCACGCTGTACACTGACTCTTCAGGGCTCAAACTGCAGGCACCCCCTTTTCTGCTTCAGGGTTCTCTCAACCTAGGAACCCCCTCTCATATTTCACCAGGCACCCCCTTTACAGCTAGCTGACTCTTTGATCCCAGGACCTTCTCCGGAGTGGTCCCCTCTAACACTTCAGGTTGACCCCCAGGGGCAATCCTCAGTACTTACGATCTGTGTAGGCTTTCCTGGGACTGGACCCCTCTCTCTCTCCGCTGGTTCTCGGCACACCGGATCCCCTTCAGCTCAACTCAGCACCCTCTTGATTCTCAGGCAGCACCCAGAGACATCCGCTTCCTCTGACAGGAGGAGAGACAGCCGTCCTCTCCCTCCTGGGACTCTGCTTCCCGCCAAAGATGCTGAGTCATGCACTCCCCTCAAACTTATACCCACTCCCAGAATCTGCCTTCTAGGGTAGATACAAGCCTGAATGTGTCCCTGATTGGGTTTCCTCCACTGCCCTATGAGAAGCCTCTCACAGAGCCAGTGGGGAGACTCCCCTCTCAGCAGACACACCTGGAAGCCATGACACCCTGACCAAAAGAAATCATGGCCCTGCTGTTAGGCAGACAAGACCAACTATGCATTTACCTAGCACCTACCTGTAGGGTGCTACATCCACCCCACACCAAAATGAGTCAGGTCCCTCTGACTCTGAGGCAACTGCCTCCTGTCAAAAACTCTGCCAAAAATCAGGAGTATCCCACAAACCTGGAAAGGGGAAGAAGGGAAAAAAAACAAATTTACAAATAAATTACGGTGAAAAAATAGATCTTTACACTCTGCTGTACAAATTTTACAGCTTAAGATGCATGAGAACTGATGCACCCCCCACCAAACAAACTCGTTTGGTGGAGAACAATGAAGAAAAATACAATGCAAATGTCCTGACTATATCTAAGATGGTCCCACCTGTAGAGAGAAAGAGAGCAAAAGTTAGTCAACTGCATACACATAGGAAAATGCAAGCCTAACTATCTGAACAGTTGACTTTCAAGGAAAGTTTCCGGGGTCAACAGCGGAGTGCAGGCGATGTACACACTCCCCGGCGGACTTTGGTCATATTTTCTGGCACTGCACTGCGGCGCCGGAATTCTGGGCTGATGTGGTGCGATGCATTACGGAAGTCACGAATATACCAGTACCCAAAAGGGTCTCCAACTGCTTGCTGGGCCTGGTGGAGGGTTTGGCACTCAGGGCTGGTGCAAGGATTTTTGACACTCTAGGCGAAACCTCATTTTGCCGCCCCCTTGGCTCCACCATTGAGTCCACCATCTTTGCCTAACCCATGTATACGGTGAAGGTGGCGGGGGTGGAGATTTTTGGGGCCTCTCCACCTATTTCTTCAGCTGTGGTCCGCAGGCCTGCACCTGCACCTCTGGACCCGGCCTGAAGACAAATAGTGGTGGCCCTGGCTTGTGTCCTCACGCCAGCTGTGGTCCCGGGACGCACCTGCGTCTTTTGATCCGGCCAGAAGACCCAGAAGACAAACCGTGCCGGCTACAGAGCTTGCTTAACACACCAGCGGCATGCCGGCGCAGAGCCCCCGACAGATGTGCACTCTAGGCGGGCGCCTACCTTGCCTATAGGTAACACCGGCCCTGCTGGTACCCACCAGGGCCCAGTGTATGCTCATCAGTTTGTTGTTGTTTTATGCTCGCAAAGCAATAATTCTGTATTGGAAAAGGCTGGTAACCCCCCCCCCCCTCCATACTGGAAGGGACTGGTGAATAAGGTGACTCCGCTCTATAAAAGTAAAGCCATATATTTAAGTAGAGGCTGTTCCGGGAAGTTCGACAAGGTAAGGAAGATTTGGATTGAACATCCCTCCTCTTTAGCATAAGCTACAATAGTAAAACGTAATGGTGCATGCATCTGATGGTCACAGATTTGTAATAGAGTGATGCGATTGCATTTCTTCTGAGGGAGACACATATCCTGAAACTATGCTGTTCCCGGATGAGTGGCAAACCTGATAGGGGGGGGGTTCACAAGGGTCCTTTCCACTGATTGTTTTGTACTACGCCGCATGTGGCGGTTGTTATTGTTGTTGTTTTGCAACTCGCCCTGCGCGGAGAAAGTACTTTTTTGTCAAAAGCAATAAATAAAAACTTGCAAAAAAGCTGCCAATTTCTCCTCCTCTTTCACCATCTACCCAAGCCCTGTCATCCTCCTCCAGGATCGGTATAGGGAGATCTGCAAGAAGATTCAGCAACTCCGTCTCATCATACTCCGGTATCGGAGAGTAGACCTCCCTATAGTAATCCACAAATACATGCATAATTGCTTCCGGGTCTCGAAGTGGCTCCCAGACACGTGATCGGATACAAGGGATGCTAACCGGCGCTCTTTGGTCTGTCACCAGCATTGCTAGTAACTTGCCATTTTTATCCCCTTTTTCAAAAAGCGACTCCGCTCTATGCCGTATGGTAGTGTGTGCCAGGTTAGTGTCATGTAAGGCAAGTTGGTGTCTGGCCCCCTCCAGAGCCACATATGACGCCACTCCAGTGTCACGGGGCTTACCTTTGTTGGAGTCTGTAACGCAGAGATGTACGCTCACCAGGGCCGCTGATAAGCCAGTACAGTCAGCCCTCCTGTAGGGGGCCCGAGCTCTGTCACTTCAGAAGAGGGGCCCGGGCACATGCAGGAGAGGAGAGCCGACTGTACTGTCATGTGACTCCTGTGGATCTACTTGCAACACTGCCAGCTTTCTTCCTCCAGCAGCTTGGCAGAGGGATCGGTTCTACATGCTGGCAAAGTGTCCAGATCTGAAGTAGAAGGAGACAGCTGCAGATTCTTGGTCTGTGTCTCTGCCAGGTCCTGGAACTCCCCTCTGCCTCCCCCTGGATAGGGTTGAGCAAACACGGACTGTATTGTTCGTGTTCGTACCGAATAATTGGATTTTTGTTACCCGAACACGGACCCAAAAACTTTACTGTATATTCGGGTAAAAATCCGTGTTCGGTCATTTTATTTCCGGGTTTTGCATGCATTGGCACGCTTTTCATGGCGGGCTTTCAACAGCCAATCGACAAGCGCTTAACTGGTGTGCCTTAAGCCATCCCAGCCATGCCTACAAATGTATTAGTAGCTGTGATTGGCCATCTGAAGCATGTGACCAAGTCTTTATAAGTTTGAGGCAGCGCCGCTGCGTCATTCTGCTGTGTAGTTCAGGGACAGAGCACACATCGTGCTGGCTGCTGATTAGGGACAGACAGGCAAAAACCATTTGTGTCCGGATAGAATTGAGGGACAGGTCGGAGTGTGTTAGGCAGGGCGAGTTGTAGGGCATTTTAGGGCGAGGCTGCTGCTGATTTTTAGGGTCAGTGTTCTACAATCGATATTGCTGTGTGGGGGGGTTTGCAGTGACCGATCTTATCAATCCTTTTAGGGAGAGGCTGGAGATAGGCAGGGTCAGTGGTCCACATCGATTTTGCTGTGTGTGGGGTGCAGTGAACACAATCTTTTTTGCCCACTGAGGAGGAGGGAGAAAAGTCTTTTTCTATCAGTCACTGTGTGCAGCGTTTTTCCTCCAGTGCTGCTGTGCTGACTGTGATAATACACTGCTGTGTTCACATGTGCTATTATTGAGTGGTTTCAAAAATCATACACTTTTTTCTATTCCACTATTCAATATACAGCCTTGGGTTAAAAAAATTAAATTGTGGCATAGTCTGTACTAATCTAGTTAAAAATTACACTTAAAAGGGGAATTTTTTTTTTTCCCTCCATAGCCTGCAGCAGAGCTGAATGATATAAGACACTGCTGTTCACATGTGCTATTGATAAATCACACCTATTTTATATCATATTTTCTATTCCGCTATTCAATAAAAACCTTTGGGTATAAACAATTAAATTGCGGGATAGTCTGTGTTGGTACGTGTGAGATACACCTTTCCAATTTTTGGGGTGCATCTCATACTTCCGAGGATTTGAGGGTGCTGCCTGTTCCGAACTCCTCCTACTCCTCATCCTGCCTTTGGGGGTACAAAAAATAGTAATTGGGGCCTAGTCTGGTTCTGTACGTGTGAGATACATACACTTTTTTTGATAATATTTTCTATCCCGCTATTCAATCAAAACCATTGGGTATAAACAATTAAATTGCGGGATAGTCTATGTTGGTACCTGTGAGATACACCTTTCCAATTTTTGGGGTGCATCTCCTACTTCCGAGGATTTGAGGGTGCTGCCTGTTCCGAACTCCTCCTACTCCTCATCCTGCCTTTGGGGGTACAAAAAATAGTAATTGGGGCATAGTCTGGTTCTGTACGTGTGAGATACATACACTTTTTTTGATAATATTTTCTATTCTGCTATTCAATCAAAACCTTTGGGTATAAACAATTAAATTGGGGGATAGTCTGTGTTGGTACCTGTGAGATACACCTTTCCAATTTTTGGGGTGCATCTCATACTTCTGAGGATTTGAGGGTGCTGCCTGTTCTGAACTCCTCCTACTCCTCATCCTGCCTTTGGGGGTACAAAAAATAGTAATTGGGGCCTAGTCAGGTTCTGTACGTGTGAGATACATACACCTTTTTTGATAATATTTTCTATTCCGCTATTTAATCTACACCTTTGGGTAAAAACAATTAAATTGCGGGATAGTCTGTGTCGGTACGTGTGAGATACATACACCTTTTGATATCATATTTTCTATTCCGCTATTTAATCAAAACCTTTGGGTATAAACAATTAAATTGCGGGATAGTCTGTGTTGGTACCTGTGAGATACACCTTTCCAATTTTTGGGGCGCATCTCATACTGCCGAGGATTTGAGGGTGCTTCAGTCTGCCTCCTGCCTGTTCCGAACTCCTCCTACTCCTCATCCTGCCTTTAGGGTACAAAAAATTGTAATCGGGGCCTAGATTGTGTTTGTACGTGTGAGATACACCGTTTTGTAAAATTTGTCCTATTCCGCTATTCAATATACACCCTGTTTGAGTGTAAAAAATTAATTTGCGGGATAGTCTGTATCGGTACATGTGAGATACACCTTTTAAAATTTGTTTGGCGCATCTCCTTCTACCGCCGAGGATTGCAGGGCGCTTCAGTTTGCCTCCTGTTCCCAACTCCTCCTACTCCTTTTCCTCATCCTGCCTTTAGGGTACAAAAAATTGTAATCTGGCCTAGTTTGTGTTTGTACGTGTGAGATACATCGTTTTGTAAAATTTGTCCTATTCCGCTATTCAATATACACCCTTTTGGGGTAAAAAACATTAAATTGTGGCATAGTTTGCATATTTGACTGTGAAATACACCCGTGCGATACTGTTGTTGTTTTGTTCCGCTATTCAATAAACACCTTTCTAGGGCAAGATCATAAATTACAGAAATATGAGGAGACCGTCAAATAGGGGCCGTAGCCTGGGTCGCGGTGCTGCTGGTAGAGCTCCTGTTGCAAGGAGAGGACGTGGTCGATCTGTGCCAGCTACACGCACAAGTGAAACACCTTCCTCAAGTGTTAGTAGGTGACAGAACCTGCATCAGTATTTGGTAGGGCATCATACGCCTCTAGAAGTGATGATGCCAGAACACATAGAGGCGATAGTAGATTGGTTTGCTGCTGACAGTGCCTCCAGTTCCTTCACATTGTCTCCCACCCAGTCTACTGCAGAAAGTTCAGAGTTGGCACCTGCAGCCGATGTCCAACCGTCTTTCACCTCACCCCCTTGCAAATCAGGCAAGCAGTCTGAGCCCCAAGCCATACAGCAGTCTCTTCTTCTTTTTAAAGACTCTGTCAGCAGGGTTTCCCAGGGCCATCCACCTAGCCCTGCCCCAGAAGTGGAAGAGATTGAGTGCAGCGATGCCCAACCACTTATTTCTCAAGATGAGTACATGCAAGGACCATCGCAGCACGTCTCCGATGATGACGAAACGCAGGTGCCAACTGCTGCGGCGTTCAGAATTGTGGAGACCGACAAGGAGGGCAGGGGTGAAGACTGGGTGGAAGATGATGTGGAGGACGATGAGGTCCTCGACCCCGCATGGAATGAAGGTCATGAAGGTGACCTGAGTAGTTTGGAGGAAGAGGCGGTGGTCGCACAGAGCCACCAGCGCAGCAGAAGAGGGAGCAGGGTGCAGAAGCGGAGCGGCCGTGCCCTAGACACTACGCCTGCTATTGCCCAACGCAGCAAGGGAACGAGCGCACCAAAGCCAGCTCAAAGGAGTTCTCTAGCGTGGAAGTTCTTTAGAAAATGTGCTGATGACAGGACACGAGTGGTTTGCACCCTGTGCAATCAGAGCCTGAAGCGAGGCATATACGTTCTCAACCTGAGCACAACCTGCATGATCAGTCATCTAAGTGCAAAGCACGAGCTGCAGTGGAGTAGACACCTTCAAAACCAAGAAACGTCTCTGGCTCATCCTGCTTCCTCTTCTGCTGCAGTCTCGGTCGCTCCATCCACATCTGTAGTAATACCGGCACCTGCCACCCCGCAAACAGACGATCTGTCAGCAACACCACCACCTGGGTCACCAACCATCTCCACAATGTCCCGTGGAAGCATTCAGCTTTCCATCTCCCAAACACTTGAGAGGAAGAGAAAGTACCCCCCTACCCACCCGCGATCCCTGGCCCTGAATGCCAGCATTTCAAAATTCTTGGCCTTTGAAATGCTGTCATTCCGTCTGGTTGAGACGCACAGTTTTAAAAACCTTATGTCGGTGGCTGTCCCACAGTACGTCGTGCCCAGCCGCCACTACTTTGCCAGGCATGCCATCCCTTCCCTGCACAACCAAGTGGGGGAAAAAATCAGGTGTGCACTGCGCAACGCCATCTGTGCCAAGGTCCACCTAACTACCGATACGTGGACCAGTAAGCACGGTCAGGGGCGTTATATCTCCCTAACGGCACACTGGGTAAATGCAGTGGCGGATGGGCCTGAGGCGGATAGCAATTTGGCGCATGTCCTTCCACCACCGAGGTTTGCAGGGCACTTCAGTTTGCCTCCTGTTCCTAACTCCTCCTACTCCGCTTCCTCATCCTCTACCACCTCCTCATCCGGACAGCGTAACACCTTCACCACCAACTTCAGCACGGCCAGGGGTAAACGACAGCAGGCAGTTTTAAAACTTGCCTGTTTGGTGGGGAAAACCACACACCGCGCAGGAGTTGTGGAGGAGCATGGAACAGCAGACAAATGAGTGGTTGCTGCCAGCGAGCCTCAAGCCCGGCCTGGGGGTGTGCGATAACGGGCGAAATCTCATAGCAGCTCTGGGCCTAGCCGGTTTGACGCACATCCCTTGCCTGGCGCATGTGCTGAATTTGGTGGTGCAGAGGTTCCTTAAAAACTACCCCAATATGTCAGAGCTGCTGCAGAAAGTGCGGGCCGTCTGTGCGCACCTTCGGCATTCTCACCCTGCTGCTGCTCGCCTGTCAGCGCTGCAGCGTAACTTCGGCCTTCCCGCTCACCGCCTCATATGTGACGTGCCCATAAGGTGGAACTCCACCTTGCACATGCTGGAAAGACTGTGCGAGCAGCAGCAGGCCATAGTGGAGTTTCAGCTGCAGCACGCACGCGTGAGTCGCTCTGCGGAACAGCACCACTTCACCACCAATAACTGGGCCTCCATGCGAGACCTGTGTGCTTTGTTGCGCTGTTTTGAGTACTCCACCAACATGGCCAGTGCCGATGACGCCGTTGTCAGCTTAACTATCCCACTTCTATGCCTCCTTAAAAAAACGATTCGGGCGATGATGGAAGAGGATGTGGCACAGGATGAGGAGGAGGAGGAGGAGGAGGATGAAGAGGTAACATTTCCAAGGCTTTCAGGGCAGTCATTCACAAGGGGCTCCGAGGGTGGGGTCCTGCACACACAAACGCCAGGGACACAATTGTCCAGCAGGGGCACAGTTCTGGAGGATGAAGAGGATGAGGAGGAGGAGCTGGAGGAGGAGATGGAACCATGTTCACAGCAGGGTGGCACCCAGGCCAGCTCATGGCCATCACTGGTGCGTGGCTGGGGGGATACAGAGGACACGGAAGATACACCTCCCACAGAGGACAGCCTTTCGTTGCCTCTGGGCAGCCTGGCACACATGAGCGATTACATGCTGCAGTGTCTCCACAATGACCGCCGAGTTGCCCACATTCTAACTTGTGCTGATTACTGGGTGGCCACGCTGCTGGATCCCCGTTACAAGGACAACGTACCGTCCTTAATTCACTCACTGGAGCGCGATCACGAGATGCGCGAGTACAAGCGCACGCTGGTAGACGCGATGCTGCTGGTATTCCCACCTGACAGCGGGGCCACAGTGGAAGCACAAGGCAGAGGAGGAGGAGGAGGAGGAGGAAGAGGTTGCCAACGCAACCAGGGCACCGCCAGCACCTCAGAAGGCAGGGTTAGCATGGCCGAAATGTGGAAAAGCTTTGTCAGCACGCCACAACAAACAGCAGCACCAGCAGCTCATATGGAACGTCTTAGCAGGAGGCAGCATTTCACCAACATGGTGGAGCAGTATGTGTGCACACGCCTAGACGTACTGAATGAGGGGTCTGCCCCCTTCAACTTCTGGGTCTCCAAGTTGGGCACATGGCCTGAGCTTGCCCTTTTCGCCTTGGAGGTGCTGGCGTGCCCTGCAGCCAGTGTATTATCTGAACGGGTATTTAGCACGGCTGGGGGCGTTATCACAGACAAGCGCAGCCGCCTGTCCAGAGACAATGTGGACAAGCTCACGTTCATTAAAATGAACCAGGCATGGATCCCACGGGACTTTTCCGTACCTTGTGCAGAATAGCAATTGATACCGACCTTACCCAGCCATTGTTCTATTTTTGCTCTTTCTCACTCTTTTGGGGTGTACCCTCATTTAAAATTTCTGAAAAAAAGCAGTGTTGGCTACCTCGTCCTCCTCAGGGGCCAGATTAACATAGGGGCTATTGGAGCTGCAGCTCCAGGCCCCTACCTTAATATAGGCCCCGGGTTGGCCATATTCACTGTTACCGCTCTTCTGTCACTTGTAAACACAGAAGTCTGGCTTCTATGCTCTCTTCCCCAGGCAGCTCCCTCAGAACCTCCCCACACAGCACGAAGGCCGGACAAGTAGGGACAGTTGCCGATGCATGGATGTGTTTATGGGCTTCAGAGACAGCATCCCATGTTGAATTAGGCATGCATGGCTGCACCCTTCCTCCTCTGGGTGCATGCCAAGGCACGGCCCTTAAGGCCCTTCAAAATCCTCAGCACCAAGCCCATGATGCTCTTAATCCGGCCCTGGTCCTCCTCCACCGCCGCTTCCACCTACACCGCCCATAGGTATGCGCAGCCTATTGCATTAGGGTGTGCACCCCAAAGTTTAAATACACATGCATGTGTTTGCCTACATGTACATGGCCCCGATGCATTACTCTCCCTGCTGGCAAAGTGAAATAGAGCAGAGCAGGTCCGAGGGAGATCTTTCCCATCTCCTCACTGGCAAACAAAGCGATAATGCTATGTGCCCTAGGTGATTAGGGTGTGCCCAGGTACACCCGGCACACCCTGTGCGCACGCCTATGAGACCGCCACATCCACCACCACCTCAACCTCCCTCCTACTCCATATGGGCCTCGTCCTTCAGAGATGAAGAACATTGTTTTATTTTTCTGTTTTAAGTTATTTTCCTATCCACATTTGTTTGCAGAGCACTTGCCATGCTCTTAACAACGTTTTGCTGCCATTTGCAGCACTCTAGCCCTTTCCATTGGTGTTTTAGAGCCATTTTTTTTTTTTAAATCAAGAAAAAAAAATTTTATTGAGAAATCGCAGGCAAATACAAACAATGCAACAGAAGAAACAAGTAAAAACAGCCACAAGATAAGGCACATAATGTGTTACAGATCTCAGCCACAGAACCAGTATACATCAGAAATCAGAGAGCAGCCTGAACCAAAAAAAAAAATCGTAGCCAAAAAAAAACAAAAAAAAAAACAAACAGTCATGCATCAAAATCAAAGCAGCTCTCACAACACATACCACCAGAGCCCCCCCCCCCAATCACCTAAAGCAGCAGACGGTCGAGGACCAGGTCGGTAGGAGCCATCCCCGGAGAACCCAGCCAGACTCCCCAGATTTTCTGGAACTTAGCCGGGGCACCTCTATGCAGGTAAATAAACTTTTCAATGCGAAGGGTGGCACCCAGTCGCTCCAGCCATATCCGAAATGTAGGAGGATCCCGATCAACCCAATGTCGGAGAATAAGCAGTCGAGCCTGAAACAGAGCTCGCGCAGCCGCCTCTCGCAAATATCTATCATCTATAATGTGATCCAATATACCCAAGAGGCAGTGCTTGGGATCCACAGGGATCGCCAAGCCTAGAACTCTGTTAATAGTGGAGGTCACTGAGGTCCAGTACCGATGCAGTTTTGGGCATCTCCATAACAGGTGAATTAGGTCCCCCACCTCTCTCTCACATCTATTGCACATATTGTCCGATCGGATACCCATAGCAAACAACTTCGCCGGGGTATGATGTACCCGTAGAAGGATATACAGCTGGGACACTTGATGGGAAACATTAAGCGAGCACTTTTTAACTGACTCCAAGGCCTCCTCCCACTGCTCAGCAGGTATCTCCCCCACATCCCCGCCCCACTGGTCACACGCCTTACAGGAATATCTGTCCAGATATAGAGCCAATAAGGCTGCATAGCAGGCTGATATAAAACCCTTAGTAGAAGTATACTGCTCCATAAGGAAAAATACCGGTGTGGAGGACAAGCTGGAGTGGGACAAGGAAGGCTGTGCCCGGAAAGCAAGGCCCGAAGCGAAAGAAAAAAAAAAAAAAAAAATAGCGCAGGGCAGACATGACCATGTGAAGAGGGGAGACAGGGCAGGTGTGAGTTAAATTAAATTGTTTTGAGTTGGGGGGTATTCAGGGATTGGTGTATCAGGTTTGGGAGGGGTTGAGGTACAGTTAGGAGGGGTGGCCCCTCAGATTGGAGGTCAGTGGAAGTTCAACGGACGAAGGAAGAAGAAGCTTGGTCACCCACCTTTTTCACTGCAGAGCATCTCACCTCAGCTTCCCTGGTCTGTGATGGCGGATTTGGACGTTTTGCTGGAGCAAATTAAGGCCGCTGCCGCGGTGAAGGGGACTGAGTGGCTCCGGTCCCAGGTCTCCACGTTGATGGGGGTTCAGGACTCTGCACAGGATTCGGAGGGGCTTGCGGTCCCGCGGGCTCGGCGGTCACGGCCGCCGGAGCGTTTTTCACCGGACCCTTCCCCTCGAGCTCAGCGTCATCCTAGGAGCCCCGTCAGGGACCCTTCAGGGCCGCCGGCTAAGCGTACTCCTGCTGCGGCCGTGCGCGCCTCTGGGAGGAATCCTCTGCATGGACGGAGCTCTGGGGGTAGTGGGGGGAGGCGGCCTTCGGTCTCTCCCCGTCCCTCTCGCCGGGGTGCTACTGGACTGGCGGGCTCCCCTACTGGCGATGCTCCGGTCGGAGGGGTGCCTCGGCGTGGGAGCGGCTTCATGGCGGCCGGTGGCAGCAGTGATCGGCGGGACTCGGAGTCGGCCTCGGCTGGGCGCAGAGAGATGACGCGGCGGGGCAAGTCACGTGGCCGGGTCATCGGAAGTTCGGCTGGTTCACAGAGGTCTCCGTCGGGCGGAGCTGGAGTACGGGGGCGTGGACGCCTGTCGCTCGGCTCTGCAGATGGCGGGAGTGCGACACCTGGTGGACGGATGTCGGCGGTGCCCGGGGACGATCGTTCGGAAGGCGAAGTGTCCGGATCGGATGTGGAAGAGGATGTCGGTGGTCGGTCGGCGACGAGGGAGGCTGGATCGGCGGCTGGGGGCGCCCCCCCTGGGCAGACAGGTGAGGTCACAATTCCTTCTCTGGCTTTGTCTGATTTGCGGGGCTTGTTTGATGTGGGGGGTGGGAGTGCTGGAGGGGCTCGGGGGGTGGGGGTGTCCCGGCCAGTGGGGGCGGGGACCCCGGAAGGGGGTGATAATGGGGGTTTGAGGGGCTTCCTCCTGGGTCTACGGGACCTCTTGGGGCGTTTGCCCCCGGGGGACGGGGGCCGCTTGTCTCCAGCGGCGGCTTGGGTGCCTCCGGCGGGGGGCTCGGGCACGGAGCCGGGGGGGGCCCCGGGGCTGGCGGGGCCGTCTTCCACGGGGCTAGTTGCGGGGGGGGGCTGGGGCCCCTCCCCAGGTTGTTGGTGCTCCGGCAGTGGTGGCGGTGACGGCCGGGGCGACGGGGGACAAGACCGGGACGGCGAAGGAGGGGAAGGCGGACGCTGTTCGCCTGGACGATTCAGCGAAAGGTGAGGTATATGTTTGTTTTGAGGGCCCGTTGGGGGCACATTTGAAGCAGGAAGTCCGGGAGAAGATCTGGAAGGGTGAGTACGTGGAAATCTTCACGCTGTTGCCCCTCGAGAAGTTTCACCTGGACAGGGTTAAACCGGAGGAGCGCAAGAAGGAGGACGAGGAGGCGCGACGCTATCGGCTTATCCCTCGGACCTTCGCCAATTGGCTGCAGGCCTTTGCCATTCTGGCGGGCGTCATAGGGGAAAAGGCGCCGGAAAACTGCTCGGCCCTGTTCTGCTACATGGACGCTGTAGGGGAAGCCTATCGGGTTTACGGGGGGTCGGCCTGGCTGCGGTACGACGAACAGTTCCGGCAGCGGAAGGCGGTTAGGCCGTCCTTGCGGTGGGACCACAAGGACATCAGCCTGTGGATGCGGCTCATGTCGTCTGCGAAGGCTCCGAATCAGTTTTTCCAGGGGGGGGCGGTGGTTCTGCGACCCCGGGACAGCCGGCCGCAAAGAGGAGGGGTTTCTGCTGGCGATTTAATGAGGGTTCATGTAAGTTCGGTGGCACATGTCGCTTCAAACATGAATGCTCCGGTTGCGGAGGTTCCCATTCCTTGGCTCGGTGTTTTAAGTCCGGAAAAGGGCGGTCCGGAGAGCCTTCGCACAAAGGGGACGACGCCGGTGAGGGTGGAAAGGCTGCGGCCTTTTCTAGATAGGTACCCCGATAGGGCGGCTGCTCGACTTCTGTGGGAGGGTTTTGCGGTGGGTTTTCGTATCCCTTGCTCTTTGGCCTCGGTGCCGCCGGTGGCGAGGAATTTGCGTTCGGCATTGCGCCACCCTTTGGTGGTGTCGGATAAGTTGCACAAGGAAGTGGCTCTCGGTCGCATGGCGGGCCCGTTCTCGGAGGTGCCGGTGCGTGACTTGGTGGTTTCGCCGTTGGGGGTGGTTCCCAAGAAGGAACCCAACAAGTTTCGCCTCATTCACCACCTCTCCTTCCCGAAGGGTGGGTCTGTGAATGACGCCATCGACCCGGAGGCCTGTACGGTGTCTTACATTTCCTTTGACGCCGCGGTGGCCTGGGTGCGACATTATGGGCGGGGGGCCTTGATGGCCAAATCGGACATTGAGGCGGCGTTCAGGTTGCTCCCGGTTCACCCGGACAGTTTTCGATTGCTGGGCTGCCGGTGGCAGGGGGCGTATTATGTGGATCGCTGCCTTCCTATGGGCTGCTCCATATCATGCGCGCTGTTTGAGACCTTCAGTTCCTTTGTGGAGTGGGTGGTTCGGGAGGTTTCCGGTGTGAATTCGGTGATCCACTATTTGGACGACTTTCTGTGTGTGGGCCCGCCCGCTTCCAACGGGTGCGCGATCCTGCTTGCCACGTTGCAGCATGTGGCCGGGAGCTTCGGCATTCCGTTGGCCCCCGACAAGACGGAAGGCCCGACCACGGTGCTCAGCTTCCTGGGCATTGTCGTGGATTCGGAGGCCATGGAGTGTCGCCTACCGGAGGATAAATTGGGGGCTTTGAGAGCTGAAATTGAAGGGGTGCTGGGTTTGCGCAAGATTCAGTTGCGCAGCTTGCAGTCGTTGCTGGGTAAATTGAATTTTGCCTGCCGCATTATGCCCATGGGCCGGGTTTTCTGCCGACGGCTGTCGGCGGCGACTTCGGGGGTGAAGTTGCCCACTCACTTCGTCAGGCTCAACAGGGAACACAGGGATGACTTGCGTCTGTGGCACGGTTTTTTGGCCACATACAATGGTAGATCCTTGTGGATGGCCGGGCCGATCAGCAACTTTGATTTGGAACTGTTTACCGATGCTGCTGGTTCGGCGGGGTACGGGGCTTTTCACCGGGGGGCGTGGAGCGCCGCCCCTTGGCCGGGGGCATGGCAGGTAGCGGGGCTGGTCAGCAACTTGGTGTTGCTGGAACTGTTCCCGGTGGTGGTGGCCCTGGAGATTTGGGGGGCGGAGTTCAGGAACCTGAAGGTTCGCCTCCATTGCGACAATCTCGGGGTGGTTCAGGTGATCAACCGCGCGCCGGCTTCGTCTCAGCCGGTGGTGCGCCTCCTCAGGTATTTGGTTTTGCGGTGTCTACGGTTGAATGTTTTCCTGTACGCTGTGCACATTCCGGGGGTTAAGAATGATATTGCTGACGCGCTGTCTCGTTTTCAGTGGGACAGGTTCCGGGAGTTGGCACCGGCAGCGGAGCAACGCGGAGTCACGTGTCCGGAGTGGCTATGGGGGATTGCCTTGGGGTCCTCGCTGGATGGATCAGGAAGTCGGTGAGCGAGTCCACGTGGTCGGCTTATTGCAAGGTATGGTTGGAGTGGCTCGAGGTGTTGCGGGTGGCATCGGTGGATCCTCTGGGTCCGGAGGTCAGGTGGGTGTTACTTTCTTTTGTCTCTGATCATTTTGAGAGGGGCGCGTCGGCTTCCGCTGTGGCTCGCAAGTTGTCCGGCCTGGCCTTTCTGTTTAAATTTCTGGGTTGTCAGGATTACACGAAGGACTTCGTGGTGAGACAAGCGTTACGGGGCTATTCCAGGGCTTATCGGAGGAGGGACACTAGGCGCCCGGTGTCCTTCGCTCTTTTGCAGGACGTCTGCCGGCAATTGGGGGAGCACTGCGCCTCGAGTTACGAGGTGGTGTTGTTTAAGGCGGCCTTTTCTCTCGCTTTTTTCGGGGCTTTCCGGATTGGGGAATTGGTCAGCTCCTCCCGGACGGTGCCGGGGGGCCTATTGGGTCAGGATGTCTCTGTCGGTCGGGAGGGGGTTACTATCCTCCTTCGACGGTCCAAAACGGACCAGAGTGGCAAGGGGGTCCGTGTCCGGTTGTTCGCGGTGCCGTCTTCACCGCTGTGCCCGGTAGGGGCGGTTCGGGATTACTGGGCACTCCGCCCTTCGCGGCCCGGTTCATTTTTAATGCATGCGGACGGGTCGTCGTTATCTCGTTTTCAATTTGTATCGGTGTTCAGAAGGTGTGTGGGCTCTTTGGGTTTGGATGCCAGTAGGTTTGCATCTCATTCCTTTCGGATCGGGGCGGCCACTGAGGCTGCACGCTGGGGATTGAATGACGATGCGGTCAAACGCATTGGGCGCTGGGAGTCTAGGAGGTTCTTGTTGTACGTTCGTCCACAGCTGTTGGTGTAGGGTATGTACGGGGGGTGGTTTTGTCGCTGGGGGGGTGTGGGCCCGGCTGGTTATCTGATTATTGGTTGGTTTTCTTTTCCTTTTGTCCCCTTTTCTTGTAGGTTTGGAACCCTGCCTTGTTTGGATCGTGGGACACTCGTATGTTTTCTGGGGGGCCCGGAGAGCTGATGTGCGTCCTAATGGTAGACAACTTGGTTTTTCTCGGCACGAGGCTTGTGTCAGGTGGCTGGGGGTGCCGGGGCTTACTTGGGGCAGGGTCCTTCCCGAAGTGCATCGTTTCGCCCGGTTGGACAGGCAGCCAGATGTTTTGGTGCTGCATGCCGGGGGCAACGATTTGGGGGCCAGGTCCGCGCGGGCCTTGATCAGGGACATAAAGTTGGATTTCCTTCGGCTGCGCACGGCTTTTCCGGCGCTGCTTGTAGTTTGGTCGGATATGGTGGCCCGCACGTCCTGGCGCATGGCCAGGTCGGTCGCGCGCCTTAATAAGGCTCGGATTAAGTTGAACAAGGAAGTGGGGCGCTTTGTGTGTCGGAATGGGGGGTTGGTGGTTCGCCACCTGGAGTTGGAAGTGGACACATGGCGGTATCTGCGGGATGATGGAGTCCACCTCAATGCGGTGGGTATAGATTTATGGGCCCTGGGATTACAGGATGGGATCCAGCGAGCCTTGAGGGTTTGGAGGGGCACGCAAGGGTAAGGTGTCACCCTTGGGTGCTGGTGGCGTTTTGTTGGTCTTTGCTGGCGGGGGAGGTGAACAGTTTAGGATAAGGGTATGGTTGGGACTCATCGTTGGTATGGGTCCCTATGGTGCATTCCATTTAATGTCAGTTTAAATGGAATTCAAAATGGTGGCACTGCGGGGAGTGGTTTGTCTCCGAGCCGGTGACGCGGCTGGAGGCCTATCAGGGCACAGGTCCCGCAGTGCAGGATTTGGAATTATTTGGAGGAGCCTCAAAGACCAACAGGCCTAATGACTGATTGTTTTATGTTTGTAAGGAATGTTTTTTCTCCTTATGTTAATTTTAAGGTAAAAGGGTTAATAAAATGGCTGCTGTGGCCAATTAACTCCAAGCACGGTGTGGTCTCAATTATTTAGGTAAAGGGAAAGGTTTATGGCATGGGGGTGGAGCCTTTGGCTTTAAGCAGCCTAAGAGTTTGGGGGTGACATCTATTCTACATTGGTCAAGCAAGGCCCGAAGCGAAAGAAAAAAAAAAAAAAAAAATAGCGCAGGGCAGACATGACCATGTGAAGAGGGGAGACAGGGCAGGTGTGAGTTAAATTAAATTGTTTTGAGTTGGGGGGTATTCAGGGATTGGTGTATCAGGTTTGGGAGGGGTTGAGGTACAGTTAGGAGGGGTGGCCCCTCAGATTGGAGGTCAGTGGAAGTTCAACGGACGAAGGAAGAAGAAGCTTCCCACCCGCCCTCCCTAATTTCTGGGACTGTTATGGTTGATTTTGATTCATGTCTTTTGTGCTTTCTGTCCTTTCTGGGGGAATTTTATATTGTCATGGCAGCTGGGCGTTTTGTTGGTCTTTGCTGGCGGGGGAGGTGAACAGTTTAGGATAAGGGTATGGTTGGGACTCATCGTTGGTATGGGTCCCTATGGTGCATTCCATTTAATGTCAGTTTAAATGGAATTCAAAATGGTGGCACTGCGGGGAGTGGTTTGTCTCCGAGCCGGTGACGCGGCTGGAGGCCTATCAGGGCACAGGTCCCGCAGTGCAGGATTTGGAATTATTTGGAGGAGCCTCAAAGACCAACAGGCCTAATGACTGATTGTTTTATGTTTGTAAGGAATGTTTTTTCTCCTTATGTTAATTTTAAGGTAAAAGGGTTAATAAAATGGCTGCTGTGGCCAATTAACTCCAAGCACGGTGTGGTCTCAATTATTTAGGTAAAGGGAAAGGTTTATGGCATGGGGGTGGAGCCTTTGGCTTTAAGCAGCCTAAGAGTTTGGGGGTGACATCTATTCTACATTGGTCATGCATGCTGAAGTTGCAGGTAATAGAACCTCATAGTATTTGGCAAGGAGAACCGAAGTTGCAGTTGCTCAAAGGGTATGAGCGCCCCATTGAGCAGAATGTGTTTAATGTGGGAAACCCCAAACTGCAGCCACCTTCCAGCCTGATCCAGCTTGTCCAGCTCAGGGTATGTGCGATTATGCCATATGGGACTATAAGAAGTGTAGCCGGTAACCTGTTGTAACTGTCTGGCCTTATCCCAGACTTTCTGAAGAAGTCTATAGGTAGGGTGGAGTTTGTTAGATTTAGCAAAGAGTTGAGCCTCCAACCCCTCAGGAATGCCGTGGGCACCTGTGAAATGCCCCATCAGTATCAGAGCAGGGCCACCCCCCGTTCCAGCCACAGCCCCAACCAAGTGCTGCAGCTGAGAGGCTAGATAATAAATCCAAGGATTGGGGAGAGAAAGGCCCCCCATGTCCCTGGGTTTCTGCAATTGCTCAATCCGGATCCGCGCCGCCCGCCCTTGCCAGATAAGGGACCTAAACAACGTATTGACTACCCGGAAGATTTTCAGCGTAATGACTACGGGGGAGTTGTGTAAGAAGTACAGGAGTTGCGGCATCAGAACCATCTTTATCAGGTTCACCCTACCGGCAACCGATAACCACAGCTTGTTCCAGACCTTAATTGTGTCGCGAAACCGAGCCAGGAGTGGGTGGACATTTAGATGACAATATTGAAGCAGATCTGCGGAAACCACTATCCCCAAGTATTTAAAACTAGTTACCACAGGTACTGGACAGAGCGTTCCCAGGAGAGGATCCCCAGGTTTATCCAGCGGCAACAAGGCCGACTTGGACCAATTGATAGTGAGGCCAGAGTATCGGCCAAAATCCTGTATGGTGGCCATAGTGGCTTGTAAAGAGGCACCAGTGTCCCCAAGCATCAGGAGCATATCATCCGCATATAGCAGAATCTTCTCCCGAAGGGGGCCATAGTGAAACCCAACTATGGAGTCCTGATTTCTAATGGTAGCCGCCAGCGGCTCGATAGCCAGTGCGAATAGAAGCGGGGACAGTGGGCATCCCTGCCTAGTGCCTCTCCCCAGACAGAAGTGCTCCGATATCCTGCCACCATCCCTAATGGAAGCCTGCGGATGATAGTAAAGCAATCTCACCCAGGAGATAAATATAGGGTCAAACCCAAACTTTTCCAACACTGCCCATAAGTAGTCCCATTCTACGCTGTCGAACGCTTTGTTGGCGTCCAGCGATAACAGCACCCTATCCCCCTCATTATCTGCCGGTGTCTGCATGGCTACATACAGACGGCGAAGATTAATCGCAGTGGACCTATTGGGCATAAAGCCCGCCTGATCCTCATGGACAACATGTGCAATAATAGTATTAACCCTCCTAGCTAAAACCTTTGCCAGTATTTTCACATCAGTCTGGAGTAGAGAAATGGGCCTATAGGAGCCCGGGTCTGATGCAGGTTTACCCGGCTTAAGCAGTAAGACAATACTAGCCCTGGTCATGGAGTCTGGCAGAGCACCCGCCTCCCTAGCCGCATTAAAGACCTTCAGCAGCTCAGGAGCAAGCACCTCAGAATATTGCTGATAGATTTCGACCGGGAGGCCATCACCACCGGGAGCCTTAGAACTCGGGAAGAGAGCAGCCGCCTCTCTCAGCTCATCCACAGTGATGGGAGCCTCCAGATCTGCACACTGATGCTCCGTCAGCCGCGGGAGGGAGATTGCGTCCAAATACCGCCGAAGGTCTGCCGGTGCATAAGACACCCTAGAGGAATACAAATCAGAATAAAAGCGCACCAGTTCAGACATAATGGTTTCAGGTGTGTTGGCTATCCGACCACCCAACAACTTGAGGGCACCAATGGGGGGGGCTGAGGGGCGCACTCCCACGATGCGTGACAGCAGGCGGCCCGTCCGCTCCCCCTCCTCATAGAAGGTAGTTTTAGCAAAGAAACGTTCCTTATCTGCCTTAGACTGTACCTCTCCCACCCACACCCTCTGTGCAGACAACCATGCATCTCGCGTTACATCCGAAGGGTTGACAATATACTCCTCCTCCAAATCACGGGTTCGCTGAGCCAAGTGCTCTTCAAAATCTTTAGAGGCATTTTGCACTTTCTTAATATTGGTAATCAGGATACCCCGGAGGAAACATTTAAATGCATCCCACCGTACAAGGGCGTCAGGGAACCGGTCATTATGCAGAAAAAAAACGAGTGACCTCAGCGGAAATATCAGTATCTGGGGGAAAAAGCTTCAGCCAGAAAGCATTCAGGCGCCAAGGGGCCCTTCGCAGACCGGTCTGGGGCTGCACTGTTATCCAGACCACCAACGGGGAGTGGTCCAAAATCCCCCTCAGAGCGTACTCCACCCGTTCCACCAGCGCGAGCGCAGCACCAGTGCCCACGCACAGGTCGATACGGGATAAGGAGGAATGGGTCTTAGAGAAGCAGGAAAATTGGACCACGCCAGGATGCCGGGAGCGCCAAACATCCACCCAACCCAGCTCCCCCAGAAAGCGCGAGAGAGCAGTACCCCTCACGGAAACCGGAGGAACAGCAGGCGGGTGCCTATCTCTGACAGGGTCCAAGATCCCATTAAAGTCACCAATTACAAAAAGGGGTACATCCGCCACACCCGTTGTAAACTCTAGAAACTTGCGAAGCACCCGGGAAGAGAATGGAGGAGGAATATATACCACCGCTAAAACACAGGTGACCTGAAATATTTTACAATGCAGAAATACAAAGCGACCCTCAGGATCCACCCTCACCCCCAACTCCTGGAAGGCAATGGCCCTATGCACCAGAACACTCACCCCCCTGGAATAAGAAGAGTGAGTGGAGTGGTAGCCTCGCCCCACCCAGGAATATCTCAAACAGCCTACAGAGTCCTCTACCAGGTGAGTCTCCTGCAGTCCTATAATCGCTGGGTGGTACTTGCGTAATTGAGCAGCTATCATGGCCCTCTTTTGAGGGCATCCAAGACCCCTCACGTTCCATGAGACTATAGGTAGTCCAGCCATGTAGTGAAGGGTAGCATGTGTCCGTCCCCTGCCACCAAAACAGATGCCCTGGGTAGGGGTCCAGAAAGTAGCAGAAGCAGGGTGCTCGGAGTCACCCCAAAGGTCCGTAGCCAAGTTGCTGTCAAAATCAATGGTATGTGCGATTCCTCAAAAACAAAAAGAAAGAAGAAAGGACCACAGTCCAACGGGACAAGGCACAACGGTGCCCCATCAAACCACAGGAGGCGGGCAGGAGAACCAGTCTGCTTTCCGTGGACAACAGCCCCACAAACCAGTAGTGGCCCGCCAACCTGATGTGCACAACCGCGCACCGTGCATTTTGTAATCCAGGGAAGATGCATTTACCAGAACACCGGAACTAGAAGAGGTATTCGCTGGTTGAAGTACAGCTGTGCCATCACAAAAAGGATACGCACCCCGGCCGGGGCAATCTTTCAGAGGGTCCAAACACGTAGAGATGCAAAGTCCACATTGTGGCGCCCCTTACTCATCAGGAGCAGCTCGCTGGCGTTGACGGAGGGCGGGTTCATGAATGTCGAGCCAACTCGCCGCGTCGGCAGCAGTATCAAAAAAGTGCCCTCTACCTTCCGCGGTGACCCGCAAACGGGCTGGGTATAGCATAGCATATATGAGTCCAAGGCGACGGAGACGTTGCTTAACATCGGTGAATCTTGCTCGCTGCTTTTGGACTTCTGCAGAGAAGTCCGGGTAGAAAGACACCCGTACCCCATTGAACTTGACCTCTGCCTTTTCCCTGGCCAGCCTCAGCACCTTCTCCCTGTCCCTGTAGTGCAGCAGCTTGGCCAGCATGGGCCTGGGGGCGTTGCCCGGCAATGCTCTGGTGGGGACCCGATGGGCCCTTTCCACCGCAAACATAGGCGAGAAGGATTGCCTGCCAAAGATGTCACAGAGCCAGGTTTCAACAAACTCAGTGGGTTCTCTGCCCTCCACCTTCTCCGGGAGTCCCACAATGCGCACATTGTTGCGCCGCAAACGATTTTCTATATCATCCGTCTTGTCTTTATTGATCTGGACCTGCCTCGCAGTTGTTCTGGATTCAGTGAGCAGCGCTGGCAGCTGGTCCTCCAGGTCACTAATACGGCTTTCCGCAGCAGTAGTGCGCTCACGGATCTTTTGTAGGTCTTGGCGAAGGAGAGCCACTTCTTCAGTGAGACCCCCCAACCGCTCCTGAACATTATACATTTGTGCACCGCACGAAGTATTTGGCTAAGCGTAGGTTGTTGTTCCTCCTCCGTCACCCCCTCATCTGCGTCCAGGTCCCAGTCAGTCAGCATTGGCTGCGGAGCAGCCCCCAGGCCCTGCGAGACTGCATCGGGGCGCCCCCCATTGTCAGCCTGAGCACAGTCCCCAGCCTCCTGATCCCTGAGTTCCGACAGCTTCTTAGCATAAAGTAATATATCCCCAGCAGCGTCCTTACCTGCGGGACGGGTCGTTTTGGGCTTCACCGCAGCCTCCTTCTGTCTGTCAGGGCCACGCAGGACACGCTGTGGGCTTGAAGGGCCGCTGAGATTGTGTTGTCCTCTTTAGGTTTGCTGCCGCGAGTCATGGCGGTATTTCTGCAGAGGGGAGGAGGGGGTGAGACAGCACGGGCTCTCCCGAGCAAGGCAGGTCAGGCTAGAAATGCAGGAGAGGAGAGGGAGACGCAGCCTGATGTATGGAGGGGTGGCTGCACTTGAAATCACAGGCAAGGAGCAGCGCAGAGCTGGGATATTACTGCAGAGTTCCAATGGTGGAGGGAGCAGCAGGAGGTAGTCCGGAGCAATCAGGAGGCAGAGGAGACAAAGAGGACAGGATCGGCAGCTCACCCGGTCCACTGACGTCCAGGCGCCTCCGCGATCGGCCCGCCGGCCTCAGGAAAGTCCGTGGCTTCGGCCCGCGACTAGGCCGCAAAACGGATCTCCACAAATCCAAGCCTCTCTCGAAAAATACAGGCAGGAGGCTGTACCCGGGGTGCGGGGGAGACACTTGGGGTGGGATGGAGCCCGTGGATGGACCGGTCAAGGAGGATGGCAGGAGATGGTCGGCCGCGCCAGCGGGGCTCACCCTGTAGTCCTCCGGGATCTCCGGTATCTGGGCACGCAGCGGGGAGCAAGAGGCACCAGGATGATCACGGGGACCCCCGGATGGCGAACGTCCTGCAATATAGGTTAATCCGGCCGGGGAAAAGGATGAGATTGTAGGATCAAGTGCGGGAGCTCCGTGAGTTGAGTCCTCTCACATGCCCGGTTCGGCCACGCCCCCCCTAGAGCCATTTTAGTGCCTGAAAGTTCGGGTCCCCATTGACTTCAATGGGGTTCGGTGTCCGGGAAAAGTTCGGCAAAAGTCCGGGACACGGACACGGACTTTTTTTTTAAGTTCGGCCGAACCCGCCGAACACGGACATCCAGGTGTCCGCTCAACCCTAATCACCAGTCTATGGGATCATCATCATCTTCATCACCAGTCTATGGGATTATTATCATCATCATTCCCAAAACAGTTGGTTAACTCGCTCAGATTGAATGTTGAGTCCTGCTAGAGTGAAGGGGACAGAAACTTTAGGATTTTTGAGAGGGGTGAACATGGACCCAGCCTAGAACTGCAGGCAGCTGCTGCTGCACTGCTGTAGCTGGGAGCCAGTGTACACATCTCTGCCCAGCCTTATTTATAGACCACTATTAAGGCCCACTTTATACTTTACATAGCAGTAACACACATTCCTGCTTGCATTTTTTTTCTTCCTTTTCGTAAATAGGTAACCTAATCACTTGAATGGGCTGTCATATGTGTGACAAACACATCATAGAGGCTCTAGTACCTATTAAGACATGCAGCTTTGCCACATGACAAAACGCAGGTCTGATAATTGCATTTGGGGTGCCATTAACAATTAATGACACCACAAG
Organism: Pelophylax lessonae; assembly: GCF_965119305.1. Lineage (NCBI taxonomy): Eukaryota > Metazoa > Chordata > Amphibia > Anura > Ranidae > Pelophylax > Pelophylax lessonae. Next base: position 560,190,912 of record NC_138772.1, on the reverse strand, counting down.
TGATTTGCGCATTTGCAGTGCATTTCCAAAACGCCCGTTACCCGTGCACTTTTTCACACATTCAGGAAACATCACACAAGTGTAAATGCGGCCTGATGCCTAGTATATACTGCTAGTTTTTTTTTTCGTTCAATCCTGCGGGCTAAACAAAAAAACCTTACACCTCAGGTCAGAGCCGCTGTACTAACAACCCAATGTCAGTACAGCAATCTCCCCTGCTGTTCAATTGTGTTTTGACAAGGGGACCACCCACCCACCAGAAAACTCTGGTCAGCACTCTCAGGCCATTGGCTGAGAGGACTGATCGGGAGATGGTCGGCAGACCTTTTTTGGTCATGCCCCTTCGACAGAAGCCAGCTATCATATAGTCAGACAGGACTGTGTACATGCCATGGCTGCGATGCTTTACTTCATAGCTGCCTGTGGCATTTGTAACGCAGGCTACAGAGTTTGACAGGCAGTACCACCTGTCAAACTCCCCATTGAGTTCAATAGGGTCACTCTGCACCTTGAAGTCAAATAATTGGCTCACAGTTGCAATGCGATCTCACAATGTAAAATTGCCATTCAGCAATTTAAAAACAAAAAAACAAAAAAAAAACATGCCAGTAGCGAGGCTCTAATTTCTGCCATGGCAGCATACCATTACGACCATGGCATTTTAGCAAATTGATATTCCTGGGGGGGCCCTGTCAGGTAGGTTGTAGGGGGCCCCGTGATTTCTAACAGCGGCCCTGACGCTCACCCTTGCAGATATCCACAGTCCAGGGTGACCAGGTAAGAAAGCCACCTGGTGCTGTGAATTTGTGCACGGGGGCTTGGCAGGGAAGGTGCTCAGATAAACAGGACCGGCTAGGGTTGCCACCTCATCCCTTTAAACCAGGACACATATAATTTACACAGGTTCTGAGGCTAGTATAAAGCACATAAGGCACTAAGTGAGTTTAATTACCACCTAATCAGTCACAGAACCTGTGTAATTAATGGGTGTCCTGTTTTAAAGGGATGAGGTGGCAACCCTAGGACCGGCAGGAATACAATGGGAAGGAAAGTCCAGGAATAACTGTAGTCACTGGATGACACGAGTTCAGATAAGGATCGCAGGAACAACAAGGAGCGAAGGTAAGGATGGAAACCGGGGTCAGTCTGGAACACACGCTTAGGAAACAGGAACAAAGTCTGTCAAACAGGAACTATCTGGAACACAGGAACAAGGAATGATCAGCAATGAACTGACATGGCTCTAGGCGAGAGGCAGTGTTTTATAGTTTGCTTAATTGGGCAATTAGCTTCAGGTGGTCAATGAAAGACAGGAGCATACTCAGGTGAAGTCCAGCCCCCTAGTGCTGCAGGCAATACCAGATTAACAAGACTGGATCCATATAAACTGAACTGTGGCTCAGAGGTAGGTTAACAAGACAGCATGTCAAAGTACACAGGTTCAAATCCCATGTCAGGTACTTAATGGCGGCCACACCTGGCTGCCTGTAATACATGGCGAGGACCATGACAGTACCCCCCCTTTAAAGACACCCTCTGGATGAGGTCTTTTTAAGGATAGGCATTAATACTTCCTCGAACCACTTCAGATCCTCCTTACGTATAACAGTGCCATTAGAAGCATATGTGCAGTCAGGTGAAAGAACTTTGTCGTCAGGGCAGGAAGTAATGAAGGTACTTGCTAGAACAGGAGTTTCTTTGGAAAGAGGTACAGATGTTACTGGAGCTGGAGGAGGGACTTCCACAGGGGTATTGGTTTCAATGATTGCCATAGTCTGGATGCCCCTCTCAGACACAGATCGGGGACAGGGCTGGCAGCAACCTTGGCAGTTTCCAGGCTGTGTTTCTGGGAAGACAGGACGGATCTGCATAGTAGGAGAGCCTTAGGCCTGGATGGACGAGTTGGGCAAAATGTGATAAAATGTCCACAATAGAAACAAAGGCCACTGTTTCTCCTATGGTGTCTTTCTTCGGAAGACAGCCTGGTGCGCACGGCACCAATCTGCATGGGCTCCACTTTAACCTCTGGAGGATCAAGGCATACTGGATTAGTGTCAGGGTGACAAGGCCGGCTGGTGCAGGCAGGCTTGTACTGTGGCCAGGCAGAGTCATATTCAAATGGGTTTGCTTTTTCTCTAGATACCCGAGGTCTGCGGGAACCAGGAGCAGGCTTGGAAGCAGCTTTCTGGGAGGTAAGACACTGAGAGTCCATGGCAGTTATAAATGACTCCCAATTGTCCAAGATAGGACTTTTCTCCTGCAGCTTCTGGTATGCCCATGTCTTCATCCTTCCGGAAAGTAGATTAATAGCGGAATGAACCTTGATAAAGTCCAGACATCTCAAGTCTCCCGCAAGTCGCTGGAGACTCCCGGTTTTCGCCCTGAGCTCACGGACACCCGCAAGCTCAGAGCAATATCCCGGCTGTGTGTCAGCCAGTGAGTGTCATGTCGATGATGAGTCAGTCTGCAGTGAGTGAGAACGGAGCCACTGTAGGACCGGCTCACAGGCGGAGTGATATCACATGCACTCCGCCTGTAGGAGGAGCGGCAGAGAGGAAGCAATGGCTTTGCTCTCTACTTCAGCCGCATTCGTCCACTCCAGGAGGCATTGTGGCGCACGCGGGATCGGCCACAACACAGTGACCAACTCACCTAACCCAGAGGCCAGCACGCACCAGAGAGCAGCAGCAGTGACCAGACCAGCACCAGTGACCAGGCCAGCACCAGTGACCAGGCCAGCACCAGTGACCAGGCCAGTTCCAGTGACCAGGCCAGTACCAGTGACCAGTACCAGCACCAGTGACCACTACCAGCACCAGTGACCAGTACCCAGCACCAGTACCAGTGATCAGTACCAGCACCAGTGACCAGGTATACTAATACATTTTATTTCATTATTCTCTCGTTGTGTTAAATTGGGAAGGGGGGGCGCGGTGGTGGCGGCGTGCGTGTGTGGGGGGGGGGGGTGCAGCGTGCTTGGAGGGGGGGGGGCACCTCCCTGAAATGAATTTTTGCAGGTTGGGATGTCTGAAAGTCACTGTAATAGGTCCTGGGCTTAAGGACAAACAGGAGCTCACAATCCATCCGGAAGTTTGTAAACGAAGAACGGGAACCATCAAATCTGTCAGGTAACAGAACATAGGGTTCTGGATGTGCAGGTTCCAGGGCTGGGCGTACTGTGCCTTTAAGTATCAGCACTTCTTGCGGCAACTCTGCCACAGTCTGGGCCAGGCTGGACACCTGCTGGGTGAGCTGCTTGCACATCTCTGCGGACTCCATATGGTCAGTTCATTATGTCACGGGGCTTACCTTTGTTGGAGTCTGTAACACAGAGATGTACGCTCACCCTTGCAGATATCCACAGTCCAGGGTGACCAGGTAAGAAAGCCACCTGGCCTGTGAATTTTTGCACGGGGGCTTGGCAGGAAAGGTGCTCCAATAAACAGGACTGGCAGGAATACAATGGGAAGGAAAGTCCAGGAATAACTGTAGTCACTGGATGACACGAGTTCGGATAAGGATCGCAGGAACAACAAGGAGCGAAGGTAAGGATGGAAACCGGGGTCAGTCTGGAACACACACTTAGGAAACAGGAACAAAGTCTGTCAAACAGGAACTATCTGGAACACAGGAACAAGGAATGATCAGCAATGAACTGACATGGCTCTAGGCGAGAGGCAGTGTTATATAGTTTGCTTAATTGGGCAATTAGCTTCAGGTGGACAATGAAAGACAGGAGCATACTCAGGTGAAGTCCAGCCCCCTAGTGCTGCAGGCAATACCAGATTAACAAGACTGGATCCATATGAGCTGGACTGTGGCTCAGAGGTAGGTTAACAAGACAGCATGTCAAAGTACACAGGTTCAAATCCCATGTCAGGTACTTAACGGCGGCCACGCCTGGCTGCCTGTAATACATGGCGAGAACCGTGACATCCAGGTGCTGCAGCATACTCCCCCTCCAGTCTTCTCTCCTCCATCTGTAGGGCTTCCCTTTCTATCTTATGCTCTTTACGAGTTGCCTTAATGACTGATATATATTGACCCCTCATAACAGCCTTGAAGGCTTCCCACACCAAAGTCTTCTCTGCTGAGGAGGCATTTTCATCCCAATAGTTAGACATAGGAGATTGAAATTTTTGCACCACCTGTTCCACCTGCAACCATCCCGATGACAGGCGCAACGCACCCCCCGGCCCCCAACTGAGAGCGCGAGGGTCAAAAGTAGCGCATTGTGGTCCGACAGTCCACCCGCCAAATAGGTGGCATTTTGGACCAGGCATAGGCCCTAGGCCCCCGGTATTTGCAAAGATGAGGTCTATTCTGGGTGCTGTCCTATGAGTCCCCGACCAACATGAGTAGCTCCGGACATCTGGCTTTTTCCTTTGCCAAAGCTCCGTGAGCTGGGCGGCAGACACCCAAGATTGAAAGTCAGCTGAAGCCAGTCACTGCGGGTTGGATGTGTCCAGTTCACCATCCAGAATTGCATTAAAATCACCGGCCAGAATAAGGGGAAGGTGCATGTAATTAGCCAAAGGTCACCAGGAGGTCATAAAGTACTTGTGGCTGAAAAGGTGGTGGCAAGTAAATGCTAGCTATTACAATCGTTGTTTGGCAAATATCAAGTAGCAACATAACGTAACGTCCCCCTGGATCAGTGATCACCCTTTGGATGGAGCAGGCTGCACTCTTAAGTGGGGTATACACTATAAGAAAATCGGCCGAAAATCTTCATCCGAGGAAAGATCGTACGATTTTCGGCTAGTGTGTACGCAACTTTCAGCAGCCGATTCCGACACTCTCAACGGAAAAAAAACGGAGGGACAAACTCCAAAATTTTCATCGTCCGTCCCCAGCACTACCAATTTTTGTTTAATGTGTATGCAATACGCCTGCGTAAAATCGGATACGAAAGACCGCGCATGATCGGAAGTTGCTGACAACCTGGAAGTTTATCAATAAAAAAACACAAATGGATAATTCGTATCTATATTCATTGCACTAATATGAACTGAACTCTCACTCTCTCTCTCTCTCTATCCACACATACAGTGTACAGGGGATATATAAAGTCTATATACCAGGCCTCAGGGGTCACACGTATACGTACGTACATCACACTCTACGATAAAACGTCCCAGAAAAAAAAAAAAGATTGGACGAGAAATTTCGTGTAACATTATGCACTGTCAAATAAAAACGGTTATGACTGCTGTGCAAGAGCTAGAAAAATCGGAAGATATTACATCCGAATTTCGTTCAGTGTGTACGAGCCCAGCAAGATAGTCACGCATACCTCCCAACTGTCCCTGATTTGCCGTGATCGTCCCAAAAATTGATCCATGTCCCGTGATTATGGCCGATCAGAGCTGAGTCCCGGACTTCCCGTGGCAACCCCTGTATCATGTCCGCAGTCTCCAACAACTCCTGTATCATGTCGACAGTCTCTGATAGTCTCTTGTATCATGTCGACAGTCTCTGATAGTCTCTTGTATCATGTCCACAGTCTCTGACCATCTCTTGTATCATGTCTGCAGTCTCTGACCATCTCTTGTATCATGTCTGCAGTCTCTGACCATCTCCTGTATCATGTCTGCAGTCTCTGACCATCTCCTGTATCATGTCTGCAGTCTCTGACCACCTCCTGTATCATGTCTGCAGTCTCTGACCATCTCTTGTATCATGTCTGCAGTCTCTGTCCATCTCTTGTATCATGTCTGCAGTCTCTGACCATCTCTTGTATCATGTCTGCAGTCTCTGACCATCTCTTGTATCATGTCTGCAGTCTCTGACCATCTCTTGTATCATGTCTGCAGTCTCTGACCATCTCTTGTATCATGTCTGCAGTCTCTGTCCATCTCTTGTATCATGTCTGCAGTCTCTGACCATCTCTTGTATCATGTCTGCAGTCTCTGACCATCTCTTGTATCATGTCTGCAGTCTCTGACCATCTCTTGTATCATGTCTGCAGTCTCTGACCATCTCTTGTATCATGTCTGCAGTCTCTGTCCATCTCTTGTATCATGTCTGCAGTCTCTGACCATCTCTTGTATCATGTCTGCAGTCTCTGACCATCTCTTGTATCATGTCTGCAGTCTCTGACCATCTCTTGTATCATGTCTGCAGTCTCTGACCATCTCCTGTATCATGTCTGCAGTCTCTGACCATCTCCTGTATCATGTCCACAGTCTCTGACCACCTCCTGTATCATGTCTGCAGTCTCTGACCATCTCTTGTATCATGTCTGCAGTCTCTGACCATCTCTTGTATCATGTCTGCAGTCTCTGTCCATCTCTTGTATCATGTCTGCAGTCTCTGACCATCTCTTGTATCATGTCTGCAGTCTCTGTCCATCTCTTGTATCATGTCTGCAGTCTCTGACCATCTCTTGTATCATGTCTGCAGTCTCTGACCATCTCTTGTATCATGTCTGCAGTCTCTGACCATCTCTTGTATCATGTCTGCAGTCTCTGTCCATCTCTTGTGTCATGTCTGCAGTCTCTGACCATCTCTTGTATCATGTCTGCAGTCTCTGACCATCTCTTGTATCATGTCTGCAGTCTCTGTCCATCTCTTGTATCATGTCTGCAGTCTCTGACCATCTCTTGTATCATGTCTGCAGTCTCTGTCCATCTCTTGTATCATGTCTGCAGTCTCTGTCCATCTCCTGTATCATGTCTGCAGTCTCTGTCCATCTCCTGTATCATGTCTGCAGTCTCTGTCCATCTCCTGTATCATGTCTGCTACAAGGAGGTCATCAAATTTCCAACCATACAGGACTCCATCGCTACCCAATCATTTTTTAACGCTTGCTTACCTTTTGTACGTTTATTGTATTTGTGTGTATTTTTATATACACGATACAAACTAGGTCCATGACTGCTGCAGCAAGTTGATGATTCAGCATTCATTGCCATGGTGTACCCTGCAGACTATCTATAATATGGCAACAATGGAATAATTATGGACTATGTGGCCTATACGGAGTGCCATTAGTCCTTATGCTCTTGATATATACATATAATTTGTGTACCTGCACATATATCAGAATGATCCAAGTGTTTTTGATTGTGTTGATTATACATGAATTGACATTTCATATGTTGTACTTTGTTAACCACTTAAGCCCCGGAGGATTTGGCTGCTCAACGACCAGGCCCTATTTTGCGATTCGGCACTGCGTGACTTTAACGGACAATTGCGCGGTCGTGCGACGCTGTACCCAAATTAAATTGACGTCCTTTTTTCCCCACAAACAGAGCTTTCTTTTGGTGGTATTTGATCACCTGTGCGATTTTTATTTTTTGTGCTATAAACAAAAAAAGAGCGACAATTTTGAAAAAATAACAATATTTTTCACATTTTTTTTTATATGAAATTCTCAAAGAAAAATTTAAAAATCTAAATTTTTTGCATTTTAGACCAATTTGTTTTCTGCTACATATTTTTGGTAAAAAAAAAAAAATCGCAATAAGCGAAAGTTATTACGTTTACTAACTACGGCAAAGATTTATGTCATTTTTATTGTTTTTTTTTTTAAACTAGTAATGGCGGTGATCTGCAATTTTTTTTTTTGCAGGATTGCGACATTGCGGCAGACAGATCGGACCCCTGACTGACACTTTTGGGGGTACCAGTGACATTACTACAGTAATCAGTGCTACAAATATGCACTGTTACTGTAAAAATGACACTGGCAAGGAAGGGGTTAACTTTATTGGTGATCAAGGGGTTAAGTGGGCCCCTAGGGGCGTGATTCTAACTGTTAGGGGGCGTGGCTAGTGAAGAAATCACAGAGACATACGATCCTACATAACAGAATTGCATAGCCTCTGTCATTACTTCAGGGAGAATGACAGACGGTTGTGTTTACATCAGCCGTCTGTCTTTCTCCCTCTCCTGCGGGAGATCGCGAGTGGCCGGCGGACATCAGAGCCGCCGGTCACACGCGCTGGCTAGGCAGGGGATGAGCGGGGGCGGGAGCGTGCTGCTGGCAGCGCGCGCTCGCACCCTACAGGCTCTTTGGCAAGCGACATAGTCGTGAGGCGGTCGGCAAGTGGTTAATTGCTGGTGTATAGCAATAAAATGTTTCCATTGCTCATATTTCCCAGCGTTCTGGTTTCCACCTCATCTAAAGTCCCAATCCTTTCCTCTACTCAGTTTTACATAGTTCTTGTTTTTGGGTATCCCAGCAATACCCTCAACCCTATCCAAATTCTCCAAAAAATAAAAATCGCCATCCTCTAAACCAGTGCTCCCCAACCTTTTTATCGCCGTGGACCGGTCACCGTTTGATCATTTTTCCGTGGCCCGCTGAGGGAGGAGGGGGGGCATCAATGCAGAGTGCCACAGCATGCCCCCCATCAATGCAGAGTGCCACAGCGTGCCCCCCATCAATGCAGAGTGCCACAGCGTGCCCCCATCAATGCAGAGTGCCACAGCGTGCCCCCATCAATGCAGAGTGCCACAGCATGCCCCCAATCAATGCACAGTGACCAGTGCACTTACCTGATTTGCAGCGGCGGCTTCTCCTCAGTCTCCCTGCGTCTCCTCAAATCCTCCCTCCTCCTCGGCCAATGGCATGAGTTCGCCTTTCGGCCAATCAGGAAACGGGTCTCCGACCCGCTTCCTGATTGGCCAGGAGGAGGATCCGTGTGACAATAGCGAATATTCATTCACTATTGTCACACAAATGGGTGGGCTCAGGGCGCACTGCTCTGCTCCCCGGGTCCACCCTTTTCTGAAATTTTTTTTTTTCTAAAATGGAAATAATGTAATGTTCTTTGGGCGGACCGGTACCATTTGATCCACAGACCGGTACCGGTCCGCGGCCCAGGGGTTGGGGATCACTGCTCTAAACTGGTTAATGAAGAAATGTTGGAATGAGACTGTGTGCCTGGCTGTGGGGGTGAAGCCTGTGGGGAAGACCTGGACAGTAATCCTGCGGCTCCTACGGGAGTAGCGCTACAGTATTACTCCAAGTATTTCTATAGAACTGACCGCTCTACATACTGTACAGTCTCATCTGTCCCTACCCCCAAGGAGCTATGGTCTCTATCCCATGTACAATAGGGGCAGTTTAGCCAGGAGCCATTTATCCCACCAGAATGTGGAAGAAAAATGGAGTACCTGGTGGAAAACGATGCTAGCCAAGGGAGAACATGCAAACTCAATGCAGATGGTGTCCTGGCTGGGACTGAATAGGGGACCCCAGTCAGGGTGAAGCTGGGAAATCCTATATACAAAGCAGATGGAAAGTCAATGGATGAAAGCTGGATTTTTTGTCTGTGCTGGCATCTGTTGGGATCTACAAAAATCTCTGACGGAAGCCGATCATTATACTGTGTTATCCTTCCTCCCTAGAACAATTGTTAATCCCTTCACACCCATTTTAGGTGGGAATGAATTCCTGGGAGGTGGCTGGGTGTCAGTAACAGGTGTGACCAGAAATGTGTGGACTGCCACAGAGAATATCAAGCACAAGTAAAGTGTAGAATAAAGAAAAATTGATTTAAAAATAAGTGAAAAACACACAAATCTAAACGCACCTCCAGTAAACGAAAACTGTGTAAACCGATAACCAAATAATAGTGACACAACTGCCCAAACCAAGTATATACAGAAAACAGGATAAACAAATCATAATCGTAACAGAGCCAGGGTCATATTCGGGAGAAGAAGCAGAGGGAACTGGGAAGAAAACAGAACAGGGAGAGGGTGCCCGGAGACGGAGTAAGCAGGTAGGAAGGGATCAGGCTGCAGGGAAACAGGAATGCAGGAACGCAGGTCAGGGGCACATAGAGACAACACCAAGGCAGTGAGGAAGAGCATGCACAGGGTTTAAATACACTTCCTGCAACCAGCATCAGGTGATGACTGATTGCATGAGAGGATGTCAGCTTCTGGCTGCTGAGGGTCTGGTGGATGCTGGAATTGCCCCCTTTAGATCTGGGAGCCACAGTGCCACCAGCAGGTGAACCCTTTTCTGACACTGGGCTTCCTAATCATGTGACCTCAGATTGGCTCCTACAGTCCCATCCCACCAATCAGAAGCCATGCCTGAGAGCTGTTGGTGACAGCTCGGTCAGTGTGCTGGGAGAGCACTCTCAGCACACGCCCTCAGGCCTCCCTGGATGCATATATCCAGGGCATAAAGGATAACATCTCATCAGAGTATAAATAAATAAACTACCATATTATAGCAGATTAAAATCCCAGAAAATGCTTTTAATAAGAAGGTAACACACTCACATGTACGACAGATAAATGCAAACCGACAGGATGGCCGCGGCACCCTGATGTCACAAGTTCTTACCGACGCGTTTCATCACATGCTGACGTCATCGGGGGCTGTAATGTTATCTCACCCTTTAAAAATTTTACTCAATCCTAAGAAAAGGCTGACATCTCACTCATTCTCTAAACTGTGGCCCAGGGGCCAGATGTGGTGCTTTGCTTGCCTTTATCAGGCCCTTAAAACACTACCCCCCCCCCCCCACTGATATAAGGCACTATTCCTTGTACACCAACAATGGGGCACTATTCATCCCATTGACACCAACAGGGACCTGATCTTCCCATTGACACCAATCATGGGAAACTATTTCTCCCACTGACACTAATGATGGGGACCAATTCCTCCCAATGACGCCGATGATGGGGCACTAATTCTTCCACTAAGGGAGGGAGAGAGAAGGAAAGAAAGATGGATGGAGGGAGGGAGAGAGAAGGAAAGAGGGAGGGAGAAAGAGAAGGAAAGAAAGAAGGAAAGAATGAGGGAGAGAGACAGAGAGAAAGAGAAAAAGAAAGAGTAATGGAGGAAGAGAGAAAGAAATAGGTTGGGGGAGAGAAAGAAGGATGTAGGGAGAGAGAAGGAAAAAAGAAGGATGGAGGGAGAGAGAAGGAAAGAGAGGGATGGAGGGAGAGAGAAGGAAAGAAAGAGGGATGGAGGGAGAGAGAAGGAAAGAAAGAGGGATGGAGGGAGAGATAAGGAAAGAGAGGGATGGAGGGAGAGAGAAGGAAAGAAAGAGGGATGGAGGGAGAGAGAAGGAAAGAAAGAGGGATGGAGGGAGAGATAAGGAAAGAAAGAAGGAAAGAAAGATGGATGGAGGGAGAGAGAAGGGAAGAAAGAAGGAAAGAAAGAGGGATGGAGGGAGAGAGAAGGAAAGAAAGATGGATGGAGGGAGAGAGAAGGAAAGAAAGAAGGAAAGAAAGATGGATGGAGGGAGAGAGAGAGAAGGAAAGAAAGAAGGAAAGAAAGATGGATGGAGGGAGAGAGAAGGAAAGAAGTAAAGAAAGAGGGATGGAGGGGCATTCTAAAGATTGGGCATTCTTTACCCACATTGACGTCTGGGCATTTTCTTCTCACCCTGGCCACAGTCCGGCTCTCTCAAAGTCTGAAGGACAGTAAACTGGCCCTTTGTTCAAAAAGTTTGGAGACCCCTGCACTAAACCAACGTCTAATCTAAGGATACCTGTTTCTGATCCTCTGGCTTTATTACCTTCTGTGTTATTGGCCTGCAACCGGAAAGTCAGAGTGACTTCACCAATCACCTCCGTTCCAGGTCCATGGTTTCTTTCTCTTCTTCCTACACTATATAACCCTTGGTGGTTCTTAAATACACAGAAAGACTATGAGGCTTATTTATAACGTACCTAGCACATGTATTTCCTATGTTTAGCAGCTCCATCTAGTGACCATGTTGCAATATTTTCCTGAAATACCCCAGATAGCTAAACTACCAAATTTTGGCCACTAGATGGAGCAGACAATCATAAGAAATACCCATATTAGACACATTATGGGGATTGTTTTTGATGGCTGTGCGCATGCTGAGATGTTTGCATGGCATATTATTTGACCCTATTACAGAATGTGATATTTTAACAAGATTTATCTCACTCTACAAACATTTTTATCACTCCTAAGAAAAGAGCTGTTCCAATAAAACCAAAGTCTACATTTATTATCTGTTATCATCAGCTCCATCTAGTGGCCATATTGAGTTTTTTTCCTTAAAATACCCCAATCAGGAAAATACTGCATCATGGCCACTAGATGGAGCAAATTACAGGGAACTATTCGTGACAGCTCTGCCAATGCTTGAGACATTGGTATGGAGAATTATTTTATAAATAGACTCTCATATCTCGGCGGATGATTGTTCAACCTGCACAATAGTGGAAGATGCCCCTGTGGACTCCTATATTCTTGATGTGATGATATGTGATCACCTTCGCTCCATTCTGTCCCTTGTGCTATTATTCCCCTATCCTTTGTACAATCAGCATGGAAACATTTCACATTTATGTCAGATACCATCCTGAACTCAGGGCAGAAAGAAAGGAAACAATCAATCTGTGTTCATCAGATACAAATTTTATTATGTAATAAAAGAAATGTTGGTAAAGCGTTATCAGCCGACTCGTCATTTCCAGAATGTCGGTCCCTGAAGAGCGTTGCTGATCTATGAAGATCAATAAGAGGATGGTAGCGGCCTGCAGGGGGCGGAGTCACGGCTTCAGCTCCTTGATAGAAAAGAAGAATAAGGTTACGGACAACAGACCTTCACCCAATAAGAGAAGTTATTAGCGACCTGGCTCCTCCCCCTCTCACAATTATATTTAAAAAAAACATCTTACTGACTTCGGCTTCTGGTGCCTTCCATGCATGCGCAGATGTGCCACAGGGCTTGGGGACCCGGCAGGGACATGCAGGGTCAACTGTGGGGGTGCCCCCGCGCATGCACACAGGCACTGCAGGTATGGAGGTCCCGGGTCTCAGATTGCTGTGAATGTGTAGGGGTCTCGCAGGTCTCTGCCGGGTCCCGAAGCCCTCGTGACACATCTGAGCATGCCTCAGGTATTTAAAGATGGCGGCATCAGAGAGGGGAGCGGGGCCAGCATTACAGTGACTGAGATTCCTTTTTTGTCTCAATGTACAATAATAATAATATGAAAGATACAAAATAACAAGAGAGAATCACAGCTCCGAGGAAAGTGTTTGGGTGCTGATGGGTTACGTATCAATTCATTACACAGAATAAAGAATCGATTGTCTGATTGTGAGACGAACGATATTACCAAAAGTATTGGGACCCCGGCCTTTACACACACATGAACTTTAATGGCATCCCAGTCTTAGTCCGAAGGGTTCAATATTGAGTTGGCTCCACCCTTTGCCGCTATAACAGCTTCAACTCTTCTGGGAAGGCTGTCCACAAGGTTTAGGAGTGTCTATGGGAATGTTTCACCATTCTTCCAGAAGCGCATTTGTGAGGTCAGGCACTGATGTTGGATGAGAAGGCCTGGCTCGCAGTCTCCACTCTAATTCATCCTAAAGGTGTTCTATGGGGTTGAGGTCAGGACTCTGTGCAGGCCACTCAAGTTCCTCCACCCCAAACTCACTCATCCATGTCTTTATGGACCTTGCTTTGTGCACTGGTCCAAATTATTTAGTGGAGGGGGGATTATGGTGTGGGGTTGTTTTTCAGGGGTGGGGCTTTGGCCCCTTAGTTCCAGTGAAGGGAACTCTTAAGGCATCGGCATATCAAGACATTTTGGACAATTTCATGCTCCCAACTTTGTGGGAGGAGTTTGGGGATGGCCCCTTCCTGTTTCAACATGACTGCGCACCAGTGCACAAAGCAAAGGCCATAAAGACGTGGATGAGCGAGTTTGGGGTGGAGGAACTTGACTGTCCTGCACAGAGTCCTGACCTCAACCCGATAGAACCCCTTTGGGATGAATTAGTGCGGAGACTGCGAGCCAGGCCTTCTCATCCATCATCAGTGCTTCTGGAAGAATGGTGAAACATTCCCATAGACACTCCTAAACCTTGTGGACGCCCTTCCCAGAAGAGTTGAAGCTGTTATAGCTGCAAAGGGCGGAGCCAACTCAATATTGAACCCTACGGACTAAGACTGGGATGCCATTAAAGTTGATGTGTGTGTAAAGACAGGCGTCCCAATACTTTTGTTTACAGAGGACTTATGTAAGGGGAGACTCTGATGTGGACTATGTTATAAGGGGGACTATAAGTGGAACACTTATATAGTGGGGGACACTAATTTGGACTATGATATCAGGGGATGCATAAATGGGAGGACTCTGATGTAAGGGGGGGACTCTGAAGGGGACTCTGATGTAAAGGGGACTCTGATGTTAGTTGGGACTTGAATGGGGACATTGATGTAAGGGGGAACTCTGATGGGGACTCTGATGTAAGGAGGGAACTCTGATAGGGACTCTGATGTAAGGGGGGAACTCTGATAGGGACTCTGATGTAAGGAGGGAACTCTGATGGGGACTCTGATGTAAGGAGGACACTTATATAGTGGGGACTCTTATGCAAGGGGGGACTTTGATGGGGACCCTGATATAAAGGGGACTCTGAATGGGAGCTTAAATGTGAAGGGGGACTCTAATGTAAGGGGGGGGCTCTGATTGGGACCCTGATGTAAGGGGGGACTCTGATGTATTTCCTGATGTCCCTCCCCCCCGGGAATAACACATAGAACCCCGATTACCTGATCATCGGCTGTAAATTGATTGGTCATCTGGCCCAAATGAAAATGAACCCTGTCCTGTACAGCGCTGAGGAGAGAGAAGAGATGATCGGTATTAGTATAGTGATGGACAGATGTCAGAAGATGGTGGCAGATGACCCCACAGACATGACGGGGTCTATTTATAGAAAATGTGTACAGATATTCGTCCAGAGAAATGGCATGTACATTCGATCTGAGCGAGTTAACCAACTGTTGAATAATGAATGATGATGATCCCATAGACTGGTGATGAAGATGGTGATGATGATCCCATAGTCTGGTGTTGATTAGGGATGATCGAACTTTTGAAAAGTTTGGTTCGACCAGAACACCCGAACTTCCCGAAAGTTCGGCCCGGATTTCAGAACCCCATTAAAATCAATGGGACCTGAACTTCGGTAATCAAAAAACACCATTTTGAAGCCCTAAAACCCAATAAATGCCCCTAAAAAGTGCCTAGGGTTCTGGGTCATGCCCCAGGGACTATTAATCACACAAAAAAGTTCTTAAAATTGTCGCTTTTGATAGAGAGACAATTATTGAAAAAAAAAAAAAAAAAAAAGAGATTTCTTTGGATTTAGTGTCTGGGGGGTCTAAAAATTGTACCTGTGAAGTTTCAGCTCTGTAGCATGTCCAGAACCCGAAAAAAAAAAGTTAGTTTGTATTAGAATTGCAGTAGAGCAGGCATAGGGCTTCGCTATTTTCACACCTGCCCATTTTTGTTGCAGGCGTTTATTGGGCTTTTTTGTGGACGTGTTTGGAGGCAGGCATGACATCTGAACTTCTGTGTAGGGGTATATATACACACACACATATATAGGTGTGAAAGTAGCAGAACCCTATGCCTGCGCTAATGAAAATATTTGCAGGCATAGGACTTCGCTCCTATCACCTATATGTGTGTATGTGTATATATACATATATGTGTGTGTGTGTGTATATATACCCCTATACAGAAGTTCAGATGTTATGCCTGCCTCCAAAGACGCCCAAAAAATGCCCAGAAAAAAAACGCCTGCAACAACACACCTGGGCGTTTTTGTTGCAGGCGTTTTTTTGGGCATTTTTTGGGCGTCTTTGGAGGCAGGCATAACATCTGAACTTCTGTATAGGGGTATATATACACACACACACATATATGTATACATACACATACACACATATAGGTGATAGGAGCGAAGTCCTATGCCTGCAAATAATTTCATTAGCGCAGGCATAGGGTTCTGCTGCTTTCTCACCTATATATGTGTATGTGTATATATACATACATGTGTGTGTATATATACCCCTACACAGAAATTCAGATGTCATGCCTGCCTCCAAAGATGTCCACAAAAAAGTCCAATAAACGCCTGCAACAAAAACGGCCAGGTGTGAAAGTAGCGGAGCCCCATTCCTGCTCTATTGCAATTCTAATAGAAACAATCTTTTTTCTATGGCGGTCACCCTGACATGGAAGGGTTTGGTCACCCTGCCATAGCAGTCAGAGTCAGTTAACCCTACACTACACTACGGTCACTTAACACTTTCCCTACAGAAACTAGATTATTAAATCTAACTATAGTGGTATATAGTACCCTAAATACACTAGAAATCCCTTTCCTCACACTAATGATTGCTAAATGACACTTTGAAGCAGAAGTAACAGAACAGCTTCCACTCTCTTCCACGTCCCTGTATTACAATGCTAGGAATATGGCGGGGGCTATGTTATATACTGGGGGCGTATTCACTAATGATTGGCCTCTGGACCCCCTAGTCACTCCAATCACATTCCTAGCATCCTCCTGCCCCCTTAATTGGCTTTTACTGATGGTTCTGGTCCAATCACAGGCTTTTAAAGCCCAGTTCCTGTCCCATTGCATTTTGGGCGATTCTGGTTGCCGAATTCCGAACTTTTTCAGCAAAAAGTTCAAAATTCGGCCGAATTTGGAATAGTCAATGTTCGGGGCGAACCGATGGTCGACCCGAACTGTTCGATCATCCCTAGTGTTGATGATGATGAACCCATAGACTGGTGATGATGATAATGATCCCATAGACTGGTGATGATGATGATGATCCCATAGACTGGTGATGATGATGATGATCCCATAGACTGGTGATGATGATGATCCCATAGACTGGTGATGATGATCCCATAGACTGGTGATGATGATGATCCCATAGACTGGTGATGATGATTCCATAGACTGGTGATGATGATGATCCCCCCATAGACTGGTGATGATGATGATTCCATAGACTGGTGATGATGATGATCCCATAGACTGGTGATGATGATGATTCCATAGACTGGTGATGATGATGATTCCATAGACTGGTGATGATGATCCCATAGACTGGTGATGATGATCCCATAGACTGGTGATGATGATGATTCCATAGACTGGTGATGATGAGGATGATGATACCATAGACTGGTGATGATGATGATCCCAAATTATTATTATCATCATCATCATCTCCATTCTATGGGATCATCGTAATCATCATCACCAGTTGAAACGATTATTATTCAGTGGCTCATCTATCCAATTGTAATTCAGTAAGGATGGCCAAAGATGGGTCCTTTTTGTTTTTTTTGGCCGGCCAGCTGATCGAAAAAAGAAAGGAATAGATTCCTTCATCCACAAAAATACTTTATGGAATGAAATGATAAAGACCAGAATGAAAGTGGGAGGAGCTTTTTCCTTCAGAGTTCCCACTTTTTCTGCTGCTTCTGGATCATCACAAAGTGTTTTTTCACCAGCCGCATCTTCAAATTCACGTTCAGTTTCTTTACTGAATGATCTGAACTTTTTTATGATACTTTTATCTACATTTCATAATCTATTAGCGCTCATTTCATCTGCAGGTGAGAGGCAGCGCCCGCTGATTTCTGTTATTTATATTCATAAGAACATTCGTCCCAAAGAGAAAACTCCTGAAGAACATTTGATTTTTCCCCATTCTCACACCCGCTGGATCCCTCGTACAGAACGAATGTACATGGAGTATCGCTGGAAGAATAATTATGGAGATTATTTTATAAATAGACCCCAAAGTGTCTTTTCCATTCCCTTACCTTGCAATTCTTATTTCTCCACCATCGGCAGCACGGGAGTGGTGCGGAGTCCTCCTTTATGGGACTCTCGCTGGGTTCTGCTGGGACTGTCTCATCTCCGGAATCCATCAACTTCTTCTACAGAATAAAACACAGATTTATCTCTCGGTGATGATATGGAACGGCCAGGATCGGCTTTTCTTCTACAATAGGAATTAATACTTTTAAAGCAAAACTGCTTTTTATTACAGAGTGTGACCTCTGTGACTGTACTCACCGTCACTATGAGTGAAAGACAGATAATTCATGGTTTGGATTGCTTCAAGTGGGACATTTGTCAACCATATCTTCATATAGAAATATGAAGATTTAATACCACCTTACACAGTGTATTCCATGTGCTTGTCTGTGAGAGAGACACACAGACTGTCATTGGCAGACTTCCCTACTGTTTGTGTATTGGGAGGGAATGTGGATTGTGCCTGTCTCATTGTTAAATGTTGATGACCTCACATTGTTCTGTCTGCCTTAAGATAAGCTTATTATGGGATGTATATGTGTATGTGGATTGGCTGCTAAGGGGGAGGGGGGGATTTTCCCACATTGTATATCTTTGTGTAAACTGTATGGGAGTGTAAAACTCTGTTTTCATTGGATTGTGAATGTCAGGGCCTGTTTTCAACATGGTCCACCTGGGCGGTAACCTTGTGGGGGAAAACTGTATAAAAGTCTGTTTCTTGTTCAATAAAGTTGAGATATACTTCACCCTCAATCTACAGTTCTGTCTCTTATTGGGGGAATCGGCTACAAGGGATTTCTATGTCCTTCATACTCCCTTGGATAATCACTAAGCTCTTGTAAGAGAATTTCACCCACTGGAACCTGGAGCCTTGTCGTAGGTCCAGGGTGGGTAGGAGACCCCAACCAAGCTGCAGCGGTTCGTGGGGTCTGAAGTGGTTACGGTGTCTGGTGGAGTGCTTGGAGCCCTCGGGAAGCACTAGGAGCACCCGTCAACGCAGGTGCCCGGTCGGGGTGCCGGTTGATCCGTTTCAACCTCCATCCCCTCCCCCCTCCAGGAATACATATAGTAGATCATTATCTTATATCAAATGATGTCCCTGTCAGCTGCACGACACAATGACCACCTCACACACACAAAGGGGTCTTATGATAGAACAGGAGGGCTCATAGGGAGTACAGACCGGTATGCCAAGACCCCGCCTCCAGTTTGGCTCCTGTAGCTGCCTCCAGGGGGTGCAATGGACACATTGAGGGGAATCTACTAAGAGTTGAGCAGCCAAAATCTGGAATAACCAATCAACGTCTAGGTTACATTTTCAAAGCTTAACTGAAAAATCTGAAGCTAGAAGCTGATTAGTTACTATGCACAGCAGCAGGGCCAATGATAGGGGGGACCAACGGTCCTCTTGTAGTGGGCCCGAGCACACACGGGGTCCACACAAGGATGGGGATTAGTGATGAGCGACATTTACAGAAACCTTCTTTCAGCAGTTGAA
Source organism: Pelophylax lessonae (assembly GCF_965119305.1). Taxonomy (NCBI): domain Eukaryota; kingdom Metazoa; phylum Chordata; class Amphibia; order Anura; family Ranidae; genus Pelophylax; species Pelophylax lessonae. Next base: position 560,171,800 of record NC_138772.1, on the reverse strand, counting down.
AGCTGATCTCATCCCCTCTCCCTGCTGCAAGCTTTTATCTGCTAAGAAAGAGACAGTTGTCCCTCACTAATCCCCCTACCTGTGTGCCCCCCTCCCACTCCCAGCCCTGGCTCTAATGTTAGCTCTGCTCCAGAGTTTGTTATCTCTGTAACTTTGTTTCTCTCCCTGCAGTTCTTCTTATACTCCTTGTCGCAGCCTGCAGCTGATCAGCTGCATTGCCATGGGGTGAAGGATTTACTGTTACACCGGTTCCATAGCTGCCTGTTATCTTGTCACAGTGCAGTTTAGTGTCCTTTATGTAGCTGGGCTTCCCCCCTCCTCTCCCCCAGACTTATTCCTGACCTCTGCAACTTTGCTTCTTCTCCCCTTCACTGTCAGTTCCCTCTGCAAATCCATGTATCCAAGGCCAGTGCCAGGATTTTTGTGTACATACAGTATCTCACAAAAATAAGCACACCCCTCACATTTCTGTAAATATTTTGTTCTATCTTTTCATGTGACAACACTGAAGAAATGACACTTTGCTACAATGTAAAGTAGTGAGTGTTCAGCTTGTATAACAGTGTAAATTTGCTGTCCCCTCAAAATAACTCAACACACAGCCATTAATGTCTAAACCGCTGGCAACAAAAGTGAGCAGTGAAAATGAAAATGTCCAAATTGGGTCCAAATAGCCATTTTCCCTCCCCGGTGTCATGTGACTCGTTAGTGTTACAAGGTCACAGGTGTGAATGCGGAGCAGGTGTGTTAAATTTGGTGTTATCGCTCTCACTCTCTCATACTGGTCACTGGAAGTTCAACATGGAACCTCATGGCAAAGAACTCTCTGAGGATCTGAAAAAAAGAATTCTTGCTCTACATAAAGATGGCCTAGGCTATAAGAAGATTGCCAAGGCCCTGAAACTTGTTGGAGATACAACAACTTTAAGCTTAGTCTATTGCAGTTCACAAATAGGACACTAGATGTCGCTAATGCTTAGTGATATGCTATGCATTCTCTATGATGTGTTGTCATTTCCTGTACACTCTACTGTACTTGTTGGTTACTTCTTCCTGTCTGTGTTTTTTGTTTTCCTCACCATGAGAAGGTAATCTGTGGTTATGTTCCAATAAAGAAGCCAGTTCCTGTTTACTCCACAATGTCTGATCTGAATGGACTCCGCTGCACCCAGTGATCGCACTCTGCAACAGGTTATGGGCCCAGGATCCGAATAAAGTCTTATGACCAGGTGCAGCCCAGGCAGAACAAAGCCTTGAACAGGAGACAGTGTGACTGATGCGGAGATCGACATAAGGAAGGTTTCCAGTGACGTCTCCTATAGACAAGTAAGACTGTTTATATATAAAGGAGGGAAAAATGGCCGGAAACTCAGAACTTAAACTCTCAGTGGCCAAGCTGAACAATGACAATTATCAGCTATGGAAGTTTAAAGTGGAAATGCTATTATCTAGAGATGACTTGTGGGAGGTTACCACTACAGAGAGGCCACAGGACAATAATCAGGACTGGGACAAGAAAAACAGACAGGCACGGGCCACCATAAGCTTACTAGTGGAGGATGATCAGCTCATACATATACGCCATGAGGACACAGCGAAAGGCATGTGGGACATTCTAAAAGGACTGCATGAAAGATCCAGTTTAAACAGCAAGCTGTTTCTTCTGCGGAAACTTTACAAAATGAGACTTAGCAGAGAACAGGACATGCAGGCGCATATAAACGCAATGCTGGAAGTGATTGCGCAACTCAGATCAATCGGGGAGAATATAACAGACAGCCACGCAGCAGCCATGTTGTTATGCAGTTTGCCCGATACATATACTGCACTGATCAATGCACTGGAGACACGACCTGAAACAGATCTGACGCTAACATTTGTAAAAACCAGGCTCATAGATGAGTATCAGAGAAGAAAGGAATTAGTGCATGACTCCACAGAAACCGAGACCAGAACTGCTCTTAAAGCTACAGATGCAAGGTTACACAGGAAAGAGACCAGAGTGTGTTTCAGATGTCACAAACAGGGACACATAAAGAAAGACTGTACTATATGAAAAGCAGAGCAAATAAGACAGCGTCCCTCTTATGCTAAACAAAAGGTCAAAGCCACAATCAATGATCCATGGGAAGGAAACTGGAATGCCACATTTAAAGTGACAGGCAACCATAAATGTCAAGGCTGGTGCATCTATTCGGGGGCAACCAGTCACATGACGAGTGATAGAAGTTTTTTCACGGAACTTGATCTGAACAACAAATAAATTATTTATCTTGCAGATGGAAGCAAAATACATTCAGAAGGATATGGGCATGGAACCCTTGTATTCCCTGATGATGCGGGACACAATCTAGCCATACCAGTGAAAGATGTGCTTTATGTTCCTAATCTAGAAGGAGGACTCTTATCTGTGAAGCGTCTGACAGCCAGAGGACTCACTGTAACATTCCAAGGTGACAAGTGTTCAATCCTAAACGGCAACCAGACAGTAGCAAGTGCCAAGCTGGATGATCATTTATATCACCTCGACACAGTGAAGGAAAAGGTGAGGCTATGTAAACACAAGCACAATGACTGTATACATATATGGCACAGACGTCTAGGTCACAGACACCCAGAATGCATACAGGAACTACAGAGGAGGAATCTGACAAGGGATCTAACACCATCCCCTTGTTCAGTTACTGTTAAGTGTGAATGTTGCATTAAATCCAAAGCTACAAGAGCAACACTTCCCAAAGTCAGTCAGAAGAGAGCTTCAAGACCACTTGACTTAGTTCACAGTGATGTGTGTGGTCCCCTAAACCCACCTACACCTGGAGGCAAAAGGTACATAGTAACTTTCATAGATGACTATTCAAGATACACAGTCACCTACCTAATACAACACAAGAGTGAAGTTTTTGACAAATTACAAGACTATATAATAAAAACCAGTAACAAGTTTCAGAGGAAGCCTCTCATACTTCGGTGACAATGGAGGTGAATTCACAGGATGTAAAGGTACAAGAGTACTTAAAACAGAATGGAATAGAACATCAAAAGACAGTCCCATATACACCAGAACAAAATGGAGTAGCTGAAAGAAAGAACAGAACTCTGACTGAAATGATCAGATGTATGCTGACAGACTCTGGACTACCACAAAAATACTGGGGTGAAGCAGCTATGACAGCTACATATTTGCAGAACAGACTTCTTTCCAGAACAATAGAGAAAACTCCATATGAACTTTGGCACAATGAGAAGCCGAATGTAAAACACCTAAGAGTTTTTGGATGCAGAGCATTTATCTACATACCTGAAGAAAAACGCACCAAACTCCAAAACAGAGCATTTGAAGGTATCTTCGTTGGATACAGTGACAATGTCAAAGGTTACAGAATCCTTGATCCCAAAACAGACAAGGTTACTATTAGCAACAGCATAACTTTTGTTGAAGATTTCAGAGACAATGTAATGACAACAGTAGAAACAAGAATAGAAGAGAAAACTGACATTGACCAGCCTATCTCTGTAACTTCTGAACAAACAGTTGAAGTGAGTGCAGACTCTACCAGTACTGAAGAGCAGACACAAGAAGGCTCAGACACAAAACCGAGATGTTCAACAAGAGAAAACAAAGGTAAACCACCTGTACATCTCTCATACAAAGCAAGTACTGCCAGTATCAACGAACCTCCAACCTGGGAAGACACATCTCAGCTTTCAGAACAAGAAGCAAGTAAATGGATAAAGGCTGCTGATGAAGAGATAAAATCCATGCATGACACTAAAACATGGACACTTACAGAACTACCACCCGGAAGGAAAGCCATAGGCTGTAAATGGACTTTTAAAGTGAAATACAATGCAGATGGCACAATTGAGCGATACAAAGCAAGGCTAGTAGCCAAGGGCTATTCTAAAAAATATGGAGAGGACTATGAGGAGACATTCGCACCAGTTGTCAAGCACACTACAATACGGACTTTACTGACAATAGCCGTCACAAAGAAAATGCAAGTGAAACATTTTGATGTGGAAACCGCGTTTCTACATGGCGAGCTAACAGAAGAGATTTACATGGAACAGCCGCCAGGGTTCAAAGATGAACAAAGGCCAGACCTAGTATGCAAACTTCGCAGGAGTATATATGGTCTAAAGCAAGCAGCCAGAGCGTGGAATATAAAAATAAATGAAGTGCTTACACATCAAAACTTTCTGAGGAGTAAAGCAGACCCCTGCTTATACACAAAGAAATTGGGAGACAGATGGGTCTATATGCTTATTTATGTGGATGATATCCTGATTTGCTTTGAGCAAGAAGGGGATGAAGCAGAAATCCTAGAAAAATTAAATCAGAACTTCAACACCAAAGATCTTGGCAACATAAAGAAATACCTCGGCCATCCAGATGGAGAGAGAGGAGGATGGCAGCTTTCTTCTGAACCAAAGACACAAAATACAAGAAATAATTGAAACATTTGGAATGGAAGACGCCAAACCAGTAAAGTCTCCTATGGAAACCAACTACCTAAAGGAGATGAATTGCCAAGATAACCCATTACCTACTTATACTCAATACAGGAAGGAAATAGGGAAATTGCTATATCTTACCACTGCTACAAGGCCGGACATTGCAGCAACTGTTGGAATCCTATGCAGAAAGGTTTCAATGCCAAGTCAAAAGGACTGGAATGCTGTAAAGCGAATCATTCGCTATCTTAAAGGGACTTCACACTACAAGCTAAAGTTACTAGCAAGTGATGAAAGCACCTTAACAGGATATGTGGATGCTGACTGGGCAGGAGACACCAGCGACAGGAAATCTACCAGTGGCTACTTATTTTTTCTGTCAGGAGGTGCCATCAGTTGGACTAGTAAAAAGTAACTCTCTGTTTCATTGTCGTCTACTGAAGCAGAATATGTTGCTGCAGCGCAGGCAAGTCAAGAAGTTATATGGCTGAGACAGCTATTAACAGATTTGGGTCTACCACAGTTGGGACCAACAGAAATCTATGAGGACAATCAAGGATGCCTCGCACTTGCACGCATGGAAGGAGTTAATTCAAGAACCAAGCACATTGATGTGAAGTTCCACTTTCTTAGGGATCTTCAAGAGCAAGGTCTTCTTGAGTTACTTTATTGTCCAACCGAGGATATGACAGCAGATATCTTTACAAAGCCTCTGACCGCTGAAAGACACTCAAGGCTTACAAAGAAGATGGGTTTAATAGACTAAGCCTTAGCTGTTGAGAAGGGGTGTTGGAGATACAACAACTTTAAGCTTAGTCTATTGCAGTTCACAAATAGGACACTAGATGTCACTAATGCTTAGTGATATGCTATGCATTCTCTATGATGTGTTGTCATTTCCTGTACACTGTACTGTACTTGTTGCTTACTTCTTCCTGTCTGTGTTTTTTGTTTTCCTCACCATGAGAAGGTAATCTGTGGTTATGTTCCAATAAAGAAGCCAGTTCCTGTTTACTCCACAATGTCTGATCTGAATGGACTCCGCTGCACCCAGTGATCGCACTCTGCAACAAAACTGAGCTGCAGCACGGTGGCCAAGACCATACAGCAGTTTAACAGGACAGGTTCCACTCAGAACAGGCCTTGCCATGGTCGATCTAAGAAGTTGAGTGCGCATGCTCAGCGTCATATCCAGAGGTTGTCTTTGGGAAATAGATGTATGAGTGCTGCCAGCATTGCTGCAGCGGTTGAAGGGGTGGGGGGGTCAGCCTGTCAGTGCTCAGACCATACGCCGCACACTGCATCAAAATGATCTGCATGGCTTTTTACCAGAAGGAAGCCTCTTCTAAAGATGATGCACAAGAAAGCCTGCAAACAGTTTGCTGAAGACAAGCAGACTAAGGTCATGGATTACTGGAACCATCTCCTGTGGTCTGATAAGACCAAGATAAACTTATTTGGTTCTGATGGTGTCAAGTGTGTGTGGCGGCAACCAGGTGAGGAGTACAAAGACAAGTGTGTCTTCCTACAGTCAAGCATGGTGGTGGGAGTGTCATGGTCTGGGGCTGCATGAGTGCTGCCGGAACTGGGGAGCTACAGTTCATTGAGGGAACCATGAATGCCAACATGTACTGTGACATACTGAAGCAGAGCATGATCCTCTCCCTTCAGAGACTGGGCCTCAGGGCAGTATCCCAACATAACGACCCCAAACACCTCCAAGACGACCACTGCTATGCTAAAGAAGCTGAGGGTAAAGGTGATGGACTGGCCAAGCATGGCTCCAGACCTAAACCCTATTGAACATCTGTGGGGCATCCTCAAATGGAAGATTGAGGAGCGCAAGGTCTCTAACATCCATCAGCTCCGTGATGTCGTCATTAGGGATGGGCTTGATGTTCGAGTCAAACATAAGATCGACTCGAACATCAGCTGTTAGTGTGTTCGCTGAACACATGAACAAATGGGGTGCTCGGCGGGAAGTTCGCCCTCCGATGAGCGCCCCATAATGCACTGCGCCAGTGCAGTGAATAAATTACTGATGATTGGCCAAAGCATGCACGTGACCTGTATGCTCTATTGAGCACCTGTGGGGAATCCTCAGACATAAGTTGGAGGAGCGCAAGGTCTTTAACATCCACCAGCTCTGTGATGTCATCATGGAGGAGTGGAAGAGGACTCCAGTGGCAATCTGTGAAGCTCTGGGGAACTCCATGCCCAAGAGGGTTAAGGCAGTGCTGGAAAATAACGGGAGCCACGCAAAATATTGACATTTTGGGTCCCAGTTTGGACATTGTCACTTAGGGGTGTACTCACTTTTGTTGCCAGCGTTTTAGACATTAATGGCTGTGTGTTGAGTTATTTTGAGGGGAGAGCAAATTTACACTGTTATACAAGCTGTACACTCACTACTTTACATTGTAGCAAAGTCTCATTTCTTCAGTGTTGTCACATGAAAAGATAGACTAAAATATTTACAAACATGTGAGGGTGTACTTACTTTTGTGGGGTCCTGTATATCCCCTTTTTTAACTTTATGAGTGCAAAAAAACTGAGTTAAAAAAAGTCCTGGATTCTTTCCTAGGTGTACATAACATAACTGGGTACTAACATTTATAGGTATGGCACCCTCCTAGGTAGGTGCTAGGGAGAGAGTATAGTTTTGAGCTCTATCTGATTACCAGGGGGGCTGCAGGTAAATCTATATTCTTCTCTGCCTACCAGGGAGCAGGATCGGTTAGTAAGGTCTGCTCAGTGTGCTCTGAATGCAATTAGTTGTGTCTAGGGAGTGTTTCACGCTGGTCCAATAGGAAGGCTTATTGGACAATGAAAGTAAACCGGACGAATGGATGCATAGGCTTTGATACAGTCCCAGTGATTGGCTGAGGGCAGGTCGCCTCGGTGCATTCTGGGATACTGTATAAAAGCCAGGAGCACATGTGCTGCGAGGTCTTTGGCTGTAGAGCAGAGTCCCGGAGGGAGGGGGCGGCTGCCTCCTCCTCTGTAGCAGTGGCATGCGGTCGCAGGAGGTCGTCCTGAGGGCCGGAGGAATGGATGAGTGAAGCTGAACCCAGAGGTCCAGGAGAGCTGACTGAGGTGGAGACCCTGGAACCACAGTATTGTGAGTACAAGGACTGGTGTCAAGGGGCCTGACCTGAGGGGGGCCACCCCACATGTAGGATGGCAGCAAAAAGAAAGAAGGTACTAGTGAGAGTGCCCTGAAGATAATTGCCAGTTCACCAAGTCATCTTAGGAAAAGAGACTTAATCCAAAATCACTTATGGTGGCAGGGTGATTCAGGAGCCTGGCTGTACCTGAAGATAGGAGTCCTCAACCATTGTGCATAGTTAATACGGAGTATCGGACTATTCCCTTCTCCTATCCCTAATTTATAATAAACACAAAACAACCAAATACCCCTGAACTGATTATTAGAGCGAGCTGAGGAAGGAGAAAGTAAAGATTTGTTTCTTTCACTAGAGTGCATTTGTAACTCAGGGGGACCCGTAAAGTGTAAATCTGGCAGTCCCTATGGGGGCGGTGCTACGCAGGTAAAGTTGATCCAGGGAATATCCGATTGCCTCTCGGGGGATCAGGAAGAACACAGCTTTTTTTGTTAAATTGACAATGTTGCTTGATAGGGCTTTGTTTGTTAACACAGCTTGGATGTGGGCCTGTGGTTGTCTCTTTGCTGGATATGGGACTGTCTCTTGCTTAATATGGGACTGTCTCTTCTGTCTCTTGCTGGATAAGGAGACTATGTCTTACTTGATTGGGGATGTCTCTTTGCTGGATACTGGGGTTGGCTCTTGCTGGATATTGGGCTGGCTCTTGTTGGATATGAGGACTGTCTCTTGCTGGATATTGGAGCTGTCTCATCTCTTGCTGGATATGGTGGCCGTTTCTTGGGGCTGTATCTTCCTGGAAATGGGCTGTCTCTTGTTAGAAATGGGGGGTGTATCTTACTGAGTATGGGACTGTCTCTTCAAGGATATGGAGGTTGTCTCTTTGCTGGATATGGGGCTGGCTGTCTCTTGCTAAATATGGGGGGTGTCTCTTGCCGGATATGAGGGGGTGTCTCTTACTAGATATGGGACTGTCTCTTTCTGGATATGGGGGATATCCCTTGCTGGATATGAGACTGTCTCTTGCTGGATATGAGACTGTCTCTTGCTGGATATGGGGCTGTCTCTTGCTGGATATGGGGCTGTCTCTTGCTGGATATGGGGCTGTCTCTTGCTGGATATTGGGGTTGTCTCTTGCTGGATATTGGGGTTGTCTCTTGCTGGATATTGGGGTTGTCTCTTGCTGGATATTGGGGTTGTCTCTTGCTGGATATTGGGGTTGTCTCTTGCTGGATATTGGGGCTGGCTCTTGCTGGATAACAGGGCTGGCTCTTGCTGGATAACAGGGCTGGCTCTTGCTGGATATGGGACTGTCTCTTTCTGGATATGGAGGATGTCTCTTGCTAGATAGGGGATTGTCTCTTTGCTGGATATGGGATTGTCTCTTGTTGAATATGGATTGTCTCTTAATGGATAAGGGACTGTCTCTTGCTGGACTTGGGGATGTCTCTTGCTGGACATGGGGATGTCTCTTGATGGATATTGGGTCTGTCTCTTGCTGGATATGGGTCTTTCTCTTGCTGGATATTGGGGCTGGCTCTTGCCGGATATGGACTGTCTCCTATTGGATATCAGACTGTCTCTTGCTGGATATGGAGGATGTCTCTTGCTGGATATGGTCTGCCTCTTAATAGATATGGGGCTGTCTCTTGCTGGATATGGGGATGTCTCTTGCTGGATATGGGGATGTCTCATGCTGGATATGGGGCTGTCTCATGCTGGATATGGGGCTGTCTCATGCTGGATATGGGGCTGTCTCATGCTTGCATTGGGGCTCTCTCTTGCAGGATATTGGGGTTGTCTCTTGCTGGATATGGACTGTCTCTTAATGGATATGGGACTGTCTCTTAATGGATATGGGACTGTCTCTTGCTTGCATTGGGGCTCTCTCTTGCTGGATATTGGGGCTGGCTCTTTCTGGATATGAGGCTGGCTCTTTCTGGATATGAGGCTGGCTCTTTCTGGATATTGGGGCTGGCTCTTTCTGGATATTGGGGCTGGCTCTTGCGGGATAAGGAGACTGTCTCTAGCTTGATTGGGGATGTCTCTTTGCTGGATACTGAGGTTGGCTCTTGCTGGATATTGGGGCTGGCTCTTGTTGGATATGGGGACTGTCTCTTGCTGGATATGGTGGCTGTCTCTTGGATATTGGGGCTGTCTCTTGCTAGAAATAGGGCTGTCTCTTGTTGGAAATGGGGGGTGTATCTTACTGCATATGGGACTGTCTCTTCAAGGATATGTGGGCTGTCTCTCTGCTGGATATTGAACTGTCTCTTGCTGGATATGGGACTGTCTCTTGCTGGATATGGGGCTGTCTCTTGCTGGATATAGAGGTGTCTCTTGCTGGATATAAGGGGGTGTCTCTTACTAGATATGAGACTGTCTCTTTGCTGGATATGGGGGTTGTCTCTTTGCTGGATATGGGGCTGTCTCTTTGCTGGATATGGGGCTGTCTCTTTGCTGGATATGGGGATGTCTCTTGCTCGATATTGGGGCTGGCTCTTGCTCGATATGGGGCTGTCTCTTGCTCGATATGGGGCTGTCTCTTGCTCGATATGGGGCTGTCTCTTGCTCGATATTGGGGATAGCTCTTGGTGGATATTGGGACTGTCTCTTCAAGGATATGGGGGTTGCCTCTTTGCTGGATATGGGACTGTCTCTTGCTGGATATGGGGCTGTCTCTTTGCTGGATATGGGGATGTCTCTTGCTCGATATTGGGGCTGGCTCTTGCTGGATATGGGGCTGTCTCTTGCTCGATATGGGGCTGTCTCTTGCTCGATATGGGGCTGTCTCTTGCTCGATATTGGGGATAGCTCTTGGTGGATATTGGGACTGTCTCTTCAAGGATATGGGGGTTGCCTCTTTGCTGGATATGGGACTGTCTCTTGCTGGATATGGGACTGTCTCTTTGCTGGATATGGGGGTGTCTCTTTCTGGATATGGGGGATGTCTCTTTGTTGGATATGGGGGATGTCTCTTTGTTGGGTATGGGGCATGTCTCTTTCTGGATATGGGGGTTGTCTCTTTGTTGGATATTGGGGGTGTCTCTTTGCTGGATATGGGGGATGTCTCTTTGTTGGATATTGGGGGTGTCTCTTTGCTGGATATGGGGGATGTCTCTTTGTTGGATATGGGGGATGTCTCTTTGTTGGATATTGGGGGTGTCTCTTTGGATATGGGGGTGTCTCTTTGTTGGGTATGGGGGATGTCTCTTTGTTGGGTATGGGGGGTGTCTCTTTGTTGGATATTGGGGGTGTCTCTTTGTTGGATATTGGGGGTGCCTCTTTCTGGATATGGGGGTTGTCTCTTTGTTGGATATGGGGGGGGGTGTCTCTTTGTTGGATATGGGGGATGTCTCTTTGTTGGATATGGGGGGGGTGTCTCTTTGTTGGATATGGGGGTTGTCTCTTTGTTGGATATGGGGGGGGATGTCTCTTTGTTGGGTATGGGGGATGTCTCTTTGTTGGATATGGGGGGGGTGTCTCTTTGTTGGATATGGGGGATGTCTCTTTGTTGGATATGGGGGATGTCTCTTTGGATATGGGGGATGTCTGGAAGTGACCCTGAGAGCTGAATATTTCTATTTATTTATGGTTTTGTATATTTTACTGCATTGCTTTTTAGTTAAAAATTCCATACAAATGATGTGTATATATATATATATCCCCCCCCCCCCCCCAATTATTATTGGTTCCCTGTTCACTAAAGGGGGCAGTGCTAGGAGGCATGTAGGGGTGGAGACAAGGGATGGTCCTGGGGCAATTCTAGGGGGCAGAGACAGGTGTGACATAGGGGAGGGGGGGGGGGGGACACCTTTTCTCTGAGTAGGAAAGTCCGGTTTATAAGTAAAGTTAATCCAGGGATCCAGGGAATATCTGATTGGGGGATCAGGAAGGAATTTCTCCCCTGCTGGAGTAAATTGGATGATACTTTATTGGGGGTTTTTTGCCTTCCTCTGGACCAACTGTAGGTATAGGATTGTGTACTGTATAAGACCCCGTTCACACTGGGGCGACCCGACTTTGCCGGGCGACCTGTGAAGTCGCGGTGCACAGCTCGCACCGCGACCTCGGAGCGGCCGCCACGGACTTCATATCATTGGAGTCAATGCAGGTCGCTCCGGGTCGCCCCAAAGAAGCTCCGTACCCTTTTTCTAAGTCGGAGCGACTTGTGTCGCTCCTATTAGAACGGGTCCTGTGCTAATCTATGGCAGGCGACCCACGGCGACTTGTCAGGCGACCAGGTCGCACCAGTGTGAGCCGGGTCTAAGGGATTGTATATTTTTTTCCCTTTCTATTGATTAAACTGGATGGATTTGTGTCTTTTTTTTTGTAGCCAGACTAACTATGTAACTATAACAGATACGTATTGATACATTGTCCCCATTATAGATCTGCAGAGCATTGCCTAGTAATAACTATGAATTGATATAGGGACATTTCTAGCTGTGTCTATAGAAGGTCTTATGATGTGGACAGAATGTTCCTGGATGTGTGGAGCCCCCCACACCATACAATCCCCCCCCCCCCCCATGGTACTCACCTTTCCTCCTCCATCCACCAACAGCATACAGACAATGAGAGCCCCCAAGATCAGCAGAGTCCTCATAACTGCGCTGCACCCCGATCCTCACTACAGTGATGTACAATGAGTGACCCCCACCTTCTGTATACTGCACAGTGCTGATAGCAGTTCTTATATACCTCCTATCCCCTCCCCCTCCCCTCTTGCTGGGACTTGTCAGCTTCGGGATCCAAACCTACAGATGAGTCAAAACCCTTCCCTATTCCACTGTCACACCTCTTCTGTGTTTTACTGACGATATATGATTATTATCTATAAATGTATTGTATCCCCTCCTAGGTCGGTGCTAGAAGTTAGATCAATTAGATTTACTGTGATTTGGAAAAGTATTAAATTTCCCACATTTTCTCATGTTACAACCAGAAACGTAAATGTATTTTATTGGGATTTTATGTGATAGACCGACACAAAGTGGCCATAATTGTGAAGTGGAAGGAAAATGATAAATGATACAAATAAATCTGTGAAAAGTGTGGCTGCATTTGTATTCACCCCCCGGAGCCAATACTTTGTAGAAGCGCCTTTCCCTGCAATTACAGCTGCAAGTCTTTTTGGGGATGTCTCTACCAGCTTTGCACATCTAGAGAGGACATTTCTCCCCATTCTTCTCTGCAGAATATCTCATCTCTGTCAGATTGGATGGAGAGCGTCTGTGAACAGCAATTTTCAAGTCTTACCACAGATTCTCAATGTGATTTAGGTCTGGACTGTGACTGGGTCATTCTAACACATGAAACCATTCCATTGTAGCTCTGGCTGGATGTTTCGGGTCGTTGTCCTGCTGGAAGGTGAACCTCCGCCCCAGTCTCAAGTCCTTTGCAGACTCTAACAGGTTTTCTTCTAAGATTGTCCTGTATTTGGCTCCATCCATCTTCCCATCAACTCTGACCAGCTTCCCTGTCCCTGCTGAAGAAAACCATCCCCACACCATGATGCTGCCACCACCATGTTTCACAGTGGGGATGGTGTGTTCAGGGTGATGTGCAGTGTTAGTTTTTTGCCACACATAGCGTTTTGCTTTTAGGCCAAAAAGTTGAATTTTCAATCTGAGCAGAGCTCCTTCTTCCACATGTTTGCTGTGTCCCCCACATGGCTTCTCCTAAACTGCAAACAGGACTTCTTATGGCTTTCTTCCACCAATGGCTTTCTTCTTCTCACTCTTCCATAAAGGGCAGATTTGTGGAGCGCACGACTAATAGTTGTCCTGTGGACAGATTCTCCCACCTGAGCTGTGGATCTCTGCAGCTCCTCCAGAGTTCCCATGGGCCTCTTGGCTGCTTCTCTGATGAATGCTCTCCTTGCCCGGCCGGTCAGTTTATTTGGACGGCCATGTCTTGGTAGGGTCCCAGCTGGTCAGTTTAGGTGGACGACCATGTCTTGGTAGGGGCCAGGCCGGTCAGTTTAGGTGGACAGCCATGTCTTGGTAGGGTCCCGGCTGGTCAGTTTAGGTGGACAGCCATGTCTTGGTAGGGTCCCAGCTGGTCAGTTTAGGTGGACGGCCATGTCTTGGTAGGGTTGCAGTTGTGCCATACTCTTTCCATTCTCTCATGATAGATTGATCAGCGCTCCGTGAGATGGTCAAAGCTTGGGAGATTTTTTTATAACCTAACCCTGCTTTTTCACTTCTCCACAACTTTATCCCTGACCTGTCTGGGGTGTTCCTTGGCCTTCATGATGCTGTTTGTTGACTACGATTCTCTAATAAATCTCTGATAGCTTCACAAAACAGCTGTATTTATACTGAGATTACATTACACACAGGTTGAGGTTGACTCCTTTTAATAATTAGGTGACTTCTGAAGGCAATTGGTTCCTCTAGATTTTAGTTAGGGGTATCAGAGTAAAGGGGGGGGGGGAATACAAATGCAGCCACACTTTTCAGGTATTTATTTGCAAATAAATTTGAAAAACATTTATCATTTTCCTTTCGGATTCGCTACACAAAAGTTTCTCCTGGAGCTACAACTCACCTCTTATGCCTCTTCTGGTCCATGCCTTTTTTCTTCCTGGCTCTATAGATCAAGGATTTAAACTATGGAAACCAGACTCCTCACTGCAAATCTCAGTATTTGCGGATGATACTAAACTAAGCATGCCAATATCTTCTATGCAGGATATGGAAACCTTACAAGCGGACCTGAACAAAATAACGGGGTGGGCAACTACATGGCAGATGAGGTTTAATGTTGATAAATGTAAAGTAATGCACTTGGGTGCCAGAAACCAGAAAGCAAGCTACTCACTAGGGGGGGAACCTCTGGGAGAGTCTAGGATGGAAAAGGACCTGGGGGTACTGGTAGACAACAGGCTTGGCAGTGGCATGCAATGCCAAGCCGCCGCAAGCAAAGCCAACAGAATACTGGGATGTATAAAAAAGGGGATTCACTCCAGAAATAAAGAGATTATTCTCCCACTCTACAAGACTCTGGTCCGGCCACATCTGGAGTATGCTGTCCAGTTCTGGGCACCGGTCCTCAGGAAGGATGTGCTGGAATTGGAGAGAGTCCAGAGAAGGGCAACAAAAATAATTAGGGGAATGGAGGACATCAGCTATGAGGAAAGACTACAAGCACTGAACTTATTCTCTCTGGAGAAGAGACGATTGAGGGGGGATATGATATCAATGTACAAATACTGTACTGGCGACCCTAGCATAAGGAACAAACTATTCAGAGAAAGGAAATACAATAAGACACGTGGCCACTCACTAAAACTAGAGGAAAGGCGGTTTAACCTTAAAATACGTAGGGGGTTCTTCACTGTCAGAGCAGTAAGGAAGTGGAATTCTCTTCCACAAGCAGTCGTATCAGCAGGGAGCATCGATAGTTTCAAAAAACTATTAGATGGGCACCTTAAAGACCACAACATAGAGGGGTATACAATGCACAACATACAGGGGGTATACAATGTACAACATACAGGGGTATACAATGTACAGCATACAGGGGTATACAATGTACAACATACAGGGGGTATACAATGTACAACATACAGGGGTATACAATGTACAGCATACAGGGGGTATACAATGTACAACATACAGGGGGTATACAATGTACAACATACAGGGTTATACAATGTACAACATACAGGGGGTATACAATGTACAACATACAGGGGTATACAATGTACAGCATACAGGGGGTATACAATGTACAACATACAGGGGTATACAATGTACAACATACAGGGGGTATACAATGTACAACATACAGGGGGTATACAATGTACAACATACAGGGGGTATACAATGTACAACATACAGGAGTATACAATGTACAACATACAGGGGTATACAATGTACAACATACAGGGGGTATACAATGTACAACATACAGGAGTATACAATGTACAACATACAGGGGGTATACAATGTACAACATACAGGGGTATACAATGTACAACATACAGGGGGTATACAATGTACAACATACAGGAGTATACAATGTACAACATACAGGGGTATACAATGTACAACATACAGGAGTATACAATGTACAACATACAGGGGTATACAATGTACGGTTAACAGCAAACATGCGCACATCATAGGTTGAACTGGATGGACTGATGTCTTTTTTCAACTTCACAAACTATGTAACTAAACCTCTTGGGCCATTCTGGAGCCACCAGGATTACTGGTTTCCTCTACTTGGATTCTGCGTAAAATACGCGGCAGCAGCTGCACCGGAGGAAAGGCATAAATCAGGGAAAATTCCTCCCACAGAGTCACCAAGGCATCCGCTCCAACTGCGAGGGGATCCCTGGTCCTGGACACAAATCTCTTCAACTTGTTGTTGAACCTGGATGCCAACAGATCTACATCTGGTATCCCCCAGCGTTGGCAGATAAATGCATTATAGATTGGGGTGTAAGTACCATTCCCCCAGAAACATCTGTTGACGTCTCGGAAAGTCTGCCTGTCAGTTTTTTATTCCTGGAATGAAAACCGCTGATAGGCATGGTGAATTCTGTTGTTATACCTGGAGCTATCCAATTTTTCTGTATAACATTTTGCATACCCCTCTTGGAAAGATGAGCCTCAGAATGTAGTGTAGACACTAACATAGGGAAAGGGACGTGAGGAAGACATCATTTCCCTACCTCATCTTTCCACAAATTGTCGTGTAAAGTGGCACCAGGTCGGGTCCAGGCATTCTTCTCTTGGGAGGATGCCTGGGCCCGCAATTTTGTCAAGACATCTAGAGAAATAGGTGTCTGTTGGAAGCACAGTGCATGCAAAGAAATGTTTGTGACATCTAACAGAGAAGCTGGTTTTGCTGCTTTATCAGCATAAACATTTTCTTTGGCTTTCTCTGAGGTATCTTTGGTATGTGCTTGAATTTTTATAATGCCCGCATGTTTTGGTAGCAAAAGGGATGCCAATAAGCCCTGAACACGCTGTGAATGTTTTATGGGCTTACCTGCTGAGGTAAGGAAATTTCTTGATTTACAAATTGGACCATAATCATGTGCAACCCCAAAATGCATGCCTTGAGTCTGTATAGATGTGGGCTGTTTGGTCAGCAGCCTATTCACAGGCTTTTGTGGGGGCACAGAGCTCAGCCTCCTGAGTCGGCATGAAGCTGCCTGAAAAATAACCTCAGACAAAGATACTACTGCATATCCCGTGTGTGGCTTTTCCATCCTCAGTGTCAAACCTTGAACCATCAATAAACAGGATAACATCAGGGTTTTACATAGGCACATCAGTGACACGTGAAAGACCAGCAGTTTCTGATGTAACCAGTTCCGTGGAATTAAGGTCTGATTCAGATGTAGTGTGTTGAGGAAGTAGGGTGGCTTGGTTTAAGACACCACACCTTTGAATTGTGAGCAGGGGTGTAACTACAGGGGTTGCAGGGGTTGCAATTGCAACCGGGCCCCATGCTCCAGGGGGCCTGTGCAGCTCCCCTGTACACCTGGATAGGAGGGGGGGCAGCATGTAGAGAAATCACTGTCCGCCTTTTTCCTGTAGCTGCAGGAGGAAAATGGAGGAGATTGGTTCCTCTGCATGCTGCCCCTGCCATTTCTCCTATCCAGTTCACTTGTGTTCTGCTGTCTCTGGGCCCCTGTGTGCTCCCCTGGTCCCACCCCCCCCTCTGTGCTCCCTCTCCCCCCCCCCCACTGTGCTGCCCCCCCCCCCCCCCACTGTGCTCCCTCCCCTCTCCTGCCAGCTGCTGCAGGGGATGTGTCACAATAGAGAACCAGGAAAGGGGTCGGTAAATATGTAATTTACCAGCTCCTTCCTTTTCTGAATGGACAGAGTCATAGCCAGTCACATTGTAAAAAAATTTAATAAAATTATAAAAAAATAATACAGATGTAGCACCCTACAAAGTATGTGCTAAGTAAAGTATAGTGGGCCGTGGCAGCCTAACAGCAGGGCCATGATTTTCAGCTGGGCTGTCATGTTTCCCAGGTGTAGCTTTTGAGACTGGGGAGTCTCCTCACTGTGCTCCATGAGAGGGTTCTCATTGGGCAGTGGAGGAAGCCCAGCAAATGACACACTCAGGCCTGCATCTATCCCAGAAATGCAGATTCTGCTGCACAGCATTCTGGGAGTGGGTATAAGTTTGAGGGGAGCGCATGACGCAGCGTCTTTGGCGGGAAGCAGAGTCCCGGGAGGGAGAGTATGGCTGTCTCTCCTCCTGTCAGAGGAATTGGGTGTCCCAGGCGGCTTGCCTGAGGGGACAGAGGGCTGAGCTGAGCTGCAGAGGGGATCCGGTGCAGAGGACCAGCGGAGAGAGAGGGGTCCAGTTTCAGAAAAGCATTCCCAGTTCGTGAGTACTGCAAACTGCCCCTGTGGGTCTGCCTAGTGAGAGGGGACTGCTCCGGTGAAGGTTGTGGGGATCCAGGAGCTAGCTAGCCGTTGCAGGAGCAAGAGTAAAGGGGGTGCCAGTGTTGACCCTGAAGAGAAGCAGAGAGGGGGCCAGTGTGTGGACCCTGAAGTGTAGAGGGGGTACCTAGTGAGAGGACCCTGAAGTGTAGAGGGGGTACCTAGTGAGAGGACCCTGAAGTGTAGAGGGGGTGCCTAGTGAGAGGACCATGAAGTGTAGAGGGGGTGCCTAGTGAGAGGACCCTGAAGTGTAGAGGGGGTGCCTAGTGAGAGGACCATGAAGTGTAGAGGGGGTGCCTAGTGAGAGGACCATGAAGTGTAGAGGGGGTGCCTAGTGAGAGGACCATGAAGTGTAGAGGGGGTGCCTAGTGAGAGGACCCTGAAGTACAGAGGGGGCGCCAGCGGTTGGGCCCTGAAGTGTTAAAGTGTACAGTGTACAGTGTTGAGAGTTGCACAAGCAGTATACAGAGGCTACCTCAGTCAGCAAGGACTGGAGGGAGCAGTGTTTGGGACTTTTGAGCTAACCAGAGTGTCAGAAGTCAAGTTCAAGTACAGTTCAGCAAGTCAGTGTTTTTCAAGCGCCAGCAAGCGTTGGTCGGCATCCATCCGGCGTCAAGACATCGCTGAAAGGCATTTTTCTTCAAGTGTCCCATTTGTGCCTAGTTGAGCCAGAGGAGTATCCCACTCATTCCCTTCTCCCATCCAGAGGAGTATCCCACTCATTCCCTTCTCCCATCCAGAGGAGTATCCCACTCATTCCCTTCCCCCCATCCAGAGGAGTATCCCACTCATTCCCTTCTCCCATCCAGAGGACTATCCCACTCATTCCCTTCTCCCATCCAGAGGAGTATCCCACTCATTCCCTTCCCCCATCCAGAGGAGTATCCCACTCATTCCCTTCTCCCATCCAGAGGAGTATCCCACTCATTCCCTTCCCCCATCCAGAGGAGTATCCCACTTATTCCCTTCTCCCATCCAGAGGAGTATCCCACTCATTCCCTTCTCCCATCCAGAGGAGTATCCCACTCATTCCCTTCTCCCATCCAGAGGAGTATCCCACTCATTCCCTTCCCCCATCCAGAGGAGTATCCCACTCATTCCCTTCTCCCATCCAGAGGAGTATCCCACTCATTCCCTTCCCCCATCCAGAGGAGTATCCCACTCATTCCCTTCTCCCATCCAGAGGAGTGTCCCACTCATTCCCTTCTCCCATCCAGAGAAGTATCCCACTCATTCCCTTCCCCCATTCAGAGGAGTATCCCACTCATTCCCTTCCCCCATCCAGAGGAGTATCCCACTTATTCCCTTCTCCCATCCAGAGGAGTATCCCACTCATTCCCTTCCCCCATCCAGAGGAGTATCCCACTCATTCCATTCTTCCATCCAGAGGAGTATCCCACTCATTCCCTTCCCCCATCCAGAGGAGTATCCCACTCATTCTATTCTTCCATCCAGAGGAGTATCCCACTCATTCCATTCTTCCATCCAGAGGAGTATCCCACTCATTCCCTTCTCCCATCCAGAGGAGTATCCCACTCATTCCCTTTCCCCATCCAGAGGAGTATCCCGCTCATTCCCTTCTCCCATCCAGAGGAGTATCCCACTCATTCCCTTCTCCCATCCAGAGGAGTATCCCACTCATTCCCTTCTCCCATCCAGAGGAGTATCCCACTCATTCCCTTCTCCCATCCAGAGGAGTATCCCACTCATTCCCTTCCCCCATCCAGAGGAGTATCCCACTCATTCCCTTCCCCCATCCAGAGGAGTATCCCACTCATTCCCTTCCCCCATCCAGAGGAGTATCCCACTTATTCCCTTCTCCCATCCAGAGGAGTATCCCACTCATTCTCTTCCCCCATCCAGATGAGTATCCCACTCATTCCCTTCTCCCATCCAGAGGAGTATCCCACTCATTCCCTTCCCCCATCCAGAGGAGTATCCCACTCATTCCCTTCCCCCATCCAGAGGAGTATCCCACTCATTCCCTTCTCCCATCCAGAGGAGTGTCCCACTCATTCCCTTCTCCCATCCAGAGAAGTATCCCACTCATTCCCTTCCCCCATTCAGAGGAGTATCCCACTCATTCCCTTCCCCCATCCAGAGGAGTATCCCACTTATTCCCTTCTCCCATCCAGAGGAGTATCCCACTCATTCCCTTCCCCCATCCAGAGGAGTATCCCACTCATTCCATTCTTCCATCCAGAGGAGTATCCCTCTCATTCCCTTCCCCCATCCAGAGGAGTATCCCACTCATTCTATTCTTCCATCCAGAGGAGTATCCCACTCATTCTATTCTTCCATCCAGAGGAGTATCCCACTCATTCCATTCTTCCATCCAGAGGAGTATCCCACTCATTCCCTTCTCCCATCCAGAGGAGTGTCCCACTCATTCCCTTTCCCCATCCAGAGGAGTATCCCACTCATTCCCTTCTCCCATCCAGAGGAGTATCCCACTCATTCCCTTCTCCCATCCAGAGGAGTATCCCACTCATTCCCTTCTCCCATCCAGAGGAGTATCCCACTCATTCCCTTCTCCCATCCAGAGGAGTATCCCACTCATTCCCTTCCCCCATCCAGAGGAGTATCCCACTCATTCCCTTCCCACATCCAGAGGAGTATCCCACTCATTCCCTTCCCCCATCCAGAGGAGTATCCCACTTATTCCCTTCTCCCATCCAGAGGTGTATCCCACTCATTCTCTTCCCCCATCCAGATGAGTATCCCACTCATTCCCTTCTCCCATCCAGAGGAGTATCCCACTCATTCCCTTCCCCCATCCAGAGGAGTATCCCACTCATTCCCTTCCCCCATCCAGAGGAGTATCCCACTCATTCCCTTCTCCCATCCAGAGGAGTGTCCCACTCATTCCCTTCTCCCATCCAGAGAAGTATCCCACTCATTCCCTTCCCCCATTCAGAGGAGTATCCCACTCATTCCCTTCCCCCATCCAGAGGAGTATCCCACTTATTCCCTTCTCCCATCCAGAGGAGTATCCCACTCATTCCCTTCCCCCATCCAGAGGAGTATCCCACTCATTCCATTCTTCCATCCAGAGGAGTATCCCACTCATTCCCTTCCCCCATCCAGAGGAGTATCCCACTCATTCTATTCTTCCATCCAGAGGAGTATCCCACTCATTCTATTCTTCCATCCAGAGGAGTATCCCACTCATTCCATTCTTCCATCCAGAGGAGTATCCCACTCATTCCCTTCTCCCATCCAGAGGAGTGTCCCACTCATTCCCTTTCCCCATCCAGAGGAGTATCCCACTCATTCCCTTCTCCCATCCAGAGGAGTATCCCACTCATTCCCTTCTCCCATCCAGAGGAGTATCCCACTCATTCCCTTCTCCCATCCAGAGGAGTATCCCACTCATTCCCTTCTCCCATCCAGAGGAGTATCCCACTCATTCCCTTCCCCCATCCAGAGGAGTATCCCACTCATTCCCTTCCCCCATCCAGAGGAGTATCCCACTCATTCCCTTCCCCCATCCAGAGGAGTATCCCACTTATTCCCTTCTCCCATCCAGAGGAGTATCCCACTCATTCTCTTCCCCCATCCAGATGAGTATCCCACTCATTCCCTTCTCCCATCCAGAGGAGTATCCCACTCATTCCCTTCCCCCATCCAGAGGAGTATCCCACTCATTCCCTTCCCCCATCCAGAGGAGTATCCCACTCATTCCCTTCTCCCATCCAGAGGAGTGTCCCACTCATTCCCTTCTCCCATCCAGAGAAGTATCCCACTCATTCCCTTCCCCCATTCAGAGGAGTATCCCACTCATTCCCTTCCCCCATCCAGAGGAGTATCCCACTTATTCCCTTCTCCCATCCAGAGGAGTATCCCACTCATTCCCTTCCCCCATCCAGAGGAGTATCCCACTCATTCCATTCTTCCATCCAGAGGAGTATCCCTCTCATTCCCTTCCCCCATCCAGAGGAGTATCCCACTCATTCTATTCTTCCATCCAGAGGAGTATCCCACTCATTCTATTCTTCCATCCAGAGGAGTATCCCACTCATTCCATTCTTCCATCCAGAGGAGTATCCCACTCATTCCCTTCTCCCATCCAGAGGAGTGTCCCACTCATTCCCTTTCCCCATCCAGAGGAGTATCCCACTCATTCCCTTCTCCCATCCAGAGGAGTATCCCACTCATTCCCTTCTCCCATCCAGAGGAGTATCCCACTCATTCCCTTCTCCCATCCAGAGGAGTATCCCACTCATTCCCTTCTCCCATCCAGAGGAGTATCCCACTCATTCCCTTCCCCCATCCAGAGGAGTATCCCACTCATTCCCTTCCCCCATCCAGAGGAGTATCCCACTCATTCCCTTCCCCCATCCAGAGGAGTATCCCACTTATTCCCTTCTCCCATCCAGAGGTGTATCCCACTCATTCTCTTCCCCCATCCAGATGAGTATCCCACTCATTCCCTTCTCCCATCCAGAGGAGTATCCCACTCATTCCCTTCCCCCATCCAGAGGAGTATCCCACTCATTCCCTTCCCCCATCCAGAGGAGTATCCCACTCATTCCCTTCTCCCATCCAGAGGAGTGTCCCACTCATTCCCTTCTCCCATCCAGAGAAGTATCCCACTCATTCCCTTCCCCCATTCAGAGGAGTATCCCACTCATTCCCTTCCCCCATCCAGAGGAGTATCCCACTTATTCCCTTCTCCCATCCAGAGGAGTATCCCACTCATTCCCTTCCCCCATCCAGAGGAGTATCCCACTCATTCCATTCTTCCATCCAGAGGAGTATCCCACTCATTCCCTTCCCCCATCCAGAGGAGTATCCCACTCATTCTATTCTTCCATCCAGAGGAGTATCCCACTCATTCTATTCTTCCATCCAGAGGAGTATCCCACTCATTCCATTCTTCCATCCAGAGGAGTATCCCACTCATTCCCTTCTCCCATCCAGAGGAGTGTCCCACTCATTCCCTTTCCCCATCCAGAGGAGTATCCCACTCATTCCCTTCTCCCATCCAGAGGAGTATCCCACTCATTCCCTTCTCCCATCCAGAGGAGTATCCCACTCATTCCCTTCTCCCATCTAGAGGAGTATCCCACTCATTCCCTTCCCCCATCCAGAGGAGTATCCCACTCATTCCCTTCCCCCATCCAGAGGAGTATCCCACTCATTCCCTTCCCCCATCCAGAGGAGTATCCCACTTATTCCCTTCTCCCATCCAGAGGAGTATCCCACTCATTCCCTTCTCCCATCCAGAGGAGTATCCCACTCATTCCCTTCCCCCATCCAGAGGAGTATCCCACTCATTCCCTTCCCCCATCCCCAATATCAAATAAACAAAACAAACCAAAGATGCCAGAATGGTCTTTGACTCCAATCTCACACTTGGGTATTCAGCTTAAAGGGGCTTCTGGCGTTTCCGGTAACAATGGCAGACCCTCATCAGGCCCAATGCCTTGAAATCCTGCTACACAATTAAAATACCAATAAATAAAAACTACTGACACCAGTGGGTGAACTTCCAGGATCGCAAAGGTCACACTTGCAACCAGGCCCTGCCATTCCACCACCACGGGGAGGCCCCAAGATGGCAGGAAGGGGGCCCACTGCAGAACTTGTGAAAGGGTCCTGCTGCGGGACCGTAATAAAGGACCCGAAACGAGAGTAAAGGGCCCCAGGATCAGTGGGAAGAGCCCCAGGCTTAAAGGGAAGGGGTTCGGGGGGCCCTTCATGGTTTCTTGCACGAGTGCCCTGAAGGTTCTAGTTACGCCTCTGATTGTGAGATTAGCTGGGGGTCAGTAATGCCACCTCATATTTAGTGAGCCTGGCAGCAGACAAATGTTTAGTTTGGACCCCGTTGAGAATTTCCTTAACAGAGTGTGGACTATTAAAATTAGTCCTAGCACAATGTCTGCAACCTTGTCCACCAGTAAGGCAGCAGCTGCAACTGATCTGACACAGCTTGGGGAGCCCTTGATAACAGGGTCTAATGTACAAGAGTCATAGCCCACAGGCCTTTGCTTACCCCCGTGCTTCTAAGTAAGAACTCCTGATTAGGGATGATCAAACTTTTCGACCAGAACACCCGAGCTTCCCGAAAGTTCGGCCCGGATTTCAGAACCCCATTGAAATCAATGGGACCCGAACTTCGGTAATCAAAAAACACCATTTTGAAGCCCTAAAACCCAATAAATGCCCCTAAAAAGTGCCTAGGGTTCTGGGTCATGGCCCAGGGACTATTAATCACACAAAAAAAAGTTCTTAAAAATTGTCATTTTTGATAGAGAGCCAATTATTGAAAAAATTATTGAAAAAAAAAAAAAGAGATTTCTTTGGATTTAGTGTCTGGGGGGTCTAAAAAGTGTACCTGTGAAGTTTCTGCTCTGTAGCATGTCCAGAACCAGAAAAAAAGTTAGTTTGTATTAGAATTGCAGTAGAGCAGGATAGTGGCTTCGCTATTTTCACACCCGGCTTTTTGTTGCAGGCGTTTATAGGGCTTTTTTGTGGACGTGTCTGGAGGCAGGCATGACATCTGAACTTCTGTGTAGGGGTATATATACACACACACATGTATGTATATATACACATATACACATATAGGTGCGAAAGTAGCAGAAACCTATGGCTGCGCTAATGAAATTATTAACAGGCATAGGACTTCGCTCCTATCACACCTATATGTGTGTATGTGTATAAATACATATAAGTGTTTGTGTATATATACCACTACACAGAAGTTCTGATGTTATGCCTGCCTCCAAAGACGCCCAAAAAATGCCCAAAAAAACGCCTGCTACAAAAGCGCCCAGGTGTGTTGTTGCAGGCGTTCTTATATACTGGGGGGCGTATTCACTACTGATTGGCCTCTGGACCCCCTAGGCACTCCAATCACATTCCTAGCATCCTCCTGCCCCCTCAATTGGCTTTTACTGATTGTTCTGGTCCAATCACAGGCTTTTAAAGCCCAGTTCCTGTCCCATTGCATTTTGGTCGGTTCTGGTTGCCGAATTCCAAACTGTTTCAGCAAAAAGTTTAAAATTCGGCCGAATTTCAAACAGTCAATGTTCAGGTCGAACCGATGGTCAACCAGAACCGTTCGATCATCCCTACTCCTGATGCCTGGCCATCTAGTTCATGGCAAAAGAGGGAAAAAAACATTTTGGTAATCAGGTAGCGCTAATGCAGGTGCAGCGGAAACTGCCAATTGTGGCTGTTGCATGGCTTCCTGATGAGTTTTTTTCAAAGGCAAACATCTCACCCGCTGTAAGTGCATACAGTGGAGCCATTAACTGTGACACATTGGGAATCCAGTCTCTGCAATATCCCACTAGTCCCAGAAAGGCTCTCAATTGTCTGTTATTCCTCGGCAGGGGTTTAGTCTCTAATCAGCTGGGATGTCAGGTGCTTGCTGCCTGCAGAAATGCAATGACCAAAAAAAAACAACTTTGTCTTGACAAAACTGGAGTTTCTGCTTAGAGGCCTTGTTCCCTGTCTGTGCCAGAAATACCAGTAAGCTAATGGTTTCTTCTTTATGTCATGGAAATTAATAGGGCTTGGAGCATAGAAACCCGCTTTAGTGCGCTCAAAATTAATTCGCACCAAACATTATTAATAGCTTGTACTGAAAAGTACAATTGTACCGCTCTTTCGTATAAAGTTTCCCAGCGCTGGCAGCAAAGAAATGATCAGACAAGCTTGCTGTAGTCAATTCGATGCTCTCTGGAGGGTTCCTCTGAGTGACTGCTTCCTCCAGGACACATCAGGTTTATTTAACAAAAGGGAGTTACAGGGAGTGGCTTCAAGACCACCAATCACAGAACATGTATACATTCAAAAAACACAATAGAAGCTGTGGAGTACACGCCCATGAATGGACACGAGCGAACAAAGGGCTCAACTGCCCCAAGGGGCACATGGCTTTTCATTGTTCATTCATGTCAATCCATAAACATGGATCCATTACCTGTTAGTGGATCTTCATCAAACATGATTCACATATAAAGCATATTTGATAGTGACCATTCTATTTGTTCCAGTTGATGAGGTTTTATCTGCATAAGATAATAGCAGCAGCCCCTCAGTCACACCGATCGAATGTGACTAAAAGGTGCCATCTATTAATCTTGGTACAATGATAAGAATTTCCATATCACAAACATATCCCAGCAGTACGGGGCCCCGAACTGCGGTCATAGATCGGTGCGATGGACTCTCTTTGCTACTAGTATTGTGCCATCTCGTCCAATGGAAGGTTTTCACTAACAAGTCTTTCCTGCAATGACAGTTAAAGCAACAATCACTGTAAATAAAGATTATCGGTAAAACTCGACACTGGGAGACATTATGACTATTTAACTAAAGAAATGTCCACAACCAAAATTACCACAACATTTACAAGTGGACTGAACCCTACAACACAAAAGAAGGTCATCAGCATACTGAAGTAGGACTGTGTCACTGTGCTTTGTTTTCCAATGAGATAGGATTTGGGATAAGGCAGCATTATATTCTTAGAGGGATTTTACCATACCCTAGGGGAGCCTCTTCCATGTATAGCCCATGCCCAGCCATGGTAAATGCAAAATAATGCCGATACTCTATGCCAGGGGTGTCAAACTCAATTTCATCGAGGGCTGCATCAGCATTATGGTTGCCTTTAAAGAGCCGGTTGTATCTGTAAACCTATATAAATTCACCCACGGCTTTTTGTCTCAGATAATAGATGCAGGAACTCAAACATGCCCTCCCCTGATGAACCCCATCGAGCAGTGGGTGTAGCCAAATTACAGTGGGAGGACCTTAAAGGGGCAATAAATACCAGGAGTGCATTATGTGCAAAGTTCGAGGGTGCCCTATGTACAGAGTGCAGAGTTCAGGGGTGCACTATGTACAGAGTGCAGAGTTCAGGGGTGCACTATGTACAGAGTGCAGAGTGCAGGTGTGCACTATGTACAGAGTGCAGAGTTCAGGGGTGCACTATGTACAGAGTGCAGAGTGCAGGTGTGCACTATGTACAGAGTGCAGAGTTCAGGTGTGCACTATGTACAGAGTGCAGAGTTCAGGTGTGCACTATGTACAGAGTGCAGAGTTCAGGGGTGCCCTATGTACAGAGTGCAGTGTTCAGGGGTGCACTATGTACAGAGTGCAGTGTTCAGGGGTGCACTATGTACAGAGTGCAGAGTGCAGGTGTGCACTATGTACAGAGTGCAGAGTTCAGGTGTGCACTATGTACAGAGTGCAGAGTGCAGGTGTGCACTATGTACAGAGTGCAGAGTTCAGGGATGCACTATGTACAGAGTGCAGAGTTCAGGTGTGCACTATGTACAGAGTGCAGAGTTCGAGGGTGCCCTATGTACAGAGTGCAGAGTTTGAGGGTTCCCTATGTACAGAGTGCAGAGTTCAGGGGTGCACTATGTACAGAGTGCAGAGTTCAGGGGTGCGCTATGTGGCAAGTGCAGGGTTCAGGGGTGCGCTGTTTACTGATTGCTGGGTTGAGGAGTGTGCTAGATACAGAGTGCAGGGTTTAGGGGTGTGCTATGCACATTGTGTAGGGTTCAGCTCTCTTAGCTGTCCGCATCTCACTTCCATCCCTCCTCACCTCTGACGTCTGCACCATTCTACCCCCATCCCCCACCTATGCACACATCTCCCCATCCCCCGCCAAAAAAAAAAAATTCCTTGCATCTCACCTACCCAGGGCCAGTTCTAGTACCTCCTGAGGCGGCTCCACCCCTCTCTCTCACTTGCAGGAGGATCATTGGTTGGAAATAGGGATCAACTGATTATCGGCAAAGCCGATATATCAAGGGCCGATCTGCACTTTCTCCGATATATCGGAATCGGCCCCTGAGGTTACCGATATTGCCGATATTTCGGGAAAGTGCTGTACTGGAGTGATGCCTGCAGCTAGAGGCATCACCCTGGTACCGGTTGGCTGTCTTGTAATGATAACCGATACGTCCCCCCCCCCCCTCTGCTTCCGCGGCTCGCCCGGGTCTCCCATCCCACCAGGAGACTCGGGCAACCAGCCTGCACGGCCGCCAAAGACCCGATCAAAGCCGCATTCAGCTCTGATTGGGTCTCCATATAAAAACTCAGAAGTGAAGTCATGACATCACTTCCGGGTACTCGGCGCCAGATTTAAAAAAATTACAGCATTCAAAACAGCCAAACTTGGCGTTTGGAATGCTTTTAAGTGCAGAGGAGGGGTTTGGGGTCTTTTAGACCCCCAGATCCCTCCACAACAGCACCTGTGAAAAAAATAAATAAATAGAAAAATGTTTTTTTTAAAATGTCTGAAAATATCGGCAGATATCGGCCAATATCGATATGCGATGACCAAAATATAAGTATATAAGTATCGGTATTGGCAATAAAAAAACAATATTAGTCGATCACTAGTTGGAACCTGTGCAATGCGATGCCCCATCCCACACTGCACCTGCCATCTGAATCTTCCTAGTCCCTGCCATGAGTGCAGGGCAGGCAGGGATCTGTGAGAGTTTCCACCAGATTCCAGCTGAAAAAAAGCCCTGGGTGCAAGGGGCACATGAAATAGCCCGGAGGGCCGGATTTGGCCCGCGGGTCTTGTGTGTGACACATGTGCTCTATGCTAATAGGAACAGTAAAATCTGCATTAACCAAATCAATAACAGGAAAAAAAAAAGTAGCTGTGGGAGGAATTTGAGTCAGCAGAGTGTGCGGAATTGGAACAATAGGAGTATCTTCTATTAAGCTGTTCTCCTCCCGTAAATCATGTACCAACAGGTATGCAGGTTCACCCTTCTTTTTTACTGGAAATAGAGGAGTATTTGCAAATGAAGTACATTTAGCAACTACATCCTTTAGCAGATATTTGTCAAGTTGTAATTGTATCCCTTCTATCTGTTGTGGATTCAGGGGATACCTGGGCTTACGTGAGAGGTGGGCTCCTTCCTTTAGTTTGACATTTACAGGTGTCACATTCAATAATCCAACATCATACTGGCAGGGCCGGTGCTAGACTATTTTACGCCCTAGGCAAGACCAGCTACTTGCGCCCCCCCAAAAATAAAAAAATAAAAAGGGAAGGGGTTAAAAACTCCTCTATGTAATACCCAGTGACCCTGATCTGATGGTTCCTCCATGTTATGCTGTCATACCCAGTGACCCCCCATATTCCTTTATGTCCCTCTATGTCACACCCAGGGACCCTGATGTTTTTTCATGTCATATCCTGGGGCCCCAATGTTCCTCAATGTCATGCTGTTATACCCAGTGACCCCAATGTTCCTCTATGTCACACCAGGGGCCCTGATGTTTTTTCATGTCATATCCTGGGGCCCCAATGTTCCTCAATGTCATGCTGTTATACCCAGTGACCCCAATGTTCCTCTATGTCACACCAGGGGCCCCTGATGTTCCTCCATGTCATACTTGGAGAGCCCCTGATGTTTTTACATGTCACACCTGGGGACATCAATCCCCCATGGCACACCACGAAGGGACCCCAATTTCTCAGGGCACACATGGTGACCCCTATCCCCCATGTCACATCTAATGACTCCGATTCACCATGGCAAACCTGGTGACCCCGATTCCCTTTCACACCAGGGATCCTCCATGTCACACCCCGGGACCCCGATCCCCTGTTCTGGGGACACCCACTAGGCAGTATAAAGAGAGTGGTCCGCACTCTACCCTCCTTCACTGTGATTCCTTTTCCCAGGACGCTCCTCTCCTGGACCACAGTGCTCACCACAGCTCCAACCGGCTTGTGGTGTATGGAGAAGCAGCAGTCAGAGAGCTCCGGCTCAGGTTCAACTCTCCTCTGCTCCCTGCTTAATATCGACCCAGGGACGTGAATGGCTGCCCACCAGCTCAGTGCAGAGTATCACTTCCTGCTCGGGGTTTAGGCCACTCAGCTCCAGCCGAAGAGGATCATCATGCAGGCAGCACTCCGGTGGGCTCCCTTCCTGCCTATTGGAGCCCCCCCAAACAGCGGTGGAAAGCCAAGGCCTGGTAGTTCTGCCACTACCCCAGACACCCAGACACCTATCATCTTCCTCTGTCCCTTCTTCCTCGCTCACTGCCGCCTTTCCCCTCAGCTCACAAGGATCATTAATGATGGAGAGAGAGTGTCGACTCGTGGCTGCGCCCCTAGGTGGCAATGCGCCTTAGGCGGCTGCCTAGTTTGCCTAGTGGAAGCACCGGCCCTGCATACTGGTCAATTGCCCACAGAGTTCCAGGTACTTGGCTCAAGTCAGGTATGTCATACGCATCTGCACATTTAGCCAGTAATATGGCAGCAGAAGCTTGATCTAACACCTCATCGGATAGGGGAGTCGTTACTTTGATTCCTTCAGGTGTGTACTGAATGCAGGCTTGTATTTGTGACAACACATCAGCCCCTAGAAGATTCTCAGGAGTAGACGAGGACACTAAGAGACTAGTAATGATCTCTGTTTGATTCCCTAATCTTAAGGCCCGTACACACGAGTGGAATTTTCGCCGATGACCAATCTGCCGATTTACGGCTTGTTAGTATAATGCTTCCGACTCCGACTTTTCGGCCGAAAAAATCCTGGTGTGCAGGCTATAAAATTTTTGTCGACCGTCAAAACACGTCCGATTTTCGTCTCATTGGTACAGATTTCGATGGGGAAAAATCTTATGAGCAAGACTGGGCATGCTCAGAGATGAAAGAAAACAAAGAAAGCAATCCAACACATGACATCACTTCTGAAGTAGAATTCTGTCGTGCGGGAAAATTCGTGTGCAGTTTAGAGCACATTCCAACCAACAGAAATTGTATACCCCAGCTATATGAAAGCTTGGAAGTGAGTTGCCAATATCCCTGTGAACTAAACAAACAGAGTGGGGGGTCCCCCTAGGGTGTGGGACTTTAGCGGCAGGCACACTTCCACAAGAGAGTAAAAATGTTAAATCATTTTATTAACAAAATTATTAAAATAGATCTAACACAGATCTAAAGTGTCACATTTAATGTTCTATACAGAGAATATGTATGGGTGTAAATCAAGGAGATAGAGAGATTGGTGATGCATATACTCAATGGCATATGTTGGCTTCTGAAGGAAATCCTCCCACCCGACGCGTTTCAGGCACGCAGGCCTTTCTTCAGGGGTCTGAAAGTGGGGCGATTTGTGATTTCCTACATAACATAGTAAACAGTATTTCTGTTAGTTGCATCATTTGGAATATATTACATTGCAAGTAAATTTCGAACAATAGTTAAACATTGCATGTGTAGATAATGTTTTGGATATTCAGAAATGCATACCTGTGGAATAGTTGAGGTGTGACAAGAGAGTCACGGCTGATAAAGGAAAAGAAGGAAGGATTCCGCTGTGCTAAATGCCGGTAAGAGCGCCACTAAGTCCCTGAGGGCGTGGATCCTCTCGGATGTGGCTCCAGCGAGGATGCCAGAAGGGAGGCCGCACTGACGTTTGTGTAGGCGTGTGTGAAAAAAATAGATATATACGTTGTATTGTATACTAAAAGAATAATAAATGGTCTAGTAGTGAATTGGATATGGAGGTAAGAGAGGGTATACCTTGTAAAAGTGTCTCAACACGTGTGGTTGGAAGAGTGTCTGTTACACTGGAATCCCAATATAAGGTGGTGTATATCGGCTGATTCTTCTGTAATATATATATTTCGGTTGAATGCTGTGGTTACATCAATTACATATTGGAGATATGTCAAAATGTATACAAGGTATTCCCTCTCTTACCTCCATATCCAATTCACTACTAAACCATTTATTATTCTTTTAGTATACAATACAACGTACAGTGGGTACGGAAAGTATTCAGACCCCCTTAAATTTTTCACTCTTTGTTATATTGCAGCCATTTGCTAAAATCATTTAAGTTCATTCTTCTTCCTCATGAATGTACACATAGCACCCCATACTGACAGAAAAACACAGAATTGTTGACATTGTTGCAGATTTATTAAAAAAGAAAAACTGAAATATCACATGGTCCTAAGTATTCAGACCCTTTGCTCAGTATTTAGTAGAAGCCCCCTTTTGATCTAATACAGCCAGGAGTCTTTTTGGGAAAGATGCAACAAGTCTTTCACACCTGGATTTGGGGATCCTCTGCCATTCCTCCTTGCAGATCCTCTCCAGTTCTGTCAGGTTGGATGGTAAACGTTGGTGGACAGCCATTTTTAGGTCTCTCCAGAGATGCTCAATTGGGTTTAAGTCAGGGCTCTGGCTGGGCCATTCAAGAACAGTCACGGAGTTGTTGTGAAGCCACTCCTTCATTATTTTAGCTGTGTGCTTAGGGTCATTGTCTTGTTGGAAGGTAAACCTTCGGCCCAGTCTGAGGTCCACAGCACTCTGGAGAAGGTTTTTGTCCAGGATATCCCTGTACTTGGCCGCATTCATCTTTCCCTCGATTGCAACCAGTCGTCCTGTCCCTGCAGCTGAAAAACACCCCCACAGCATGATGCTGCCACCACCATGCTTCACTGTTGGGACTGTATTGAACAGGTGATGAGCAGTGCCTGGTTTTCTCCACACATACCGCTTAGAATTAAGGCCAAAAAGTTATATTTTGGTCTCATCAGACCAGAGAATCTTATTTCTCACCACCTTGGAGTCCTTCAGGTGTTTTTTAGCAAACTCCATGCGGGCTTTCATGTGTCTTACACTGAGGAGAGGCTTCCGTCGGGCCACTCTGCCATAAAGCCCCGACTGGTGGAGGGCTGCAGTGATGGTTGACTTTCTACAACTTTCTCCCATCTCCTGACTGCATCTCTGGAGCTCAGCCACAGTGATCTTTGGGTTCTTCTTTACCTCTCTCACCAAGGCTCTTCTCCCCCGATAGCTCAGTTTGGCCGGACGGCCAGCTATAGGAAGGGTTCTGGTCGTCCCAAACGTCTTCCATTTGAGGATTATGGAGGCCACTGTGCTCTTAGGAACCTTAAGTGCAGCAGAAATCTTTTTGTAACCTTGGCCAGATCTGTGCCTTGCCACAATTCTGTCTCTGAGCTCTTCAGGCAGTTCCTTTGACCTCATGATTCTCATTTGCTCTGACATGCATTGTGATCTGGAAGGTCTTATATAGACAGGTGTGTGGCTTTCCTAATCAAGTCCAATCAGTATAATCAAACACAGCTGGACTCAAATGAAGGTGTAGAACCATCTCAAGGATGATCAGAAGAAATGGAAAGCACCTGAGTTAAATATATGAGTGTCACAGCAAAGGGTCTGAATACTTAGGACCATGTGATATTTCAGTTTTTCTTTTTTAATAAATCTGCAACAATGTCAACAATTCTGTGTTTTTCTGTCAGTATGGGGTGCTATGTGTACATTCATGAGGAAGAAGAATGAACTTAAATGATTTTAGCAAATGGCTGCAATATAACAAAGAGTGAAAAATTTAAGGGGGTCTGAATACTTTCCGTACCCACTGTATATACAGTGCCTTGTGAAAGTATTCGGCCCCCTTGAACTTTTCGACCTTTTGCCACATTTCAGGCTTCAAACATAAAGATATAAAACTGTAATTTTTTGTGAAGAATCAACAGCAAGTGGGACACAATCATGAAGTGGAACGAAATTTATTGGATATTTCAAACTTTTTTAACAAATAAAAAACTGAAAAATTGGGCATGCAAAATTATTCAGCCCCCTTAAGTTAATACTTTGTAGCGCCACCTTTTGCTGCGATTACAGCTGTAAGTCGCTTGGGGTATGTCTCCATCAGTTTTGCACATCGAGAGACTGAAATTTTTGCCCATTCCTCCTTGCAAAACAGCTGGAGCTCAGTGAGGTTGGATGGAGAGCGTTTGTGAACAGCAATTTTCAGCTCTTTCCACAGATTCTCGATTGGATTCAGGTCTGGACTTTGACTTGGCCATTCTAACACCTGGATATGTTTATTTGTGAACCATTCCATTGTAGATTTTGCTTTATGTTTTGGATCATTGTCTTGTTGGAAGACAAATCTCCATCTCAGTCTCAGGTCTTTTGCAGACTCCATCAGGTTTTCTTCCAGAATGGTCCTGTATTTGGCTCCATCCATCTTCCCATCAATTTTAACCATCTTCCCTGTCCCTGCTGAAGAAAAGCAGGCCCAAACCATGATGCTGCCACCACCATGTGTGACAGTGGGGATGGTGTGTTCAGGGTGATGAGCTGTGTTGTTTTTACACCAAACATAACGTTTTGCATTGTTGCCAAAAAGTTTGATTTTGGTTTCATCTGAGCAGAGCCCCTTCTTCCACATGTTTGGTGTTTCCCAGGTGGCTTGTGGCAAACTTTAAACGACACTTTTTATGGATATCTTTAAGAAATGTCTTTCTTCTTGCCACTCTTCCATAAAGGGCAGATTTGTGCAGTATACGACTGATTGTTGTCCTATGGACAGAGTCTCCCACCTCAGCTGTAGATCTCTGCAGTTCATCCAGAGTGATCATGGGCCTCTTGGCTGCATCTCTGATCAGTCTTCTCCTTGTATGAGCTGAAAGTTTAGAGGGACAGCCAGGTCTTCGTAGATTTGCAGTGGTCTGATACTCCTTCCATTTCAATATTATCGCTTGCACAGTGCTCCTTGGGATGTTTAAAGCTTGGGAAATCTTTTTGTATCCAAATCCGGCTTTAAACTTCTCCACAACAGTATCTCGGACCTGCCTGGTGTGTTCCTTGTTCTTCACTTCTGTTTTAGAAGGTGGGTTATTATGCTATAAATGTGCTCAAAATCTCTATGGGCTATAGAATGGACATGGAGATATATATACCTGTTGGTGCTTTGATTCACAGCCCTGCGTTTGGTGACACATTTGGGACTTAAAGTATCAGATCCAGTGCAATAAATCTGTTTATGACGTCTGTATAGAATTTATATTTTCGGAAGAAACATCTTCCAAGCAGCATCTAGTATCGCTACAACCTTGTCGTCTAGCATGAGTCACTACCAAGAAGGGTCAGTACAAAACCAGAACCAAATGTAACTGAAACATAATAAGACCATGTATGATGTATTATGAAATGTATGACTGATTAATACTCACTTAAGACAAGGAGGGGGGAGGGCGGGACTTTAAATGAAACGCACGGTGGGATTAGCCGTGCGCCTCCATCCCTTATATCAATTGAGACAATGCAAAAAAGGTTGGGACTTTGAATGAGAGACATGACTGAGTAAAAAATGTTATATCATATTTATTGATACGTAAAAAAGGGGGGTAATAATAATGTATTTCACGTATAGGCTAGCATGGTATAATAACAGTAAAGTAATGGAGTACATGTGTACACCCCAACCATGACAATCTCAAAAGAACCAACATGGCAATGAAACAGTAGTACAGAGTATTAGCATGACATCATAACATCCATTGACTGACGCGTTTCGTGGACTAACGCCACTTCTTCAGAGTCGGTGTATGATCATATCTATAAGTAAATGAGTATAAGCGTATGCAATGTACTTATACGCTTATACTCATTTACTTATAGATATGATCATACACCGACTCTGAAGAAGTGGCGTTAGTCCACGAAACGCGTCAGTCAATGGATGTTATGATGTCATGCTAATACTCTGTACTACTGTTTCATTGCCATGTTGGTTCTTTTGAGATTGTCATGGTTGGGGTGTACACATGTACTCCATTACTTTACTGTTATTATACCATGCTAGCCTATACGTGAAATACATTATTATTACCCCCCTTTTTTACGTATCAATAAATATGATATAACATTTTTTACTCAGTCATGTCTCTCATTCAAAGTCCCAACCTTTTTTGCATTGTCTCAATTGATATAAGGGATGGAGGCGCACGGCTAATCCCACCGTGCGTTTCATTTAAAGTCCCGCCCTCCCCCCTCCTTGTCTTACCTGAATTAGGGATGGAGAGACATGACAGGTTGATACAATTTTGTTTCATTGTGCATTGACTGCACATATTGGCTTACATTTTTTTTAGCCTAAACGTGCTGTGTCAATATAGATTCCCTCCGGCTTTGTTGGGGGTTTCTTTGCACTTTAGTCACAGGTATCAACCCCAGTTATATTCGTATATTCATATATAATATATACTCCATACTTGATACATATTTATTTTCACAGGCCTATATGTGATCATTTAATGGCTTTCCAGTTTGCTCCAGCGGTGCTGGCTGGCGGTGATGGCTCTCTCCCCATTGCATACCTCGGGAGCTGCGATGTGTGACGGGGGCCCTCCCCTTCCCCCTATGCTCTTTGAGCACGGCGGATCGGGTGGGCGGTCCCGACACACATCGGCGTCACGCTCTGCGCCGGCGTGTGACGTCATCTGGCTTCGCACGCCGACGGCTGCTGTTCCATCCGGTGCATAAGAGGAAGCCGGCTGGGCGGTATGGCGTCTGCCTCCGCTCTACGGCTCCATATCTCTGCACCTCGTGACGCTGGGCGCTTGATGGTCGGCGGGCTCGGGCGCTATAGTGTGTCACACTCTCCTTTCTGGCTGGATTTACTCTTGTTACAGGTTATTTTATATCATCTTTCTACTTCTACTACTCTTACACCAATTCCCTTCCCTTATCACTCCGCTCTCCATTCAGTCACTATTACATGCTTCCTTATTCAGGCACAGCTATCAGTCGGGCTTCTTCCGACTTTATTCACATCTATCACTTCATTCACATTTTTACCACTGTCCCATGACTCCCCCCTTTTTTCTGCCTTTACTAGCTCACTTCACCACATATCACCCTCACACTCATTCACTTAATATAATTTCCAAGTTTATATGTTTTGACATTTCCCTTACCACAACTCCCTTACTACATATTCCAATACTAGCATTATGCTCCCCACAAAGTATATAGTCATGTAGGTATTCTATTACTATACATACCAACTAAGTAGCCTTATATCCCCTATATAGTACATACTTATCTATTACAGTTAATATTTATACTCATTTCATACAGATATACTTTGGCTACTGTTATATATTTATCATAACCATGACCATTTTATAATCTTTTTATTATCTCAGTCCCTCATCACATCCCCCCATTTCACTTCACTTCATTTTCCATCCTCACACCATCTTTATTTTCCTTCACCACACACATCAGCTCAGTAACATCAAGTTATATACTCAATACAATTAATTACCACTAATTATGGCCATTTACTCTATTCAGATATACTCCGTTACCCAGCAACATTTCTATAAATTTACTCTATATGTGACACCTTCGCCTTACCCGCGGACCCCTCGTGCCCTCAGCTCCCGGGGGAGACATCAGGGGTTGTTGCCCCCACCCCCAGAACCAGTCACTGTTGGAACCACTGTGTAAGTGTTGGGGTTATGGGGACCTTGCTTCCCATTCCCCCCTCTTTTTCTCCCCTTCTCCCCCAATTTCCAGATTACCATCCAATGCAATGTACTTATACGCTTATACTCATTTACTTATAGATATGATCATACACCGACTCTGAAGAAGTGGCGTTAGTCCACGAAACGCGTCAGTCAATGGATGTTATGATGTCATGCTAATACTCTGTACTACTGTTTCATTGCCATGTTGGTTCTTTTGAGATTGTCATGGTTGGGGTGTACACATGTACTCCATTACTTTACTGTTATTATACCATGCTAGCCTATACGTGAAATACATTATTATTACCCCCCTTTTTTACGTATCAATAAATATGATATAACATTTTTTACTCAGTCATGTCTCTCATTCAAAGTCCCAACCTTTTTTGCATTGTCTCGATTAATACTCACTTGGTTATGTCTTTATATTATTATAGAAATACCGGTCTCTCAGGCCCTGAGGAAGCCTTGAGCGAAACGCGTCGGCTTGCTGGGGACCTACCTTGACCGAATCCAGCTTGAGACCCACTTTCCACCCTACACAGGCTTTTTTTCTGGTCATATCCCCTTAAGGGATTTGTTTCTATATTGCTAGTGACTCTTAAATGTTTGATTTTAGTATTGTATGTCAGTCTGTTGTTTTTGAGTATGCATGGTTGTCCATGCGTAGTTTTATCCTGTAACCATCAATAAAATGTATTTTGGTTTTATATAAATTGGTTTTGCGTCTGATCCTTCTACTCCCACTGGCCTGCAAAGCCCCATCTTTTTCTATCCTATTTTTTGTTGGTCTCTCATAGGGGTAAGGGCCTTAATTACACGGAAAAAATTTGTATAGACTGTTCTTCATGAGGCTCTCTGCGCTTTAAACAGACCTCTGAGACTATCACAGTGCAGGTGCATTTATACGGAGACTTGATTACACACAGGTGGATTCTATTTATCATCATTAGTCATTTAGGTCAACATTGGATCATTCAGAGATCCTCACTGAACTTCTGGAGAGAGTTTGCTGCACTGAAAGTAAAGGGGCTGAATAATTTTGCACACCCAATTTTTCAGTTTTTTATTTGTTAACAAAGTTTGAAATATCCAATAAATTTCGTTCCACTTCATGATTGTGTCCCACTTGTTGATTCTTCACAAAAAATTACAGTTTTATATCTTTATGTTTGAAGCCTGAAATGTGGCAAAAGGTCGCAAAGTTCAAGGGGGCTGAATACTTTCACAAGGCACTGTAACTATTTTTTTCACACACGCCTACACAAACGTCAGTGCGGCCTCCCTTCTGGCATCCTCGCTGGAGCCACATCCGAGAGGATCCACGCCCTCAGGGACTTAGTGGCGCCCTTACCGGCATTTAGCACAGCGGAATCCTTCCTTCTTTTCCTTTATCAGCCGTGACTCTCTTGTCACACCTCAACTCTTCCACAGGTATGCATTTCTGAATATCCAAAACATTATCTACACATGCAATGTTTAACTATTGTTCGAAATTTACTTGCAATGTAATATATTCCAAATTATGCAACTAACAGAAATACTGTTTACTATGTTATGTAGGAAATCACAAATCTCCCCACTTTCAGACCCCTGAAGAAAGGCCTGCGTGCCTGAAACGCTTCGGGTGGGAGGATTTCCTTCAGAAGCCAACATATGCCATTGAGTATATGCATCACCAATCTCTCTATCTCCTTGATTTACACTCATACATATTCTCTGTATAGAACATTAAATGTGACACTTTAGATCTGTGTTAGATCTATTTTAATAATTTTGTTAATAAAATGATTTAATATTTTTACTCTCTTGTGGAAGTGTGCCTGCCGCTAAAGTCCCACACCCTAGGGGGACCCCCCACTCTGTTTGTTACATTCCAACCAACCGACACCGCTCTGGACAAAAGACGGAACGACCGGTCGGCGGAAATTCGTTGCGTGTGTACGAGGCTTTAGTTTAACAGGCTTTGTTTCTTGTAGTGGGCATGGAACTCCTCCCAGCCCAATACCATTAATAGTTTTTCCTGACAATATACTAGAAGGTATAATTTCTGCTTTCAGGACACTTCTGGCCGCCCCAGTGCCAACCAGACGATCTAGGTTTACATGGTGAAAATTAGAAAAAGGGGTACAAAAGCATCTTGAATGTTACCATTATCTTTGAGAGGAACATTGGCACACATCAATTCTCAAAGACTTCATTAGACACTGGTTGGCCTTCTTGGTTAGAACACTCCCTCTCTTCTAGTTCCTGTTCTGTTTGATGTTTAGCTTCATCATTC
Source organism: Pelophylax lessonae (assembly GCF_965119305.1). Lineage (NCBI taxonomy): Eukaryota > Metazoa > Chordata > Amphibia > Anura > Ranidae > Pelophylax > Pelophylax lessonae. Next base: position 560,132,201 of record NC_138772.1, on the reverse strand, counting down.
CTGCAAGTTTTAGAATATTGCCCCTTTTTTTTACATCTGTTACATTGGAGGGATCATGTTTTCCTGACTTAAAAATTTTTTTCTTCTTTTTCTGACCTCTAATTTCACGTACAAATTTAGGATTAGTGATTGACCGATATCGTTTTTTTAGTGCCGATATTGATACCGATATTTTGGTCATCGGATATCAGTATCGGCCGATATTTTTTTATTTTATTTTTTTCACAGGTACTGTGGTGGAGGGATCTGAGGGGTCTAAAAGACCCCAAACCCCTCCTCTGCACTTAAAAGCATTTAAAACGCCAAGTTTGGCTGTTTTGAATGCGCGCATTTTTTTTAATTTGCAGCCGAGTACCCGGAAGTGATGTCATGACATCACTTCTGGGTTTTTTTTACATGGAGACCCGATCAGAGCCGAATGCAGCTTTGATCGGGTCTTCTCTTCGGCGGCTGTGCAGGCTGGATGCCCAGGTCTCTTGGTGGGATGGGAGACCCGGGCGAGCCGCGGAAGGCGGCGGGAGAGGGGGGACGTCCCCTCCCGCTCCTTGTACTGACAGCCAAGCGGCTTCTCAGCCACATCAGTTGTCATTACAAGACAGCCGACCGTCGGCAATGGACGTCGGTACCGGGGTGATGCCTCTATCTCCAGTCATCACCCTGGTACATGCACTTTCCCTGAAATATCAGCAATATTGGTAACCTCAGGGGCCGATTCCGATATATCGGGGAAAGTGCATATCGGCCCCCAATATATGGGCATTGCTGATAGTCGGTCGATCCCTAATTAGGACCTACATACATTACCTTCTGTGGTCTGGCTTTCTCCTTATCCTCTATATCTCTTTCTATGTTCCTCACTAAATCCATTAGAGCAAAGGAGCCCATTGTCCTCCATTCTGGCTTTACCATCTTTATTCTGTCACTCACTCTTTTTTTGTTAAATCCACTCATCAAAGCACTTAAGGATTCCATCAATCACTTCCTCATTTGCATTCTGACAACACGCGACAACATGCTCACTCACTCTTTGAAAGAACATATCGCATGTTTCATTCACACCCTGCATTGTCTGCAATAGACCAGCCCAGTCTTCCCCCTTGTATTGTTTTTGCACCTACGTATGTACAGAAGGGGTGAATCCACCCCTCACCCTCTTTCACATCAGTATCTGGTGTAGGTTCTTTAACCACTTAAGCCCCGGAAGATTTTACCCCCTTCCTGACCAGGGTTTTTTTTGCGATTCGGCACTGCATGACTTTAACAGACAATTTCACGGTCGTGCGACGCTGTACCTAAACGAATTTGACATCCTTTTTTTCCCACAAGCAGAGCTTTCTTTTAGTGGTATTTGATCACCTGTGCTATTTTTACTTTTTGCGCTATAAACAAAAAAAGAGCAACAATTTTGCAAAAATAACAATATTTTTCAAATTTTTTTTATATGAAATTCCCCCCCAAAAAATGTAAAAATCTAAATTTTTTAATATTTTAGGCCAATTAGTTTTATGCTACATATGTTTGGTAAAAAAAAATCGCAAAAAGCGTATTTTGATTGGTTTGCGCAAAAGTTATTGCGTTTATTAACTAAGGGAAAGATTTCTGTAATTTTTGGTGTTTTTTTTTAACATGTAATGGCGGCGATCTGCTTTTTTTTTGCGGTACTGCGACATTGCGGCGGACAGATCGGACCCTTGACTGACATTTTTGACACTTTTGGGGTTACCAGTGACATTACTGCAGTTATCAGTGCTATACATATGCACTGTTACTGCAAAATGACACTGGCAGGGAAGGGGTTAACTTTATTGGGGAAGGAGGAGTTAAGTGTGTCCCTAGGGGCGTCATTCTAACTGTGATTGGATGTGGCTACTGGTACAGGAACAGTGATCAACGGTCCTACATAGTAGAACCGTATGATCACCATTCATACACAGGGGAGAATGACAGGCGGCTTGTTTACATTAGCCGCCTGTCTTTCTCCTTTGACGGCGGACGATTGCGAGTGACCGGCGGACATCGGGTCCGCCAGTCACACGCACGGACTTCCCAGGGAATGAGCCGGGGCGGGCGCGCGCTCGCCCGCTATTGGCTGACAAGCAAGTGACAGGTGTTTTGCGTGCGTTTATCTAGCGCGGTTACTTTGCGGTACAACCAAGGAAACTTAGACCTTTGTGGTGTATAAATATGCTTTACTATGCAAAAACAATCTGTACATACAAAACTATTACAATATTTAGGAGCATAATACAAGACTAGCAGATACAGATAAAGATAAAGGAGATATACTTAACTAAAAGAAGTTAGCAGCCATGGAGTCTCATTCCAATGCACATGGCTCAGGGAAGTCAGGTTTAGCTTCTTGCTTCATGGATGTTCCTGTGTGAGACTGACTTCTTGCAGCTTTGAGCAGTCATTTAGACTTGTGATTAAGGAATATACCATCCCCCCAAACCAACACCATTTGTCCTGAGGACAAAGGGCTGTTTATCCAATATACAGTGACTTTGAAGGGGGGGGGGGGGGTTAGGCTTGGCCAAACTTCCTTTCCAAATCTTTACAAAAGAAAGGTATCATTTAGTGAGTCACTGTTAAATATGCAATTTCCACAACAACAGGCGAGTGACGTACCGGTACGTCACTTTGCCTGGCCGGGGCTGACCACCGCAGTATATGTACTGCCACTGCTATTAATAATTTGATTCGTGATTTGGGCACCCAGGCATGCGCAAAAACAAACTCTGTACATATCATATCATATGCTGATAAGCAATTTGTAATGTTTTCATCTTTTTTGTGAAAGCTGTGGATTTCTTTTAGGGTCAGGCATGGTTTCTATAATTATCTGTAAATTAGAGTTAGTGAAGAAGACATGCCAGGTGACAATATTCCTTGCCCCATCAGTTGCTGTTATCATTTGCATTCTCACAGGCCCCCTAAAAATGTGATTGATTGGGTGAAATAGGGGACATGGGAGGCTGGTGTGTTAGCACAGGCCTCCCTGAAGGGGAGGAAGTTAGAATGGCTGAGAAACCCTCTGGTAATGCCATAGTAGAATCTGCACCTATTGTTGTATCATCCTGGGGGGGTGGGGGTGCAGATGAATTATGAATATTGGAACCCTTTTGTTCCCTTTTGATCACTATAAGTAGGTGGGGGTGGTAATGTAGGGTATAATCTGCTTATAGTAATTTCAGCAATAATGTTATCAGGTTCTTCACACCTGTATTCATACAACTTTCTCATAGGGCAATAGATTTCCCTCAATCTCCTCTTCACCATTTCACTTGCATTTATCAATGTATCTAGCGCCTGCCGGTCTTTTCTTGTTTTGAAAGTACTTGGATAGTACTTTTTACATTCTTAGGGTCAAGCTTCCCTTCTGGTACAAGCCCTTTTGTGCCTTGGTTCCATTTCTTCAGAGAACGGACCGTTCCTGCTCCAAAGTTATGTATCATAAAATCTTTGGCGGCCCAGGAAGGGTTCGCAGTGGGGATCACACAGATCCTGGTTTGAGGTGTACGTGGTGGTACAATTCCCCATCTCACACGGTGATGAGACTTCCTGAAGAATTAGTCTATTACTAGGTCCCAAGTCACACGGACACAATGTACCTAGGTAATAGCAGGAACTGTATATCTGGCCCCATTCCTGAGAAACCAGAATAGTCCTGGCGCTGAACCTCCGGATAACCAGTTTTTGGGGTACTCAATCCATGAACCACATGAGTAAAAAATGGTATTGATTGTAATAGTAATTGTCAGGGACTCAATACCCTGCGCAGGTGCACTGGCGTCGCTAACCGGCGAACGCCTATGCGCATGCGCTAAGGCTACCTTGGTAGAGTTCGGGGCTACCTTGGTAGAGTTCGGGGCTACCTTGGTAGAGTTCGAGATTACCTCGGTAGAGTTCGAGGCTACCAGGCTCTGCCACGTTACCCCGTGACAGTAATAAAGTTATTATAATGTACACCACTCACAGTGTAGCCAGTCCCTGGCATGGGATGTAAATGCAATGGACTAAAAACTAAAAGGAGGGGTGGCGCATAGAGGTGGTATAAGTGGATGAACACCCCAGGATTGAAACACAGTCAGTGGGGGATAAACAGTAAAAATGTATTCATATTACTAGGGCTGACCGGCCTAGAGTTACCCGGGATATATCTCAGCCCTTTTTTAAATGTTGGTACCACATTGGCTTTTTTCCAATCAGCTGGCACCATACCCATCTGTAAACTATCCTTAAAGATCAAGAATAATGGTCTGCAAAATCACCTGGCTGAACTCTTTAAGAACCCTCGGGTGCAAGCCATCTGGTCCCGGTGATTTATTTATGTTAAGTTTCTCTAGTTTAGTTCTAAGTCTATCTTCTGTTAGCCATGGCGGCACTTCCTGGGGTGTATTATTTAGCTTGGCCTTACAAGCTGGGTTAGTGTAACCCCCCAATTCTTTTGTGAAGACTGAAGAGAAGAAATGATTTAACACTTCCGCCTTTTCTCTGTCCTCAGTGGCCATATTTCCTTTGTCATCTTTTATGGGGCCAATGTGCTTTGGCCTCGCTTTCTTACTGTTTATATACTTAAAGAATTTTTTGGGGTTCTTTTTACTCTCCTCCGCTATATGTCTCTCGTGTTCTATTTTAGCTGCCTTGATTTCGTCTTTACATTTCTTATTACACTCTTTGTAATGCTTAAATGCTGCCAATGACCCCTCAGCCTTGTCATTTTTGAAGGCCTATTCTCTAGTATTAATATGCATTTTTATGTTGGAGTTTAGTCACCCAGGGTTTAGTTTTGCTCTTTTAAATTTATTTCCCTTTGGAATGCACTGGTCAATCCCTTTGTTTAGTATGCTCTTGAAGCACTCCCATTTTTCCTCCGTGTTCTTTGTTCCCAGGGTTCTATCCCATTTAATATTTTCTAGCAGAGAGCGCAGTTTTGGGAAATTGGCTCTTTGAAATTCAGTGTCCTTATATTACCCCTGTGCTTCCTATTATTTTGATTGGTTTGCGCAAAAGTTATCACGTTTTCTAACTACAGGAAAGATTTATGTCATTTTTATTGTTTTTTTTTACTAGTAATGGCGGCGATCAGCGATTTTTAGCGGGACTGCGACATTGCGGCGGACAGATCGGACCCCTAACTGACATTTTTTACACTTTTGGGGGGACCAGGGACATTACTACAGTAATCAGTGCTAAAAATATGCACTGTCACTGTACTAATGACACTGGCAGGGAAGGGGTTTACCCTGTGGGTGATCAAGGGGTTAAATGTGAGCCTAGGGGAGTGATTCTAACTGCATGGGGGTTGGGCTTCTGAAATGACCATAGAGACATGTGATCCTATATAGAAGGATCACATGAGCTCTATGATCATCCCAGGGAGAAGGACAGTCAGCTGTGTTTACAACAGCCGACCGTCCTTCTCTCTCAGCGGGGAACAATCGCAGGGTACCAGGCGGCAATCGGAGCCGCCTGCCTGCTTCATCAGCTTCCACACTGATGAGCGGGGGCGGGAGCATGCCGCCTGCAGTGCGGGCTCGCCCCCTAGGCTCCCAAGAGCGAGCGCCGTACATGTACGGCGATTTGCCTGGGAGCGACTGCCTGCTGTAGTACATCTGCGGCGGGGAGTCGTAAACTGGTTAAGGGGTAAAACCTTCTAGTCCAGAAGTGGTTAATCAAGCAAAATAATATATTATTATGCTATATGTTATAACATAATAATTTGGTATTTATCTATTTACTGAAAAATTACTGGTTTGAAGTTATGACTTCAGACTTCAGTCATTTGTCCGTTAAGCCACCTGCTTGAGTACAGTTTTTGAAAATATAGTAAATTACCTTAAAAACGATATATAATAATTATTTGTATATTATTTACTTATGGCAATTAACCACTTGCCACCCAGGCCAATTCTGACACTTTTCTCCTACATGTAAAATTCATCATTAATGTCTAAACCGCTGGCAACAAAAGTGAGTACACCCCTAAGTGACAACATCCAAACTGTCAATATTTTGTGTGGCCGCCATTATTTTCCAGCACTGCCTTAACCCTCTTGGGCATGGAGTTCACCAGAGCTTCACAGGTTGCCACTGGAGTCCTCTTCCACTCCTCCATGATGACATCACAGAGCTGGTGGATGTTAGAGACCTTGTGCTCCTCCACCTTCTGTTTGAGGATGCCCCAGGATCATGCTCTGCTTCAGTATGTCACAGTACATGTTGGCATTCATGGTTCCCTCAATGATCTGTAGCTCCCCAGTGCCGGCAGCACTCATGCAGACCCAGACCATGACACCCCCACCACCATGCTTGACTGTAGGAAGACACACTTGTCTTTGTACTCCTCACCTGGTTGCCCCCCACACACGCCTGACACCATCTGAGCCAAATAATTTTATCTTGGTCTCATCAGAGCACAGGAGACGGTTCCAGTAATCCATGTCCTTAGTCTGCTTGTCTTCAGCAAACTGTTTGCCGGCTTTCTTGTGCATCATCTTTAGAAGAGGCTTCCTTCTGGGACGACAGCCATGCAGACCAATTTGATGCAGTGTGCGGCGTATGGTCTGAGCACTGACAGGCTGACCCCTCCCCCACCCCTTAAACCTCTGCAGCAATGCTGGCAGCACTCATACGTCTATTTCCCAAAGACAACCTCTGGATATGACACTGAGCACGGCACTCAACTTCTTTGGTGGACCATGGCGAGGCCTGTTCTGAGTGGAACCTGTCCTGATAAACCGCTGTATGGTCTTGGCCACCATGCTGCAGCTCAGTTTCAGGGTCTTGGCAATCTTCTTATCGCCTAGGCCATCTTTATGTAGAGCAACAATTCTTTTTTTCAGATCCTCAGACAGTTCTTTGCCATGAGGTGCCATGTTGAACTTCCAGTGACCAGTATGAGAGAGTGAGAGCGATAACACCAAATTTAACACACCTGCTCCCCATTCACACCTGAGACCTTGTAACACTAACGTATCACATGACACCGGGAAGGGAAAATGGCTAATTGGGCCCAATTTGGACATTGTCACTTAGGGATGTACTCACTTTTGTTGCCAGCGGTTTAGACATTAATGACTGTGTGTTGAGTTATTTTGAGGGGACAGCAAATTTACACTGTTATACAAGCTGTACACTCACTACTTTACATTGTAGCAAAGTGTCATTTCTTCAGTGTTGTCACATGAAATGTGAGGGGTGTACTTACTTTTGTGAGATACTGTGTGTTTTTTTAGTTGGACTGTTTCACTGTTTTACCGCCTGTTTTAAATTCTCCTGCATTTCACCTTTTTAGTAAATAACCCTGCACCCTTTATTGTTTCATTTTTTATTACTGAATATTACTGTTATATTTCTGGCTTCAGTAAAGAAAGAGACATTTTTTATTTTTTCTACAATCTTTATTGTCATCTTTGCCAGTGTAGAACCCTCCTAGGTAGGTGCTAGATAAAAACATCTTATGCTCCTTTTGCCTATCAGGGGAACCTGATCTATTGGGTTGCCGGTTGCATGTTCCCAGGTGTGATTCACTGGGTCTAAGGGAGTGTCCCCGCTGCATCCAATAGGGGAGCCTGTTGGACAGTGGAGGAAACCTTGACTTTTATGTGAGTCCCAGTGGGAGGGCATTCTTGCAGTGCACCCTGGGATTGCTCACAAAGGCCGGGGGGACATGTGACAGGGTGTCTTTGGCAGGAAGCAGAGTCCCAGGAGGAGGCTGATGGCTGTCTCTCCTCCTGCTCTATGAGGAAAGTGGTCATAGGCAGTCGGCCTAGTGTACCAGGTGTGGAGCTGAGCTGCAGAGGAACCTGTAGAGCTGACAGTGGAGCTGCTGGCAGAGTCTTCCTGGAAAAACAGTGTCCGTGAGTACCAGGGGACTTGCCAAAGGGTCTGCCCAGGAAAGGGGACCACTCCAGTGGAGTCAGAGGATCAAGGGGCCAGCTCACACAGAGTGTCAGAGTAAAAGGGGGTGCCGTTTAATGAGAATGGAATACGCAACTTGTGGATATGTAACCTGTGTGTATCTGGCTCTGATAATAGCCGGTACCTCACCGCCCACTGACCCCACTGCCCGTCCCTGCCTCACCAGCCACTGACCTCACCGCCCGTCCCTGCCTCACCAGCCACTGACCTCACCGCCCGTCCCTGCCTCACCAGCCACTGACCTCACCGCCCGTCCCTGCCTCACCAGCCACTGACCTCACCGCCCGTCCCTGCCTCACCAGCCACTGACCTCACCGCCCGTCCCTGCCTCACCAGCCACTGACCTCACCGCCCGTCCCTGCCTCACCAGCCACTGACCTCACCGCCCGTCCCTGCCTCACCAGCCACTGACCTCACCGCCCGTCCCTGCCTCACCAGCCACTGACCTCACCGCCCGTCCCTTCCTCACCAGCCACTGACCTCACTGCCCGTCCCTTCCTCACCAGCCACTGACCTCACTGCCCGTCCCTGCCTCACCAGCCACTGACCTCACTGCCCATCCCTGCCTCACCAGCCACTGACCTCACTGCCCATCCCTGCCTCACCAGCCACTGACCTCACTGCCCATCCCTGCCTCACCAGCCACTGACCTCACTGCCCATCCCTGCCTCACCAGCCACTGACCTCACCGCCCGTCCCTGCCACACCAGCCACTGACCTCACCATGCGTCCCTGCCTCACCAGCCACTGACCTCACTGCTTGTCCCTGCCTCACCAGCCACTAACCTCACCGCCTGCCCCTTCTTCACCAGCCACTGACCTCACCATGCGTCCCTGCCTCACTGCCCTCTGACCTCACCACCCGCCCGTGCCTCACCAGCCACTGACCCCACCACCTGTCCCTGCCTCACCGCCCACTGACCCCACCACCTGTCCCTACTAACCCCACTGCCCGCCCCTGCTACACCTGCCACTGACCTCACTGCCCATTCCTGCCTCACCAGCCACTGACCTCACTGCTTGTCCCTGCCTCACCAGCCACTGACCTCACCGCCAGCCCCTGCCTCACCGCCCACTGACCCCACCAACCGCCCCTGCCTCACCAGCCACTGACCTCACTTCCCATCCCTGCCTCATTAGCCCCTGACCTCACCGCCCGCCCCTGCTTCACCAGCCACTGACCTCACCATGGGTCCCTGCCTCACTGCCCTCTGACCTCACGACCCGCCCATGCCTCACTGCCCTCTGACCTCACCACCCGCCCGTGCCTCACCAGCCACTGACCTCACCGCGCGTCCCTGGTATTTGTATAGAACTAACAATTTACACAGCATTCTACATACTGTACAGTCACATCGGTTTCCGCCCCGAAGAGCTTACAATCTATGGTCCTCATGCCATGTACTATAGGGACAATTTAGACTTGAGACAATTTTCCTACAAGAGTGTGGGAGGATAACGGAGTACCTGGAGGAAAACCATGCCAGCACAGGAAGAGCATGCAAACTCCACACACATGGTGTCCTGGCTGGGACTGAATAGGGGACACCAGTTACGGTGAAGTCGGGAAATCCTATATACAAAGCCGATGGAAAGTCGATGGATGAAAGCTGGATTTTTCGTCTGCGCTGACATTACATCGGACTTGGTGATATGTGATCACCTTCACTCCATTCTGTCCCTTGTGCTATTATTTCCTTTTCTTTGTACAATCAGCATGGAAACATTTCACATTTATGTCAGATACCATCCTGAACTCCGGGCAGATAGAAAGGACACAATCAATCTGTGTTCATCAGATACAAATTTTATTATGTAATAAAAGAAATGTTAGTAAAGCGTTATCAGCCGACTCGTCATTTCCAGATGTCGGTCCCTGAAGAGCGTTGCTGATCTATGAAGAGCAATAAGAAGATCATAGCGCCCTGGAGAGGGCGGAGTCACTGCTTCAACTCCTGGTGGGAAAGGAAGAAGAAGGTTACCTACAGTGGACCTTCACCCAATAGGACATGTTTTTTACATTTGGCTCCTCCCCCTCCCACGCTTTTATTAAAAAAATGTGTTTCTCACTTTTTATGTGCCTAGGAGAGAATGACTTTGCCCTTTTTTTTTTACTTCCATTAATGCGCAGATGCGCCACAGGGCCTAGGGACCCGGCAGAGACATGCAGCTCATCTCCGCGCATGCACAAAGACACTGCAGGTATGGAGGTCCCGGGTCTCAGGTTGCTGTGAATGTGTAGATGTGTTGCAGGTCTCTGCCGGGTCCTGAAGCCCTTGTGGCACTTCTACACATGCCTCAGATATTTAAAGATGGCGGCATCAGAGAGAGAGGCGGGACCAGCATTACGGTGACTGAAGTTCCTTTTTTGTCATCTCAATGTACAATAATATTATGAAAGATACAAAATAACAAGAGAAAGTCACAATTAAGAGGAAAGTGTTTGGGTGCTGATGGGTTAAAATAAAGAATGCTCCGTATTAATTTATATCACAAAATAAAGAATGGATTTTTTGATTGTGAGATATGATAGATATGTAGAAGACTTCTGTAAGGGGAGACTCTAATGTAAGGGTTGATTCTGATGTACGGGAGGATTCTGGCTGGGACCCTGATGTAGGGGGGGACTCCAACGGGGACCCTTATCTACAGGGGAGTCTGATATAAGGGGGGAATCTGATGGGGGCCCAGATGTAAGGAGGGAATCTGAAGGGGGGCCCAGATGTAAGGGGGGAATCTGATGGGGGCCCAGATATAAGTGGGGAATCTGATGGGGGCCTAAATGTAAGAGGGGAATCTGAAGGGGGGCCCAGATGTAAGGGGGGAAGGCTGAGCAGAGACCTTTGGAGGGGCAGGTGCTCAAAGTATAAAAGGGGAACATAGAACATGTCTCCCTTTGCAATACTGCACTTTGGTCATCAAGGGGCAAAGGGGCAGGTGCTCAAGCAACCCCCCCCCCCTGCAATGCAGCCCCATCACTGAATAGTTTGGAGAGAGTCGTACAGTAACCCTATATTCCCCGCATCCTGTGACTTCCTGTTGTGGATATGGGACAGGAAATGAAGGGAAATCTCCTGCCAGGGGTTACACCCCCCCTCAGCCCAGTGTTGTACAGGAAGAAGTAGGTGGGGATGTATGAAGGGTTCAGTCTACTAGACAATGAAATATCACGCTGAGGGTGAGGAGGCAGAATTTTCTGATGCCCCCCCCATCCCCCGAGAATAACACATAGAACCCCGATTACCTGATCATCATGATGGTTTATTCCGACCTGAGAAATTTGAACCTTGACAGATCTGAGGAGAGAGAAGAGATGACCGGTATTAGTATAGCGAATGTCTCCAAATAGCAAATATGTACAACTATTCATCCAGAGAAACTTCATGTACATTCGCTCTGGGCGACTAAACCAAATGTTGTGGGAATGATGATGATGATAATCCCATAGAATTATTAGCATCATTATCACCAGATCATTATTACCAGATCATCACCACCAGTCTATGGGATTATTATCATCATCATAATTAGTCTATGGGATAATCATCATCATCACCAGTCTATGGGATTATTATCATCATCATAATTAGTCTATGGGATAATCATCATCACCAGTCTATGGAATCATCCTCATCATCATCATCCTCACCAGTTTATAGGATAATCATCATCAGCACCAGTCTATGGAATCATCCTCATCGTCATCATCCTCACCAGTCTATGGGATCATTCTCCTCATCATCATCATCGCCAGTCTATGTGATCATCATCATCATTCTCACCAGTCTATGGGATCATCCTCCTCATCATCATCATCATCACCAGTCTATGGGATCATCCTCATCATCATCATCATCATCATTCTATGGGATCATCATTATCATCAGTCTATGGGATCATCATTTTTATCAGTCTATGGGATCATCATCTTCATCACCAGTCCATGGGATTATCAACATCATCATCATCAGTCTATGGGATTATCCTCACCATCATTGTCATCAGTCTATGGCGGGGATCACTAAATGGCGGACCGCAGGCTAAATGCAGACCACGTCTCGTTTCCATTCGGACTTTAGCAGCCTTTTCTTCCCCTGCAGTCGCTATGTAATCCTCACAGAGCAGACAGCAGGAGGCAGGACAGCAGGCGGCTGAGGACATTATAGTGGGGACTGAGGATTGTAATGTGTAGGGTTAGGACATTAAAGTGGGGGGCTCGGGACTGTGATGTGTGGGTGGGGCTGAGGACATTAAAGTGGGGGACTAAGTACTGTAATGTGAGGGGGGTTAGGACATTAAAGTGGGGGACTAAGTACAATGTGGGGGGGGGGGGTAGGACATTAAAGCGGGGGGCTGAGAACTGCAATGTGGGGGGGGGGGGACTGAGGACAGTGATGTGGTGGGCTGAGGACATCATAGTGGGGGGGGGGGGCTATGGACATTGAAGTGGGGCTATGAGGACTGTGATGTGGGGGGGCTGAGGACTGTGATGTGGGGGGGGCTTGAGGTCAGTGAAGTGGGGGGAACTGAGGACAGTAAAGTAGGGGGGCTTAGGACTGTAATGTGGGTGCGGGGAGAGGGGGGGTATTAAATTGGGGGAGGTTGAGGACTGTAATGTGGGGGGGCTGAGGACTGTAATGTGGGGGGGCTGATGATTTTAATGTGGAGAGAGCTAAAGACATTAAAGTGGGGGACTGAGGACTGTAATGTATGTGTGTGTGTGTGGGGGGGGGGGGGCATTAAATTGGGGGAGGCTGAGGACTGTAATGTGTGTGTGTGTGGACATTAAATTGGGGGAGGCTGAGGATTGTAATGTGTGTGTGTGTGTGTGTGTGTGGGGGGGGGGACATTACATTGGGGAGGCTGACGACTGTAATGTGGGTGGGCTTAGAAATGTAATGTGGGGGGCAATAAGCACAGTAATGTGAAGGGGGCTGAGGACACTAATGCAGTGTAGCTGAGGACTGTATTGTGGGGGGGGTTGGGGGACCGAGGACAGTAATGTGGGGGCAGAGAATAGTACTGTTGGGGGGGTCGATGACAAGGAAGTGTGAGAAAATTACTGTGAAAGGAGTGGAGGGGGGTAATGTAAAGGGGGACCTGAGGACACTCACTAAGAGGGGATCTTGATGTAAAGGGGGAGGGGACTGTGATGTGCAGTAGGGACTGAGGACGCTGATGAAAGAATGGGTTCAGACCTCTGCATGTGGCGCACACATTGTGGGTAGGTCAGCCCATTTTAATGGGCTGAACTACCCGTGTGAAACATAGAGAAAGAAGTCCTTGACCTTTTTTTTCCAAAATCGCGCAGAACTAAGCCACATGGTGCTGCGGCAACATGCTGTTTGGCACATGCGAAAAGGCAACACGGGTACCGACATGATATTTGGACTTCTGCTAGAAGAACATTTTACTGACCGGACCTCGGTAAATTTTAATTCATAACCCCTGGTCTATGGGATCATTATCATTTACACCAGTCTACAGGATTATCAACATCATCATCATTATCATCGTCAGTCTATGGGATAATCATCATCATCTTCAGTCTACAGGATTATCATAATCATCATCATCATCACCAGTCTATGAACTCCTCCTCATCATCACCATCATTGTCACCAGTCTATGGGATCTTCATGATCATCACCAGTCTACAGGATTATCATCATCATAGGTCTACGGGATCATCAGTATCATCATCACCAGTTTATGGAATTATCAACATCATGCTCATCTTCATCATCATTACCAGTCTATGGGATTATCATCATTATCATCATGTTGTGGAAATTTTATTAGGATTAGTGTAGACATTTTTCAAGTTGTCTTTTATTTAGATTGTCATTATGGCTCCTCTTGTCGGTGTGCTTGCAGTGCGCTCATTAGAGCGTGTACAGGTGAATCGGCATTGAGGAAACACTACTGGTAGTGAAAATCTTCCCTTAGATGTGTAGACGCGTTCGCTCAACATAGACATCTCCACCGGCGAACACTCCATGCGCTATGCGCGGGTCTGATTGCCGGTATAGATCTATGTGTATTGTGGTGCGGAGTCAATATCGTTTTGATATCTATCTGCCTTCATGAAGGGATACACACTCATGTCCTTCTACTGTGCCTGATCACCATAGTGGAAACCGCATGGCTCTTTCCTTGCAGATAGCCTCACGTCTATGGGAACAGTAGTATAATCCTATTAGGCATTGTCCTTTGAAGCTTTGCTAAATGGGATTCATGCCAGTAGTAGAGGCGGGAATACATGAACGGGTTTGATCAGAAAAATGTTCACTGTTCTAAACACTGGTTTCATTGTGTAGTGTTAGGCAGGAAGCTGTGCACTCTGTTCTGCTCATTTAAGATCATGTACTCCCCATTTCTATTGTATATTTGAATGTATACAAGTGTGTCATTGGCTGATTCTATGTGAGTAACTTGTGTCATGTGACTGTACATTTGGAACTGATTGGCTGATCTTGTATAGCCATCACTTCCTGTTGATTATCCCTTTTGTTGTCTCATAAATAAACGGAGCTCCATGCCTTAGGCAGGACATTCTTGTGAGCATCCAATGTGATAGCTGTGCTCCATTACCTTATACACAGAGCTGAGAACTGTGCTTTTAAGCACAACGGTATAGATTGCTCTTGGCGTATATTAATATCCAAAAGTGCACTTATTAGCGCAACAGAGTTATTTGTGCATCAAGCGTACTTTAATTTCCAAGACAGTTGGCGAGCCTAGGTAATTTAGGGAGTCGACAGAGTTTCATTTACAGCTGCCCGAGAGGGGAGAAGGTGAATTTGGGTCCAATACAACAAATAGGCTGGCTGTTTGGTAAGACAAACTTTATTTCAGCTTTTGAAATGTTTTGTTGCCCTGAGACCAGGATTTTCCCTGTCCGCTGTGTAAGGTAAACTCTGCTCAGCTAAAGAACTTTGCTTCTCTTTTGTATAAGTACGAGGTTTATTTTGTGTTTTTAATACTTGTAATTTGGGGTGGGTGTACAGCACAGCCGGAGCAAAAAAAATAAAATAAGGCGCAGGGCTGCATGACTATGCAGTCAAGGGAGTCTGGCATGTTTAGGGTTAACTAAAATGATGGCAGCTGTCCCCTCACCCAATTATAGGTCTTTGCCTTACAGGGGGGTGAGGCCACAAGGAGGTCAAGCAGGAGGCAGCCCGATCTCCTGGGCATTCGGAGGAGACGCTCATGGAGGAAGATTCAGCTTGCATTCAGGTACGTCCTCCTCCCCCCCCGCTCTGCTAGCACCGCAGCATCCACGCTACCAACACCCCACACCATGGCAGACCCTGCCTCGCTGCGGGAGTAGCTCTCCTCCATGGTAGCCACTATGGGCACGGAGTGGCTGCAGCGCCAGATCTCATCCCTCATTAGAGCCTCAGCAGATTCTACAGATCCCCCGGCTACATGCGCTCGGCGGGCACGCCCACCGGAGCGCTACAGCCCATCTGATGTCCTCAGAGCTCAGCGCCACATTGGGAGCCCCCCACCCGGGGACCCTTTAGGAGCAGCGTCCTGCGGCTGAATCCGGCGCGACCCGTGTAAGGAATCCCCGTCACAGGCAGAGCTCTGCAGGCTGGGACCGTCGTGCTCCTGTGCCCCTGGCCCCGCCTGCTGCATCCAGGAATCCGGAGCATGCGGCTGCCTCTGCTGTGCTCAGACCAGCCAGGGATGTGGCTCGGCGAGGGAGAGTGAATGCTGCGGGCTCCGGCCAGTTGGAGGACCTTCGGCATGATGACATCCTGGAGATCTCTAGGTCTGAGGGAGAACTGTCCAGCTCGGAAGACCGTGACGCTCCACGGCGGTCGGCGATGGTGGATTCCGGATCTGCGGTTGCTGGAGAGGGTCCAGGGCAGCCTGGTAAGTGCACTAACAATCCTTCTCTTTTACAGCAGCCTTTGACGTTGGGTGGGGAACAGAAGGTGGGTCAAGTCCAAGGGATGGGCTCAGGCACTGCTCCTCCCTCGGGGGGAGAAACCTCCCCTTCCCAGGCAGCGGGCTTGGCGCCCACTGCACCAGGTACCCCCGCAGCCTTTCAGGAGCTTCTGTCAGGTTTGCAGGCGTTGGTACAACGTTTGGACACGGGTTCCCCTTCTGGAGTGCCGCCGGTGGCGGCTTGGGTATCCAGTGCGACGGGGGTAGGTGGCGTAACGCCACCAGTGCAGGTGGACATCTCAGTCCCTGGGGTTGGGGGATCGGGGGGGTCTCAGGGAAATGGGGCTGCACCTGTGGCGGCGATACAGCCCACCCAAGAGACCGCGAAGAACGCTAGCAAGAGCACGGATCTGGTCCGCTTAGCGAACTCGGCAAAGTGCGAGGTGTATGTCTGCTTTGAGGGCCCTTTGGGTGCCCACCTCAAGGCAGAGGTACGGGAGAAGATCTGGCGGGGGAATATGTAGAAATGTTCTCATTGTTGCCTCTGGAAAAGTTTAATCTGGACAGGATTAAGCCGGCAGAGTCCAAGAAGGAGGATGAGGAGAAGTGTCGTTATCGCTTGATTTCGTGCACTTTCAGTAATTGGTTGCAGGCCTTTGCGATCTTTGCAAGCGTGGTAGGGGAGAAAGCCCCCGAGAATTGTTCCCCCCTTATTTTGTTACCTCAATTCCATCGGCAAAGCATACAGGGTCTACGGGGAAGTAGCATGGCTACGGTATGACGAGCATTTTCGACAGCGGAAGGCTATTAGGCCGTCGCTGCTTTGGAATCACAAGGACATCAGCTTGTGGATGAACCTTATAACTAGGGATGATCGAACGGTTCGGGTCGACCATCGGTTCGACCCGAACATTGGGTGTTCGAAATTAGACCGAATTCTGAACTTTTTGCGGTAAAAGTTCAGAATTCAGTCACCAGAACCGCCCAAAATGCGATGGGACAGGAAGTGGGCTTTAAAAGCTCGTGATTGGCCCAGAAACGTCAGTAAAAGCCAATGAGGGGGCAGGAGTCTGCTCGGAACGTGATTGGAGTGACTACGGGGACCAAAGGCCAAACAGGAGTGAATACGCCCCCCAGTATATAACATAGCCCCGCCTAACCTCTAGCACTGTAATACAGAGGCTTTGGAAGAGAGTGGAAGCATTTGTGTTTCTCCTGCTGTGTTAAACAACGTTGCTGCATAGGTGATTGCTTGTAAAGCTCCAGATCAGCAGAAGAGCAGTCAGCTTACAGAAAGATTGTCAGTGTAGTTAGAAATACAGCGATTGTGCTGTTTGAGTTAGAAAAAAAAAAAGGGACAGTGTCAGTTAGAAATTATCTTCTGCTGTATGGAGCTGTTCTTTTAGTGTGAGGAAAGGGATATGCAGTGTAGTTAGGGTATTATATACCACTATAGTTAGATTCAATAAGCTCGTTTTTGTAGGGATACTTTTAAGTGTCAGGGTTCCGTCTAGTGAGAACGTTGCACTGCTGATATATCTACAGCAGGTATACGTGCTTGCTAGTCAGCTATTGTGCAAAATACATTTCAGCGATACACACATCTTCTGTATTTAACGACAACTTTGGGTCGCATAGCAGTGTGCATTTTGCAGGTGAATTTCACCGCGCAGAGTTGCCAAAGCCTCAGTGACAACTTAACGGCTGTTCTTGTTGTAAGCGTTAAGTCCACTGCAAAAGGCTTTGCTACTCTGCGTCACACACATCTGCTGTATTTAGCGACAACTTTGGGTCGCATAGCAGTGTGCGTCTTGCAGATGATTTTCACATCGCACAGTTGATAAAGCCTCAGTGACAACTATACATAAATTAAAATTCATCACAAAAAAAAATGATTATTTTTCTTAGAATTTCAGTAGCGCAGGGATGGTGTTACCCTCCTTTCATAAAGTGCAAATAAATAAATTGCACAAATAATCCAAAACATCCAACTAAGCAAGAACAGAGTCCTTCAAAAGTCTTTGTTTATGTAGTGCCAGAGCAATACACAGTGCCTTTAATGCAGGGTCATTGGTGTCAGTTATAGGAACCACCGTACAATGTCACCACCACCAGCTCTGGCACTACATAAACAAAGACCTTTGAAGGACTCTGTTCTTGCTTAGTTGGATGTTTTGGATTATTTATACAATTTATGCACTTTATTTATTTGCACTTTATGAAAGGAGGGTGACACCATCCCTGCGCTACTGAAATTCTAAGAAAAAGAATCATTTTTTTTTGTGATGAATTTTAATTTATGTATAGTTGTCACTGAGGCTTTATCAACTGTGCGATGTGAAAATCACCTGCAAGACGCACACTGCTATGCGACCCAAAGTTGTAGTTAAATAAAGCAGATGTGTGTGACGCAGAGTAGCAAAGCCTTTTGCAGTGGACTTAAAGCCTCAGTGACAAGTTAACGCCTGTTCTTGTTGTAAGCGTTAAAGCGGAGTTCCGGCCACCCAAAAAAAAATTTCAATGAAAATACCCCCGGGATAGTCAGGGCTAGTACATTCCACAATGGATAGCCTCTGAACTGTCCCAGTTCGCACTTACCTTTTAGAAGAAATCTTAGTAGAAGCAAAAAGTTGAGGGATAAATACCCTACAAAAAGAAGTGCAGGATATGTGCAAAAAATGTTCCAGTTGGAGTTGCCTCTTACCAGACAAAAATATTATAAAGCCCAAGTGAAGAATAACAATATTAAAGATGTGTGTTGGACCATCACCAGCTAGATCAGCCTCTTACCGAATGAAAGTTAAAGCAAGTGTGTAGAAATCAATCCAAGTGACACAGGATGCAATGCTAGGAAACACCAATAGGGGTCGCCTCTTACCAGATATTGGACTCAGTCAAGCTTGTATGGGAGTCAATAGGCAGGGTCCAACCATGAAATATGGGACAAATCCTCGCTTTCAACCATGGAAATCCCCAATCTGGTAAGCAGATCCAGTATGAGGTATAATGACAATTTTCTGTGACAGGACCTCTTTAAAATTGTTGTGTATAGCAGGCACGTAACAATATCACGCGGGGTCCGTTCCTGTCCCTGTAGCTCTGTTTTCCTCGGCCGTCCAGCAGCAGGGGAGGGTGGTGGAAATGAAGAGCCCGAGCAGGGAAAGTGCTTCCGTCCAAGGCCGCGGTGGATCACACGCCTCAGTCGTGGATCGCACGATTTGGTGCGCCGGCCCCGCCGTCACTTCCGGGGCTGCAGCGTCATCCCTGCACAGCTTCTGGGCATGCCCAGAAGCAGTTTAGCAAGGTATGACGCGCCTGCACCGGAACTGATGTCGGGGCCGGTGCAGGCGCATTGATTCCTGGGAGCGATGACGTTCAGCTCCCCGGAATCATTGCAAAGCGGAAGTGATGGCGCAGGCCGCAGCCGCCGAGGGAGGAAGTGCAAGAAAGGTGAGTATATTTTTCTGCAATTACAAGGTAAGTAAAAAAAAAGAAATCGTAATTACCCATTTCTTTTTCAGGTGACCTAGAAAAAAGCGGATGGCCCTAAATCGACTATGTTGATTTTGGGGCCGGAACTCCACTTTAAGTCCACTGCAAAAGGCGTCACACACATCTGCTTTATTAGGAGCAAAAGAAAGGCGCGGTTAAGCAAAAAAGTCATTTTTGAAGGTTTGGTATGCTATAATTCTGGTTCTGGACATGCTACAGAGCTGAAACTTCACAGGTACACTTTTTAGACCCCCCCCAGACACTAAATCCAAAGAAATCTAATTTTTTTTTTCAATACTTTTTTCAATAATTGGCTCTCTATCAAAAACGACAATTTTTAAGATCTTTTTTTTGCCCGATTCATAGTCCCTGGGCCATGACCCAGAACCCCAGGCACTTTTTAGGGTCATGTATTTGGTTTTAGGGCTTTGAAATGGTGTTTTCCCAAAGTTCGGGTCCCATTGATTTCAATGGGGTTCGGGAATCCGAACCAAACTTTCGGTAAATTTGGGTGTTATGGTCGAACTGAACTTTTCAAAAGTTTGATTATCCCTAATTATGACATCGGCACGGGCCTCTACTTTGTTTTTTCAGGGGGGGCGGCGGTCCGTCGGCCTCTGGACACCCAGCCGAAAAATGGTGGGTTTCTTTTGCTGCCAATTTATCAAAGGCTCCTGTCGATTCAGCGCTAGCTGCCGTTTCAAACATGAGTGCTCGCATTGTGGGGGCGCACACCCCATGTCTCGATGTTTTAAGGCAGGTAAGCCCCGTCCCGGAGATGTTGTGGGAAAAAGGCAGGACGCCGGTGAGGGTGGACAGGATGGCCCCCTTTTTAAGTAGATATCCGGACCGCGCAGCTGCACGACTTTTAGAGGTGGGCTTCTCGGAGGGTTTTGTGATTCCATGCTCCCTTATTCGGATTCCACAGGCTGCTGACAATTTACGGTCGGCACATGTCCACTCTGGGGTGGAATCGCTGAAGCTTACTAAAGAGGTTTCGTTGGGTCGTATGTGTGGTCCTTTTTCTTACCCCCCCCCCGTAAGACCTGGTGGTCTTCCCTTTGGGGGTTGTTCCTAAGAAGAAACCCGACAAGTTCCGCTTGTTACATCACCTTTCCTTCCCAAGGGGTGGGTCAGTTAATGATTTTATTGACCCGGAAGCGTGTGCGGTGTCATACGCTTCTTTTGACACGGCAATTTTTTGGGTGTGCCGTTATGGCAGGGGCTCTCTCATGGCCAAAACGGAAATAGAGTCTGCTTTTCGCCTGCTGTCAGTACACCCTTCTAGTTTTCACTTGTTGGGTTGCAAATGGTCGGGCGCCTTCTACGTTGACCGTTGTCTCCCGATGGGGTGTTCCATTTCCTGCGCCCTTTTTGAGACGTTTAGCTCATTGGTGGAATGGGTGGTACGGGACGTCGCTGGGGCCAATTCATTTGTCCATTATTTAGACAATTTCTTGTGCATTGGTCCTCTGTCGTCCACATTGTGCGGTGTGCTGCTGGCTACAGTCTAGCACATTGCCGACGTTTTATATCGCTTTCAGTTGGACAGGTTTCGGGAGTTGGCACCGGACGTGGAGCAACAAGGAGCCCTTGTCCACGACGGCTGTGGCAGATTGCGTTGGGATCGCCTCTGAATTGATTCACACTTCCCTGAGTGGGTCTACATGGTCTGCATACCACAAGGTCTGGCAAGAGTGGTGGGCGCTGATGCATCAGGCTGGTTTGGATATGGGCAGCGTGGAGATTAGGTACATTTTGATTTATTTCCTGTTTGCAGTTCATGAAAGGGGTTTCTGTTTCCGGCCATCAATCGTAAGTTGTCTGGACTTGCATTCCTATTCAAATTGTGGGGAGTCCCGGATTACACCAAGGATTTCTTAGTAAAATAAGCCTTACGGGGTTATAGGAAGGGTTCACACAGGGATGACAAGCGCAGGCCCATCACTTTCAAAATCCTACGGTCGTTATTCGAGCAGACGTGTGTATTTTGCTCTTCTGCTTATGAAGTTCGGCTGTTCCCTGTGGCTTTTGCCTTGGCTTTTTACGGGGCTCTTAGGATTGGCGAGCTGGTTAGCCCTTCCAGGTTTGCTCATAGGGGCTTGCTGGCGGTGGATGTCCACTGCGACGGATCCTCTGTTTCTTTGTTTATCCGCCACTCAAAGACGGATCAGGACGGTAGGGGCGCGTATTTGTTTCCGTCCTGCGCCGCTGCCTCACGGGGGCAGGTTTTGAGGCTCGCAACTGTGCTTCACATTCATTTCACATTGGGGCGGCCACTGAGGCCACCAGGTGGGGGTTGGATGCTTCTGTATTGCGGCGTATTGGTAGGTGGTAATCGGACCGGTTCAGGATGTACGTGCGCCCTCACTTGGTTTGAGAGTCGGTTGGTGCATTACGGTGTTGTGCACTGGGCTTTGTAATGTGTGTTGCTTATGTAGAAACATAGAATGTGTCGGCAGATAAGAACCATTTGGCCCATCTAGTCTGCCCAATATATCTGAATCCTATGAATAGTCCCTGGCCCTATCTTATATGAAGGATAGCCTTATGCCTATCCTATGCATGCTTAAACTCCTTCACTGTATTTGCAGCTACCACTTCTGCAGGAAGGTTATTCCATGCATCCACTACTCTCTCAGTAAAGTAATACTTCCTCATATTACTTTTAAACCTTTGCCCCTCTAATTTAAAACTGTGTCCTCTTGTGGTAGTTTTTCTTCTTTTAAATATGCTCTCCTCCTTTACCGAGTTGATTCCCTTTATGTATTTAAAAGTTTCTATCATATCCCCTCTGTCTCTTCTTTCTTCCAAGCTATACATGTTAAGGTCCTTTAACCTTTCCTGGTAAGTTTTTTCCTGCAATCCATGTACTAGTTTAGTGGCTCTTCTCTGAACTCTCTCTAGAGTATCTATATCCTTCTGGAGATATGGCCTCCAGTACTGCGCACAATACTCCAAGTGAGGTCTCACCAGTGTTCTGTACAGCGGCATAAGCACTTCTCTCTTTCTACTGCTTATACCTCTCCCTATACATCCAAGCATTCTGCTGGCATTTCGTGCTGCTCTATTACATTGTCCTCCCACCTTTAAGTCTTCTGAAATAATTACTCCTAAATCCCTTTCCTCAGATACTGAGGTCAGGACTGTGTCAAATATTCTATATTCTGCCCTTGGGTTTTTAGGCCCCAGGTGCATTATCTTGCACTTATCCACATTAAATTTCAGTTGCCAGAGTTCTGACCATTCTTCTAGTTTTCCTAAATCCTTTTCCATTTGGCGTTTCCCTCCAGGAACATCAACCCTGTTACATATCTTTGTGTCATCAGCAAAAAGACAAACCTTACCATCGAGGCCTTTTGCAATATCACTTATGAAGATATTAAACAAAATTGGTCCCAGTACAGATCCCTGAGGTACCCCACTGGTAACATGACCTTGTTCTGAATGTTCTCCATTGACTACAACCCTCTGTTGTCTGTCACTCAGCCACTGCCTAATCCACTCAACAATATGGGAGTCCATGCTCAATGACTGCAGTTTATTGATAAGTCTTCTATGTGGGACAGTGTCATAAGCCTTACTAAAATCTAGATATGCAATGTCTACTGCACCTCCACCGTCTATTATTTTAGTCACCCAGTCAAAAAAATCTATAAGATTTGTTTGACATGATCTCCCTGAAGTAAACCCATGTTGTTTTTCATCTTGCAATCCATGGGATTTAAGATGTTTCACAATCCTATCCTTTAATAGGGTTTCCATTAATTTGCCAACTATTGATGTCAGACTCACTGGTCTATAGTTGCTCGATTCCTCCCTACTACCTTTCTTGTGAATGGGCATGACATTTGCCAATTTCCAATCTTCCGGGACGACTCCTGTTACTAATGATTGGTTAAATAAATCTGTTAATGGTTTTGCCAGCTCACCACTAATCTCTTTTAATAATTTTGGGTGTATCTCATCAGGACCCTGTGACTTATTTGTCTTCACTTTAGACAGCAATCTTAGAACGTCTTCCTCTGTAAAGACACATGCATCAAACGATTCATTAGTCATCCTTTCAAGTGGAGGTCCTTCTCCTTATTTTTCTTCTGTAAAAACTGAACAGAAGTATTCATTAAGGCAGTCGGCTAGCCCTTTATTCTCTTCTACATACCTTCCGTCCTTTGTTTTTAATTTAGTTATTCCTTGTTTTAATTTCCTTTTTTCATTTTTATATCTGAAGAATGTCTTATCCCCCTTTTTCATAGACTGAGCTAGTTTTTCTTCTGCCTGCACTTTAGAAGTTCTTATAACTTGCTTGGCCTCTTTCTGCCTAATCTTGTAGATTTCCTTATCTTCATTGCTCTGGGTTTTTTTATAATTACAAAATGCTAGCTTTTTATTTTTAATGATTTGGGCCACTTCTGCAGAGTACCACAGTGGTCTCTTCCTTTTTTTGCTTTTACTGACAAGTCTAATGCAATTTTCTGTTGCCTTCAATAATGCACCTTTTGAGTAGTCCCATTTCTCCTGGACTCCATGTAATCCGTTCCAGTCTGATAAGGACTCATTTATGACTAATTTCATTTTTGAAAAGTCTGTTTTTCTAAAATCTAAAACTTTTGTTTTTGTGTGGTGTGACTCTTTCACAGTTCTTATATTAAACCACACTGACTGGTGATCACTAGATCCCAAGGTTTCGCCTACAATGACATCATATACCGAATCCCCATTTGTGAATACCAAATCCAAAATGGCCTCCCTCCGGATTGGCTCCTCAACCACTTGTTGCAGAGACAACCCCAGTAGGGAATTTAGAATATCTGTACTCCTGGTAGAACTTGCTATTTTGGTTTTCCAGTTTATATCTGGCAGATTGAAATCTCCCATAATGATAACTTCTCCTTTCATTGTCATTTTAGCTATTTCTTCAACTTTTAGATCATCTAGTTCTTTAACTTGACCAGGTGGTCTATATATCACACCTACACGAGTTACTGCATTATTAGCAAACTGCAACGTAACCCAAACTGACTCTATGTTGGTCTCACCAACTTGTATTAGGTTAGATTTAATGCTATCTTTCACATACAGGGCCACTCCTCCTCCTTTCTTGCCTTCTCTGTCTCTTCTGTATAAAGAGTACCCTGGTATGGTTATGTCCCAGTCATTTCTTTCATTAAACCATGTCTCCGTAACAGCCACTAAATCTACATTCTCAGATGCCATTATGTGTGCTAGTTGAGCTATGTCCGTGATTTGCTCTTTACTGTGTTTTCTTTGCAGGTGCTGCTTGCCTCGTCTGGATCCTGGGCCACTCTTTTGTGTATTGAGGGCCAGGAGGGTGGATGTCCGGGTTGATGAGCACCAATTGGGCTTACCCAGGGACGAGGCGAGTGTCAGGTGGATAGGCGTTCCCAGCATGTTATGGGACAGGGTGGTCCCGGAGGTGCACAGGGTTTCCCGTTGGGACAGGCCCACGGGCGTTTTGTTCATTCACTCTGGCGGCAATGACCTGGGCGTCAGATCATGTCGCCACCTTATTCGGGATATAAAAAAAAGGGAGAGGCAAGGTAGTGTTCTGTAAAGGGCTCAAAAGAGGTTCACTTGAAATGTGGTGGACACCTCATAAATTAGTGAAGTACCTTAATAATTTACATAGCCATAAGTGGTGGCCGTTGGCATTAAACATATGAACAAAAAGGAGAGAAAGGTTGGGGAGTCGTGAAAATACAAACAAAAGTCTGTTATCCACTACCCCAGCTACCAACTAAGGGCACCACAGGTATGTATTCTTGTTAAAAGGTATAAGTTTATTAGGCACGTATGCCTGAAAAGCAAAAATATGACAAAAACAAAGGCGGTGAGCCGTGGTGTTACAAAACAACAATTTAAAATCAACAATTGAAAGCACCCATGCACATTGAAAAAGACACCTTCTATCTTATTACACTTGAACCCGACGGACATCAGCATACAGTGGAGGCTGAATTATCCGTAGGGTGCAGTGTGAGGACCTCAATTATGTAGATAACCCCTCTTATTGCTTATGGAAAATGAGCTTAGCTTAATTATACCGTGAATATATTCACTGCAGAAGTATAATGAATTCCTCAATGAGAACAGGAATAGCACAGAGAAATTTCAACTCATTGAGCACATTCTTGCCTGCCGATAGAATTGTCCATAGACAGTTAATAGGCTGTATTGTGTAGGCTCGAAGTGATGCAAAAATATGAGAAGCAGTGCATTGAGTGGTCTGCTAGGGGTTCAATGCTGAGTCTTCACAAGGGAATCCTAATAAGTAAAGTAGATGAAGGCCGTAGATGTCATTGAACAAAGCTCAAAATAAGTCCCAAGTAAGCAATACGTATGATTAGTAACATGCCGTCCTTGCAAGGAAAACAAACAAGTTGGGAGTGGAGCAGGTCAGAGTGTTACCTTGACATGTACTTCATTTGATGGCGGTATGTACTTCATATAGAGGGGGGAGGATAGATGGCGGTGTATCACGGTAGGAGCTCCCGGTGTCCGGTTAACTTGTTGCTATCGTATTCACCCGACGGCGTTCTACCCTTCCGTGTGGCTGAGCCGGCGACTGCGGGGCTTGTTGAGCCGGCCTTAAGGGGGGGGTACTGTAATGTTCTGGTACCTCTGGTACCCTTGTTTCCACCTTTCTCGCTTACTAATTGCGTCCCATCTTGTTATTCAAGAGACGCATACACCTTTAAGACCGGATGACATCATTGCTGAGCGCCGCTATGAGCGGCTATTTCAATCGCCGGCTTTCTCTCACTCATTGCTCGTTCAAACCACATGTTCACCGCACCTTCTCCTGTGAAGTAGGAGCTGCTGGCATTTTCCTTTGCTGAACTGAAGCCGGAACCTCGCTGCTGATCCGTATCTCGCTACGGGATCACCTCTCACTATTGGACTCTATCATTACTAACCTATCTAAGTGATAAGTACCCCGCAGGGGATTCCTTACTAACTACACTCCTACTGTCATCTACTACAAATACCAGGACTATATGTATCTATCTATCTCCTATCATCTGCATAGACTGTTAGCTCTTGGGACTACCTTCAACTATCCTTGCACTAGGTTACTCTGTCTAAGTATACTCCATCTGTGTCCTCTTACCATCTGCACTATACTTGACATCAGAACCTATCTGCTATTATCACCACCTGCAACTCTCCTTACTACTCCTAAGTGCTCACCATACAAATAGCCTGTCTCTCATCTATACTTCTCATATATGCTATCCCTCCATTAAGACATTCTGATTGAGTATGTATATTGCATAACAGGCTGTGCACAGTGATGAAGTCCTGAGAGTTGGATATGTTTGTTCAACAGAATCTCTACAAGGCTACTGAGTGTAATAATTCTGCAGCTGTAAATCCATCCACTAACAAAATCGCATGAACGTTACACTCTCTCTCTGTCATCCCCTCTCTCTGTGTCTGTCACCCCCCCTCTCTCTCTCTCTCTTTGCCACCCCCCTCTCTCTCTATGTCTGTCACCCCCCTCTCTCTCTCTCTCTGTCTGTCACCCCCTCTCTCCCTCTGTCTGTCACCGCCCCCCTCTCTCTCTCTGTTTGTCACCCCCTCTCTCTCTCTGTCACCCCCCTCTCTCTCTCTGTCACCCCCCTCTCTCTCTCTCTGTCACCCCCCCTCTCTCTCTGTCACCCCCCTCTCTCTGTCTGTCACCCCCCCTCTCTCTCTCTCACCCCCTCTCTCTCTCTCTGTCTGTCACCCCCTCTCTCTCTGTCTGTCACCCCCCTCTCTCTCTCTCCCTGTCACCCCGCTCTCTCTCTCCCTGTCACCCCCTCTCTCTCTCCCTGTCACCCCTCTCTCTCTCCCCCTGTCACCCCCCTCTCTCTCTCCCTGTCACCCCCCTCTCTCTCTCCCTGTCACCCCCTCTCTCTCCCTGTCACCCCTCTCTCCCTGTCACCCTCCCTCTCTCTCCCTGTCACCCCCCTCTCTCTCTCTCTCTCCCTGTCACCCCCCCTCTCTCTCTCTCCCTGTCACCCCTCCCTCTCTCTCCCTGTCACCCCTCTCTCTCTCCCTGTCACCCCTCTCTCCCTGTCACCCTCCCTCTCTCTCCCTGTCACCCCCCTCTCTCTCTCTCTCTCTCTCTCCCTGTCACCTCTCTCTCTCTCTCTCTCTCTCTCCCTGTCACCCCCCCCTCTCTCTCTCCCTGTCACCCCCCTCTCTCTCTCTCTTTGTCACCCCCCTCTCTCTCTCTATCTTCCTGTCACCCCTCCTCTCTCTCTCTCCCTGTCACCCCCTCTCTCTCCCTCCCTGTCACCCCCTCTCTCCCTGACACCCCCCTCTCTCTCTCTCTCTCTCTCCCTGTCACCCCCCTCTCTCTCCCTGTCACCCCCCCTCTTTCTGTCACCCCCTCACTCTCTCTGTCACCCCCCTCTCTCTGTTTGTCACCCCCCCTCTCTCTCTGTCACCTCCCCCCCTCTCTCTCTCTGTAATGTTCTGGTACCTCTGGTACCCTTGTTTCCACCTTTCTCGCTTACTAATTGCGTCCCATCTTGTTATTCAAGAGACGCATACACCTTTAAGACCGGATGACATCATTGCTGAGCGCCGCTCTGAGCGGCTATTTCAATCGCCGGCTTTCTCTCAGTCATCGCTCGTTCAAACCACATGTTCACCGCACCTTCTCCTGTGAAGTCGGAGCTGCTGGCATTTCCCTTTGCTGAATTGAAGCCGGAAACTCGCTGCTGATCCGTATCTCGCTACGGGATCACCTCTCACTATTGGACTCTATCATTACTAACCTATCTAAGTGATAAGTACCCCACAGGGGATTCCTTACTAACTACACTCCTAGTGTCATCTACTACAAATACCAGGACTATCTGTATCTATCTATCTCCTATCATCTGCATAGACTGTTAGCTCTTGGGACTACCTTCAACTATCCTTGCACTAGGTTACTCTGTTTAAGTATACTCCATCTGTGTCCTCTTACCATCTGCACTATACTTGACATCAGAACCTATCTGCTATTATCACCCCCTGCAACTCTCCTTACTACTCCTAAGTGCTCACCATACAAATAGCCTGTCTCTGATCTATACTTCTCATATATGCTATCCCTCCATTAAGACATTCTGATTGAGTATGTATATTGCATAACAGGCTGTGCACGGTGATGAAGTCCTGAGAGTTGGATATGTTTGTTCAACAGAATCTCTACAAGGCTACTGAGTGTAATAATTCTGCAGCTGTAAATCCATCCACTAACAAAATCGCATGAACGTTACAGATTGAACGAGCCATTAAAAAAAATATGGATTCAGCAGAGTTACCCACTCATGTACTACAATTAAAACAGCAAGTAGATGCATTGATCCTTGCGCTTACAGAGGTACAAAAGGAAAATCTGGCCTTGAAACAGCAGGTTGGCCGTCTCACACAGCTTTCTACTGCTCAGCCCCGTGAACCTAAGATAAACCCTCCTCTAGTGTTTTCTGGTGATCGGAGCAAATTCCGTGAATTTAAAAACGCACGTCGATTGCTTTTTCTGTTAAAACCTCTAACCTATACCACTGACCAAATTAAGGTTTGTACCACTATCTCCTATTTGACGGGTGAACCCCGGGCCTGGGCAGATGCTCTCTTTGAGAAGGATGACCCACTCCTTAATTCATACCCTTTATTCCTAGCACAACTTGCTAGTTTATATGAAGACCCCAATAAGCAGAGTACTGCTGATACCCAATTAAGGACCTTAAAACAAGGAAGGAGACCTGTTGAAGATTTTGTGGCAAATTTTAAAAGATGGTCCCCTGATTCAGGGTGGAACGACACATCCCTGCGAACGCAGTTTAGACTCGGCCTATCTGAGGCCGTAAAAGACGAGCTCGCCCGAGCGGATTTACCTGGCACCCTAGAGGGACTGATACAGACCAGTATCAATATTGACAGACGACTACGAGAAAGAAAGGCTGAGAAGATGGGCTCACCATTATCCAGTCCTTCTCGGATGTTGCCTGCTGACCCTACTCCTATGGAAGTAGGAATGATACGCCCACCTCTGTCCCTTTCTGAACGTGCCAGGAGGAAAACCGAACATCTCTGCATGTACTGCGCATCCCCGAATCATTTGATAAGCGGCTGTCCCCTTGTCCGCAGAAAAGAGGGTGAGTGTTCAAATGTCTTGCTAGGGGGACTTACAACTTCCTTTTCTAATCCTTATCTTTTTGTTCAGTTAACATTGCAGTGGGACCAAACTAGGATCACCACCAAGGCTATGATCGACACAGGATCTTGTGGGAACTACATTGACATTTGTTTTGTCTCCCTTAATAAAATACCTATTGTTTCAAAACCAAAACCTGTCTCCGTTAGTTTTATTAACGGTACCCCTTTATCCTCCGGTCCTATCACCAGTCAAACTCAGGCACTCCTTGTAACTGCTGACGAATCTCATGTGGAGACCACCACCTTTGATGTATTAACTTCACCACATTTTCCAATCATTTTGGGACTTCCCTGGTTACACATACATCAACCAATCATCGATTGGAAAACCAGAACGCTAGCCTTTTCTTCTCACTATTGTGAAACGACGTGTAATCTCCCCACATATGATAGGATCCTGTCTGTAGTTCCGGATAACATTATACCCAAGTGTTATCAGGATTTATCGGAGGTTTTCCTTGAGAAAAACGCTCAAATGTTGCCTCCCCATAGGGACTATGATTGTTGTATCGATCTACTCCCTAATAGCAAGTTGCCTTTTGGTCATGTCTATCCCCTTTCACAGGATGAACTCTCTCATCTTAAGGAGTATCTGGATGAGAACTTGGCAAAAGGATTCATCCGACCTTCTACTTCCTCCACTGCTGCTGGACTCTTCTTTGTCCGCAATAAGGATTCTAGTCTTAGGCCTATCATTGATTTCAGACAATTAAATGCCATTACAATAAAGGATCGTTATCCTTTACCTCTTATTCCTGAACTTATCGAACAGGTGCGTGGAGCTTCTTTCTTTTCAAAATTGGACCTAAAAGGGGCATACAATTTAATTAGAATCCGTAAAGGGGATGAATGGAAGACGGCTTTCAGAACCAGATACGGACTGATGAGTACCTTGTGATGCCATTTGGGCTATGTAATGCCCCCGCAGCTTTCCAACGTTTTATAAATGAGATATTCAGAGACTTGCTTGATGTTTGTGTTGTAGTATATTTAGACGATATACTTATCTATTCCCATACCTTACCTGAGCACATAAAACATGTGAGACTTGTGTTGTCAAGACTACTTGCACATAACTTATATGTTAAATCAACAAAATGTTTATTTCACAAAGAGGAAGTACTATTCCTAGGATATATTATATCTAAAAATGGAATCAAAATGGACATGAGCAAAATATCCTGCATTCTGGATTGGCCTGTGCCTACCACTCGCAAAGCATTACAAAGGTTCCTAGGATTCTCTAACTACTACAGGAAATTCATTAAGAACTTCTCTGCGATTGTGAAACCTCTCACACAACTCACAAGCACGAAAAAACCATTCAATTGGTCAAAAGAAGCAAATGGAGCATTCTGTCTACTGAAATCAAGCTTTACTACTGCCCCCATACTATGCCATCCAGACCCATCCCTCCAATATATCTTGGAGGTAGATGCGTCAAATATGGCAGTAGGAGCAGTTCTCTCACAACGACCAACAAACACCTCACCTCTTCACCCAGTTGCTTTCTTCTCAAAGTCATTAAGCAGCCCTGAGGTGAACTACCCAGTAGGTGAGAAGGAGTTACTAGCCATAAAACTGGCGTTAGAGAATTGGAGACATCTACTTGAGGGTACTCAATTGCCAATCCTGATATATACTGATCACAAAAACCTTCAATACCTTCAGACAAATAGAACTCTTTCCCACCGGCAGGTACGGTGGTCGTTATTCTTTCTGAGATTTAATTCTTTAGTGACCTACACGCCTGCAGAAAAAAATAAAAAAGCGGATGCGCTTTCACGACTAGCCGAGAAAGATTGCACAGAGGTTCCCTCAGTTCCTATAATACCACTTGAACGTATTGTCGGTGTCGTTCGTTCCTTGAAGGAGGAGATTTTGCATAGCATAGGACTGCATTCACCTCCACCACAACTAACTACTGACGCAGAAGGCTTCCTCTACTACAACGATAAATTATATATACCCCCTACTATGCGAACCAAGATCTTGCAACTGTCGCATGACGTACCTATGGCAGGACATATGGGTATGACTAAAACTTTCAATCTACTTACTAGGCAGTTTTGGTGGCCAGACATGAAGACAACTGTAAAAAAGTTTGTTTCATCTTGTGATATATGTGCAAGGTCTAAAATTGACAACACGAAACCATCGGGGTTACTTTGTAGTTTACCGATACCCCAGGTTCCGTGGGAAGTGGTATCCTTAGACTTCATAGTGGAACTACCACCTTCCAAAGGATTCAACACCATCTTGGTTTCAGTGGACCATCTGACCAAGATGGCACATTTCACTCCGATCCGGAAACTACCTTCATCCAAACAAACAGCGGAATTACTTGTGAAACATGTCTTTAAGTTACATGGTATTCCAAAAACACTGCTGTCTGACCGTGGTTCACAATTCATCTCAAAGTTTTGGCTAGCTCTATGTCAGATACTACGAATAGAGCATAAACTTACTTCTCCCTACCACCCTCAGACCAACGGACAGACAGAGAGAGTTAACCAGTGCATTGAGCAGTATCTGCGTTGCTATACTTCGTACCTACAGGACGATTGGGCAGATCTCCTCCCGCTGGCGGAATTCGCCTATAACAACGCGACTCATAGCACTACTAAACAAAGTCCATTCTACTTAAATTATGGGTTTCATCCCACACTCCTTCCACCACGTATTTTGCCATCAAGTAATCCAGTGGCATCTGATTATCTTACCCAGATAAAGGATTCTCTGGGATTACTCAACAATACCATATCACATGCTCATAGACAACAAAAGAGGTACTACGACCTCCGTAGGAAACCCTCTCTCCAATATGCCATTGGGGATCTTGTTTGGCTTTCTACAATAAATCTGAGATTAAAGATCCCTAGTAAGAAACTTGGACCTCTATTCCTGGGACCTTTCCCAATACAGAAGCTTATTGGAAAAGCAGCTGTACAACTCACATTACCAACAGACCTCAAGATACATCCCATCTTCCATGTGTCCCTACTGAAGCCCCATGTTCCTAACCAAGGAATAAGGCCTACTATCTCACCTCCACCTCCTGTACAAGTGGAAGGTGGAGAAGAATTTGAGATAAAGGAGATTTTGGATTCCCGTATCCATAGAAGAAAACTACAGTATCTAGTACGTTGGAAGAACTATGGGCCCCAAGATGACACCTGGCTGGACACCTCTGATATACATGCCCCTAGACTGATTCGCAATTTCCACTCGAAATATCCAGAGAAACCAGTTCTAGAGGCCTTCCGGAGCCGGCCTTAAGGGGGGGGTACTGTAATGTTCTGGTACCTCTGGTACCCTTGTTTCCACCTTTCTCGCTTACTAATTGCGTCCCATCTTGTTATTCAAGAGACGCATACACCTTTAAGACCGGATGACATCATTGCTGAGCGCCGCTATGAGCGGCTATTTCAATCGCCGGCTTTCTCTCACTCATTGCTCGTTCAAACCACATGTTCACCGCACTTTCTCCTGTGAAGTCGGAGCTGCTGGCATTTTCCTTTGCTGAACTGAAGCCGGAACCTCGCTGCTGATCCGTATCTCGCTACGGGATCACCTCTCACTATTGGACTCTATCATTACTAACCTATCTAAGTGATAAGTACCCCACAGGGGATTCCTTACTAACTACACTCCTACTGTCATCTACTACAAATACCAGGACTATCTGTATCTATCTATCTCCTATCATCTGCATAGACTGTTAGCTCTTGGGACTATCTTCAACTATCCTTGCACTAGGTTACTCTGTCTAAGTATACTCCATCTGTGTCCTCTTACCATCTGCACTATACTTGGCATCATAACCTATCTGCTATTATCACCACCTGCAACTCTCCTTACTACTCCTAAGTGCTCACCATACAAATAGCCTGTCTCTCATCTATACTTCTCATATATGCTATCCCTCCATTAAGACATTCTGATTGAGTATGTATATTGCATAACAGGCTGTGCACGGTGATGAAGTCCTGAGAGTTGGATATGTTTGTTCAACAGAATCTCTACAAGGCTACTGAGTGTAATAATTCTGCAACTGTAGATCCATCCACTAACAAAATCGCATGAACGTTACACTCTCTCTCTGTCATCCCCTCTCTCTGTGTCTGTCACCCCCCTTCTCTCTCTCTCTCTCTCTTTGCCACCCCCCTCTCTCTCTCTGTCTGTCACCCCCTCTCTCTCTCTCTCTGTCTGTCACCCCCTCTCTCCCTCTGTCTGTCACCGCCCCCCTCTCTCTCTCTCTCTGTTTGTCACCCCCCCTCTCTCTCTCTCTGTCACCCCCCTCTCTCTCTCTGTCACCCCCCTCTCTCTCTCTCTGTCACCCCCCCTCTCTCTCTGTCACCCCCCTCTCTCTGTCTGTCACCCCCCCTCTCTCTCTCTCACCCCCTCTCTCTCTCTCTGTCTGTCACCCCCTCTCTCTCTGTCTGTCACCCCCCTCTCTCTCTCTCCCTGTCACCCCGCTCTCTCTCTCCCTGTCACCCCCTCTCTCTCTCCCTGTCACCCCTCTCTCTCTCCCTGTCACCCCCCTCTCTCTCTCCCTGTCACCCCCTCTCTCTCCCTGTCACCCCTCTCTCCCTGTCACCCTCCCTCTCTCTCCCTGTCACCCCCTCTCTCTCTCTCTCTCCCTGTCACCCCCCTCTCTCCCTGTCAACCCCCTCTCTCCCTGTCACCCTCCCTCTCTCTCCCTGTCACCCCCCCTCTCTCTCTCTCTCTCTCTCTCTCCCTGTCACCTCTCTCTCTCTCTCCCTGTCACCCCCCCCCCTCTCTCTCTCCCTGTCACCCCCCTCTCTCTCTCTCTTTGTCACCCCCCTCTCTCTCTCTCTTCCTGTCACCCCTCCTCTCTCTCTCTCCCTGTCACCCCCTCTCGCTCCCTCCCTGTCACCCCCTCTCTCCCTGACACCCCCCCTCTCTCTCACTCTCCCTGTCACCCCCCTCTCTCTCCCTGTCACCCCCCCTCTTTCTGTCACCCCCTCACTTTCTCTGTCACCCCCCTCTCTCTCTGTTTGTCACCCCCCCTCTCTCTCTGTCACCTCCCCCCCTCTCTCTCTCTGTAATGTTCTGGTACCTCTGGTACCCTTGTTTCCACCTTTCTCGCTTACTAATTGCGTCTCATCTTGTTATTCAAGAGACGCATACACCTTTAAGACCGGATGACATCATTGCTGAGCGCCGCTATGAGCGGCTATTTCAATCGCCGGCTTTCTCTCAGTCATCGCTCGTTCAAACCACATGTTCACCGCACCTTCTCCTGTGAAGTCGGAGCTGCTGGCATTTCCCTTTGCTGAACTGAAGCCGGAAACTCGCTGCTGATCCGTATCTCGCTACGGGATCACCTCTCACTATTGGACTCTATCATTACTAACCTATCTAAGTGATAAGTACCCCACAGGGGATTCCTTACTAACTACACTCCTACTGTCATCTACTACAAATACCAGGACTATCTGTATCTATCTACCTCCTATCATCTGCATAGACTGTTAGCTCTTGGGACTACCTTCAACTATCCTTGCACTAGGTTACTCTGTCTAAGTATACTCCATCTGTGTCCTCTTACCATCTGCACTATACTTGACATCAGAACCTATCTGCTATTATCACCACCTGCAACTCTCCTTACTACTCCTAAGTGCTCACCATACAAATAGCCTGTCTCTCATCTATACTTCTCATATATGCTATCCCTCCATTAAGACATTCTGATTGAGTATGTATATTGCATAACAGGCTGTGCACGGTGATGAAGTCCTGAGAGTTGGATATGTTTGTTCAACAGAATCTCTACAAGGCTACTGAGTGTAATAATTCTGCAGCTGTAAATCCATCCACTAACAAAATCGCATGAACGTTACACTCTCTCTCTGTCATCCCCTCTCTCTCTGTCTGTCACCCCCTCTCTCTCTCTCTCTCTCTTTGCCACCCCCCCTCTCTCTCTCTCTGTCTGTCACCCCCTCTCTCTCTCTGTCTGTCACCCCCCTCTCTCCCTCTGTCTGTCACCGCCCCCCTCTCTCTCTCTCTCTCTGTCTGTCAACCCCCCCTCTCTCTCTGTCTGTCAACCCCCCCTCTCTCTCTCTGTCACCATCCTCTCTCTCTCTGTCACCCCCCTCTCTCTCTCTCTGTCACCCCCCCCTCTCTCTCTCTCTCTGTCACCCCCTCTCTCTGTCTGTCACCCCCCCTCTCTCTCTGTCACCCCCTTCTCTCTCTCTCCCTGTCACCCCGCTCTCTCTCTCCCTGTCACCCCGCTCTCTCTCTCCCTGTCACCCCCTCTCTCTCTCCCTGTCACCCCCATCTCTCTCTCCCTGTCACCCCCCTCTCTCTCCCTGTCACCCCCCTCTCTCTCTCCCTGTCACCCCCCTCTCTCTCTCCCTGTCACCCCTCTCTCTCTCCCTGTCACCCCCCTCTCTCTCTCCCTGTCACCCTCCCTCTCTCTCCCTGTCACCCCCCTCTCTCTCTCTCTCCCTGTCACCCCCCCTCTCTCTCTCTCTCTCTCCCTGTCACCCCTCCCTCTCTCTCCCTGTCACCCCTCTCTCCCTGTCACCCTCCCTCTCTCTCCCTGTCACCCCCCCCTCTCTCTCTCCCTGTCACCTCTCTCTCTCTCTCTCCCTGTCACCCCCCCCTCTCTCTCTCCCTGTCACCCCCCTCTCTCTCTCTCTTTGTCACCCCCCTCTCTCTCTCTCTTCCTGTCACCCCTCCTCTCTCTCTCTCCCTGACACCCCCCCCTCTCTCTCTCTCTCCCTGTCACCCCCCCTCTCTCTCCCTGTCACCCCCCTCTCTCTCTGTTTGTCACCCCCCCTCTCTCTCTGTCACCTCCCCCCCTCTCTCTCTCTGTAATGTTCTGGTACCTCTGGTACCCTTGTTTCCACCTTTCTCGCTTACTAATTGCGTCCCATCTTGTTATTCAAGAGACGCATACACCTTTAAGACCGGATGACATCATTGCTGAGCGCCGCTATGAGCGGCTATTTCAATTGCCGGCTTTCTCTCAGTCATCGCTCGTTCAAACCACATGTTCACCGCACCTTCTCCTGTGAAGTCGGAGCTGCTGGCATTTCCCT
Organism: Pelophylax lessonae; assembly: GCF_965119305.1. Classification (NCBI taxonomy): domain Eukaryota; kingdom Metazoa; phylum Chordata; class Amphibia; order Anura; family Ranidae; genus Pelophylax; species Pelophylax lessonae. The sequence continues at coordinate 560,095,596 of NC_138772.1, read as the reverse complement.
TTGCTGAACTGAAGCCGGAAACTCGCTGCTGATCCGTATCTCGCTACGGGATCACCTCTCACTATTGGACTCTATCATTACTAACCTATCTAAGTGATAAGTACCCCACAGGGGATTCCTTACTAACTACACTCCTACTGTCATCTACTACAAATACCAGGACTATCTGTATCTATCTATCTCCTATCATCTGCATAGACTGTTAGCTCTTGGGACTACCTTCAACTATCCTTGCACTAGGTTACTCTGTTTAAGTATACTCCATCTGTGTCCTCTTACCATCTGCACTATACTTGACATCAGAACCTATCTGCTATTATCACCCCCTGCAACTCTCCTTACTACTCCTAAGTGCTCACCATACAAATAGCCTGTCTCTGATCTATACTTCTCATATATGCTATCCCTCCATTAAGACATTCTGATTGAGTATGTATATTGCATAACAGGCTGTGCACGGTGATGAAGTCCTGAGAGTTGGATATGTTTGTTCAACAGAATCTCTACAAGGCTACTGAGTGTAATAATTCTGCAGCTGTAAATCCATCCACTAACAAAATCGCATGAACGTTACAGATTGAACGAGCCATTAAAAAAAATATGGATTCAGCAGAGTTACCCACTCATGTACTACAATTAAAACAGCAAGTAGATGCATTGATCCTTGCGCTTACAGAGGTACAAAAGGAAAATCTGGCCTTGAAACAGCAGGTTGGCCGTCTCACACAGCTTTCTACTGCTCAGCCCCGTGAACCTAAGATAAACCCTCCTCTAGTGTTTTCTGGTGATCGGAGCAAATTCCGTGAATTTAAAAACGCATGTCGATTGCTTTTTCTGTTAAAACCTCTAACCTATACCACTGACCAAATTAAGGTTTGTACCACTATCTCCTATTTGACGGGTGAACCCCGGGCCTGGGCAGATGCTCTCTTTGAGAAGGATGACCCACTCCTTAATTCATACCCTTTATTCCTAGCACAACTTGCTAGTTTATATGAAGACCCCAATAAGCAGAGTACTGCTGATACCCAATTAAGGACCTTAAAACAAGGAAGGAGACCTGTTGAAGATTTTGTGGCAAATTTTAAAAGATGGTCCCCTGATTCAGGGTGGAACGACACATCCCTGCGAACGCAGTTTAGACTCGGCCTATCTGAGGCCGTAAAAGACGAGCTCGCCCGAGCGGATTTACCTGGCACCCTAGAGGGACTGATACAGACCAGTATCAATATTGACAGACGACTACGAGAAAGAAAGGCTGAGAAGATGGGCTCACCATTATCCAGTCCTTCTCGGATGTTGCCTGCTGACCCTACTCCTATGGAAGTAGGAATGATACGCCCACCTCTGTCCCTTTCTGAACGTGCCAGGAGGAAAACCGAACATCTCTGCATGTACTGCGCGCATCCCCGGATCATTTGTAAGCGGCTGTCCCCTTGTCCGCAGAAAAGAGGGTGAGTGTTCAAATGTCTTGCTAGGGGGACTTACAACTTCCTTTTCTAATCCTTATCTTTTTGTTCAGTTAACATTGCAGTGGGACCAAACTAGGATCACCACCAAGGCTATGATCGACACAGGATCTTGTGGGAACTACATTGACATTTGTTTTGTCTCCCTTAATAAAATACCTATTGTTTCAAAACCAAAACCTGTCTCCGTTAGTTTTATTAACGGTACCCCTTTATCCTCCGGTCCTATCACCAGTCAAACTCAGGCACTCCTTGTAACTGCTGACGAATCTCATGTGGAGACCACCACCTTTGATGTATTAACTTCACCACATTTTCCAATCATTTTGGGATTTCCCTGGTTACACATACATCAACCAATCATCGATTGGAAAACAAGAACGCTAGCCTTTTCTTCTCACTATTGTGAAACGACGTGTAATCTCCCCACATATGATAGGATCCTGTCTGTAGTTCCGGATAACATTATACCCAAGTGTTATCAGGATTTATCGGAGGTTTTCCTTGAGAAAAACGCTCAAATGTTGCCTCCCCATAGGGACTATGATTGTTGTATCGATCTACTCCCTAATAGCAAGTTGCCTTTTGGTCATGTCTATCCTCTTTCACAGGATGAACTCTCTCATCTTAAGGAGTATCTGGATGAGAACTTGGCAAAAGGATTCATCCGACCTTCTACTTCCTCCACTGCTGCTGGACTCTTCTTTGTCCGCAATAAGGATTCTAGTCTTAGGCCTATCATTGATTTCAGACAATTAAATGCCATTACAATAAAGAATCGTTATCCTTTACCTCTTATTCCTGAACTTATCGAACAGGTGCGTGGAGCTTCTTTCTTTTCAAAATTGGACCTAAAAGGGGCATACAATTTAATTCGAATCCGTAAAGGGGATGAATGGAAGACGGCTTTCAGAACCAGATACGGACTGTTTGAGTACCTTGTAATGCCATTTAGGCTATGTAATGCTCCCGCAGCCTTCCAACGTTTTATAAATGAGATATTCAGAGACTTGCTTGATGTTTGTGTTGTAGTATATTTAGACGATATACTTATCTATTCCCATACCTTACCTGAGCACATAAAACATGTGAGACTTGTGTTGTCAAGACTACTTGCACATAACTTATATGTTAAATCAACAAAATGTTTATTTCACAAAGAGGAAGTACTATTCCTAGGATATATTATATCTAAAAATGGAATCAAAATGGACATGAGCAAAATATCCTGCATTCTGGATTGGCCTGTGCCTACCACTCGCAAAGCATTACAAAGGTTCCTAGGATTCTCTAACTACTACAGGAAATTCATTAAGAATTTCTCTGCGATTGTGAAACCTCTCACACAACTCACAAGCACGAAAAAAACATTCAATTGGTCAAAAGAAGCAAATGGAGCATTCTGTCTACTGAAATCAAGCTTTACTACTGCCCCCATACTATGCCATCCAGACCCATCCCTCCAATATATCTTGGAGGTAGATGCGTCAAAAATGGCAGTAGGAGCAGTTCTCTCACAACGACCAACAAACACCTCACCTCTTCACCCAGTTGCTTTCTTCTCAAAGTCATTAAGCAGCCCTGAGGTGAACTACCCAGTAGGTGAGAAGGAGTTACTAGCCATAAAACTGGCGTTAGAGAATTGGAGACATCTACTTGAGGGTACTCAATTGCCAATCCTGATATATACTGATCACAAAAACCTTCAATACCTTCAGACAAATAGAACTCTTTCCCACCGGCAGGTACGGTGGTCGTTATTCTTTCTGAGATTTAATTCTTTAGTGACCTACACGCCTGCAGACAAAAATAAAAAAGCGGATGCGCTTTCACGACTAGCCGAGAAAGATTGCACAGAGGTTCCCTCAGTTCCTATAATACCACTTGAACGTATTGTCGGTGTCGTTCGTTCCTTGAAGGAGGAGATTTTGCATAGCATAGGACTGGACTCACCTTCACCACAATTAACTACTGACGCAGAAGGCTTCCTCTACTACAACGATAAATTATATATACCCCCTACTATGCGAACCAAGATCTTGCAACTGTCGCATGACGTACCTATGGCAGGACATATGGGTATGACTAAAACTTTCAATCTACTTACTAGGCAGTTTTGGTGGCCAGACATGAAGACAACTGTAAAAAAGTTCGTTTCATCTTGTGATATATGTGCAAGGTCTAAAATTGACAACACGAAACCATCGGGGTTACTTTGTAGTTTACCGATACCCCAGGTTCCGTGGGAAGTGGTATCCTTAGACTTCATAGTGGAACTACCACCTTCCAAAGGATTCAACACCATCTTGGTTTCAGTGGACCATCTGACCAAGATGGCACATTTCACTCCGATCCGGAAACTACCTTCATCCAAACAAACAGCGGAATTACTTGTGAAACATGTCTTTAAGTTACATGGTATTCCAAAAACACTGCTGTCTGACCGTGGTTCACAATTCATCTCAAAGTTTTGGCTAGCTCTATGTCAGATACTACGAATAGAGCGTAAACTTACTTCTCCCTACCACCCTCAGACCAACGGACAGACAGAGAGAGTTAACCAGTGCATTGAGCAGTATCTGCGTTGCTATACTTCGTACCTACAGGACGATTGGGCAGATCTCCTCCCGCTGGCGGAATTCGCCTATAACAACGCAACTCATAGCACTACTAAACAAAGTTCATTCTACTTAAATTATGGGTTTCATCCCACACTCCTTCCACCACGTATTTTGCCATCAAGTAATCCAGTGGCATCTGATTATCTTACCCAGATAAAGGATTCTCTGGGATTACTCAACAATACCATATCACATGCTCATAGCCAACAAAAGAGGTACTACGACCTCCGTAGGAAACCCTCTCTCCAATATGCCATTGGGGATCTTGTTTGGCTTTCTACAATAAATCTGAGATTAAAGATCCCTATTAAGAAACTTGGACCTCTATTCCTGGGACCTTTCCCAATACAGAAGCTTATTGGAAAAGCAGCTGTACAACTCACATTACCAACAGACCTCAAGATACATCCCATCTTCCATGTGTCCCTACTGAAGCCCCATGTTCCTAACCAAGGAATAAGGCCTACTATCTCACCTCCACCTCCTGTACAAGTGGAAGGTGGAGAAGAATTTGAGATAAAGGAGATTTTGGATTCCCGTATCCATAGAAGAAAACTACAGTATCTAGTACGTTGGAAGAACTATGGGCCCCAAGATGACACCTGGCTGGATACCTCCGATATACATGCCCCTAGACTGATTCGCAATTTCCACTCGAAATATCCAGAGAAACCAGTTCTAGAGGCCTTCCGGAGCCGGCCTTAAGGGGGGGGTACTGTAATGTTTTGGTACCTCTGGTACCATTGTTTCCACCTTTCTCGCTTACTAATTGCGTCCCATCTTGTTATTCAAGAGACGCATACACCTTTAAGACCGGATGACATCATTGCTGAGCGCCGCTATGAGCGGCTATTTCAATCGCCGGCTTTCTCTCACTCATTGCTCGTTCAAACCACATGTTCACCGCACTTTCTCCTGTGAAGTCGGAGCTGCTGGCATTTTCCTTTGCTGAACTGAAGCCGGAACCTCGCTGCTGATCCGTATCTCGCTACGGGATCACCTCTCACTATTGGACTCTATCATTACTAACCTATCTAAGTGATAAGTACCCCACAGGGGATTCCTTACTAACTACACTCCTACTGTCATCTACTACAAATACCAGGACTATCTGTATCTATCTATCTCCTATCATCTGCATAGACTGTTAGCTCTTGGGACTACCTTCAACTAACCTTGCACTAGGTTACTCTGTCTAAGTATACTCCATCTGTGTCCTCTTACCATCTGCACTATACTTGACATCAGAACCTATCTGCTATTATCACCACCTGCAACTCTCCTTACTACTTCTAAGTGCTCACCATACAAATAGCCTGTCTCTCATCTATACTTCTCATATATGCTATCCCTCCATTAAGACATTCTGATTGAGTATGTATATTGCATAAAAGGCTGTGCACGGTGATGAAGTCCTGAGAGTTGGATATGTTTGTTCAACAGAATCTCTACAAGGCTACTGAGTGTAATAATTCTGCAGCTGTAAATCCATCCACTAACAAAATCACATGAACGTTACACTCTCTCTCTGTCATCCCCTCTCTCTGTGTCTGTCACCCCCCCCTCTCTCTCTCTCTCTTTGCCACCCCCCCTCTCTCTCTCTCTCTCTCTGTCTGTCACCCCCCTCTCTCCCTCTGTCTGTCACTGCCCCCCTCTCTCTCTCTCTCTCTGTTTGTCACCCCCCCCTCTCTCTCTCTGTCACCCCCCTCTCTCTCTCTGTCACCCCCCTCTCTCTCTCTCTGTCACCCCCCTCTCTCTCTGTCACCCCCCTCTCTCTGTCTGTCACCCCCCCTCTCTCTCTCTCACCCCCTCTCTCTCTCTGTCTGTCACCCCCTCTCTCTCTGTCTGTCACCCCCCTCTCTATCTCTCCCTGTCACCCCGCTCTCTCTCTCCCTGTCACCCCCTCTCTCTCTCCCTGTCACCCCTCTCTCTCTCCCTGTCACCCCCCTCTCTCTCTCCCTGTCACCCCCCTCTCTCTCTCCCTGTCACCCCCTCTCTCTCCCTGTCACCCCTCTCTCCCTGTCACCCTCCCTCTCTCTCCCTGTCACCCCCCTCTCTCTCTCTCTCTCCCTGTCACCCCCCCTCTCTCTCTCTCTCTCTCCCTGTCACCCCTCCCTCTCTCTCCCTGTCACCCCTCTCTCCCTGTCACCCTCCCTCTCTCTCCCTGTCACCCCCCTCTCTCTCTCTCCCTGTCACCTCTCTCTCTCTCTCTCTCTCCCTGTCACCCCCCCCTCTCTCTCTCCCTGTCACCCCCCTCTCTCTCTCTCTTTGTCACCCCCCTCTCTCTCTCTCTTCCTGTCACCCCTCCTCTCTCTCTCTCCCTGACACCCCCCCTCTCTCTCTCTCTCTCTCTCTCCCTGTCACCCCCCTCTCTCTCCCTGTCACCCCCCTCTCTCTCTGTTTGTCACCCCCCCTCTCTCTCTGTCACCTCCCCCCCTCTCTCTCTCTGTAATGTTCTGGTACCTCTGGTACCCTTGTTTCCACCTTTCTCGCTTACTAATTGCGTCCCATCTTGTTATTCAAGAGACGCATACACCTTTAAGACCGGATGACATCATTGCTGAGCGCCGCTATGAGCGGCTATTTCAATTGCCGGCTTTCTCTCAGTCATCGCTCGTTCAAACCACATGTTCACCGCACCTTCTCCTGTGAAGTCGGAGCTGCTGGCATTTCCCTTTGCTGAACTGAAGCCGGAAACTCGCTGCTGATCCGTATCTCGCTACGGGATCACCTCTCACTATTGGACTCTATCATTACTAACCTATCTAAGTGATAAGTACCCCACAGGGGATTCCTTACTAACTACACTCCTACTGTCATCTACTACAAATACCAGGACTATCTGTATCTATCTATCTCCTATCATCTGCATAGACTGTTAGCTCTTGGGACTACCTTCAACTATCCTTGCACTAGGTTACTCTGTTTAAGTATACTCCATCTGTGTCCTCTTACCATCTGCACTATACTTGACATCAGAACCTATCTGCTATTATCACCCCCTGCAACTCTCCTTACTACTCCTAAGTGCTCACCATACAAATAGCCTGTCTCTGATCTATACTTCTCATATATGCTATCCCTCCATTAAGACATTCTGATTGAGTATGTATATTGCATAACAGGCTGTGCACGGTGATGAAGTCCTGAGAGTTGGATATGTTTGTTCAACAGAATCTCTACAAGGCTACTGAGTGTAATAATTCTGCAGCTGTAAATCCATCCACTAACAAAATCGCATGAACGTTACAGATTGAACGAGCCATTAAAAAAAATATGGATTCAGCAGAGTTACCCACTCATGTACTACAATTAAAACAGCAAGTAGATGCATTGATCCTTGCGCTTACAGAGGTACAAAAGGAAAATCTGGCCTTGAAACAGCAGGTTGGCCGTCTCACACAGCTTTCTACTGCTCAGCCCCGTGAACCTAAGATAAACCCTCCTCTAGTGTTTTCTGGTGATCGGAGCAAATTCCGTGAATTTAAAAACGCATGTCGATTGCTTTTTCTGTTAAAACCTCTAACCTATACCACTGACCAAATTAAGGTTTGTACCACTATCTCCTATTTGACGGGTGAACCCCGGGCCTGGGCAGATGCTCTCTTTGAGAAGGATGACCCACTCCTTAATTCATACCCTTTATTCCTAGCACAACTTGCTAGTTTATATGAAGACCCCAATAAGCAGAGTACTGCTGATACCCAATTAAGGACCTTAAAACAAGGAAGGAGACCTGTTGAAGATTTTGTGGCAAATTTTAAAAGATGGTCCCCTGATTCAGGGTGGAACGACACATCCCTGCGAACGCAGTTTAGACTCGGCCTATCTGAGGCCGTAAAAGACGAGCTCGCCCGAGCGGATTTACCTGGCACCCTAAAGGGACTGATACAGACCAGTATCAATATTGACAGACGACTACGAGAAAGAAAGGCTGAGAAGATGGGCTCACCATTATCCAGTCCTTCTCGGATGTTGCCTGCTGACCCTACTCCTATGGAAGTAGGAATGATACGCCCACCTCTGTCCCTTTCTGAACGTGCCAGGAGGAAAACCGAACATCTCTGCATGTACTGCGCATCCCCGGATCATTTGATAAGCGGCTGTCCCCTTGTCCGCAGAAAAGAGGGTGAGTGTTCAAATGTCTTGCTAGGGGGACTTACAACTTCCTTTTCTAATCCTTATCTTTTTGTTCAGTTAACATTGCAGTGGGACCAAACTAGGATCACCACCAAGGCTATGATCGACACAGGATCTTGTGGGAACTACATTGACATTTGTTTTGTCTCCCTTAATAAAATACCTATTGTTTCAAAACCAAAACCTGTCTCCGTTAGTTTTATTAACGGTACCCCTTTATCCTCCGGTCCTATCACCAGTCAAACTCAGGCACTCCTTGTAACTGCTGACGAATCTCATGTGGAGACCACCACCTTTGATGTATTAACTTCACCACATTTTCCAATCATTTTGGGATTTCCCTGGTTACACATACATCAACCAATCATCGATTGGAAAACAAGAACGCTAGCCTTTTCTTCTCACTGTTGTGAAACGACGTGTAATCTCCCCACATATGATAGGATCCTGTCTGTAGTTCCGGATAACATTATACCCAAGTGTTATCAGGATTTATCGGAGGTTTTCCTTGAGAAAAACGCTCAAATGTTGCCTCCCCATAGGGACTATGATTGTTGTATCGATCTACTCCCTAATAGCAAGTTGCCTTTTGGTCATGTCTATCCTCTTTCACAGGATGAACTCTCTCATCTTAAGGAGTATCTGGATGAGAACTTGGCAAAAGGATTCATCCGACCTTCTACTTCCTCCACTGCTGCTGGACTCTTCTTTGTCCGCAATAAGGATTCTAGTCTTAGGCCTATCATTGATTTCAGACAATTAAATGCCATTACAATAAAGGATCGTTATCCTTTACCTCTTATTCCTGAACTTATCGAACAGGTGCGTGGAGCTTCTTTCTTTTCAAAATTGGACCTAAAAGGAGCATACAATTTAATTTGAATCCGTAAAGGGGATGAATGGAAGACGGCTTTCAGAACCAGATACGGACTGTTTGAGTACCTTGTGATGCCATTTGGGCTATGTAATGCTCCCGCAGCCTTCCAACGTTTTATAAATGAGATATTCAGAGACTTGCTTGATGTTTGTGTTGTAGTATATTTAGACGATATACTTATCTATTCCCATACCTTACCTGAGCACATAAAACATGTGAGACTTGTGTTGTCAAGACTACTTGCACATAACTTATATGTTAAATCAACAAAATGTTTATTTCACAAAGAGGAAGTACTATTCCTAGGATATATGATATCTAAAAATGGAATCAAAATGGACATGAGCAAAATATCCTGCATTCTGGATTGGCCTGTGCCTACCACTCGCAAAGCATTACAAAGGTTCCTAGGATTCTCTAACTACTACAGGAAATTCATTAAGAATTTCTCTGCGATTGTGAAACCTCTCACACAACTCACAAGCACGAAAAAACCATTCAATTGGTCAAAAGAAGCAAATGGAGCATTCTGTCTACTGAAATCAAGCTTTACTACTGCCCCCATACTATGCCATCCAGACCCATCCCTCCAATATATCTTGGAGGTAGATGCGTCAAATATGGCAGTAGGAGCAGTTCTCTCACAACGACCAACAAACACCTCACCTCTTCACCCAGTTGCTTTCTTCTCAAAGTCATTAAGCAGCCCTGAGGTGAACTACCCAGTAGGTGAGAAGGAGTTACTAGCCATAAAACTGGCGTTAGAGAATTGGAGACATCTACTTGAGGGTACTCAATTGCCAATCCTGATATATACTGATCACAAAAACCTTCAATACCTTCAGACAAATAGAACTCTTTCCCACCGGCAGGTACGGTGGTCGTTATTCTTTCTGAGATTTAATTCTTTAGTGACCTACACGCCTGCAGACAAAAATAAAAAAGCGGATGCGCTTTCACGACTAGCCGAGAAAGATTGCACAGAGGTTCCCTCAGTTCCTATAATACCACTTGAACGTATTGTCGGTGTCGTTCGTTCCTTGAAGGAGGAGATTTTGCATAGCATAGGACTGGATTCACCTTCACCACAATTAACTACTGACGCAGAAGGCTTCCTCTACTACAACGATAAATTATATATACCCCCTACTATGCGAACCAAGGTCTTGCAACTGTCGCATGACGTACCTATGGCAGGACATATGGGTATGACTAAAACTTTCAATCTACTTACTAGGCAGTTTTGGTGGCCAGACATGAAGACAACTGTAAAAAAGTTTGTTTCATCTTGTGATATATGTGCAAGGTCTAAAATTGACAACACGAAACCATCGGGGTTACTTTGTAGTTTACCGATACCCCAGGTTCCGTGGGAAGTGGTATCCTTAGACTTCATAGTGGAACTACCACCTTCCAAAGGATTCAACACCATCTTGGTTTCAGTGGACCATCTGACCAAGATGGCACATTTCACTCCGATCCGGAAACTAACTTCATCCAAACAAACAGCGGAATTACTTGTGAAACATGTCTTTAAGTTACATGGTATTCCAAAAACACTGCTGTCTGACCGTGGTTCACAATTCATCTCAAAGTTTTGGCTAGCTCTATGTCAGATACTACGAATAGAGCGTAAACTTACTTCTCCCTACCACCCTCAGACCAACGGACAGACAGAGAGAGTTAACCAGCGCATTGAGCAGTATCTGCGTTGCTATACTTCGTACCTACAGGACAATTGGGCAGATCTCCTCCCGCTGGCGGAATTCGCCTATAACAACGCGACTCATAGCACTACTAAACAAAGTCCATTCTACTTAAATTATGGGTTTCATTCCACACTCCTTCCACCACGTATTTTGCCATCAAGTAATCCAGTGGCATCTGATTATCTTACCCAGATAAAGGATTCTCTGGGATTACTCAACAATACCATATCACATGCTCATAGCCAACAAAAGAGGTACTACGACCTCTGTAGGAAACCCTCTCTCCAATATGCCATTGGGGATCTTGTTTGGCTTTCTACAATAAATCTGAGATTAAAGATCCCTAGTAAGAAACTTGGACCTCTATTCCTGGGACCTTTCCCAATACAGAAGCTTATTGGAAAAGCAGCTGTACAACTCACATTACCAACAGACCTCAAGATACATCCCATCTTCCATGTGTCCCTACTGAAGCCCCATGTTCCTAACCAAGGAATAAGGCCTACTATCTCACCTCCACCTCCTGTACAAGTGGAAGGTGGAGAAGAATTTGAGATAAAGGAGATTTTGGATTCCCGTATCCATAGAAGAAAACTACAGTATCTAGTACGTTGGAAGAACTATGGGCCCCAAGATGACACCTGGCTGGATACCTCCGATATACATGCCCCTAGACTGATTCGCAATTTCCACTCGAAATATCCAGAGAAACCAGTTCTAGAGGCCTTCCGGAGCCGGCCTTAAGGGGGGGGTACTGTAATGTTCTGGTACCTCTGGTACCCTTGTTTCCACCTTTCTCGCTTACTAATTGCGTCCCATCTTGTTATTCAAGAGACGCATACACCTTTAAGACCGGATGACATCATTGCTGAGCGCCGCTATGAGCGGCTATTTCAATCACCGGCTTTCTCTCACTCATTGCTCGTTCAAACCACATGTTCACCGCACTTTCTCCTGTGAAGTCGGAGCTGCTGGCATTTTCCTTTGCTGAACTGAAGCCGGAACCTCGCTGCTGATCCGTATCTCGCTACGGGATCACCTCTCACTATTGGACTCTATCATTACTAACCTATCTAAGTGATAAGTACCCCACAGGGGATTCCTTACTAACTACACTCCTACTGTCATCTACTACAAATACCAGGACTATCTGTATCTATCTATCTCCTATCATCTGCATAGACTGTTAGCTCTTGGGACTACCTTCAACTAACCTTGCACTAGGTTACTCTGTCTAAGTATACTCCATCTGTGTCCTCTTACCATCTGCACTATACTTGACATCAGAACCTATCTGCTATTATCACCACCTGTAACTCTCCTTACTACTCCTAAGTGCTCACCATACAAATAGCCTGCCTCTCATCTATACTTCTCATATATGCTATCCCTCCATTAAGACATTCTGATTGAGTATGTATATTGCATAACAGGCTGTGCACGGTGATGAAGTCCTGAGAGTTGGATATGTTTGTTCAACAGAATCTCTACAAGGCTACTGAGTGTAATAATTCTGCAGCTGTAAATACATCCACTAACAAAATCGCATGAACATTACACTCTCTCTCTGTCATCCCCTCTCTCTGTGTCTGTCACCCCCCCCTCTCTCTCTCTCTCTTTGCCACCCCCCCTCTCTCTCTCTCTGTCTGTCACCCCCCTCTCTCTCTCTCTCTGTCTGTCACCCCCCTCTCTCCCTCTGTCTGTCACCGCCCCCCTCTCTCTCTCTCTCTGTTTGTCACCCCCCTCTCTCTCTCTGTCACCCCCCTCTCTCTCTCTGTCACCCCCCTCTCTCTCTCTCTGTCACCCCCCTCTCTCTGTCTGTCACCCCCCCTCTCTCTCTCTCACCCCCTCTCTCTCTCTGTCTGTCACCCCCTCTCTCTCTGTCTGTCACCCCCCCCTCTCTCTCTCCCTGTCACCCCGCTCTCTCTCTCCCTGTCACCCCCTCTCTCTCTCCCTGTCACCCCTCTCTCTCTCCCTGTCACCCCCCTCTCTCTCTCCCTGTCACCCCCCTCTCTCTCTGTCACTCCCTCTCTCTCCCTGTCACCCCTCTCTCCCTGTCACCCTCCCTCTCTCTCCCTGTCACCCCCCCCCTCTCTCTCTCTCTCTCCCTGTCACCCCCCCTCTCTCTCTCTCTCTCTCTCCCTGTCACCCCTCCCTCTCTCTCCCTGTCACCCCTCTCTCTCTCCCTGTCACCCCTCTCTCCCTGTCACCCTCCCTCTCTCTCCCTGTCACCCCCCTCTCTCTCTCTCTCTCTCTCTCTCTCTCTCCCTGTCACCTCTCTCTCTCTCTCTCCCTGTCACCCCCCCCTCTCTCTGTTTGTCACCCCCCCTCTCTCTCTGTCACCTCCCCCCCTCTCTCTCTCTGTAATGTTCTGGTACCTCTGGTACCCTGGTTTCCACCTTTCTCGCTTACTAATTGCGTCCCATCTTGTTATTCAAGAGACGCATACACCTTTAAGACCGGATGACATCATTGCTGAGCGCCGCTATGAGCGGCTATTTCAATCGCCGGCTTTCTCTCAGTTATCGCTCGTTCAAACCACATGTTCACCGCACCTTCTCCTGTGAAGTCGGAGCTGCTGGCATTTCCCTTTGCTGAACTGAAGCCGGAAACTCGCTGCTGATCCGTATCTCGCTACGGGATCACCTCTCACTATTGGACTCTATCATTACTAACCTATCTAAGTGATAAGTACCCCACAGGGGATTCCTTACTAACTACACTCCTACTGTCATCTACTACAAATACCAGGACTATCTGTATCTATCTCCTATCATCTGCATAGACTGTTAGCTCTTGGGACTACCTTCAACTATCCTTGCACTAGGTTACTCTGTTTAAGTATACTCCATCTGTGTCCTCTTACCATCTGCACTATACTTGACATCAGAACCTATCTGCTATTATCACCCCCTGCAACTCTCCTTACTACTCCTAAGTGCTCACCATACAAATAGCCTGTCTCTGATCTATACTTCTCATATATGCTATCCCTCCATTAAGACATTCTGATTGAGTATGTATATTGCATAACAGGCTGTGCACGGTGATGAAGTCCTGAGAGTTGGATATGTTTGTTCAACAGAATCTCTACAAGGCTACTGAGTGTAATAATTCTGCAGCTGTAAATCCATCCACTAACAAAATCGCATGAACGTTACAGATTGAACGAGCCATTAAAAAAAATATGGATTCAGCAGAGTTACCCACTCATGTACTACAATTAAAACAGCAAGTAGATGCATTGATCCTTGCGCTTACAGAGGTACAAAAGGAAAATCTGGCCTTGAAACAGCAGGTTGGCCGTCTCACACAGCTTTCTACTGCTCAGCCCCGTGAACCTAAGATAAACCCTCCTCTAGTGTTTTCTGGTGATCGGAGCAAATTCCGTGAATTTAAAAACGCATGTCGATTGCTTTTTCTGTTAAAACCTCTAACCTATACCACTGACCAAATTAAGGTTTGTACCACTATCTCCTATTTGACGGGTGAACCCCGGGCCTGGGCAGATGCTCTCTTTGAGAAGGATGACCCACTCCTTAATTCATACCCTTTATTCCTAGCACAACTTGCTAGTTTATATGAAGACCCCAATAAGCAGAGTACTGCTGATACCCAATTAAGGACCTTAAAACAAGGAAGGAGACCTGTTGAAGATTTTGTGGCAAATTTTAAAAGATGGTCCCCTGATTCAGGGTGGAACGACACATCCCTGCGAACGCAGTTTAGACTCGGCCTATCTGAGGCCGTAAAAGACGAGCTCGCCCGAGCGGATTTACCTGGCACCCTAGAGGGACTGATACAGACCAGTATCAATATTGACAGACGACTACGAGAAAGAAAGGCTGAGAAGATGGGCTCACCATTATCCAGTCCTTCTCGGATGTTGCCTGCTGACCCTACTCCTATGGAAGTAGGAATGATACGCCCACCTCTGTCCCTTTCTGAACGTGCCAGGAGGAAAACCGAACATCTCTGCATGTACTGCGCATCCCCGGATCATTTGATAAGCGGCTGTCCCCTTGTCCACAGAAAAGAGGGTGAGTGTTCAAATGTCTTGCTAGGGGGACTTACAACTTCCTTTTCTAATCCTTATCTTTTTGTTCAGTTAACATTGCAGTGGGACCAAACTAGGATCACCACCAAGGCTATGATCGACACAGGATCTTGTGGGAACTACATTGACATTTGTTTTGTCTCCCTTAATAAAATACCTATTGTTTCAAAACCAAAACCTGTCTCCGTTAGTTTTATTAACGGTACCCCTTTATCCTCCGGTCCTATCACCAGTCAAACTCAGGCACTCCTTGTAACTGCTGACGAATCTCATGTGGAGACCACCACCTTTGATGTATTAACTTCACCACATTTTCCAATCATTTTGGGACTTCCCTGGTTACACATACATCAACCAATCATCGATTGGAAAACAAGAACGCTAGCCTTTTCTTCTCACTATTGTGAAACGACGTGTAATCTCCCCACATATGATAGGATCCTGTCTGTAGTTCCGGATAACATTATACCCAAGTGTTATCAGGATTTATCGGAGGTTTTCCTTGAGAAAAACGCTCAAATGTTGCCTCCCCATAGGGACTATGATTGTTGTATCGATCTACTCCCTAATAGCAAGTTGCCTTTTGGTCATGTCTATCCTCTTTCACAGGATGAACTCTCTCATCTTAAGGAGTATCTGGATGAGAACTTGGCAAAAGGATTCATCCGACCTTCTACTTCCTCCACTGCTGCTGGACTCTTCTTTGTCCGCAATAAGGATTCTAGTCTTAGGCCTATCATTGATTTCAGACAATTAAATGCCATTACAATAAAGGATCGTTATCCTTTACCTCTTATTCCTGAACTTATCGAACAGGTGCGTGGAGCTTCTTTCTTTTCAAAATTGGACCTAAAAGGGGCATACAATTTAATTCGAATCCGTAAAGGGGATGAATGGAAGACGGCTTTCAGAACCAGATACGGACTGTTTGAGTACCTTGTGATGCCATTTGGGCTATGTAATGCTCCCGCAGCCTTCCAACGTTTTATAAATGAGATATTCAGAGACTTGCTTGATGTTTGTGTTGTAGTATATTTAGACGATATACTTATCTATTCTCATTCCTTACCTGAGCACATAAAACATGTGAGACTTGTGTTGTCAAGACTACTTGCACATAACTTATATGTTAAATCAACAAAATGTTTATTTCACAAAGAGGAAGTACTATTCCTAGGATATATTATATCTAAAAATGGAATCAAAATGGACATGAGCAAAATATCCTGCATTCTGGATTGGCCTGTGCCTACCACTCGCAAAGCATTACAAAGGTTCCTAGGATTCTCTAACTACTACAGGAAATTCATTAAGAATTTCTCTGCGATTGTGAAACCTCTCACACAACTCACAAGCACGAAAAAAACATTCAATTGGTCAAAAGAAGCAAATGGAGCATTCTGTCTACTGAAATCAAGCTTTACTACTGCCCCCATACTATGCCATCCAGACCCATCCCTCCAATATATCTTGGAGGTAGATGCGTCAAATATGGCAGTAGGAGCAGTTCTCTCACAACGACCAACAAACACCTCACCTCTTCACCCAGTTGCTTTCTTCTCAAAGTCATTAAGCAGCCCTGAGGTGAACTACCCAGTAGGTGAGAAGGAGTTACTAGCCATAAAACTGGCGTTAATTGGAGACATCTACTTGAGGGTACTCAATTGCCAATCCTGATATATACTGATCACAAAAACCTTCAATACCTTCAGACAAATAGAACTCTTTCCCACCGGCAGGTACGGTTATTCTTTCTGAGATTTAATTCTTTAGTGACCTACACGCCTGCAGACAAAAATAAAAAAGCGGATGCGCTTTCACGACTAGCCGAGAAAGATTGCACAGAGGTTCCCTCAGTTCCTATAATACCACTTGAACGTATTGTCGGTGTCGTTCGTTCCTTGAAGGAGGAGATTTTGCATAGCATAGGACTGGATTCACCTCCACCACAATTAACTACTGACGCAGAAGGCTTCCTCTACTACAACGATAAATTATATATACCCCCTACTATGCGAACCAAGATCTTGCAACTGTCGCACGACGTACCTATGGCAGGAAATATGGGTATGACTAAAACTTTCAATCTACTTACTAGGCAGTTTTGGTGGCCAGACATGAAGACAACTGTAAAAAAGTTCGTTTCATCTTGTGATATATGTGCAAGGTCTAAAATTGACAACACGAAACCATCGGGGTTACTTTGTAGTTTACCGATACCCCAGGTTCCGTGGGAAGTGGTATCCTTAGACTTCATAGTGGAACTACCACCTTCCAAAGGATTCAACACCATCTTGGTTTCAGTGGACCATCTGACCAAGATGGCACATTTCACTCCGATCCGGAAACTACCTTCATCCAAACAAACAGCGGAATTACTTGTGAAACATGTCTTTAAGTTACATGGTATTCCAAAAACACTGCTGTCTGACCGTGGTTCACAATTCATCTCAAAGTTTTGGCTAGCTCTATGTCAGATACTGCGAATAGAGCGTAAACTTACTTCTCCCTACCACCCTCAGACCAACGGACAGACAGAGAGAGTTAACCAGTGCATTGAGCAGTATCTGCGTTGCTATACTTCGTACCTACAGGACGATTGGGCAGATCTCCTCCCGCTGGCGGAATTCGCCTATAACAACGCGACTCATAGCACTACTAAACAAAGTCCATTCTACTTAAATTATGGGTTTCATCCCACACTCCTTCCACCACGTATTTTGCCATCAAGTAATCCAGTGGCATCTGATTATCTTACCCAGATAAAGGATTCTCTGGGATTACTCAACAATACCATATCACATGCTCATAGCCAACAAAAGAGGTACTACGACCTCCGTAGGAAACCCTCTCCCCAATATGCCATTGGGGATCTTGTTTGGCTTTCTACAATAAAACTGAGATTAAAGATCCCTAGTAAGAAACTTGGACCTCTATTCCTGGGACCTTTCCCAATACAGAAGCTTATTGGAAAAGCAGCTGTACAACTCACATTACCAACAGACCTCAAGATACATCCCATTTTCCATGTGTCCCTACTGAAGCCCCATGTTCCTAACCAAGGAATAAGGCCTACTATCTCACCTCCACCTCCTGTACAAGTGGAAGGTGGAGAAGAATTTGAGATAAAGGAGATTTTGGATTCCCGTATCCATAGAAGAAAACTACAGTATCTAGTACGTTGGAAGAACTATGGGCCCCAAGATGACACCTGGCTGGATACCTCCGATATACATGCCCCTAGACTGATTCGCAATTTCCACTCGAAATATCCAGAGAAACCAGTTCTAGAGGCCTTCCGGAGCCGGCCTTAAGGGGGGGGGGTACTGTAATGTTCTGGTACCCTTGTTTCCACCTTTCTCGCTTACTAATTGCGTCCCATCTTGTTATTCAAGAGACGCATACACCTTTAAGACCGGATGACATCATTGCTGAGCGCCGCTATGAGCGGCTATTTCAATCGCCGGCTTTCTCTCACTCATCGCTCGTTCAAACCACATGTTCACCGCACCTTCTCCTGTGAAGTCGGAGCTGCTGGCATTTTCCTTTGCTGAACTGAAGCCGGAACCTCGCTGCTGATCTGTATCTCGCTACGGGATCACCTCTCACTATTGGACTCTATCATTACTAACCTATCTAAGTGATAAGTACCCCACAGGGGATTCCTTACTAACTACACTCCTACTGTCATCTACTACAAATACCAGGACTATCTGTATCTATCTATCTCCTATCATCTGCATAGACTGTTAGCTCTTGGGACTACCTTCAACTATCCTTGCACTAGGTTACTCTGTCTAAGTATACTCCATCTGTGTCCTCTTACCATCTGCACTATACTTGACATCAGAACCTATCTGCTATTATCACCACCTGCAACTCTCCTTACTACTCCTAAGTGCTCACCATACAAATAGCCTGTCTCTCATCTATACTTCTCATATATGCTATCCCTCCATTAAGACATTCTTTTTTTTTTTTTTCAACAAGTTCTTTATTGTAATAAATCAAAGCAAAAACTATACAACTTTGTACAATACACATCTTGAAATTTTAAGGAATGAGTAAACCAAACTAATTTACATATATCAAACAAGGGTTCATATAGAGGAACCTGTACTGCAATTAAAGGAAGCCGAGGAACACAATACAAGTAGACTGATATCTGTCATTTTGTACATACTACTAATAATATGCATTACTAATACGTCCCCTCCCTAGGGAAGGAAAGGAAACAGAGGAAACACAAAGAATGAAAACAAACAGCTGTACCACTCCCTGAAATTAGAACGATCTCTTATGTGGCTTTATTCAGATGGCATGCACGTCTCTGGGGCCTGAACCCACCTATCCCATATCTTATTATACTTGGATACACTTCCTCTATGGGAGTAGATCAGTTTTTTATAGGGCAAGGTTACATTGATCTCCCGGAGCCAGTCCTGTATAGATGGAGGTGAATCTCTCATCCAGCGGCGGGCCAAACACTTCCTAGCGAGAAACAGTGTCTCATGCAAAAACAGTGTGGTATATTTATCTATATTAATATCAGGGGGTATTCCTAGTAAACAGAATTTCGGAACCAGGGTCAAAGGAGACCCCATGGTATCATGTAGAAATCTAACCACCTGCTCCCAAAAGCCCTGGACCTCGGTACATGTCCAGAGCAAATGGTAAAAGGTGCCACGCTCCACCCTGCACATGGGACACTGGCCAGTAGCCTCGCTACTATAGGTAGCCACCACAGCCGGTGTCAGGTAGGCTCTATGTAGAATATATAATTGAGTCAGGCGATCCGAGAGTTTCGGAGAAACCAATTTGCAGTTATCTAAGGCTTCCCCCCATTCCTTATCCTCAAGCGTCCCGATATCTCCCTCCCATTTAGTCTTGATGGCATACGCCAAGACCGTTGATTCTGGCAAAAGGAGTGCATTATACATATATGAAATAAGTTGTTTAGATTCAAAGCCCATTACCACCTCCAAGACTGGGATTACGGTCAATTCTTGAATAGGACGGGGAAATTGAACTGCAAAAGCGTGCCTAAGCTGCAGGTACCTAAAATACATATGGTTAGGGAGATCGTGTTGCCCTTTTAACTCATCAAAAGATTGGAGTTCACCATTGGTAAGTATATCAACCAAATAGGAAATTCCATAGTGGGCCCACACATGTGCATCCAGAATAGAGGCACACTCACGGAGACTGGTATTATGCCACAGCGGCGTATATGCATGTAGCGAGGGTATATCCAATTTGGTTGACACCACCTCCCATATTCGCCTATACTGATATAACATAGAGGTCTTATCCCCCCGGGTTTCAGCCCCCCGTACGCCCACCAGAATCAAGGATAGGGGTTCAACTAATGCATGGGCCCATGCAGGGGCTAGAAGGGCCAGGAATCTCTCCCTATCAAAACTATGAAGATGAAAGAAGTGGGATAACTGTGATGCCAGGTAATATAAATTAAAATCTGGGAGAGCCATACCACCCAGGTCAACGGGACTCTTAAGCTTCCGCCATGCCAACTTATGTCTACTGGATCCCCAAATAAAGGGCTTAAGTATAGCTTCTATCTGAAGAAAAAACTTAAGGGGAAGGTAAATTGGAGAATGCCACAAAATATACAAAAACTTAGGTAGTAACACCATTTTTACGAGGTTAATCCGGCCGCAAACCCCCAGCGGAAGACGCGCCCATATCTGTGTCTTAGCTTTTAACAATGTAAACAAGGGTTGTATGTTGTTCTGTATATAATCCACTGAAGATTTAGTCACCTGGATCCCTAAATATTTAATACAATTCACTACCTGCAAAGGGAAAAGTGGGTTTACAGGGAAGGGGGAAATATTATCTATGGGGAGAATTTGAGATTTGTCCCAATTGATTTGTAATCCAGAAAATCGGCCAAACTGTTTAATAAGGGAAAGGGCTACCGAGAGAGATGAATCTGGGTCAGCCAGGTACAACAGGGTATCATCTGCATACATACTAATTTTTTCTTCTAATCTTCCCACCCGGAGACCATGTATATCAGAGTGCGACCGGATCGCTATCGCAAGTGGCTCTGCTACCAGCGCATACAAAAGGGGCGAAAGGGGACAACCTTGCCTAGTACCCCTAGCAAGAGAAAACCCCTCCGATGTCCTCCCATTAGCCAGTACTTTAGCCACCGGTGCCTGGTAGAGAATCCGTACCCACCGGATGAAATTGGGGCCAAAGCCATATCCCTCCAGGCATCTCCAGAGAAAACCCCATTCTACTGAGTCAAATGCCCTTGCTGTGTCTAAGGACACCACAACTCTTGAGCCAATGTTGTCATGAGCAGCCTGTAAATTCATAAAGAGACGCCTCAAGTTGAATGAGGTGTTCCTGCCTGGCATAAAACCCGACTGGTCCGCATGAACAAGAGAAAGAATGACCTTACTGAGGCGAATAGACAGGATTTTAGCCAGAATCTTAACGTCAACTTGTAACAAAGAAATTGGGCGATAAGAGGTGGGTTGATGGGGATCTTTACCTGGTTTAGGAATAAGAACAATTAAAGCTTCCCGCATAGTAGGGGGCAGTATGTAGGATTCAAATGCGCATTCAAACATAGACAACAAGTGTGGCACCAATACCTCAGAGTATGTGGAATAAAATTCTATGGGCATTCCATCTGTTCCCGGGGACTTAGACCTGGGAATTCTAGCCATAGCCTCAATAATCTCTTCCTGCGACAGCGGGGCCTCGAGAAGCTCCAGCTGCTCGACCGACAATTGGGGAAGAACATCCGGGGACATATACAGGGAAATCGGAGAGTCATCGGCCGGGGCTGTAGAAGTGTAAAGGTCGCGGAAAAAATCCCGAAATCGGTCAGCCACTAACCCAGGGTCGGTTACAGGAGGTCCCATTGGAGGATGAAGAGTGATCACTACCGGAGGCCTATCGTTGCAATGTACTAGATAGGCCAAAAGTTTACCCGCCCGTTCTCCATGCTCATACAACTTTTGTTTTTGAAAAAAAAGTGTCCTACGGGCTTTTTCATACTCCAGCTGCTCAACTACCCTTGTCATTAATTTTAATTGATCCGCACCAGTGGGTGTCGGGTCAGCTGTATACGCAGCTTCTGCAGAGGCCAAGGTTCCAATCGCCTCGGTATGCGCCTGAGCAGAAGTTGCTTTAATAGAATTAATGGTGGTCATTAATGTCGATCTAGCATGAAGCTTAAAGGTCTCCCACACTACCAAGGGGGAGGCCGAGCCGACGTTATCGGCAAAAAATTGTTGCCACCTAGCGGCCAAGTCTATCTCCTCAGGGATGAGGGGGAGCCAAAACGGGTTTAATCGCCAGGCTGGCCGAATTCGTTCACTATGAATCCGGAGCGTAACCCAATAGGGACAATGATCTGAAAGACTGCGGGCTGAAAAGCCTGCATCCAAAAGTCTGGGGAGTAAAAAGGGGGATATAAAAATAAAGTCGATACGAGACATAGAATTATGAGAGGCAGAAAAATAGGAGTACGCCCTTAATGACGGGTTACAAACCCTCCAAGTGTCCAGCAAATTAAATTCCTCCATCAACCGTGCAAACCTAGTTGTCAATGTCTGGGGCTGTGTGGCTCCGGGAGCAAGTAACCTATCCAAACTGGGGTTCAAGGTGTTGTTGAAATCCCCTAACCAGATCGCTGGTATCCGTGGATGCAACACCATGAAGTCCAGGCCCTCATGCAGTATAGAAGCCGAAAACGGTGGAGGAACATAAAAGGCTAATAACAAATAAGGCTCACCATACAGCAGTACATCTAAAAACACATATCTGCCCTGCGAATCTACTAAGGACCCCCGGAGCTCAAAATGCACTGCTTTGGCAACCAAGACTGCCACACCACGGGAATGAGAAGTGTACATGGAATGGAACGTCCATCCCAACCAAGGGCGCTTCAGCGCCCTTTGAAGAGTACCTTCTAGATGGGTCTCAAGTAAAACTATAACGTCTGCCCTATGGCGTTTTAAGGCATCAAAAACAGCTGACCTCTTAAGTCTATCCCTCATGCCCCGAACATTCCAAGTAAGGAGTTTAAGGTGCGCCATGGAGATGGATCAGCATAATATCATGCAGGAGCTCCGTGGGTTCCGTTCGGTTCTGATATCTAGGGAAATACATACTAAAAATGAAAAAAACAGAATATATATCAGTAAAAGACATGAAAAAATATATAATTTCACTCGGCAAGAAGGGGGAAAGATAACACAGTAAAAAAATATTGCAGTACTCATTCCTTGATACATAAAAAGAAAAAACATATAGCGACAATAAAGACATCCCAACCACCCACCCCGCCCCGCTCCTACTCCAACTAGTGCGGGCTCTTGATCCAAGAAAGAAAACTCCATCCACCCTATCAACCCGTGAAAAACCCAGGAGAAAAAAGAAAAAAAACACACACACAGAAAAAAAAAACAAATGGAAGGGATCAAATACAAAAACGTGTGAGAGATATCCCTTCTGTCCCGCAGGGCGGTAGCAGAGGGATGGTTGGTGCATGTGCCTAACATAGGCAATCATATGGCGAAACTTCGCTGGTTAACAGAACATGTATCTAGGACAGAAAGTGAGAGACTTCAATGACTCCGCCAAAAAAAAAAAAAAAAAAAAAGGAAAACATTTTTTACCCTCCTTTCCCTTTCCTTTTTTTTCCCCTCCTCCCCTCCTTTTTTCCTTATTTTAACCCCCCCCCCCCCACCATGGACGAAATACCCCAAAAAAAAAAAAAAAAAAAAAAAAAAAAAAAAAAAAAAAAAAAAAGGAAGGAAAAAAAAAAAAAAAAAAAAAAAGGGGAAACATCCATAGGGGGGGGGGGGGGGGGGGGAGGTACCAGCCACCCCACCGAAGGACCCGGGTGATACCTGACCATCTCAGGTTCTATCTATCATGTCTACAAAAATAAGAATCTGGGTGGTCTCGAGAAAAAAAAAAAAAGAAAAAAAAAAATAAGCAAATGTATCTTCCAGCCAAGGAGAGGAGAGAACAATCCAATAGTTTAGAAACTCAGAGATTCAGAAGATCCAACCAGGATCCAGCACGACAGGGGAGATGAGGCATGAGGCAGCCCTAACCCCGCGCCTCGAGATGTTCCAACCAGGAAATAACTGCCTCCGGATCATCGAAGAAGTGTACTCTGTCTTCGCCCTCCACACGGAGGCGGGCAGGGAATAACATGGCATACTTAATGTTCTTTATGCGGAGCCTGCGTTTTGCCTCTATAAAGGTTTTGCGTTTTTTCTGGACATCCGCCGAGAAATCCGGGAAAATTGCAAGCCTGCTATTCCCAAAGGGGATATTGCCCTTCTCCCTGGTGAGACGCAGCACAGCGTCCCTATCTCTAAAATTTAATAGTTTGGCTATGAAAGTGCGAGGGGGGGCCCCCTGCGGCGGTGGTCTGCCGAATAGGCGGTGGGCTCTCTCCACTGCAAAGGTCGAGGAAAAAGCCGCACGGCCATAGGTGTTAATCAGGAGTTGCTCAAGAAAATCTGATGGATGGGCCCCCTCTGCTCCCTCAGGCAATCCGATCATCCGAATATTACATCTTCGCAGTCGGTTCTCCATATCATCCTGTTTAATCATTAACTGAGTAACTTGGAGCTGGAGACGGTCTAAGGAGTTTTGCAGAGGTGGGAGGGAATCCTCCACAGCACTGATCCGCTGCTCAGCCTCGGTCACTCTCTCCCTCACCTTCTGGAGATCCTGTCTGATCAGGGAGATATCGGCTTTCACCTCCTCGATCTTACTAGTTAGTGAAGCCTGACATTGAGAAATAGCCTCCAGCACCTTAGCTGTCTCAGCGCCCATGGCGCTCGTCTCCGGTCCTGCCTGAGCGCCATCTGGAGCGGGGAGATCCTTGTCCGTGCGGCGATATTTCTCAAGTTTGGCGGCTGTATCTGTCTGCTTCTTCGGCGGAGACATACTGCAGACAGTCCGGTTTCAGGTGCGAGGATGTCGGGGAGGCTATTAAGAATCTCCTAGTGCAGGATTTACAAGGTAAGGAGTGTGTGTATCGGCGGAGCTGCTCTCACTCACGTCCTATCCCATGCTGCTCCAGGCCACGCCCCCCTCCATTAAGACATTCTGATTGAGTATGTATATTGCATAACAGGCTGTGCACGGTGATGAAGTCCTGAGAGTTGGATATGTTTGTTCAACAGAATCTCTACAAGGCTACTGAGTGTAATAATTCTGCAGCTGTAAATCCATCCACTAACAAAATCGCATGAACGTTACACTCTCTCTCTGTCATCCCCTCTCTCTGTGTCTGTCACCCCCTCTCTCTCTCTCTCTCTTTGCCACCCCCCCTCTCTCTCTCTGTCTGTCACCCCCTCTCTCTCTCTCTCTCTCTCTGTCTGTCACCCCCCTCTCTCCCTCTGTCTGTCACCGCCCCCCTCTCTCTCTCTCTGTTTGTCACCCCCCTCTCTCTCTGTCTGTCAACCCCCCCTCTCTCTCTCTGTCACCCCCTCTCTCTCTCTGTCACCCCCCTCTCTCTCTCTCTGTCACCCCCCCTCTCTCTCTCTCTCTGTCACCCCCTCTCTCTGTCTGTCACCCCCCCCTCTCTCTCTGTCACCCCCTTCTCTCTCTCTCCCTGTCACCCCGCTCTCTCTCTCCCTGTCACCCCCTCTCTCTCTCCCTGTCACCCCTCTCTCTCTCCCTGTCACCCCCTCTCTCTCTCCCTGTCACCCCTCTCTCTCTCCCTGTCACCCCCCTCTCTCTCTCCCTGTCACCCCCCTCTCTCTCCCTGTCACCCCCCTCTCTCTCTCCCTGTCACCCCCCTCTCTCTCCCTGTCACCCCCTCTCTCTCTCCCTGTCACCCCTCTCTCTCTCTCTCTCCCTGTCACCCCCTCTCTCCCTGTCACCCCCCTCTCTCTCTCCCTGTCACCCCCCTCTCTCCCTGTCACCCCTCTCTCTCTCTCTCACCCCCTCTCTCTCTGTCACCCCCCTCTCTCTCCCTGCCACCACCCTCTCTCTCTCCCTGTCACCCCCTCTCTCTCTCTCTCCCTGTCACCCCCTCTCTCTCTCTCCCTGTCACCCACTCTCTCTCCCTCCCTGTCACCCCCTCTCTCTCTCCCTGACACCCCCCTCTCTCTCCCTGTCACCCCTTTCTCTCTCTGTCTCTCTCCCTATCACCCCCTCTCTCTCCCTGTCACCCCCCTCTCTCTGTCACCCCCTCACTCTCTCTGTCACCCCCTCTCTCTGTTTGTCACCCCCCCTCTCTCTCTGTCTTTCTCCTCCCCTCTCTCTATCTCTCTCTCTCTCTCTGTCACCCCCTCTCTCTGTGTCTGTCACCCCCCCTCTCTCTCTCTGCCACCCCCCTCTCTCTCTCTGTCTGTCACCCCCTCTCTCTCTGTCTGTCACCCCCTCTCTCCCTCTGTCTGTCAACCCCCCCTCTCTCTCTGTCTGTCATAAGGACATTTGTCTCCCTCTGTCTGTCAACCCCCTCTCTCTCTCTGTCTGTCACCCCCTCTCTCTCTCTCTCTGTTTGTCACGCCCCCTCTCTCTCTGTCTGTCAACCCCCCTCTCTCTCTCTCTGTCTGTCACCCCCTCTCTCATTGTCTGTCACCCCCTCTCTTTCTCTTTCCCTTTCACCCACCCTTTCTGTCTCCCTGTCTGTCCCACCCCCTCTCTCTCTCTCTCTCTCTCTCTCTCTCTGCCTGTCACCCCCTCTCTCTCTGTCTGTCACCCCCCCTCTCTCTCTCTCTGTCTGTCACCCCCCTTCTCTCTCTCTCTCTCTCTGTCACCCCCCTTTCTCTCTCTGTCTGTCACCCCCTCTCTCTCTCTCTCTGTCTGTCACCCCCCCTCTCTCTCTCTCTGTCTGTCACCCCCCTCTCTCTCTGTCTGTCACCCCCCCTCTCTCTGTCTGTCACCCCCCTCTCTCAATCTGTCTATCACCCCTCTCTCTCTCTCTCTGTCTGTCACCCGCCCCCCTCTCTCTCTGTCACCCCCCCCTCTCTCTTTGTCACCCCCCTCTCTCTCTCTCTCTCTATCACACCCCCCTCTCTCTCTCTGTCTGTCACCCCCTCTCTCTCTCTGTCACCCCCCCTCTCTCTCTGTCTGTCACCCCCCTCTCTCTCTCTGTCTGTCACCCCCTCTCTCTCTCTCTGTCACCCCCCTCTTTCTCTCTCTCTATGTCACCCTCTCTCTCTCTGTCACCCCCCTCTCTTTCTCTCTTTCTCTGTCTGTCACCCCCTCTGTCTGTCACCCCTTCTCTCTCTCTGTCTGTTAAACCCTCTCTCGGGGGGGGGGGGGGGGGGCGGCCGATACAGCTCCTCACCAAGGGCGCTGGAGACCCTAGGTACGACTCTGGCGCTGGGTGAATAGTTATGAAGATTATTTTATAAATAGACCCCAAAGTGTCATCTGTATTTCCTTACCTTGCAAGATGGATTTTTTGAGAATTTGCAGCATGGTAGGTCTTGGGAGTTCTCCTTTAGGCTCCTGCTGGGTCTTGATGGGACTGTCAGATCTCCAGAATCCATCAACTTTTTCTACAGAATAAAAAAAAAAACAGATGTATCATTCAGTGAGGATATAGAAGGGGCAGGACCAGAGGCGTAACTAGATTTCTCAGGGCCCCGGTGCAAGAAATCATGAAGGGCCCCCCCCCCCCCCCACCCCCCGAAAAAGCATATTTTTGACACTTTTTTTTTTCCAATGTATAACAAAGTAAAACATTTGTTTCTGGTTTCAACGGCGGCAATGGTGGTGGGGGTGGTATCAATGGCAGCAATGGTGGTGAGGGGGGGTGGTATCAGTGGTGGCAATGGTGGTGAGGAGGTGTGGGATCAGTGGCGGCAATGGTGGTGAGGGGGTGTGAGATCAGTGGCGGTGGCAGTGGGGCGGAGGGGGGAATGGGAACAGTAATAGTGCTGGTGGACTAAAGAAACACTTCCAAATTCACCCATAAAAGGAAAACAATTACAGAGTGACCCTATGCACTCAGGAGTATAGGACACATATAACACAATGCTGCTACTTATATAGAAGTTATTATAGGTAATGAAATCATGTATAAATGTTGTAATATGAATTAGATCACACAATACAAAATATAAAAATTTCAGTAGCGCAGGAATGGTGGTACCTCCTAGCCACCTGAAGGGCCCTTTCACACGGGCGTTCCGTATGTCCGCAACTCATCCTATTTTTTGGCGGATGATTTGCGGACATAATGTAAGTCAATGGCATTGCGGATGTCAGCGGAATACCATCCGCTGACATCCGATTTTCCTCCTTTCAGTTCTGTTCTGTTTTTTGGAACTGAACAGAACCATATTTTTCCTTCGTGCAAAAAACAGAAAGGAAGCAAAATCGGATGTCAGCGGTGTCATCCGCAATGCCCATAGACATACATTATGTCCGTATATCATCCGCAAACGAATGGGATGATATGCGGACATACGGACCGGATGACACAAGTGTCATCCGCTCCGTGGAAAAAAAAAAAAAAGCACCGGAGCGGATCGCAATGCGGTCCGCTCCGTGTGAAAGAGCCCTTACGTGTTTAAAGTAAATTGAGAAAACCGACTATAATATAATAACTGAATTACTGCACACTTCAGCTTAAAATCATTTCATTTAAAAGTCCCTAAAAGTCCATAAACTCAAATGGGCAATAACTTGAAGCACACACGTACATATATCCACACACATATAAACACACACACACACACATACATACATGCACGCACATACATACATACATACACATACAGTACACGCACATACATACATACATACATACACATACAGTACACGCACATACATACATACATACATACACATACAGTACACACACATACATACATACATACATATACATATATAGATGCACACACATACAGTACACATATACAATACATACACACACACACACAGTACACACATATACAGTACATACATACACACACAGTACACACACATACAGTATACACACACATACATACATACACACACATACATATATAGATGCACACACATACAGTATACACACACATAAATACATGCACACACATACATATATAGATGCACACACATACAGTACACACATACAGTACACCAACATACAGTACACACATACAGTACATACACATAAATACATGCACACACATAAATATATAGATGCACACACATACATGCACACACATACATACACACACACACATACAGTACACAC
The DNA here is from genome assembly GCF_965119305.1 of Pelophylax lessonae. Classification (NCBI taxonomy): domain Eukaryota; kingdom Metazoa; phylum Chordata; class Amphibia; order Anura; family Ranidae; genus Pelophylax; species Pelophylax lessonae. Next base: position 560,066,514 of record NC_138772.1, on the reverse strand, counting down.
ATACACATACATACACACACATACAGTACACATACAGTACACACACATGTACACACATACATACATACATACAGAAAGCCTTTTTAAAAAACGTTAGAGAGAGGTCTGTACCTTCCTGTAACTTCCTGCCGACCGGGTATTGCACTGTAGGGGGAGGCAGAGAGCACAGCACACTCTCTGCTTTCAGTTTCCTATACGAGACCAGCTCCTTCAGTGGCGATTTATCGGGAGCTCCGGTCTCAGCTGCGCTTGCCGCTCCTCATCTCTATACATACAGGGGACCCTCTCAGGCCCCCTGCAGCATGGGGCCCGGTCGCCATGGCGACCCCTGCGACCCCTGTAAGTCCGCCCCTGGGCAGGACCTGTTTTTCTTCTACAATGGAAATCACCATAATGAACTCTCCATCCCCTCCTCCCTCCACTGATATATAATTATCTTATATCTAGAGATTGGCCAAACGACCCCCTGTTCAGTTCACAGCAGAACTTTCAAACACTGCAAAAGTTCAGAACTGAATACAAATTCCCATTGAGGTTTATAGGACCCGAACTGAAAAAATCAAAAATGCCCATTTTAAAGGGTTATATGCAAGTAATTGGGCATACAATGGTTATGGGGGTCCGGGTACTGCCCTGGGGGACATCTATCAATGAAAATAAAAATCATTTTTAAATGAGCAGCGATTTACTGATGTTTAAAGTAAAACCATAAAAATGGGAAATAACAATAAAAATGAAAAATTACTTTCAATATAGTGCCTGGGGGGTCCTCTTAGTCTGCCTGTAAAGTACCATCTGTATTGTGTATAGAAGCGGCTGCAGAAATAATTACATTTATAAAGCGTATTCCGTCCAGTTCTGGTCGCCAGTCCTCAGGAGGGATGTGTTGGAGCTGGAGAGAGTCCAGAGAAGGGCAACTAAACTTATTAGGGGATTGGAGGACCTTGACTATGAAGACCGTCTGCAATCGCTCGATTTATTCTCCCTGGAGAAGAGACGCCTGAGGGGGGACATGATAGCAATTTTCAAATATCTTAATGGGGATCCCAGCTTAGAAAAAAAGCTGTTAATTCGAAGGGATTGCATGAGGACTCGAGGGCATACAATGCGATTAGAGGAGAAGCGTTTTAACCTCAGGCAACGCGGGGGGTTCTTTACTGTTAGGGCAACAAGATTGTGGAATTCTCTACCACAAGAGGTGGTTTCTGCGGGTAGTATGGTGGCTTTCAAAAGACTCTTAGACTTACATCTCAAGGATCAGAACATTCAGGGGTATGTGAGATGATTACAGCCACACACACCTACACAGGTTGAACTAGATGGACTATTGTCTTTATTCAACCTCACCTACTATGTAACTATGTAACCTATGTAAAAAAAATGAAATTTTCCCTGCAAGCTTTCTTTATTTTGTAAACAACGGCTTGGGGAGCCAATCTGTATGATGAGACCACAATGTAGAACACGATTAGAGATTTTTTTGGATCTGGTGTCTATTTCGCAGACTTTGGATAGAAGTAACAGGTGCAGAAAAACTGGTCTATGGGTGTCGGTGGTGCCTTCACACTGTTACGCTATAGAGGTACTCTTGATGAAAGTAAGAATTGCCTTGCTGTCAAAAATTGAAATGTTCTGTACCTGTCAAACAGATAAGGAAAAATTGGTCTTTGGGTGTTGGAGGTGCCTTCACACCGTAACCCTATAGAGGTACTCTTGATGAAAGCAAAAATTGGCCTTGTTGTCAAAAAGTGAAATGATATGCACTTGTCAAACAGGTGCAGGAAAACTGGTCTTTGGGTGATAATTGTGCCCAAAATTCTACACCCAAAAAATTCTTCCAGATGAAATCAAAACCCACAACGCTAGGCAGCCTAGAAGTCTTACAGAGATTCCACATTCCAAAAACACTTAATTAGTGACATCGGCAACAGGGGCTTGTCAGTAGAGATGGCCTTGCGGTTCGCCCGGCGGTCGGTTCGCGGAGAATTTTGCTTGTTTGCTACCCGCCAAATTTGCGAACACATGGCGTCCATATTAGTTTACATTGCGGAGAACTTTGACCCATGACACAGCCGTCAGGTGGAATGGGACAGCCAATTGAAACATTTCAGCACATGGACAGTCCCCCTACCCTATAAATAGACCTGAGCTGTCGGCCATTTCACATTCCGCTTTATGCCAGTGTAGGGAGAGGTCTGCTGTACTCATGAGGGAGAGTTTTCTAAACACAAATAGCACTGTGAAGATCCACAAAAGTCCTTTTCAGGGCTGGTATTTCGGTATAGGTCAACTAGTATCTTTTGAGTTTAGGGACAGGTATCCAGTCGTTGCTTTAGGGGCAGTTAGAGATCGGCTGCAGTGACATAAATCGCTCTGTTAATGTCCACAAAAGTCCTTTTCAGGGCTGGTATTTCGGTATAGGCCTTCTACAGTCTCTTTTCAGGTTAGAGACCGGTATCCAGTGGTTGCTCTAGGGGCAGTTAGAGATCGGCTGCAGTCACACAAATCGCTATGTTAATGTCCACAAAAGTCCTTTTCAGGGCTGGTATATCGGTATAGGTCCAGTCTCTCTTCAGTATAGCGACAGGTTATCCAGTCTGTGCTGTAGGGGCAGTTAGAGATTGTCATCTGCAGTAACACAAATCGCTCTGTTAATGTCCACAAAAGTAATTTAAAGTGCTGCAATGTCAGTATAGGTCTATTACAGTCTCTTTAGTATAGGGGCAGGTATCCAGTCTGTGCTGTAGGGGCAGTTAGAGATCGTCATCTGCAGTGACACAAATCACTCTGTTAATGTCCACAAAAGTCATTTAAAGTGCTGCAAATTTTTTGGTATTGCTGTGCAGTGCACTAAAAAGGGGGGGGGGGGTTAATCCACAGTATAATATACTTTGTAGAAAGCATATTATAGGGGATCAGTACTATTATTGTGCGCTGTGCAGCATTGTGACAGGTGTGGTGGTGACTGAACGTTTCTGCAGCAATACTACACACAGTGGCAAACTCCATGGCCAATTATTTGTAGAACTGGTGTGATAGACCAGTGGCCCCCCAATACCACATATTGAAGTGGGGTGTTATCTGAGTATACTTTTACAAGTGTATTAGTGTCCTGCAACAATATTGCCTCCTTTGCTGAGTTAAGTCTGATACACACAGTGCCAAACTCCCTGGCCAATTTTTTAACAACTAGTGTGATAAACCAGTGGCCCCCCAATACCACATATTGAAGTGGGGTGTTATTTTACAGTATACTTTTCTAAGATTGTATTTTAGTCCTGCAAAAATTTGGCCTATTTTGCTGTGTTAACTGTGCTACACACAGTTACAACAGTTACTGGCCAATTATTTGTAGAACTGGTGTGATAAACTTGTAGCCCCCCCAATACCACAGATTGAAGCGGGGTGTTATATACCTTTTTCCAGATATACTGCGATTCTCTAGAGACTTTTGTCACAGGGTAATTTAAAAACATAACAGGCAGACACTTACACAGGGGTGGTAGGGGTAGGGCAGGAGCAGTTGGCCGGAGCCAAAGTGTGAAGTTTAAGAAGGTGCGTTCAATTACGACGCACCAGACTTGGTTGAGTGGCTCACTCAGGCTTCCTCTTCTGCACCCTCCTCATTCTCTCTATCTGCACCCTCTTCACTCTCTGCTGTGTGCACCCCCAAAGACACCACCACAAACACCACCACATACCCTCCGCTTGAGTCACTGGAATTATTTTCCGATCCATCACAAGACATTTGCGATGCGCAGCCATTGTTGGCATCGGATCAGGAAGAGGAGGTAGCAACAGCCACCACTCAGCAGTCTGACAACAGTACCCAGATCAGCCCAAGGAGGTTGGTCCCCGCTGTTGCTGCCTACTCCGAGATCTCAAATGTTAGTGGTGGGGAAGGTGACATGGATGATGACGTGTCTATGGACGTCACGTGGGTGGCCACAAGAGAGGAAGAGGAGGGGAGTTCAGAGGGAGAGACGGACCGGCAGATAGGGAGGAGAGGCAGGCAGAACTTGCATTGCACAAGAGGTAAAAAGCAGACTGCAAATGTATCAGGAGCGAGCCATCAACCATGTACAGTCACATCTGGCACTCCCAGGACGCCGGCACATGGCTCCGCAGTGTGGGCTTTTTTTAATGTGTCCGTTGCTGACAACAGTGTTGCAATCTGCAGCCTTTGCAGTCAACGCATAAGTCGCGCTAAGCCCAACACTCACCTAGGGACGACCGCTTTAAGAAGGCACCTGAACTCCCATCACCAAGCCCAGTGGGAGCAACACCGTCACAACCCACAAAGCCACACTCCAGGCTCTCACCGTCCAGCCTCTTCTCCTTCTCCTCTCTCCTCACAATTGTCCTCCACTCCACCTTCCATGATGCCGTCGTCATGTTGTTCTGGAAAAAGGCAGGCTTCTGTGGCCCAAATGTTGGAGCAGAAAAAAATGATGACGCCGGATAACCCTCTTGCCCAACGTTTTACTGCTGGCTTGTCGGAACTGATAGCCCCCAACTACTGCCATATCAACTGGTGGACTCGGAGGCCTTTCGTACATTTTTGGCCACTGGAACAACACAATGGAAGGTCCCAGGCAGGAAATATTTCTCGCAGAAGGGCATTCCCGAGCTGTATGGCCATGTTCAGCGGCAAGTGAATATATCTCTGGCACACAGTGTTGGTGCCAAGATACATCTGACCACAGACACATGGTCTAGCAAACACGGGCAGGGAAGGTATATCACTTTTACTGGTGAACCTTCTGATGGCTGTCAAGCATGTAACCCGTGGCACCCATGTAGATTTGGTTGTACCACCATTGATTGCATGCAGGTCTGCCTCTTCTTCTCCTCCTCCTCCTCCATCCTCCCTCTCCTCCTCAGCTGACTCCTCCTTTTCCACTGCTACCTCGTCTTCCGATGCGCCGCCCAAGATCCCCAGAACATATTCCACATGCCAGGTGAGACGTTGCCATGCTGTGCTGCGTCTGTTGTGCCTAGAAGCCAAGAGTCACACTGGTCCTGCACTCCTTTCAGCTTTGCGTTCACAGGCAGATCAGTGGCTGACACCGCTGAATTTGATAGTTGGTAAAGTGGTGTGTGACAACGGTGCCAATCTGCTGAGCACGCTGAAACAGGGCAAATCAACACACGTGCCATGCATGGCACACGTCCTGAAATTGGTCGTGCAGCAATTCGTTGCCAAATATCCTGGGGTCCAGGACGTCTTGCGGCAGGCCAGGAAAATCTCGGGCCATTTCAGAAGATCTTACACAGCCATGGCTCGCCTTGCTGGCATTCAGCAGCGACACAACCTGCCCGTCAGGCATCTTATTTGTGGGGCCTATACTGGCCGACACATACTTCTTTATCCTGTGAATGCCTAATGTACCTCCAGCCACACAATACAACTTTCTTTGCTGTCAGGTAAACGCATGTGGGCTAATTTTTGGGACCTATACTGGTCGACACTTACTTCTGTTACCTGTGAATGCCTAATGTACCTCCAGCCACCAAATACTACGTTCTTAGCTGTCAGGTAAACCCATGTGGGCTAATTTTTGGGGCCTTTCATGGCCGACACTTACTTCTTTTTCCTATGAATGCCTAATCTTTCAGACTGGAATTGAAAATCAATGGGTCTGTAAAGGTTCCGAACTTCCGACAAATTGTGGAATGCATGCGGACCCATTTTACAGATGTGTGAATGGATCCTATATGTATTTGACATGTATTTAGCGGCTGCTGTCAGTTCTGGCTGATTTAAAAAAAATATATATTTTTTTTGCTGTTTAAAAAATAAATAATTTTTAGGGCAACTTTTCAATTGCAATACATCTGTTATGACATTATCCATGTGCTGGTACTATGTGTGCACAGCTAGTAAGTCTGTTGTGGCTGCAGATATGACCTAAAGGTTTTTAAAGTTCGCCTCCAATTAAAGTCAATGGGGCCCACCGCGAACTTGCGGTTCGCGGACTTTCGAGAAACGCTGCGGCCGATGTTCGTCTATCACTAATGGCACATATGTCAACCTTCCCTGTTTGAGGGCAGGGGCGTACCAATGGGGGGGCAGTTCGCCCCGGGTGCCACATATTGAGAGGGGTGCCACACAGGCTGGTGCCGCCGTGTACTGGCATGTGTTGGTCCCAGGCATCTTCATTCAGGGACAATGCAGTGTCCCAGAATGAAACAGAAACACAGCAGCCAGCCAGCTATATTTATTTTTAATCCCGATCCTTAACTGGTTGCTAGGCGACTGGCGCCTAGCAACCAGTGATGTCACTGAAAGAAGCCGACTGATACTGAGGCCCCAGCATTCACAGCACGCTCCTCCGCGCCAGTAATTAGCTCCGCCTCCATGCTCCACCCACCTCCTCCTCTTTTCTGGTGCAGTGGCATGCTCTCAGGGAGAGAGAGTGCTGAAGAAACAGGTAAGTCAGTGGGTTAGGGTTTCAATAACTTTCATGCCGCTCCGCTGCCTCAAGAGGAGATAAGAACACCTGCTGTCTGCTAATGGGGAGGAAAGAGCATGGGGGGCTACCTCCTGTCTGCTGGGGGGGGGAGGACAGAGCATGGGGGGCTACCTCCTCTCTGCTGGGGGGGACAGAGCATGGGTGGCTACCTCCTGTTTGCTGGGGGGGGGACAGAGCATGGAGGGCCTACCTCCTGTCTGCTGGGGGGGAGGACAGAGCATGGGGGGCTACCTCCTGTCTTCTGGGGGGGGCAGAGCATGGGGGGCTACCTCCTGTCTGCTGGGGGGGGAGACAGAGCATGGAGGGCCTACCTCCTGTCTGCTAGGGGGGGGGGACAGAACTTCTGCCCCCCCTGCATACAGGAAATAGGCCCTCCATGCTCTGTCCTCCCCCCCTTGGCAGACAGGAGGTAGGCTCTCCATGCTCTCTCCCCCCCAGCAGACAGGAGGTAGCCCCCCATGCTCTGTTCTCCCCCCCCCCAGCAGACAGGAGGTAGGCCCTCCATGCTTCTGTCCCCCCCAGCAGACAGGAGGTAGGCCCTCCATGCTTCTGTCCCCCCCAGCAGACAGGAGGTAGGCCCTCCATGCTTCTGTCCCCTCCCCCCCAGCAGACAGGAGGTAGTCCCCCTTGCTCTGCCCTCCCACCCCCCCCAGGAGACAGGAGGTAGGCCCTCCATGCTTCTGCCCCCCCAGCAGACAGGAGGTAGGCCCTCCATGCTTCTGTCCCCCCCAGCAGTCAGGAGGTAGGCCCTCCATGCTTCTGTCCCCTCCCCCCCAGCAGACAGGAGGTAGTCCCCCTTGCTCTGCCCTCCCACCCCCCCCAGGAGACAGGAGGTAGGCCCTCCATGCTTCTGCCCCCCCAGCAGACAGGAGGTAAGCCCTCAATGCTTCTGCCCCCCCCAGCAGACAGGAGGTAGCCCCCCCATGCTCTGTTCTCCCCCCCCCCAGTAGACAGAAGGAAGGCCCTCCATGCTTCTGTCCCCCCCCCCAGCAGACAGGAGGTAGGCTCTCCATGCTTCTGCCCCTCCCTTGGGGACAGAAGCATGGAGGGCCTACCTCCTGTCTCCTGGGGGGTGGGAGGACAGAGCAAGGGGGGCTACCTCCTTCTGTCCCCCCCCCCTAGCAGACGGAGGTAGGTCCTACATACTTCTGTCCCCCCCAGCAGACAGGAGGTGGCCCATTCATGCTTCTGCCCCCCCTAGAAGACAGGAGGTAGGCCCTCCATGCTTCTGTCCCCCCCAGCAGACAGGAGGTAGCCCCTCCATGCTTCTGCATGGAGGGGCTACCTCCTGTCTGCTAGGGGGAGTCGGGACAGAAGCATGGAGGGCCTACCTCCTGTCTGTTGCTGGGGGTGGGGCAGAAGCATGGAGGGGCTACCTCCTGTATGCTGTGGGGGCGGGGGGCAGAAGCATGAAGGGGCTACCTCCTGTCTGCTGGGGGGGGCAGAAGCATGGAGGGGCTACCTCCTGTCTGCTGGGGGGGGACAGAAGCATGGAGGGGCTACCTCCTGTCTGCTGGGGGGGGCAGAAGCATATAGGGGCTTCCTCCTGTCTGATAAGGGGGAGGACAGAAGTTTATTCGATCTGCCCCAGGTGCCAAATGCTCTAGGTACGCCCCTGTCTGAGGGCGGACAGGAGGTTTGTACCATTATCGCATACCACCATTCCTGGCTCCAGCTGGCGTGAACCACTTATAGGCCTCCCCCTCCAGAGCTGCAAGAATCTCTTCTGCGGTGTTGCTCCTGTCCCCTAGACACAACAGCTGAAGCACTGCATGGCACCTTTTAGCCTGACTCATTGAATAGCTCCTTGAATGCTTAGGTTGTACTTGTGGTTCATAGGACATTTCAGCAGAGGAGGGCATGGAGGAGGAGAGGGAGGGGGTGGAGTTGACAAATCTTGCATATTTACCACTAGCTGTAGGCAGCAAAACAAGCTGCACCACTGAGCCCTATCCTGCATCCTTCTGAGTTGCAAGCAGAGTTACTCTGTGTGCTCTGAACTATATCGTCCCTGACCATGCTTGCTGGACCATGTGTCAGCAGTAACATGGACCTTGCAGCTGACTGCCTTGCCCAACAATGCCACAACATTGTCTTCCATTGTGGTACAGGACATTCAACAAATTCACGGAATAGGGAAGAATCCACCAGACGGAAAGGCAGGAGTTGTAAAACCAGCAGCTTTGACGAGCTTGAATTTAGACACTGGGCATGTGGGTGGCAGTGACTGTATTTTGCTGCAGCAGATGGAGCAGAGATATTTGCCTGCTATAGTCTACAGCTGGTGGTGTACTATGGGCAGATGTGCTGCAAGGACCTGGGACACCCTGCACTATACCATCATCCCTGTCAGTGGAGGCTGCTGAGAGGTCATGAGATATAGTGGTGGTAGGCTGAGGTGAGGAGTGAGGAGGCACTGAGTGGAGGGAGGTTAAATGCCTTGTCAAGCATGTGGTACCCAAGTGGCTGGTGTTTTTGCCACACTTGATGTGTTTGAGGCAAAGTTTGCAAATTGCAAATGATTTCCTGCCTGAGGATGGACCATTTCCACCTTTGCCTGTGGACATAGAGACTGCAGGACCCCTCATAGTGCCATGGGAACGTCTACCTCTCCTTGTTGGCCTCCCAGACATGATGGGGGGAGGGCGCTTATTAACAAAATGTGATAAAGATGGAAGTTGAAATATGTACGTGGATGCACTTTAATCAATGGAAAGTGGTGTTTGGTGCACTTTATCTTGAGTACTCACTAAACAGACACACTCCACTGACACACTACAATATACTGCAGGAAAACTGCACTGATGCACTGCAAAATACTGCGGTAAACGTGCAGTAAGGCACTGAAATATACTGTGTTAAACGCGCAGTAATGCACTGCAGTATATATACTGCAGTAAATGTGCAGTAACATACTGAAATATACTGTGTAAACAAAGTAAATATTACAATGAACAGCAGCTTTCAGAGTCCTATTCGTTCTAGCATATATAATGAATGACTGCCAGCTCAAATAATCCCCTGAAATACTAGTCTCACACTAGGGGGAATTTCTGCAAGGTCAACCCAAGATACGTTTTTGATCTTATTGTTAATCAAGGTTAAAAGACTCTACTTGCAATTACTGGCTTTAACCTCACATTAGTGTTTAGCAGGTAAACAAGCCACTATTTCTTATGAATACCCCCTCAAATCTAATTACCATCAATAAATACTTTTTGTATTATTCCTTTCAAGTCTGGTCAGGCAAATCTACTTTTAACGATCCCCTGCAAGTAACTACTCTGGCCCTTTTGATATGTATAATGCAACTTGCCTGCCAGCTGTGTTAGGCCATAAATCATAGCCTACAGTACACACCTATGTGCATATTATAAAAAAACAACATTTTGTAAATATTTTATTCTATCTTTTCATGTGACAACACTGAAGAAATGACACTTTGCTACAATGTAAAGTAGTGAGTGTACAGCTTGTATAACAGTGTAAATTTGCTGTCCCCTCAAAATAACTCAACACACAGCCATTCATGTCTAAACCGCTGGTAACAAAAGTCAGTACACCCCTAAGTGACAATGTCCAAATTGGGCCCAAAGTGTCAGTATTTTGTGTGTCCATCATTATTTTCCAGCACTTCCTTAACCCTAGGGATGGAGACGCATGGCTATTCCCACCACGCGACTCATTTAAAGTCCCACAACCTCCCCTCCCTTACTTAAATATTGATTAGGGATGGAGACGCTTGGCAATTCCCACCATGCGCCTCATTTAAAGTCCCACAACTTCCCCCTTCCCTCTTTAGGGACGGAGAGACACGATCTTGATGGATAGATGGCTATTATTACTGTATGCATGTTAGTATATCATATGTTTTAGTTCAAACACAATGTGTAATACATGCCCCCTTTTATTTTAGGGGGTTTTATATTTATTTTATATATGTTTATATGCTATATTATACAGATAATTTGCAATCAATAATCATTCCCTTTAGACCTATCAGATGGTTGGCATACTACTTCCTTGTACGCTGACATTATGCACACATAACATACTAATTTTTTCGTCGGTACTTTTATTGCTCGTAATATGATGTGTGCTGCCCCTGGTGGCTGACTGGTTGCCTGTCGTTCTCCCCGGGAGCTGCGATGCGCGATGGACGCCCTCCCCCTCTCCCTACGCCTCTCTCGGCGTGGGGGATCGGGTGGGAGTTACCGCCGCGCATCGGCGCCACGCATTACGCCGACGCAGCACGTCATTTTTGGCGCCAAGCGCCGGCGATATATATCCACTCTCAGGGCATTCGGATCACCTGCGGGCCGGTTCGCCTGGCGTCCGGACCCTCTTGTTGATCCATTGTATGCACTGGCGTGACGCTGGGGACACCATGTTGAGGCGATGCCTTGTGACCCACCCATTGGAAGCCTGGGCTGTGATCTTTGGTACTTATTCTAATCCTTCACTTTTTAGTCCCTCACTCTTTTTCAGATTCTTATTGGATTTGGTTTCCCTCTCCCTCCCTAGTTCTCACTTCCTTACCTCCTCTAATGGTTTACACTTTCCAACTCACCCCTTGTGTGTCCTCACGATTGGTGCTCCCTTTTCTATTCTGTTACTTACTTTTCACTTTGGCTCATACTTCACTCTTTATTACTATTCCCTTGGGGTACCACTGTTCTATTAGTATATTTCCTAACTTGATAAGCAGCACTATGTATATATCACATAATATATTTTATACAACTGCACGAGTTTGTATACTGTGCAACATCATTATTTCTTATCACTATATACATTTTTTCTTTGCTGCTCACATGCACCATTTTACTTTATTTAGCTTAGCCCATATCTCCCGATGTGCGGTGCCCTTGCCTTTGCCCGCTGCCTTGTGTTCCCTCAGTTCCCGTGGGAGACCTCTGGCCCCATGTCTCTACCTCTTGTGTGAGCAGGCTTATCAATCGCAACGTAAGTTTTTGACAAACTGGGAGAGTCACCTTTCCCCTTTTTTTTCTCTCTTTTGCTCAGTTTTATCTAATATATAGCTATTGCTGCCTCATACATATTTATATATATATATATATTTTTAGATATGAAACCAACAATCTTCCTGAAGAAGTGGCATTATAAGTCCACGAAACGCGTCGGAGTTTTGAAGTTTCGATCACAATATATTAATTTTACATCGTTGCAACATGGTTTTATCCGTGGTGATTTCATCTAACCACTCTAACATCTGCAAATGAATTTTTACTAACACTGGATCTGAGCAATCCCTATCATTTTATGCAATACTTTTGAGTTTTTATCTTATTGATTTATGACTATGTGTACAATTGCTGACATCAATAAATGCATTTGTTACTCTGATAGATTGTCTATGTCTCTCAGTCCCGACCTTCCTTCTTGATGTTACTGAACAGGGATGGAGACGCATGGCTATTCCCACCACGCGACTCATTTAAAGTCCCACAACCTCCCCTCCCTCACTTCCTTAACCCTCTTGGGCATGGAGTTCACCAGAGCTTCACAGATTTCCACTGGAGTCCTCTTCCCCTCCTCCATGATGACATCACAGAGCTGGTGGATGTTAGAGACCTTGCGCTCCTTCTCCTTCTGTTTGAGGATGCCCCACAGATGCTCAATAGGGTTTAGGTCTGCAGATATGCTTGGTCAGTCCATCACCTTTACCCTCAGCTTCTTTAGCAAGGCAATGGTCATATTGGAGGTGTGTTTGGGGTCGTTATGTTGGAATATTGCCCTGGGGCCCATTCTCCAAAGGGAGGGGATCATGCTCTGCTTCAGTATGTCACAGTACATGTTGGCATTCATGGTTCCCTCAATGAACTGTAGCTCTCCAGTGCCGGCAGCGCTCATACAGCCTCAGACCATGACACTCCCACCACCATGCTTGACTGTAGGAAGACACACTTGTCTTTGTACTCCTCACCTGGTCGCCTCCTCATGCGCTTGACACCATCTGAACCAAATAAGTTTATCTTGGTCTCATCAGAGCACATGAGATGGTTCCAGTAATCCATGCCCTTAGTCTGCTTATCTTCAGCAAACTGTTTGCGGACTTTCTTGTGTATCATCTTTAGAAGAGGCTTCCTTATGGGATGACAGCCATGCAGACCAATTTGATGCAGTGTGCGGCGTATGGTCTGAGCACTGACAGGCTGACCCCCTCCCCCACCCCTTCAACCTCTGCAGCAATGCTGGCAGCACTCATACGTCTATTTCCCAAAGACAACCTCTGGATATGACGCTGAGCACGTGCACTCAACTTCTTTGGTCGACCATGGCAAGTCCTGTTCTGAGTGGAACCTGTCCTGTTAAACCACTGTATGGTCTTGGCCACCGTGCTGCAGCTCAGTTTCAGGGTCTTGGCAATCTTCTTATAGCCTAGGCCATCTTTATGTAGAGCAACAATTATTTTTTTCAGATCCTCAGAGTTCTTTGCCATGAGGTGCCATGTTTAACTTCCAGTGACCAGTATGAGAGAGTGAGAGCGATAACACCAAATTTAACACACCTGCTCCCCATTCACACCTGAGACCTTGTAACACTAACGAGTCACATGACACCTGGGAGGGAAAATGGCTAATTGGGCAAAATTTGGACATTGTCACTTAGGGGTGTACTCACTTTTGTTGCCAGCGGTTTAGACATTAATGGCTGTGTGTTGAGTTATTTTGAGGGGACAGTAAATTTACACTGTTATACAAGCTGTACACTCACTACTTTACATTGTAGCAAAGTCTCATTTCTTCAGTGTTGTCACATGAAAAATAGAATAAAATATTTACAAAAATGTGAGGGGTGTACTTACTTTTGTCAAATACTGAATATGAAAAATATGCCCGCCTCCAGTCTGGCCCAAATACCGCCTCCAGGGGGCGCAATGGACACATTGAGGGGAATCTACTAAGAGTGGAGCAGCCAAAATCTGACACAACCTATTAGCTTCTAGCTTTCTATTTCAAATTTTACCTGAACAAGCTGAAGCTCGAAGCTGATTGGTTACTATGCACACCTGTTCCAGAATCTCCCTGCTCCAGTCTTAGTAAATCCCCCCCCCCCCCATTGCTGATCATTAGGTTTTGGTGTACAGCCCGGCGCTCCCATCCTTCTCTATCTAAAGAAGTGTAAAAAGTATCCAATCCATCAAAATACATCACAAATGCTACAATAAAATTGTAACAATCAGAATCTTCTATGCAGGATGTGGAAACCTTACAAGCGGACCTGAACAAAATAATGGGGTGGGCAACTACATGGCAGATGAGGTTTAATGTTGAAAAATGTAAAGTAATGCACCTGGGTGCCAGAAACCAGAAAGCAAGCTACTCACTGGGGGGGGGGGGGGGACCTCTGGGTGAGTCTAGGATGGAAAGGACCTGGGGGTACTGGTAGACAACAGGCTTGGCAGTGGCATGCGATGCCAAGCCGCTGCAAGCAAAGCCAACAGAATACTGGCATGTATAAAAAAGGGGATTCACTCCAGAAATAAAGAGATTATTCTCCCACTCTACAAGACTCTGGTCCGGCCACATCTGGAGTATGCTGTCCAGTTCTGGGCACCGGTCCTCAGGAAGGATGTGCTGGAAATGGAGAGAGTCCAGAGAAGGGCAACAAAAATAATTAGGAGAATGGAGGACATCAGCTATGAGGAAAGGCTACAAGCACTGAACTTATTCTCTCTGGAGAAGAGACAATTGAGGGGGGATATGATATCAATGTACAAATACTATACTGGTGACCCTAGCATAAGGAACAACTTATTCAGAGAAAGGAGATACAATAAGACACGTGGCCACTCACTAAAACTAGAGGAAAGGCGGTTTAACCTTAAGATACGTAAGGGGTTCTTCACTGTCAGAGCAGTAAGGATGTGGAATTCTCTTTCACAAACAGTCACATCAGCAGGGAGCATCGATAGTTTCAAAAAACTATTAGATGGGCACCTTAAAGACCACAACATACAGGGGTATACAATGTACAACATACAGGGGTATACAATGTACAACATACAGGGGGTATACAATGTACAACATACAGGGGGTATACAATGTACAGCATACAGGGGTATACAATGTACAGCATACAGGGGTATACAATGTACAACATACAGGGGTATACAATGTACAACATACAGGGGTATACAATGTACAGCATACAGGGGTATACAATGTACAACATACAGAGGTATACAATGTACAACATACAGGGGGTATACAATGTACAACATACAGGGGTATACAATGTACAACATACAGGGGTATACAATGTACAACATACAGGGGGTATACAATGTACAACATACAGGGGGTATACAATGTACAACATACAGGGGTATACAATGTACAACATACAGGGGTATACAATGTACAACATACAGGGGGTATACAATGTACAACATACAGGGGTATACAATGTACAACATATAGGGGTATACAATGTACAACATACAGGGGGTATACAATGTACAACATACAGGGGGTATACAATGTATGGTTAGCAGCAACACACACACACATCATAGGTTGAACTGGATGGACTGATGTCTTTTTTCAACCTCACTAACTATGTAACTATGGGGGAGATTTACTAAGTCTGGAGCACACAGAATCTGGTTCAGCTGTGCATGGTAGCCAATTAGCTTCTAACTTCAGCTTGTTCAATAAAGCTTTGACAATAAAACCTAGAAGCTGATTGGTTTCTATGCAGAGCTGCACCAGATTCTGTGTGCACCAGTTTTAGTAAATCTCCACCTATGTGACAGTGTAAATCTGCTGCAATCATATATACAAGACGATCACCTGACCTTCGGACATCGGGAGCCGGTTTACCGACATTCCCAGCTGGATATGAAGTCATCACAACCCCCCCCCCCCCCCCCAATACATTCTGTCATCTGGGCAACTTTATATTTTAAAAAAATGCCTCCCCTCTTCCATTCACAATTAATGCCTCAATCTCCAAACATCCTCAAATCCCTCCATTGGAAGAAACCTTACAAGTTACAATCAATTTGTATGGCAATTACGACTTACCCCCAACTTCATGTAAATAATACCCGGGGGGGGGGGGGTACCGAGCACCTAAAGCCCGAGCTCCTTTGCTGAGTATTCTGGTTCCGGTGAGAGCACTCAGAGCACAGCGAGTCACTCGCAACTCCACATCTCGGGTTATTTTCAATGAATGCAAGGCATCCATGAACATCGCAATCTCCCCTCCTCCAATCACAGAACATCTTTCCTTCACTGACAATAAGAACTGTCTGCACTGAGCTGTACATAACTCCGCAGTCTAGACACACGGGACACTCATGGTTGTTATTTTTAACAGTGGATCTGTCAAAGAATCAGCTTTATATACCTGGAGAAGATGGATTACACCCACAAGAGTCATCCAATGACCATACACAAGTGGGTCTGCTGGAAAACAATATCATGGGTCAGCTCATTCTAGTGGCCATCAAGCAGTATTTTCCTGAAATGCCTCAATCAGGAAAATACCCCATTATAGCCACTAGATGGAACTGATGATCATAGGAAATACACATATTAGAGAGATTATGGCAATTATTTGGATAGCGGTGAGAATGATTGAGGCAATCATACAAACACATAACATTGTAATTGTTATTACAGATAGATGACAGATACGTATTGATACATTGTCCTCCTTATAGATCTGCAGAATATTGCTCAGTGATAACTAGGAATGAATATATATATGAACATTTCTAGTTGTGTCTATAGAAGATCTTATGATGTGGACTGAATGTTCCTGGATGTGTGGAGCCCCCCACACCGCACAATTCCCCCCCCCCCTCTCACCTCTCCTCCTCCATCCACCAGCAGCACACAGACAACGAGAGCCCCCAAGATCAGCAGAGTCCTCATAACTGCGCTGCACCCCGATCCTCACTACAGCAACAAGACAGAAAGATGTACAATGAGTGACCCCCCCCCCCTTCCTAGGACTTGTCAGTTGCAGGATCCAACCTACAGTTGAGGCAACATCCTTCCCTATTCTACTGTACTTTTACATTGTCATCTTCTGTTTTTTTTGTTTTTTTTTTTACTGGTGACATTTAGTTATTTTTTAAGAAATATATTATTCCAGGTATTTCTATAGAACTGACAATTTACACAGCACTCTACATAGTGTACAGCCCCGCCCCCAAGGAGTTTGAATTGGGGACTCCAGTCACAGTGAAGCTGGGCAGTCCCCAGTAATTTAGAGATTTTTCTTTTCAGGGTTAACCACTTGTCACCCGCCATATAGCCGATATACAGCTTCAGTGTGACTTCTTAGTTCTGGGAGAGCGTTCCTGCTACAGCCACACCAGTGCAGCCTCCTCAGTGTGCTAATCAGTCACATCAGTGCAGCCTCCTCATTTTCCTCCTCAGCCACACCAATGCAGCCTCCTCCGTGTGCTGATCAGCTACCCCAGTGCAGCCTCCTCATTGTCCTCCTCAGCCACGCCAGTGCAGCCTCCACAGTGTTCTAATCAGCCACGCCAGTGCAGCCTCCTCAGTGTGCTGATCAGTCAAGTCAGTGTCCTAATCAGCCACGCCAGTGCAGTTTTCTCAGTGCCCTGATCCATCACACCATTGTAGCCTCCTCAGTGCCCTAATCAGCCACACCAGTGCAGCCATGCCAGTGCCCTGATCAGCCACACCAGTGCAGCCATGTCAGTGCCCTAATCAACCAAGCCAATGCATCCTCCTCAGTGTCCTGATCAGCCATACCAGTGCAGCCTCCTCAGTGCCCTGATCAGCCACATCTGCCCCAGTGTCACCATCACAGCAGTATGGTTTCACCAGAGCCAGCCATGTCCAAAAACATTTTTTACACAAGCGAGAAGGCAAATCCTCAGCATGCCAGATGAGAACAGCAGGGAGCTCACACTGTCTGATTCGCAGTATGAACCCATGGATTTCCAAATTTATGAGGAGTAGCAGAATCTATTTGGAGGTTTTTGGTATGTCCATGCTGTTTGTTAGAAATATCTTATAAATCGACAACTTTGTGTAAAGAAAAAATAAGTTTTTAATTTTGTTTTCACATTTTGGCAAAAAAATGACATGTCCATGCTGTCCATGCTGTTTGTTAGAAATATCTTGTGATATTGATTATTCGGGAGGGGTAGAAGATGTGTTTTGGGGTGTAATTGCAAGTATGCCTATGCCAGGTATGAGAAGTAATTTGTTAAATAAAAATCATTTGTTAAAATTATAATTTTGTGAAAAAAAATACAAATGTTATTTTATTTCTTAATTTTCCAAAGAATTGCGGGACAAAAATTAAACTTTAAAAAGTTCACTATGCCTCTTAATTGACTCGTCCACTCTCTAAAAAGGGGTCATTTGTACTGTCCTGGCACGGTTTAGGGTCCTTAAGAAATTAGATCGGCTGTCAATACATCAGGATTTATCGATTTTCAGCTATACTGTATATCCCATAGTTTGTGGACTCTATAGCTGTGCTACAGACTAAATAATATACACTGATTTGGGTTATTTTCACCAAAGAAATGCAGCAGATTAAACCTTGGCCTAAATTTATGAAGAAAAAAAATTTTTTTTTTTTTCAAACTTTTTGTTATTTTTTCATTTATATAGTAAAAATTAAAAAAACCCAGTGGTGATTAAATACAACCAAAAGAAAGTTCTATCTGTCTCAAAAAAAAAAAAAAAAAAAATGATAAAATTGTTGTTGTGGAAATTTTACTAGGACGGGTGTGGACATTTTTTAGGATGTGTTTTATTTAGATTGAACAGATAATGGAACACTGATTATGGTTCTTTTTAACTTTTTGAAATGGATTGTTTTTATGTATGAGAAGAGCTGTTCTGTTTATTTGGATGAAGAAGATCAAGATTCATTGAGGGACACATGGGATCATATGACAAAGAGGAGGGGTTGTTGTGGAAATTTTATCAGGATTAGTGTGGACATTTTTCAGGATGTGATTTATTTAGCTTTTCATTATGGCTCCTGTTGTGGGTTTCCTTGCAATACACTCATTAGAGAATGTAGGGGTGAACCGGCATTGAGGAAAGACTACTGGCAGTGAAAACCTTCCCTTAGATGTGTAAACGCGTTCGCTCTACATAGACATCTCTTCCGGTGAATACACCATGCGGGGGTCTGTTTGCCGGTATAGATCTATGTGTATTGCGGTGCAAAGTCAATATTGTTTTGATATCTATCTGCCTTTATGAAGGAATACACGCTCATGTCTTTCTACTGTGCCTGATCACCATAGTGGAAAAAGCATGGCTCTTTCCCAGCAGATAGCCTCACCTCTATGGGAACAGTAGTATCATCCTATTAGGCATTGTTCTCTGAGCTTTGCTGAATGGGATTCATGACAGTGGTAGTGGTGGGAATACATGCATGAGTTTGAGCAGAGCAGTGTTCATGGTTCTACACGCTGGTTTCATTGTGTAGTGTTAGGCAGGAAGCCATGCACACCATTCTGCTCATTCACGATCGTGTACTCCCCCTTCCTATTGTATATTTGAATGTATACAAGTGTGTCATTGGCTGATTCTGTGTGAGTAACTTGTGTCATGTGATTGTACATTTGGAACTGATTGGCTGATGAAGTATAGCCATCACTTCCTGTTGATTGTCCCTTTTGTTATCTCATAAATAAACGGAGCTCCCTGCCATAGGCAGGACATTCTATCGAGCATCCAATGAGATAGCAGCCTGTGTGTCTGTATTACTGGGTACTGCTGAGCGCTCCATTACCTTATACAAAAGACCTGAGAACTGTGCTTTTTAGCACAATGGGATTGATTGCTCTTGGCATATATTTATATCCAAAAGTGCACTTATTTGCGCAATGGAGATATTTGTGCATCAGGAGGATATTAATTCCCAAGACAATGTCATATGGATACAGCGTTGCATGACTAACTGTCATTCAAAGTGTGACAGCACTGAAAGCTGACAATTGGCATGGGCAGGAAGGGTGGTGAAAGTGTCCGGTATTGTAGTGGTTACAGAATATGTAAGACCTTGTACAGGGGGGCTAAAAGCTTCATGCTTGTGAATGGTTGATCAGATGTCCCTTTAGAGTTGGCTCGGGAGTGCGTCAGGGGTGTCCTTTGAGTCTTCTGTAGAGTTGAGCGAACACCTGGATATTCAGGTTCGAAAAGTTTGGCCGAACTTCGCGAAAATGTTCGGGTTCGGGATGCAAACTCAACCCAAACTTGACCCCGAACCCCATTGAAGTCAATGGAGACTCAAACTTTTGGGCACTAAAAAGGCTGTAAAATAGCCCCGGAGAGGGCTGCAAAAGGCATCAAAATGTAGGTAAATTCCCTGCAAACAAATGTGGATAGGGAAATGACTTAAAATAAAATAAATAAAAATTAACCAATATCAATTGGCAACTTGAAGGAGGAGGTGAAATAGGAGGTTGGGGTGGCGTCAGGTGGGAATGCTATGGGAGTTGAAGTTCACATCACAGCCAAAAAGGATTCATGTCTGCCTGCAGTGCCACAGGCCTCATTCACAGACTCAGGGCCATGGCAACCATACATGGGAGTTGAAGTTGTCATCACAGCCAAGAAGGAATCACGTTTGCCTGCAGGGCCACAGGCCTCATTCAAGCATTCAGGCCCACGGGACCCACAAAGAGGAGAGTTAAAATCATGCCAAGACAGTATTGATTTAACCCATCAATGTAACAGGCCTCATTCACAGATTCAGACCCATGGCACCCACAAAGAGGATAGTTACAATCATGCCAAAACAGTATTGATTTCACCCAGTAGTGCCACAGTCCTCATTCATGAATTCAGGACCATGGCACCCGCAAAGAGGAGAGCGGTCCCATAACAGCAGCACAGGCCTCAGGTCAACCTGCAATGGAACAGGCCATTATCATTTATGTAGGCCCTTGACACCCAGACAGAGGAGGGAGGTCCCATAGCAGAAAATCAGGCTTCATGTCACCCAGCAATGGAAAAGGCCACTTTCAGTTATTCAGGCCCCAGCAGCCAGACAGAGGAGAGAGGTCCCATAGCAGAAAATCAGGCTTCATGTCACCCAGCAATGGAAAAGGCCACTTTCAGTTATTCAGGCCCCAGCAGCCAGACAGAGGAGAGAGGTCCCATAGCAGAAAATCAGGCTTGATGTCACACACCAAAGCAGCAGGGGATTAACTGAATTTTAGGCCCCTTGACACCCAGACAGAGGAGAGGTTCATTCAAATTGGGGTTGCCCCCAAAAAAATGGTACAATTTAAAAAGGAGGATTCAATAAAGAAGTGCCCTGGAGTACAAGAATGTATGGTTAAGGGGGAGGCAGTTATAAATATCTATTCTGCACAAGGTACGGACAAGTCCTGTGGGATCCAATGCCTGGTTCATTTTAATGAAAGTGAGCTCGTCCACGTTGGCTGTGGACAGGCGGCTGTGTTTGTCTGTAATGATGCCCCCTGACGTGCTAAATACACGTTCAGACAATACACTTGCCACAGGGCAGTCCAGCACCTCCAAGGCGTAAAGGGCAAGCTCTGGCCATGTGGACAATTTGGAGACCCAGAAGTTGAATGGGGCAGAACCATCAGTCAGTATGTGGAGGCGTGTGCACATGTACTGTTCCACCATGTTGTTGATATGCTGCCTCCTGCTAACACATTCCCTATCAGCTGGTGGTGTAGTTTGCTGTGGCATGCTGACAAAATGTTTCCACCTCTCGGCCATGCTAACCCTGCTGTCTGAGGAGCTGGCCGTGACACAGCTGCGTTGGCGACCTCTTCCTCCTCCTCCGCCTCTGCCTTGGCCTTGTGCTTCCACTTGTCCCCCCCGTGTCAGTTGGGAATGCCCTCAGGAGCGCGTCTACTAGCGTGCGCTTGTAGTCGCGCATCTTCCTGTCACGCTCCAGTGCGGGAATTAAGGTGGGCACGTTGTCCTTGTACCGGGGATCCAGCAGGGTGGCAACCCAGTAGTCAGCACTAGTTAAAATGTGGGCAACTCTGCTGTCATTGCGCAGGCACTGCAGCATGTAGTCGCTCATGTGTGCCAGACTGCCCAGAGGTAATGATAAGCTGTCCTCTGTAGGTGGTGTATCATCTGTGTCCTCCGTTTCCCCCCAGCCACGCTCCAGTGATGGCCCTGAGCTGCGTAGGGTGCCACCCTGCAGTGAAACCGGTTCCTCCTCCTCTACCTCATCCTCCTCCTCATCCTCCAGAAGTGTGCCCTGGCTGTCCACATGTGTACCTGGCCTCTGCTGGTGCAGGAACCCACCCTCTGAGCCACTTCTGTATGACCTGCCTGAAACCCTGTGAAATGGCCCCTCTTCCTCCTCCTACTGTGCTGCATCCTCTTCCATCATCGCCGTAATATTTTTTTCAAGGAGACATAGAAGGGGTATTGTCATGCTAACAACGGCGTTATCAGCACTGGCCATGTTGGTTGAGTATTCCAAAGACCGCAACAAGATACACAGGTGTCGCATGCAGGCACAGTCACTGGTGGTGAAGTGGTGGTGATCCGCAGAGCGACTGACCTGTGCATACTTCATCTGAAACTCCACTATCGCCCGCTGCTGCTCGCACAGTCTCTCCAGCATATGTAAGGTGGCGTTCCACCTGGTGGGCATGTCGCATATGAGTCGGTGAGCGGGAAGGCTGAAGTTACGCTGCAGTGCAGACAGGCGAGCAGCAGCAGGGTGAGAACACTGAAAGCGCGCACATACGGACCGCACTTTCAGCAGCAGCTCTGACATGTCTGGGTAGTTTTTAAGAAACTTCTGCACCACCAGATTCAGCACATGCGCCAGGCAAGGGATGTGCATCAAACCAGCTAGTCCCAGAGCTGCAACGAGATTTCGCCCATTATCGCACACCAACGGGCTTGAGGCTCACAGGCAGGAACCAGTAATCAGTCTGCTGTTCTATGCCCCTCCAAAGCCCCTGTGCGGTGTGGGGTTTGTCACCCAAACACATGAGTTTTAAAATCGCCTGCTGACGTTTATCCTGGGCTATGCTGAAGTTGGGGGTGAGGTTCTTTTGATGACCGGATGTGGGGGTGGTAGAAGAGGAGTAGGAGGAGGAGGAGGAGGATGATGCTGAGTAGGAGGAGGAAGCAATAGGAGCCAACAAATAATGCCCTGCGATCCTTGGTGGTGGAAGGACATGCGCCAAACCACTATCCGCCTCGGGCCCAGCCGCCACTACGTTTACCCAGTGTGCAGTTAGGGAGATATAGCGACCCTGGCCGTGCTTACTGGTCCATGTATCTGTGGTTATGTTGACCTAGCCACAGATGGCGTTGCGCAGCGCACACTTGATTTTATCCTCCACTTGCTTGTGCAGGGAAGGGACGGCTTGCCTGGAAAAGTAGTGGCGGCTGGGAACAACGTACTGGGGGACAGCCACTGCCATCAGCTGTTTGAAACAGACGGAATGACAGCATTTCAAAGGCCAGTAATTTAGAAATGCTGGCATTTAGGGCCAGGGCTCGAGGGTGGGTAGGTGGGTATTTCCTCCTTCTCTCCAATGTTTGGGAGATTGACAGAGATGCTTGGTGATGGTGTCGTATGTGGTGGTGTTGGTGGAACATCCTCTGTTTGCTGGTCGCCAGGTGCCATGGTGATGCCAGCGGTGGAGGGAGAGGCCGGGGCAGCAGCAGAAGAGGGAGCAGGAGGAGCATGAGAGAGTTCTTTGTTTTTAAGGTATTTACTCCAATGCAGTTCACGCTTTGCATATAGATGCCTGGTCATGCAGGTTGTGCTCAGGTTAAGAAAGTTTATGCCTCGCTTCAGGCTCTGATGGCAAACCACTCGTCTCTTGTTGTCAGGACATTGTGTGAAGAACTGCCACGCCAATGAACTCCTTGGAGCAAGCTTTGGTGTGCTCGGTGCCTGGGTGCGGTGGACAGTAGCAGGCGCAGTGGCGGCCGTTGTACAGAGGGTGCAGGGCTGCCGCCCCCCCATCCATGCGTCCGGCCCCCTAATCTGCATGCAGGGGCGCCAGACACATGGAGTTCAATGGGATTTTTATTTTTTGGCATCACCTGATTAGAGCCAGAGGCTCTAATAGGGCGATGCAAAGGGTGGACCCGGGGTGCAGAGCAGTGCGCCCCGAGCCCACCCATTGTGTGACAATAGCGAATGAAAATTCGCTATTGTCACACCGACCCTCCTCCTGGCCAATCAGGAAGCACGTCCGATACGGGCTTCCTGATTGGCCGCAAGGCAAACCCCTTGCCATTGGCCGAGTAGGAGGCGGGAGCGGAAGGACTTGTGGAGTCGTGCCGCCAGTCGCCGGGACTCAGAAGAAGCCGCCCGCCGCCGCTACTGCTGGAAGGACTCGTGGAGACGAGCCGCCCACCGCCGCTGCTGCTCCAGGTAGGTAAGGGGGCACCCACGCTGATCTCTGCATTGGGGGCAGGTATGCTGGTCACTACATTGGGGGCACGCACGCTGATCTCTGCATTGGGGCATGTACTCTCCATTGGGGTCATGTATGCTGGTTACTACATTAGGGGCACCCACGCTGATCTCTGCATTGGGGGCATGTATGCTGGTCACTACATTGGGGGCACGCACGCTGATCTCTGCATTGGGGGCATGTACTCTGCATTAGGGGCATGTATGCTGGTCACTACATTGGGGGCACGCACGCTGATCTCTGCATTGGGGGCATGTATGCTGGTCACTGCATTGGGGGCATGTATGCTGGTCACTGCATTGGGGGCATGTATGCTGGTCACCTCATTGGGGGCATGTACGCTGATCTCTGCATTGGGGGAATGGTATGCTGGTGACTGCATTGAAGGGGGGAAGTACGCTGGTCTCTGCATTGAAGGGGCATGTACGCTGGTCACTGCATTGAAGGGGGCATGTACGCTGGTCACTGCATTGAAGGGGGCATGTATGCTGGTCACCTCATTGGGGGCATGTACGCTGATCTCTGCATTGGGGGAATGGTATGCTGGTCACTGCATTTAAGGGGGCATGTTCGCTGATCTCTGCATTGAAGGGGCATGTACGCTGGTCACTGCATTGAAGGGGGCATGTACGCTGGTCACTGCATTGAAGGGGGCATGTACACTGGTCACTGCATTGAAAGGGGGCACGCTGGTCACTGTGCATTGAAAGGGGGCACGCTGGCCACTGTGCATTGAAAGGAGGCACGCTGGTCACTGTGCATTGAAAGGGGGCACGCTGGTCACTGTGCATTGAAAGGGGGCACGCTGGTCTCTCTGCATTGAAAGGGGGCACACTATACCTTAATTACTGAAGGCCCCTTTCACACTTTTGCGACCTCAAAGTCATGCAATTTTTTACAGCGTTTTTTTCCGCAAAGCAATGCCTATTACATTTTTCTGTTTGTGCCCCCCCAAAGATGTTGAGCACCAGCCGCCACTGAGCAGGCGTACTGTCTCCGGAACGGCTGCTGCGCTTTTGCACCCTGCTCCCTCTTTTCCTGTGCTGTTGCCTCTGTGCGACCACCGCCTCTTCCTCATAACTGCACGCCTCACTAGCACGACCTTCAGTCCAGTCTGGGTCTAGGACTTCATCATCCTCCACATCATCTTCCACCCATTCATGACCCCTCCCCTCCTCGTCGGTTTGCACATTGCAGAAAGCCACAGCAGTTGGCACCTGTGTTTCGTCATCATCAGAGATGTTTTGTGGTGATATTCCCATGTTCTCATCCTGCAACAAAAGTGTTTGAGCATCAGTGCATTCAAGGTCTTCCTGTTCTGGGGCAGGGCTAGGTGGATGGGCCAGGGAAATCCTGGCAACAGAGTCATCAAAAAGCATAAGACTTTCCTGCATGATTTGGGGCTCTGACTGCTTGGCTGATTTGCAAGGGGGTGAGGTGTAAGGCTGATGGGCATGGGCTGCAGGTGCCAACTCTGAGCTTTCTGCAGAGGACTGGGTGTTAGATACTGTGAAGGAACTGGAGGCATTGTCAGCCACCCAATCTACTATCTCGTGTACATGTTCTGGCTTAACCATCCATAGAGCGGCATTTGGGCCTATCAAATAACGCTGCAGATTCTGTCGCCTATTCGCAGCAGAGGAAGGTGTTTGACTTGGAGCGGTAGTTGGCGCTGAACGGCCACGTCCTCTACCAGCAACAGGAGCTTGACCAACACCACCACGACCATGCCCACGTCCCTTATTTGATGTTCTCCTCATTATTTGCGTTCACCCACCAAGCTGAAAGATTGGTCTCTCTCCGGTGTCAATTTACCTGGCAGTAGTTGACAATTACGTTCGCTAAGGCAGTGCCCGTGTCAAAAAAAAATGCTCTGTGGACCCAGAATAATGTTTTTAGTGCCCAAAATACACTGATTCTCAATTTCTATGCAGAAATGTAAAACATTTTTTTTGTTTTTTGTACGCTGTATGCACAAGTGGTTTGTGGAACAAGAACAAGTATTTTTGTAATAAAATACAGAAAATTTGTATTTCACTGCTGTAAATTGAAATTAATTATTTATACGCCAGATGCACAACTGTTTTTTCGGCCTAAAACGCGTCTTTTTTCAATAACACCCCAAAATGCAGCTTTTAACTGCTGAACATTAACAGTATATATTTATACTATGTATGCACACCAGATTTGGGGACACAGAGCACAGATGTGGTCACCAAAATTCACAAATGCAGTACTGAACTGCTATATATTGGAAATAATTATTGAAACGCCGGATGCACAACTGTTTTTTCGGCCTAAAAGTTCTGCAAGTCCTTGTGCAGTGGCAAGCGCAAGCAGGGCATCATTCCTACATGACAGGCCAGCTGCTGGTAACGGGGCATCCCACCCACAACAAGGCAGGGCCTATACTAGCCTTCCGAATGTTCTATTATATCCTACATGGCTGCCCGATACTTCAGCAGAACTTGTAATTCCCCTTTTTACAGCACAGACAGGCTATCAAATCCAATCGGATAATGAAACCCCACTTTATTATTTTCATTTGTTTTTTTGCTCCAGCTTCAAGCAAATGTTTACCCCTGATAAAAATATTTGTGTGGATGAATCCCTAGTCCACTTCAGCAGAAGGCTTGGAATAAAACAATATAACAAGACAAAAAGATTTCCAAGCTCTCCTTACCGACGAATCTGCGACCAACCAAATTGACCTGTCCAACAGTACGTGTTAATAACAGGGGTTTAGTTGCACACATTTGCACATACATGCGTAAGCCACAGAGCCCCGTCAAGGCACCCCATTATCTGTGGTCCTAACTCTAAATTCTGTGAGTCTCCAACAATGGAAGCACATGCATTTAATGGACAGGTGTAGGACAGATATACCTGAAGGGAGCCCACCCCTTCTTAAAGGCACAGGGGCACACTGAACACCCAGCCTATAGCACAATGGCAGCAAAGTTACAGGTGTGGACAGTAACCAGTTGTTTTTGTTATAGATTATATTGACCAGGCAACGCACTGACATCTTTGCTGCCATTGTGCTATAGGCTGGGTGTTCAGTGTGCCCCTGTGCCTTTAAGAAGGGGTGGGCTCCCTTCAGGTATATCTGTCCTACACCTGTCCATTAAATGCATGTGCTTCCATTGTTGGAGACTCACAGAATTTAGAGTTAGGACAACAGATAATGGGGTGCCTTGACGGGGCTCTGTGGCTTACGCATGTATGTGCAAATGTGTGCAACTAAACCCCTGTTTTTAACATGTACTGTTGGACAGGTCAATTTGGTTGGTCGCAGATTGGTCGGTAAGAAGAGCTTGGAAATCTTTTTGTCTTGTTATATGCATTGCCCTTCCAATGCTCCTTGCTGCAGAGACCAGTTACAGGTGTGGACAGTAACCAGTTGTTTTTGGAATAAAACAATACCTAAGTAAACGGGCCAAATATGGGGTGAAATTTTACAAGGTATGCGACAGGGCCACGAGTTACATCTTTGATTTCCAAATTTCCAAAAAGGACATGCTCAAAAGATTTATTATGCCTCATAGAATAAACATTGGGGTGTTTTCTTTCCAAAATGGGGTCATTTTGTGGGTAATTCTATTGTCCTGGTGCTCCATGGCCTTCAAAATGTGAGAGGTACTCAGGAATTGAAATGTGTAATTTATGCCTTTAGAGCGCCTGAAGGTGCTTCTTGGATGTTGGGTGTCTGTATGTGGCCAGGCTGTGGAAAAGTCTCACACATGGGATATCACCATACTCAGGAGGGGTAGCAGAATGCATTTTGGGATGTAATTTTCGCTACGTACATGCTATGTATTAGAAATATCTTATAAATTGACAACTTTGTGTAAAAAAAAATAAGTTTTTATTTTTTCCACATTTTCCAAAAACTTGTGGAAAAAAATGACATCTTCAAAAGACTTATTATGCCTCATAGAGTATATACATTGGGGTGTTTTCTTTCCAAAATGGGGTCATTTTGTGGGTAATTCCATTGTGCTGGTGCTCCAGGGCCTTCAAAATTGTAATAGGTACTCAGGAAATTATATGTGTAATTTATGCCTTTAGAATGCCTGACGGTGCTCCTTGGATGTTGGGCCTCTGTATGTGACCAGGCTGTGGAAAAGTGTCACACATGTGGTATCACCATACTCAGGAGGAGTAGCAGAATATATTTTGGGGTGTATCTGTAAGTTTATGTATGCCATGTGTGAGAAATACCTTGTTAATATAACAAGGTATGCGACAGGGCCACGAGCTACATCTTTGATTTCCAAATTTATGAGGGAAAGGACAGTCAGCTAAACCCCCCTGGGTGCCCTACCTATATGGGGACAAGTGGCAAAATCGTCTGGCAGCTGATAGAACCACTGTTTGGGAAGGGTTACCCCCTATATGTACTTTGTAGACAATTTCTACACAATTCTCCCACTTTTCCGCCATCTCTACCTGAAAAAGACTGTGGCCTGCGGGACAGCACGGTCCAACCGCAAGGGCTTCCCACAGAGATTGATCAGCCAAACATGAAATCGGGGGGAAAAAGTGAGTATGCGTAATGAAGAGGTACTAGCTCTGAAATGGAGAGATAAAAGGGACGTCTACATCCTTTGCACAATACACGACGACATCCTGGTGGAACTTCAAACAAGACAAGATCCCATCCAGAAGCCAAAAAGCATTCATGAATATAACCTATTCATGGTGGGGGGGGGGGGGGCTGGATATGAGCGACCTGCTGATGCAGCCCTACTTGGCCACCAGGAGATCACTGTTCTGGTATAAAAAAGTCGCCATTTATATAATTCAGCTAGCCCTGTTCAATTCTTATGTTATTTTTTCCAAATGTACCCAAGGATCCCTAACCTATCTAAAGTTTCAAGAGGACGTTATCATGGCCCTTCTCTATCCCCATGGCCACCCCCCTGAACAAATTCACTCTGATGCATTAGCCAGACTTCATGAAAGGCACTTCCCGGATATCCTCCCTCCTACCCACACAGGCCGCAAACCCCCAAAAAAATGTTGTGTATGTTCAAGTAGAGGAATTCGCCGCGACACCCGATACTACTGTCCCCAGTGTCCCTCCCAGCCAGGCCTCTGTATTGTAGGGTGCTATTGTATTTATCACACTTCAGTACACTATTAGTATAGTAAAGACATTTTCCACTATCTGCTATTTCTGTGTATGACCCAGACTGTTTATCAACTATGCCTCTGCCAACCATGTTTCTGCCTTACATGTGAATTGATCTCGGCCTGTTGAATGACCATTCTTTTTGCCTGCCTCCTGGAACTGATTATTTGCCCTGCCACTGTACTATTCAACACAGGGGTCTCACACAGGTGAGGGTCTCCAGAATAGAATTTCCGAGTGGAGAAAACTTTTTTTCTCCAGGTTTTTGTTTTCTCGGATTAGGGTCTGGAGACTCGGAGGCTTCAAAGAGATTTGGGTGGGAGAAGCCTCTACCCCTGTCCTCAGGTCTTACCTGACCAAGGCCCCCAGGCCTTATAGTGCTGGCTGCTGCCACCTGAACTGGCCATGACTCTGCCTGCCACTTGAACTGGCCATGCCACTGCCTGCCACCTAAACTAGCCATGCCTCTGCCTGCCACCGGAACTGGCCATGCCTCTGCCTGCCACCTGAACTGGCCATGCCTATGCCTGCCACCTGAACTGGCCATGCCTATGCCTGCCATTTGAACTGGCCATGCCTCTGCCTGCCACCTGAACTGGCCATGCCTATGCCTGCCACCTGAACTGGCCATGCCTATGCCTGCCATTTGAACTGGCCAAGGCTATGCCTGCCACCTGAACTGGCCATGCCTATGCCTATGCCTGCCACCTGAACTGGCCATGACTATGCCTCCTAACTGAACTACTGCCAGGACCAATACTTTGGCATATCCCTGCCTGCTGCCTGGAAAATTCCTGAACATCTCCATTGGCTGTCTGGACCAATGCTTTTCCTGTGCTGGGACAGTATTCGTGCCTGCTAAAACCACAGGTAATCATTTCTTTTACCGTTTGCTCAGCAGAATGTATTTTGGGGTGTAATTCTTGATATGTACATGCTATGTGTTAGAAGCCTGTAGGTGCTACTTGGATGTTGGGCCTCTGTATGTGGCCAGACTGTGGAAAAGTCTCACACATGTGGTATCGCCATACTCAGGAAGAGTAGCAGAATGTATTTTAGGGTGTCTTCCTTGGTATGTGCATGCTATGTGTGAGAAATATTTTAGAAATTGACAACTTTGTTTAAAAAAAATAGGTTTTCATTTTCTTTCCACATTTTCCAAAAAGTTGTGGAAAAAAAGGACATGCTCAAAAGATTTATTATGCCTCATAGAATAAACATTGGGGTGTTTTCTTTTCAAAATGGGGTCATTTTGTGGGTAATTCTATTGTCCTGGTGCACCATGGCCTTCAAAATGTGAGAGGTACTCAGGAATTGAAATGTGTAATTTATGCCTTTAGAGCGCCTGACGGTGCTACTTGGATGTTGGGTGTCTGTATGTGGCCAGGCTGTGGAAAAGTCTCACACATGGGATATCACCATACTCAGGAGGGGTAGCAGAATTCATTTTGGGATGTAATTTTCGCTACGTACATGCTATGTATTAGAAATATCTTATAAATTGACAACTTTGTGTAAAAAAAAATAAGTTTTTATTTTTTCCACATTTTCCAAAAACTTGTGGAAAAAAATGATATCTTCAAAAGACTTATTATGCCTCATAGAGTATATACATTGGGGTGTTTTCTTTCCAAAATTGGGTCATTTTGTGGGTAATTCCATTGTGCTGGTGCTCCAGGGCCTTCAAAATTGTAATAGGTACTCAGGAAATTATATGTGTAATTTATGCCTTTAGAATGCCTGACGGTGCTCCTTGGATGTTGGGCCTCTGTATGTGACCAGGCTGTGGAAAAGTGTCACACATGTGGTATCACCATACTCAGGAGGAGTAGCAGAATATATTTTGGGGTGTATCTGTAAGTTTATGTATGCCATGTGTGAGAAATACCTTGTTAATATAACAAGGTATGCGACAGGGCCACGAGCTACATCTTTGATTTCCAAATTTATGAGGGAAAGGACAGTCAGCTAAACCCCCCTGGGTGCCCTACCTATATGGGGACAAGTGGCAAAATCGTCTGGCAGCTGATAGAACCACTGTTTGGGAAGGGTTACCCCCTATATGTACTTTGTAGACAATTTCTACACAAGTCTCCCACTTTTCCGCCATCTCTACCTGAAAAAGACTGTGGCCTGCGGGACAGCACGGTCCAACCGCAAGGGCTTCCCACAGAGATTGATCAGCCAAACATGAAATCGGGGGGAAAAAGTGAGTATGCGTAATGAAGAGGTACTAGCTCTGAAGTGGAGAGATAAAAGGGACGTCTACATCCTTTGCACAATACACGACGACATCCTGGTGGAACTTCAAACAAGACAAGATCCCATCCAGAAGCCAAAAAGCATTCATGAATATAACCTATTCATGGTGGGGGGGGGGGGCTGGATATGAGCGACCTGCTGATGCAGCCCTACTTGGCCACCAGGAGATCACTGTTCTGGTATAAAAAAGTCGCCATTTATATAATTCAGCTAGCCCTGTTCAATTCTTATGTTATTTTTTCCAAATGTACCCAAGGATCCCTAACCTATCTAAAGTTTCAAGAGGACGTTATCATGGCTCTTCTCTATCCCCATGGCCACCCCCCTGAACAAATTCACTCTGATGCATTAGCCAGACTTCATGAAAGGCACTTCCCGGATATCCTCCCTCCTACCCACACAGGCCGCAAACCCCCAAAAAAATGTTGTGTATGTTCAAGTAGAGGAATTCGCCGCGACACCCGATACTACTGTCCCCAATGTCCCTCCCAGCCAGGCCTCTGTATTGTAGGGTGCTATTGTATTTATCACACTTCAGTACACTATTAGTATAGTAAAGACATTTTCCACTATCTGCTATTTCTGTGTATGACCCAGACTGTTTATCAACTATGCCTCTGCCAACCATGTTTCTGCCTTACATGTGAATTGATCTCGGCCTGTTGAATGACCATTCTTTTTGCCTGCCTCCTGGAACTGATTATTTGCCCTGCCACTGTACTATTCAACACAGGGGTCTCACACAGGTGAGGGTCTCCAGAATAGAATTTCCGAGTGGAGAAAACTTTTTTTCTCCAGGTTTTTGTTTTCTCGGATTAGGGTCTGGAGACTCGGAGGCTTCAAAGAGATTTGGGTGGGAGAAGCCTCTACCCCTGTCCTCAGGTCTTACCTGACCAAGGCCCCCAGGCCTTATAGTGCTGGCTGCTGCCACCTGAACTGGCCATGACTCTGCCTGCCACTTGAACTGGCCATGCCACTGCCTGCCACCTAAACTAGCCATGCCTCTGCCTGCCACCGGAACTGGCCATGCCTCTGCCTGCCACCTGAACTGGCCATGCCTATGCCTGCCACCTGAACTGGCCATGCCTATGCCTGCCATTTGAACTGGCCATGCCTCTGCCTGCCACCTGAACTGGCCATGCCTATGCCTGCCACCTGAACTGGCCATGCCTATGCCTGCCATTTGAACTGGCCAAGGCTATGCCTGCCACCTGAACTGGCCATGCCTATGCCTATGCCTGCCACCTGAACTGGCCATGACTATGCCTCCTAACTGAACTACTGCCAGGACCAATACTTTGGCATATCCCTGCCTGCTGCCTGGAAAATTCCTGAACATCTCCATTGGCTGTCTGGACCAATGCTTTTCCTGTGCTGGGACAGTATTCGTGCCTGCTAAAACCACAGGTAATCATTTCTTTTACCGTTTGCTCAGCAGAATGTATTTTGGGGTGTAATTCTTGATATGTACATGCTATGTGTTAGAAGCCTGTAGGTGCTACTTGGATGTTGGGCCTCTGTATGTGGCCAGACTGTGGAAAAGTCTCACACATGTGGTATCGCCATACTCAGGAAGAGTAGCAGAATGTATTTTAGGGTGTCTTCCTTGGTATGTGCATGCTATGTGTGAGAAATATTTTAGAAATTGACAACTTTGTTTAAAAAAAATAGGTTTTCATTTTCTTTCCACATTTTCCAAAAAGTTGTGGAAAAAAAGGACATGCTCAAAAGATTTATTATGCCTCATAGAATAAACATTGGGGTGTTTTCTTTTCAAAATGGGGTCATTTTGTGGGTAATTCTATTGTCCTGGTGCACCATGGCCTTCAAAATGTGAGAGGTACTCAGGAATTGAAATGTGTAATTTATACCTTTAGAGCGCCTGACGGTGCTACTTGGATGTTGGGTGTCTGTATGTGGCCAGGCTGTGGAAAAGTCTCACACATGGGATATCACCATACTCAGGAGGGGTAGCAGAATTCATTTTGGGATGTAATTTTCGCTACGTACATGCTATGTATTAGAAATATCTTATAAATTGACAACTTTGTGTAAAAAAAAATAAGTTTTTATTTTTTCCACATTTTCCAAAAACTTGTGGAAAAAAATGACATCTTCAAAAGACTTATTATGCCTCATAGAGTATATACATTGGGGTGTTTTCTTTCCAAAATGGGGTCATTTTGTGGGTAATTCCATTGTGCTGGTGCTCCAGGGCCTTCAAAATTGTAATAGGTACTCAGGAAATTATATGTGTAATTTATGCCTTTAGAATGCCTGACGGTGCTCCTTGGATGTTGGGCCTCTGTATGTGACCAGGCTGTGGAAAAGTGTCACACATGTGGTATCACCATACTCAGGAGGAGTAGCAGAATATATTTTGGGGTGTATTTGTAAGTTTATGTATGCCATGTGTGAGAAATACCTTGTTAATATAACAATTTTGTGAAAAAAAAATAAATAAAAAAATCTTCATTATCAAAACTATTGTGGCCAAAAAATTGCAACTTCAGAAAACTCACTAGGCCTCTTACTAAATACCTTGGACTGTCCTCTTTACAAAAAGGGGTAATTTGGGGGGTATTTGTACTCTCCTGACATTTTTGGGCCTGAAGAAGTGAGATAGGTAGTCAGTACATCAGGTGTGATCAATTTTCGATGATACTTAGCCTAGCTTGTGGGCTCTATAACTTTCACACAAACCTATTTTCATACACTTATCAGGATTTTTTTTACCAAAGACATGTAGCAGAATACATTCTGGCCTAAATTTATGACAAAATTTGATTTTATTGGATTTCTTTTAAAACAGACAATAGAAAAAATATATATTTTTTTTATTTTTCCGCTTTTTTTTCCGCTTATATCACAAAAAATAAAAATTCCAGCGTTGAATAAATACCACCAAAAGAAATCTCTATTTGTGTGAACAAAATGTTAAAAATTTCATTTGGGTACAGTGTAGCATGACTGAGTAATTGTGATTCAAAATGCGAGAGCACCGAAAGCTGAAAATTGATCTGGGAAGGAAGGGGGTTTAAGTGCCCAGTATTGAGGTGGTTAAATTTGATATTTATACCGTGTATGTAAAACTGCTTTGTGAAGCAAGAATACTGCTTTTTTTTTCCAACAAAAAAGAATAATGCAATATTTCTCAGCTGTAATGTGAAATCGGTATTTAAGCGGTGTATTTCAAGATGTTTTGGTCAAAAAACATACACTTATGCTGTATTTCACAGCAGCAATGTACAAAAGGTGGTTGGAAGGGGTATTTCAGACTGTTTGGTGGACCTTGAATAAAGTTTTTTTTTTCTATAAAAAAACAAAGAAGCAATATTTCCCTGCAGAAATATAAAATATTTTCTTGGCAGTGGTGGAGCTAGACTTTTAAAACAGGTGTGGCAAAGGGGTGGCAAGGTATTATTTTGGGGGGTCAATTTACAAAGTGTCATTTAGTATCAGATTTGTCCACCACAATGTCGCAGTCCCTCTAATAATCGCTGATCGCTGCCATTACTAGTAAAAACAATTAAAAAATAAAAAGTTCCATAGTTTGTAGATGTAATAACTTTTTTGCAAACCAATCAAAATACACTTAGGATTTTTTACAAAAAATATGTGGCAGAATACATATTAGCCTTACAGGTGGCGGTCAGAGCATGCGGACAGGATACAGGTGGCAGTCAGAGCATGCGGACAGGATACAGGTGGCAGACAGAGCATGCAGACAGGATACAGGTGGCAGTCAGAGCATGCGGACAGGATACAGGTGGCAGACAGAGCATGCAGACAGGATACAGGTGGCAGACAGAGCATGCAGACAGGATACAGGTGGCAGTCAGAGCATGCGGACAGGATACAGGTGGCAGTCAGAGCATGCGGACAGGATACAGGTGGCAGACAGAGCATGCAGACAGGATACAGGTGGCAGTCAGAGCATGCGGACAGGATACAGGTGGCAGACAGAGCATGCAGACAGGATACAGGTGGCAGACAGAGCATGCAGACAGGATACAGGTGGCAGTCAGAGCATGCGGACAGGATACAGGTGGCAGTCAGAGCATGCGGACAGGATACAGGTGGCAGTCAGAGCATGCAGACAGGATACAGGTGGCAGACAGAGCATGCAGACAGGATACAGGTGGCAGTCAGAGCATGCGGACAGGATACAGGTGGCAGTCAGAGCATGCGGACAGGATACAGGTGGCAGTCAGAGCATGCAGACAGGATACAGGTGGCAGACAGAGCATGCGGACAGGATACAGGTGGCAGTCAGAGCATGCGGACAGGATACAGGTGGCAGTCAGAGCATGCGGACAGGATACAGGTGGCAGTCAGAGCATGCGGACAGGATACAGGTGGCAGTCAGAGCATGCGGACAGGATACAGGTGGCAAACAGAGCATGCGGACAGGATACAGGTGGCAAACAGAGCATGCGGACAGGATACAGTTGGCAAACAGAGCATGCGGACAGGATACAGTTGGCAAACAGAGCATGCGGACAGGGTACAGGTGGCAAACAGAGCATGCGGACAGGATACAGGTGGCAAACAGAGCATGCGGACAGGATACAGGTGGTGGTGGTCAGAGGATACAGACAGGATATAGGTGGCGATCAGAGGATGCGGACAGGATACAGGAGATAGCAAGGCAAAGATTGTGAACATCTGTGATTCTGTACAATCTCACCACTGCCATTCTTGTATGATAACTGCTGCCTGTGCCTGCCAGTGGACATCGATAGCAGCCAGCCAAGCAATGGATGCATGTTGCAGGCCAGGTGGTGGGACTCAGTCTAAGTTAAAACTGGCATACATGCTTACACTCCGTGTCCTGACTCCACTCACTCACTTACCAGGGGGCTGCAGCCAGGGCAGAGTGTGCTCAGTGTCGGCTAGTGGCACTGGTCAGGGCTTTGTGTGTCCAATCCATTCGGGGTTGTCGGGTCCGCGCTGTCTTTCTTGCTGGTGCTGCCACAGTCCTTCGGCTCCCCCCTGCACTGTTACACCACAACAAGTCAAGTCTCCTCCTATCCGCCCGCCGCGGCTTGGCGCCTCCTGGCATTTTACATTTTTTAGGCCGGCGCCCGTGCAGCATGACATCATCAGTGGGCATCGACACTGCTCATGACAGGACGATTGTCCGGTCTTCCTGTCTTGGTGTGGGATTGGATCGGCGCTCCCCTGTGATTACTCTGCTCCTCCTCCCTCCCTCTGCCTACCAGCTCTTCATCCGCCTCCCTCCGCAGCTCCCGTACGGCGATCCCCTGTGATTCCTCCGCTGCCATGCACCCGCCCAGGATCGAGGTGGCAACAGGGGTGGCAAGGACTTTTTCTGGGGTGGCAATTGCCACCCCAGCTAACCCTCTGGCTCCGCCACTGAGTCCTTGGACGGTGTAAGCAGAACTGTTTTGTGGACAAGAAATACGGGTTTTTCCCCCAAAATTACACAGATTCTTTATTTCACCCCAAAAATGTCAAATACATATTTAGGCGCTGTAAAATAGGCTTGGTGGATCAGGATGACCACTTTTTTTCCCACTAAAATACACTGATGCACTATTTGATAGCTGAAATGGAAATACAATTTAGTGCATTGTATACACAAATGCTCTGTGGCACCACAGATCCCAGGCTAGACAAATGGACTATGTCACCCCTTAACCACTTGCCGACCGCTCACATTGACTGTACTGCGGGAAAGTGGTTCATTATCATCCAGCGATGTAGACCTACGTCGCTGGACTCCTCCCCTTGTGGGCGGCGCGTGCGCGCCGCCGGTGGTTTGCTCCCGCTGTATTCAGACACAGCGGGAGTCGGCCAGGGGAGGAGCGGCGGTGATCACCGCCGCTCTTCCCCGATCGTCGGGGATTGAGTGTGGAGATCCGCCTGCTTGTGTAAACAAAGCGGGCGGATCTCCTAAGTGACAGACAGGGTCAGATCACAGGATTCAGCATAGCTGAACCTGCGATCTGTCCCTGTGTCACACAGTCCCCTCCCCCCACACACGTCAGTAAGCACCAGGCTTACATTAACCCCTTGATCACCAATAAAATTTAACCCCTTCCCTGCCAGTGTCATTTTTACAGTAACAGTGCATGTTTATAGCACTGATTACTGTAGTAATGTCACCGGTCCCCCCAAAAGTGTCAAAAATATCAGTCAACGGTCTGATCTGTCCGCCGCAATGTCGCAGTCCCGCAAAAAAAATCGCAGATCGCCGCCATTACTAGTTAAAAAAAAACAATAAAAATGACATAAATTTCCCGTAGTTAGTAGCTGCGATAACTTTTGCGCAAACCAATCAAAATACGCTTATTGCGATTTTTTTTTACCAAAAATATGTAGCAGAAAACAAATTGGCCTAAAATGTTAAAAAATTTTGATTTTTACATTTTTTTGGGGAATTCCATATAAAAAAATTTGAAAAATATTGTTATTTTTTCAAAATTGTCGCTCTTTTTTTGGTTATAGCGCAAAAAGTAAAAATCGCACAGGTGATCAAATACCACCAAAATAAAGCTCTGTTTGTGGGAAAAAAAAGGACATAAATTTAATTTGGGTACAGCATCGCACGGCCGCGTAATTGTCCATTGAAGTAACACAGTGCCGAATCGCAAAATATGACCTGGTCAGGAATGGGGTAAAATCTTTCGGTCTTAAAGCGGTTAAAAATACTCTCATTGAGAATTTTTTTGTCAAAGACATGTAGCTAACTACATTTTGGCCTAAATATATGACAAAAATTGAATATATTGGATATTTTTTAACTGTCAAAATAGAAAAATATTGTTATTTTTTCAGAATTGATGCTTTTTTTTATTAATATCGCAAAAAAAAAAAAAAGCGCAGAGGTGATCAAATACCAACAAAAGAAAGCTCTGTTTGTGGGAAAAAAAGGACGTAAATTTCGTTTGGGTATGGCGTTGCATGACCGCGCAATTGTCAGTTAAAGTCGCACAGTGCCGAAACGCAAAAAGTGGCCTGGACATAAAGCAGGAAAATCCTCCGGTGGTAAAGTGGTTAAACATACAAAAGGCAATATAGGGGACTTGAGCAGCCAGAAAAAAAAAGGTTTTTTTCCTTCACTGAGCTACAAAATACGATTAGGCTGATGTCCCTGGCTGCCTGGGCTAATATGGCCGCCGAGCACCACCTCAGTAACAGATGGATTACAAAAAAAGATTTCCCTAGCAGTGGCTGGGTACAGAAATGTTGGATTGCTGAAGCTCCCTCCCTCCCTCTCTATTTGCTGTATTTTGTGGATTAAAGTAGCACAGGTTCTTCTGATTTGTGCCCTATTCTGTCCCTGATCGCGGCACCAACATCCTTTCCCTAAGCTCAAATCAGCAGAGTGACGTGCAGCAGTACGTGACTCCAGCTTATAAAGAGGCTGGGTTACAGGCTGCACTCAGCCAATCACAGCCATGCCATTAGTAGGCTTGGCTGTGATGGCTTCTTAGGGCAGGAAGTAAAACACTTGCTGATTGGCTGCTTTGCAG
Source organism: Pelophylax lessonae (assembly GCF_965119305.1). Taxonomy (NCBI): domain Eukaryota; kingdom Metazoa; phylum Chordata; class Amphibia; order Anura; family Ranidae; genus Pelophylax; species Pelophylax lessonae. The sequence goes on along the minus strand of NC_138772.1, from coordinate 560,027,712 downwards.
CCCTTCAGAAAGCGGGAAGAAATCGCAGAATAACGGACCCGAAACCAAACGTTTTTGAAAATGTCTGGGTTCGGGTCCGTGTCCCTAACACCCCAAAATTCGGTACGAACCTAAACTATACAGTTCGGGTTCGCTCAACTCTATTTACGACATGAATGTTTTACTTTATGCACTAGGGATAGGCCGATTATTGGCAAGGCCGATCTATCAAGGGCCGATATGCACTTTACCCGATATATCGGTATCGGCCCCGGAACTGGCCGATATTGCCGATATTTTTGTGACGTCATTCTGCCTTCTTTGGCCGCCTCCCTCGCCTTGGACAGCCTCGTCTGGAGTTGGGATTAGTCTTGCGGGAGTGTATCACAGCCATACACCCACCAACAGCAGCCCGGTGCTAGCCACCCACACCCACAGGCCCTGTACCAGCCAGCCACCCACAGCCCGTGTACCAGCCAGCCACACGAACTGTACCAGCCAGCCACCCACAGGCCATGTATGAGCCAGCCACCCACAGCCCCTGTGACAGCCACCCACCCACCACAGGGTGCCAGCCAACCACCCACCACAGGGTACCAGACAGCCAGCCACCCACAGACAGGGTGCCAGACAGCCAGCCACCCACAGCCCCTGTGACAGCCACCCACCCACCACAGGGTGCCAGCCAGCCACCCACCACAGGGTACCAGACAGCCAGCCACCCACCACAGGGTGCCAGACAGCCAGCCACCCACAGCCCCTGTGACAGCCACCCACCCTCCACAGGGTGCCAGCCAGCCACCTACAACAGGGTACCAGACAGCCAGCCACCCACCCACCACAGGGTACCAGACAGCCAGCCACCCACCACAGGGTGCCAGACAGGCAGCCACCCACAGCCCCTGTGACAGCCACCCACCAACCACAGGGTGCCAGCCAGCCACCCACGACAGGGTGCCAGACAGCCAGCCACCCACAGCCCCTGTGACAGCCATCCACCCACCACAGGGAGCCAGCCAGCCACCCACCCACAGACAGGGTGCCAGACAGCCAGCCACCCACAGGCCCTGTACCAGCCAGCCACAGGCCCTGTACCAGCCAGCCACCCATCTACCACAGGGTGACAGCCAGCCACCCACCTACCACAGGGTGACAGCCAGCCATTATGCATTAAACAAAAATTAACATGTTCAGTACCAGATTTGTGTCAAAAATTGTCTTTATTTTTCAAAACTTTAAATGTACAAAATATCGGCCAATATCGGCCGATACCGATACGTTGTGACCAAAATATCGGTATTGGCCCTGAAAAAACCATATCGGTCTATCCCTATTATGCACCTATAATGTTAAGCTCTTATTTGTATAGTTTTACCATTTGCATGTCATAAGCTATATGTTGCTTGATGCCATTATGCTTCTACTGATCTTCTTCATATTGTAACCATAAAACTCTAATAACAATTTTATTGCCAAAAAAAAAAAAGAATGTAAAAAGCACTCCTTTTTCAGAGGTCAATCACCCATATGCAGGACACACAGCATAACATATTCCAACAAATGTATCAATAAATCAATATGTGATCTCTCGCGCTAAAATGCTAAAACGATTATTAAAAATAAATGGTGCATAAATGTTTACCGTGACCGCTATTTCTAGAGAATACACAAAATAACTCAAATATATATATAAACGTAATGCAGCAGCTTTAAATCAAATGACTAAACAAAATAAATGATCCCAGTTTGATTGAACTCAAACACCAAGCTGCGTAATAAATAGGTGCATGTACAAGTCGATAAACTATGTAAATATAATTGATGTGAAAGGACAGTCTGTCAATAATACGTGAAATCAACAATCTGTAAAGAAAATAGTCCAACAGATCGCTGAATATTGCACAGTTCTATGAAGAAGATGAATAATTAATTAATATTATATGTTAGGAGTCCCGTAGTTGAGTCACCGTGAATCCACCACCAATGTGACAACCACTCCCATCAGCTGGCAACTCACCAAAAATGATTGCCCCCCCCCCCCCCCAATTCTCATGGTGAGGGCTGTATATTACAGCTGGCATCTTTGGATTGACATCGCCCAACGCTTTTCTTCTCTCAGATAGCCCTGTGTGCTGTCCTCTGCCATGCTGTGTTCTGCCTATACAGATTGAGCATGGCATGGCGGAGGACAGCACACAGGGCTATCTGAGAGAAGAAAAGCGTTGGGCGATGTCGATCCAAAGATGCCAGCTGTAATATACAGCCCTCACCAGGAGAATGGGGGGGCAATCATTTTTGGTGAGTTGCCAGCTGATGGGAGTGGTTGTCACATTGGTGGTGGATTCACAGTGACTCAACTACGGGACTCCTAACATATGATATTAACCACTTGCCGACCGCCCACGTTGCTGCTACTGTAGCAGAGCAGCTCGGCTGGGTCCAGCAACGTAGACCTACATCGCCAGATACCCCCCCCTCTCTCGGTGGCGCACATGTGCCGCCGGAGGCCCGTTCCCGCGGTAGTCGGGCCAGGGGAGGAGAGGCGGTGATCACCACCGCTCTTCCCCGATCGTCGGGGGAAAGACTGAGGAAATCCGCCCGCTTGTGTAAACAAAGCAGGCTGATCTTCTCTGGTGACAGACAGGAACAGATCACAGGATTCAGCATAGCTCAACCTGCGATCTGTGTCTGTGTCACACAACCCCCTCCCCCCACACACGTCAGTAAGCATGAGGCACACATTTAACCCCTTGGTCACCAACAGTGTTAACCCCTTCCCTGCCAGTGTCATTAGTACAGTGACAGTGCATATTTTTAGCACTGATTACTGTAGTAATGTCACTGGTCCCCCCCAAAAGTGTCAAAAATGTCAGTTAGGGGTCCGATCTGTCCGCTGCAATGTCGCAGTCCCGCAAAAAAATTGCAGATCGCCGCCATTACTAGTATAAAAATAAATAAACAATAAAAATGACAGTTAGTAAACGACCGCGGAATTGTCCATTACAGTAACGCAGTGCCGAATCACAAAATATGGCCTGGTCAGGAATGGGGTAAAATCTTCCGGTCTTAAAGTGGTTAAAAATACGCTCATTGAGTATTTTTTTGTCAAAGACATGTAGCTAAATACATTTTTGCCTAAATATATGACAAAAATTGAATATATTGGATATTTTTTAACTGTCAAAGTAGAAAATGTCAATTTTTTTGCAAAATTTTCGCTCTTTTTTTTTATTAATATCGCAAAAAATGAAAGCGCAGAGGTGATCAAATACCACCAAAAGAAAGCTCTGTTTGTGGGAAAAAAAGGACATAAATTTTGTTTGGGTACAGGGTTGCATGACCGCGCAATTGTCAGTAAAATAACGCAGTGCCGAATCGCAAAAAAATGGCCTGGTCATTAAGGAGGGAAATCCTTCCTGTCCAGAAGTGGTTAATCAAGCAAAATAATATATTATTATGCTGTATGTTATTACATAATAATTTAGTATTTATCTATTCACTGAAAAATTACTGGTTTGAAGTTATCACTTCAAACTTCAGTAATTTGTCCGTTAAGCCTGCTTGAGTACAGTTTTTGAAAATATAGTAAAATACCTTAAAAACAATATATAAATTTCATAAAACAGACAAAACACAAAAGCAGTATAAAAACACGCGCGCAAAAGGGGTAATACCAAAAAAATGGTTAGATACAGAAAGTCCCACCCTCAGAGACTGGTTTAATAGAACAGAATATATATATATATATATGTGACGATACTCACCGTCACTAGGTGTGAAAGACAGATTCTTAACGGACACTGAGAATATGGTTTGGATAACTTCAAATGGGAGAGTAATATTTATCAACAATATCTCTCAAGAAATATGAAGATTTGATCCCACTTTACACTGTGAGACCTATAACCTGTGTCCATGAAGTCTGTGACACCTAAATAATCATAGCAATGCTTTAGATGTGTATTCCATGTACTTCAATGTAGGAGACGGACTGTCACTGGCAGGCTCTCCCTATTGTCTGTCTATTGAGGTGTATTGTGGATTGTGTTAAGTCTGTCCGTTCCAATGTTAAATGTTAATGACCTCACATTGTTTCTGTCCAGATGGCTAGATAATTAGTTCAGGTTAATTATATTTCTGTACACAATTTCATCTGCATATGATAATGTATTCAGGCAACCCCTGACCTGCGTGTGGTAATCTGATCAGGAGGGGGAGGTCCATGCTGTATATAAATTCAGTGTGACTGTTCAATAAACAGAGATTCCAGTACAAGCTAAGTTGTCGCCTAGCTTGGTATGTAGGGTAGCTGGGAAAATCTGATATCTATGTTCATGACTGGGAGGAAGCCGTATACTGACGAAAGACCACAAGTACAGTGTGGGTTGAAGTTCAGTTACATTGGTGGCAAGTGGTGGGATGCTTCCTGCAATCTGGGACATCCAAACCTCCACCAGGATCCAAGGTCTGGATAGCAGAAGAGGAGAGGAACAGATATCAGCCAACATGGAATCGTGGACAGGGCCCTTGAGGCAGAACAGCGGGAGGAAGAGGAGGACTTCCTTTCCTCACAAGGCCCCCTTTATGCAGATATCATGCCTGTAGGGACACAAAACACACAGGAGCAATTTGAAGAGGAGGAGGATTGTGGCAGCATGGATGTAGAGGAAAGCATACAGCAGTCTTCAAGAGATGATTTTGATTCCCCAGAAACCCCAGGAGTTGTACGTGGTTGGGGAGAGGTTGCTCCTGCTGACAATGTCATCCTTAGTGACCCAGAGGATTGAGAAGCTCATGCCTCCTCCAACTTGCGTTGCATGGGCTCCCTGATTCTGCAAAGCCTGCAAAATGACCCGAGGATTTGTGCTATCAAGGAGAGGGGCATAATCACTGGTTGGCAACCCTTCTTGATCCACGTTACAAGGGTAAAGTTGCAGAGGATGAAACATCTTGAGGAGGCCTTGAAAAAAAATTTGTGTACCACCTTTCCAGACACTGGCAGGTCAACATTCTCTGGACGTATTTCTGAGGCATCGTTCAGCCAAAGGAGGAGCGGTGGAGAAGGCGGCTGGCTGACCGATGCCTTTAAACAGTTCTTTAGTCCAGTTCTTTAGTCCTCAGCAGCACCCAGGGCTATTAGGATTAAGCAACCATCGGCAACGTCTCCATCATATGGTGCATGATTATCTAGGCGCAAAAGCAGACTTGAAGACCTTTCCAGCTGAGCATCCACTGGGTTACTGGGTCTTGAGGATGGACCACTGGCCATAACTTGCTCAATATGCAATGGAGTTACTGGCCTGTCCTGCTTCCAGCGTGCTTTCCGAATGGATGCTCAGTGCTGCTGGAGGTTTTGTGACGGAACAAAAGAGTGCATCTGTCCACAGACTCTGTTGACCAGCTGACTTTTATCAAAATAAACCAGTCCTGGATCAACAAGAGCTATCAAGCCCCTGATGCTGATGTAGCTGGTTGGATTTGCTAGGGGTCTGCCATCCCTTGAAGACTGCATATGCTGCCTCTACCTTTCCCATTCTGCTAGCTTCCAACAATGTTTTTGGTTTAGGTCACTACCAACCCCCAAGGCCTAATTTTTCTGCACTTGTATGACAGATGCATACAATTTAAATGTCGTATGTAATTTTTAACAGCAGGCCCTGTCCCTGTGCCCTGCTAACTGTGAGGGGTTACGGTGTTAAGGCACCACCAACACCAAAGGCCCAATATTTTTGCACCTGTATGACAAGTACATGCAATTTCAAATTTGTATGTAATTCTTACCAGCAAGTCCCGTTCCTGCACCCAGCAGGAGTAACTGTGAGGGGTTATGGTGTTCAGGTACCATCAACACCAAAGGCCCAATTTTTGGCACCTGTATGACAAGTACATACGATTTCAAATTTGTATGGATTTTTGAGCAGCAGGTCCCGTTCCTGCACCCAGCAAGAATAACTGCGAGGGGTTACGGTGTTCAGGCACCACCAACAACCAAGGCCCAATTTTTCTGCACCCGTATGACAAGTACGTGTGATTTGAAATTTGTATGTATATTTGTATATTACATTTTCTGCTTTAGAAATGTCAGTATTGCTGCAGCAGGCTACATACATCATAGAGATGCACCACTTTACAGGCACATTCAGGGGACCCCCCAGGCACGATATTTGAAGGAATTTTTAATTTTTATAGTTTCACTTTAAGCCTCATTAAAATCAGTAAATCAGTGCTCCTTTAAAAACGAAAAACTTTATTTTTATTGCTACATGTTTCCCATGTCAGGACCCTCCCCCATACACTTTTTTGGGGGCAATAACTTGCATTTAGGCCTTAAAAATGAGGCCGTTTGGTTTTTGAGGTTCGAGTGCCATAGACTTCAATGGGGTTTGTTTGTTCGAATGAACTTTCCTCTGTTCGCGATGCTCTGGTGCGAACCGAACCGGGGGTTGTTCGGGTCATCACTAATGGTAATTTACCACTCGTCACTCAGGCCAATTCTGACACTTCTCTCCTACATGTAAAAATATTTTTTTTGCTAGAACATTACACAGAACCCCCATCTTTGTTTTTTTGGATTGTTTCACCATTTGTTTTAAATTCTCCTGCATTTCACCTTTTAGTAAATAACCCTGAACCCTTTATTGTTTACTTGTTTATTACTGAATATTGCTGTTATATTTCTGGCTTCAGAAAATGAAGAGACATTTTTTATTTTTTTCTACAATCTTTATTGTCATCTTTGCTAGTAATATTGTTTCCAGCATCACCAAAAAGGGTGACTGAAAAATATCTTAAAGGGACAGCGTTTGTAAATATTTTTGCTAAATGAGTATAACTAGTAGAACTGTAATCGTCTACATAACGAGAATGGAATAACTAACTTATGGATATGAAACCTGTGCGTATCTGGCTCTGATACCAGCCAGTGCCTCACCGGCCACTTACCTCACCACCCGCTCCTGCCTCACCAGCCACTGACCTCATCGCCCTCCCTGCCTCACCAGCCACTTACCTCACCACCCGCCCCTGCCTCACCAGCCACTTACCTCACCACCCGCCCCTGCCTCACCAGCCACTGACCTCATCGCCGCCCCTCCCTCACAAGCCACTGACCTCACCACCCGCCCCTGCCTCACCAGCCACTGATCTCACCGTCTGTCCCTGCCTCACCAGCCACTGACCTTACCACCCGTCCCTGCCTCACCAGCCACTTACTTTACCGCCCGCCCCTGCCTCACCAGCCACTGACCTCACCGCCCGTCCCTGCCTCACCAGCCACTGACCTCACCGCCCGTCCCTGCCTCACCAGCCACTGACCTCACCACCCGTCCCTGCCTCACCAGCCACTGACCTCACCGCCCGTTCCTGCCTCACATCCCTGCCTCACCAGCCACTGACCTCACCGCCAACCCCTGCCTCACCAACCACTGACCTCACCGCTCTTCCCTCCTCACCAGCCAATGACCTCACCGTCCGTCCCTGCCTCACCAGCCACTGACCTCACCACGTGTCCCTGCCTCACTGGCCACTGACCTCACCAGGCGTCCCTGCCTCACTGGCCACTGACCTCACCACGTGTCCCTGCTTCACCAGCCACTGACTTCACCATCAGTCCCTGCCTCACATGCCACTGACCTCACCGCCCGCCCCTGCCTCACATGCCACTGACCTCAACGCCCGCCCCTGCCTCACCAGCCACTGACCTCCCTGCCCGTCCCTGCCCCACCAGCCACTGACCTCACCGCCCGTCCCTGCCTCACCAGCCACTGACCTCACTGCCCGTCCCTGCCCCACCAGCCACTGACCTCACCGCCTGCCCCTGCCTCACCAGCCACTGACCTCATCGTACCTCCCTGCCTCACCAGCCACTGACCGCACCGCCTGTCCCTGCCTCACCTGCACCTGACTTCACCGCCTGCCCCTGCCTCACCAGCCACTGACCTCATCGTACCTCCCTGCCTCACCAGCCACTGACCTCACCGCCCGTCCCTGCCTCACTAGCCACTGACCTCACCGGCACATCCCTGGTATTTATAAAGAACTAACAATTTACACAGCGTTCTACCTACTGTACAGTCACACCCATGTCCTTCCCAAGGAGCTTACAAGCTACGGTCCCTATGCCATGTACTATAGGGACAATTTAGACTTGAGAAAATTATCCTACTCTACCAAAGTGCTAGAGGAAAACAGAGTACGCAGAGGAATACCATGCCATTACAGGGAGAGCATGCAAACTCCACACACGTGGTGTCCTGGCTGGGACTGAATAGGGGACACCAGTTACGGTGAAGCTGGGAAATCCTATATACAAAGCCGATGGAAAGTCGATGGATGAAAGCTGGTATTTTCGTCTGCGCTGACATTACATCGGACTTGGTGATATGTGATCACCTTCACTCTATTCTGTCCCTTGTGCTATTATTTCCTTTTCTTTGTACAATCAGCATGGAAACATTTCACATTTATGTCAGATACCATCCTGAACTCCAGGCAGATAGAAAGGAAACAATCAATCTGTGTTCATCAGATACAAATTTTATTATGTAATAAAAGAAATGTTAGTAAAGCGTTATCAGCCGACTCGTCATTTCCGGATGTCGGTCCCTGAAGAGCTTTGTAGATCTATGAAGAGCAATAAGAGGATCATAGCGGCCTGGAGGGGGTGGAGTCACTGCTTCAACTCCTGGTGGGAAAGGAAGAAGAAGGAGGTTACCCACAGTGGACCTTCAACCAATAGGACAAGTTTTTTACACCTGGCTCCTCCCCCTCCCACTCTTTTATTATAAAAATGTGTTTCTCACTTTTTATGTGCCTAGGAGAGAATGACTTTGCCCCTTTTTGTTACTTCCATTAATGCGCAGATGCGCCACAGGGCCTAGGGACCCAGCAGAGACATGCAGCTCATCTGCGCACATGTGGGGGTGCCTCTGCGCATGCACAAAGATGCTGCAGGTATGGAGGTCCCGGGTCTCAGGTTGCTGTGAATGTGTAGATGTGTTGCAGGTCTCTGCCGGGTCCTGAAGCCCTCGTGGCACTTCTCCACATGCCTCAGATATTTAAAGATGGCGGCATCAGAGAGAGGGGCGGGGCAAGCATTACGGTGACTGAAGTTCCTTTTTTGTCATCTCAATGTACAATAATATTATGAAAGATACAAAATAACAAGAAAGAATCATAATTAAGAGGAAAGTGTTTGGGTGCTGCTGGGTTAAAAATAAAGAACGCTCCGTATTAATTTATCACACAAAATAAAGAATGGATTTTTTGATTGTGAGATATGATAGATATGTAGAAGACTTCTGTAAGGGGAGACTCTAATATAAGGGTTGATTCTGATGTAAAGGAGGATTCTGTCTGGGACCCTGATGAAGGGGGGGACTCCAATGGGGACCCTTATGTAGGGAGGAGTCTGATATAAGGGGGGAATCTGATGGGGGCCCAGATGTAAGGGGGGAATCTGATGGGGGCCTGGATATAAGGGGGGAATCTGATGGAGGCCCAGATATAAGTGGGGAATCTGATGGAGGCCCAGATATAAGGGGGAATCTGAAGGGGGGCCCCGATGTAAGGGGGGCCCAAATGTAAGAGGGGAATCTGATGGAGGCCCAGATATAAAGGGGGAATCTGATGGGGGCCCAAATGTAAGAGGGGAATCTGATGGGGACCCAGATGTAAGGGGGAATCTGAAGGGGGGCCCCGATGTAAGGGGGGCCCAAATGTAAGAGGGGAATCTGATGGAGGCCCAGATATAAAGGGGGAATCTGATGGGGGCCCAAATGCAAGAGGGGAATCTGATGGGGACTGGATGTAAGGGGGGAATCTGAAGGGGGGCCCAGATGTAAGGGGGGAATCTGAAGGAAGCCCAGATGTAAGGGGGAATCTGATGGAGGCCCAGATATAAGGGGGGAGTCTGATGGGGGCCCAGATGTAAGGGGGGGAATCTGATGGGGGGCCGGATGTAAGGGGGGAATCTGAAGGGGGGCCCAGATGTAAGGGAGGAATCTGATGGAGGCCCACATGTAAGGGGGGAATCTGATGGAGGCCCAGATATAAGGGGGGAATCTGATGGGGGCCCAAATGTAAGAGGGGAATCTGATGGGGCCCCAGATGTAAGGGGGAAATCCGAAGGGGGCCTGGATGTAAGGGGGGAATCTGAAGGGGGGCCCGATGTAAGGGGGGAATGTGAAAGGGGGCTCAGATATAAGGGGAGAATCTGTTGGGGGCCCAAATGAAAGAGGAGAATCTGATGGGGGCTGGATGTAAGGGGGGAATCTGATGGGGGCTGGATATAAAAGGGAATCTGATGGGGGCCTGGATGTAAGGGGGGAATCTGAAGGGGGCCCAGATGTAAGGGGGGAATCTGATGGAGGCCCAGATGTAAGGGGGAATCTGATGGAGGCCCAGATATAAGGGGGGGGGGAATCTGATGGGGGCCCAAATGTAAGAGGGGAATCTGATGGAGGCCCAGATATAAGGGGGGAATCTGATGGAGGCCCAAATGTAAGAGGGGAATCTGATGGGGGCTGGATGTAAGGGGAGAATCTGATGGGGGCCCAGATGTAGAGGAGACTCTGATATCTTAAAACTTGAAGTTTTTTTCCTGGTGCCAGTTTATTCATTGATTTATAAAACTGATTTTTTTTTCGGCGTGTAATTTTAGTTAAATACACAATTCAGCAGGGCTGTGCAGAGACCTTTGGAGGGGCAGGTGCTCAAAGTATAAAACGGGGACATGGAACACGGCTTTAAATAGGGCTGTGCTCACAATATCAATACAGCAATGTATCGTGACACATTCCTTCCTGATAAGTCTGGAGACTTGGGATGTCTGCCTTTACAAAAGGGCACTTTGGGCATCAAGGGGCAAAGGGGCAGGTGCTCAAGCATCCCCCCCCCTTTGCAATGCAGCCCCATCACTGAACAGTTTGGAGAGCGTCATACAGTAACCTACAGTAACCCCATTTCTCTGCATCCTGTGACTTCCTGTTGTGGATATGGGACAGGAAGTGAAGGGAAATCTCCCCTCAGCCCAGTGTTGTACAGGAAGTAGTAGGTGGGGATGTATGAAGGGTTCAGTCTACTAGACAATGAAATATCACTCTGAGGGGGAGGAGGCAGAATTTCCTGATGCCCCCCCCCCCATAAGAACACATAGAACCCCGATTACCTGATCATCATTGGAGTTCATTCCAATCTGGGGAATTTGGACCTGGACAGATCTGAGGAGAGGGAAGAGATGACCGGTATTAGTATAGTGAATGTCTCCTAATAGAAAATATGTACAGCTGTTCGTCCAGAGAAACTTCATGTACATTAGTTCGGAGCGACTAAACCAAATGTTGTGGGAATGATGATGATAATCCCATAGAATTATTAGCATCATTATCACCAGATCATTATTACCAGATCATCACCACCAGTCTATGGGATAATCATCATCATCACCAGTCTATGGGATTATTATCATCATCATCACCAGTCTATGGGATTATTATCATCATCATCACCAGTCTATGGAATCATCCTCATCATCCTCATCCTTACCAGTCTATGGGATAATCATCATCATCCCCAGTCTATGTAATCATCCTCATCATCATCATCACCAGTCTATGTGATCATCCTCATCATCATCATCATCATCACCAGTCTATGGGATCATCCTCATCATCATCATCATTCTATGGGATCATCATTATCATCAGTCTATGGGATCATCATTTTTATCAGTTTATGGGTTTATCATCATCATCACCAGTCTATGGGATCATCAAAATCATCATCACCAGTCTATGGGATCATTATCTTCATCACCAGTCTATGGGATTATCAACATCATCATTATCAGTCTATGGGATCATCCTCGTCGTCATTGTCATCAGACTATGGCGGGGATCACTAAATGGCGGACCGCAGGCTAAATGCAGACCACGTCTCATTTCCATTCGGACTGCTGCGGCACCGCTATTTAGCAGCCTTTTCTTCCCTTGCAGTCGCTCTGTAATCCTCACAGAGCAGACAGCAGGAGGCTAAAGACATTACAGTGGGGGACTGAGGATTATAATGTGTAGAGTTAGGACATTAAAGTGGGGGGCTCGGGACTGTGATGTGTGGGGGGGGGCTGAGGACATTAAAGTGGGGGACTAAGTACTGTAATGAGAGGGGGGGTTAGGACATTAAAGTCGGGGACTAAGTACAGTAATGTGGGGGGGGGTTATGACATTAAAGTGGGGGGCTGAGGACTGCAATGTGGGGGGGGACTGAGGACAGTGATGTGGTGGGCTGAGGACATCATAGTGGGGGGGGGGGGCTATGGACATTAAATTGGGGCTATGAGGAATGTGATGTGGGGGGGGGGCTGAGGACTGTGATGTGGGGGGGGGGCCTTGAGGACTGTGATGTTGGGGGAACTGAGGACAGTAAAGTAGGGGGACTTAGGACTGTAATGTGGGTGTGGGGAGAGGGGGGGATATTAAATTGGGGAGGCTGAGGACTGTAATGTGTGTGTGTGTGGGGGCAGAGAATAGTACTGTTGGGGGGGTAGATGACAAGGAAGTGTGAGAACATTACTGTGAAAGGAGTGGAGGGGCATAATGTAAAGGGGGACCTGAGGACAGGATCTTGATGTAAAGGGGGAGGGGACTGTGATGTGCAGTAGGGACTGAGGACGCTGATATAAGAATGGGTTCAGACCTCTGCATGTGGCGCACACATTGTGGGTAGGTCAACACATTTTAATGGGCTGAATTACCCACGTGAAACATAGATAAAGAAGTCCTTGACCTTTTTTTTCCCAAAATCGCGCAGAACTAAGCCGCATGGTGCTGCGGCAACATGCTGTTTAGCACATGTGAAAAGACAACATGGGTACCGACAGGATATTTGGACTTCTGCTAGAAGAACATTTTACTGACCGGACCTCGGTAAATTTTAATTCATAACCCCTGGTCTATGGGATCATTATCATTTTCACCAGTCTATGGGATCTTCATGATCATCACCAGTCTACAGGATTATCATCATCATCAGTCTATGGGATCATCAGCATTATCATCATCAGTCTATGGGATCATCATCATCAGTCTATGGGATCTTCATCATCATCATCACCAGTTTATGGAATTATCAACACAATGCTCATCTTCATCATCATTACCAGTCTATGGGATTATCATCATCATCATCATCATGTTGTGGAAATTTTATTAGGACTAGTGTAGACATTTTTCAGGATGTCTTTTATTTAGATTGTCATTATGGCTCCTGTTGTCGGTTTGCTTGCAATACGCTCATTAGAGTGTAGCGCTGATATCCTCCTATATTGATGTGTGTCTGTATACTTCAATGAAACGTCCATGGACATTGCTATGTTTGAGTAGTTGGAGCCATCTAGTGACCAAATACTGGTAATGCAGCTATGTTTTTCTTTCTGAAAGAGACAGGAAGGGATTGTTGGTTTGGTGACCTACCCAGGAACACCTTCCTGTGCAGAGCATGCTGGGTAGGGGATAAAAGGGGCCGGAGCAGCCATTTTAGGTCTCTTGGAATCGTGAGGACCTGTGGGGAGACGGTGGCCAGATTGCAGAGACCCAGAGACACTTATCTGAGTATCGGAGGACGGGATCCACCCAGTGGGGCAAAACGGAGCGATTGGTCCAGCTGATGGAGAAGCAAGTTTCAGTCACCGGACAAAAGTCACCACACAGAGCCTCTTTCCAGTGGGTGAGCGGGTCACGGCCCACAGTTTGTTAAATCTCACATGCAGTTAGACTCATATACAGGCCTCACTGGAAATTATAGTTCCACGAAGGAGCAGAGCAACTGATACTGAGAAGGCTTGAGGCCTATCTACCAAGAAATGTTTAAATAGTTGTTACAGCTACACCGGAAGCATTTTCACTTCAATTTAATTCACCAAAACTGTGGATTACAAATCACAAGGAGCCACTTTAGCTAGCGAAGAAAAGAATATCCAGGACTAAGTACTCCAAAAAGTGAGATCTCACACATAGCTTATAAAGTAGGGGGAGCTCCCAGGTATGGACATATATATATATATGTATACTGTTTCTTTCTAATTGTTTATATTGAAATCCATTGTGCTGTTGTCTTATCCTGGAGTGACAATACAGGTATTTTGTACTATCTTACATTGTATTGTATTGCATTGCATCACAGCTGTGCCAAGGGGATTGAGCCAAGTTAGTGGGGTTTATTGGTAGAGTGCAGGCCCAGATCAAACCAGCAGCCCTTTCGGGGGTCAGTGCTACACGTAGGGGGCTCGTCCGGGATCCTGTCACTCTACAAGCAAGCCTGCCCCCCTTCAGGCTACCATGGACCCCAAAAAAGTAGTCCAGTGGTGCAAAGCAGAGGAGTCACGCTCAGAAGCAAGCGTGGCCATTGAATTTCCAGGGAGCGACTGGGGAAAGAAAAAAATTAAAGAGGTGGTACAAACATTGTCCCCGGACAGAAAGGCTTACGTGGTCGCAGTGAAACCAGATCCTGGGACCGACTGCACCTATGCACTGATAGAGTGGGGACGGGATGTCCCTGACAATTTCCAAGGTGCCAGTGTAAAATTGTCTGAAAAGACAGAGTTTCACTTGACACATCCCAGCAAGCATGAAGGACACTCTCCCAGTCAGAAGCAGTTAGAACCTTTAGACAGGAAAGCAGGGGCTGCTGCTAAATCACTGGCAGAACGACAGCTGGCTGATCTGAAACAACAGTACCGTGACATACAAGAGAAGTTTCAAGAGACCTCCAGTATTATAGCTGAACGTATTAATGGGTTACGTGTCGGTTTGGAAGACCAGAGAGATAGCCAGATAACACCCAACCCTGGGAAGGTGCTGAAGAAACGCACCTAGGGCCGCTTGCAGGAAGTAACCATCCGGAAGGATTTCCACATTGATGGCCAGATAGGAGAAAAGGGGCAGAAGGACAAACTGTCCTACACCAGCCTACTACACCAAATAGAATTGGGGCTACAGAAAGGATATCTGGAATCGGAAATTAGAGAGGCTGTAATCCATGCCATCAGCCCAGGTTCAAGTGTCAGGGGTATGTTGGAGAGGAAGAGTGGATTGACCTTGAACCAGCTCAAGAGGATACTGAAAAGCTGTTATGAGGAGGAAGATGCCACTGAGCTGTATCATTGTCTGATAAATATGACACAGGATAGTAGAGAGACTCCTCAGAACTTCCTATTTCGGGCCATTGAGCTCAAGGACCGCCTGCTGTTCGCATCAAGGGAAGAAAGAAGCGGAGAGCATTTTGGAGCCGAGCTAGTTAAGAGGAAATTTCGGAGATTTGTAACTACGGGATTGAGGAGTGACTAAATCTAGGTACAATTGAAGTAGTATTTGGAAGATCCCTCAACTCCGGATGAGGTCCTCATTGAGAAAGTGAATGAAGCAGATAAGATGGAGATTGAGAGAGACCAAAAACAGAGGAAACTTCAAGCTTCTAGCACCACAAGTGCTAAAATACAGCAGATAGATGTCCCCTCAGACACTCAGGAACTGAATGTTCTGGCAGCAAGCGTTGAACAGGGATCATGGCTTTCACCTATTCACAACCTACCCATAAGTCAGACTGGACTGGAGAAGCTGTTCCAGACCCAGAAAGAAATACTGGAGATGATGACCATGCTGATGACTCGTCTGGTGGAACCCTAGACAGAAGAAGTCCCGCCACTCAAGGCTCCGGAGACTCCTACCATTAACCGCCGTATGAAACAAACACAGAGAGTCTGCTTCAAATGTGGAGGGGTAGGACATCTCAGGCGAATGTGCCCAAGCCCAGTAACTGAGGCAAAATCCAAACAGCCGGGGGGAAACTTCAGAGGGCCCCAGTGAAGGAGTCAACTGGGCGCCCGGTTGTAATAGCTAACTCCACACCGACTCGTATGCCCCTGGCTGCTGGGGTCACCAACAAGCCAGGACGGAAAAGTGAGAGACCCCCAAAACCAAAGGCGAAGGTACAAGCCACCAAGCAGGCTAAAGGTACTGCAATCAGTGGATTTCCCCCCAAGCTAGTGGGACCCTCCCAATTGTCCCCATCCAAGTAGAGGGGATTTATACGAAAGCCCTGCTGGACACTGGAGCCCAAGTAACCTTGCTCTACAGGGATTTCTATGACAGACATCTCAAGCACCTGCCGTTACAGAAATTGGAGGAACTAGCGATATGGGGATTAGGCACTCAGAACTTCCCATATGATGGTTACCTGCCGGTCAGACTCACTTTCGACCCAAGTACAGCAGGAGAGGCTGAGACTTTTGACACCTTGGCCATAGTGCGCCCTCGTCCCCCAGGGGCTGACAAAAATTCCCTCATCATTGGGACGAATACTGCCTTAGTGAGGAGGCTACTTGCACCGCTTGTGCTGCAGAAGGGGACCCTCCCCACTAAAAAACATCCAATTTTGGCCCAGACATACCGAGACCTTAGACAAGAGGAAGAGGCTCCTGAAGAGGGAGTGGGAAAAATCTGGCTCCTGAATTGGGAAAAGAGGTTAGTCCAGCCGGGTGAAGTAATCTGCCTGAGAGCCTCTGTCAAGTTAAGCTGGAAAAAAAACAGGTCCTTTCATTGTCCTTGAAAATACAAGCCTGTAAGATTCTGGTACCTCTGGTACCCTTAATATTCTATTTTCTTTCAAATATGCGTCCCACCTTTCTCATTAGGTGGTACGCATACACCTTTAAGACGGATGATGTCATCGCCGAGCGCCGCAGAGCGGCTATTTCAACCGCCGGCGTTCTCACTCACATCGTTCGTTCAACCTGCCTCGTGTATCCACATGCTTTCAAGCCTGTCTTGCTGCCGGAACCTCCAGCTATTTACTTTTACCTGGAGCAGACCGGAACCTCGCTACTGATCCCTGTATCTCGCTACCGGATCATTCCCTCTCTACTGGACCCCTCTACTACTAACATTACTAGTGATAAGTACCCCACAGGGGAATCCTCCATAACCTTATTTACACTATCTATCATCTGCACTGTTACATAGATTGCTAGCTCTTGAGTCTACTACCATCTATCATCTGCACTGCTACATAGATTGCTTGCTCTTGAGCCTACTACCATCTATCATCTGCACTGCTACATAGATTGCTTGCTCTTGAGCCTACTACCATCTATCATCTGCACTGCTACATAGATTGCTAGCTCTTGAGTCTACTACCATCTATCATCTGCACTGCTACATAGATTGCTAGCTCTTGAGTCTACTACCATCTATCATCTGCACTGCTACATAGATTGCTAGCTCTTGAGTCTACTACCATCTATCCTTGCACTGGGTTAGTCTATCCTGTATTTGTCATCTGCTGTCCTTACCACCTGTTACCATACTTGATTACTAACCTATCTGCATTCCACCTAATACCATCTAGTTCTCTCCTGAACAAACCTATCAAGTGCTTACCATCTCTATCACTGTTCACACCTGTCCCTTCAGCACATCACCTTCATACTGTCATATACATCCTATCACTCCAGGAACATCTTATTGAGTGTGTATATATCTGTATGCTGAAGCTGACAGGCCCACAGTGATGAGTCTGGAGAGTTGGATCTGGTTATTCAACACATCTCTACATGACTACTGAGTGGAGATTCTGCAGCTGCAAATCCAGCCTACTACAAAAACGCAGGAGCGTTACAAAGCCAGGAAGAAAAAAAGGGGGTTAGAGCTTATCTCTGAAGTGTTTCCCACCAGAGTATTGAAGAGGACTCACGGCAAAGTTCCAGTCAGTGTCCGCAATGCGGCAGCTGTGCCAGTGAGGGTGCCAGCCAGACTACTGTTAGGACAGGTCAGCCCAGCAACTCCAGTCGCAGCATGTGGTTTGATGGAAGGACCAGCAGCAGAAATCCCTGTAGAAGAATTCTGCCCGAAAAATACGCCTCTTACCCCTGCATGGAGAGAAAGAGCTAAAGCTCAACTTCTGAAATGGAAGGCAGCCTTCCCAAAAAGTGAATTTGATGTGGGGTTGACAAAGAGTGCCACCCACCGAATTCGACTGGAGGAAGACAAGTCGTTTCGTGAAAGGGTTAGGCGAATCCCATTGGGAGATCTGGAAGATTTGAAAGAGCAACTGGCCGAACTCAAGAGGATGGGCATTATCCGGGAGTCCAGGAGTCCTTATGCCTCCCCTATAGTGGTGGTCAGGAAGAAGAATGGGTCCCTACGCCTATGTATTGATTACAGGACCCTGAACCGGAGGACCATTCCTGACCAGTACACCACACCTCGGATAGAGGATGCTCTGCAGAGCCTAGCGGGAGCGAAATGGTTCAGTGTGCTGGACTTAAAGAGTGGGTATTATCAGATCCCCATGTGCCCCGAAGACAAAGAGAAGACCGCTTTTATCACCCCGGTGGGATTCTTTGAATTTAACCGCATGCCGCAAGGCCTGTCTGGGGCCCCAGCAACTTTCCAGAGGTTGATGGAAAAGACAGTGGGTGACATGAACCTTCTTGAAGTACTAGTTTACCTGGATGAAGTCATAGTGTTTGGAAGAACGTTGGAAGAGCATGAAGAACGCCTGGAGAAAGTCCTGAATAGACTTCATGATGAAGGTCTGAAGCTCTCTATGGAAAAATGCCAGTTCTACCAGCCCTCAGTGAATTACCTGGGACACATTGTGTCTGAAGAGGGAGTGGCAACCGATCCCAAAAAGTTAGAAGCTGTCACTTCTTGGCCCAGGCCCACCAACGCGACTAAACTCAGGAAATTCTTAGGCTTCTGCTCGTACTACAGAAGGTTTGTGGAAGGGTTTGCTAAAATAGCCCGCCCACTCACTGAGCTCCTAAAGAAACAGGAAGAAGTTAGTGTAAGCCCAGAGCAGTCAAGGAAGCCAAAAGAAGGGTCCAGAAGGAAGAAAGAGTCCATCCAGAACCAGTGGACCCCAGAATGCTAGGAAGCTTTCAGACAATTGAAGTGGAGCCTTACCACTGCCCCGGTATTGGCCTATGACGACCCTGCCAAACCATACGAGTTGCATGTGGATGCCAGCCGTGAAGGACTGGGAGGAGTGCTCTATCAAGAGCATGAAGGGCATCTTCGGCCGATCGCTTATGTGAGCAGAAGTTTGACTCCTGCCGAAAGAAACTATCCAACTCACAAGCTTGAATTTCTGGCTCTGAAGTGGGCAGTAGTAGAAAAGTTGAAGGACTACCTTTACGGTGCTGAATTCGTGGTTAAAACGGACAACAACCCCCTCACATATCTGCTCACCACTGCGAAGCTGGACGCCACCGGTTGTAATGTTCTGGTACCTCTGGTACCCTTTATTCCACTTTCCATAGTGTATGCGTCCCACCATTCTCTTTTGGTAAGGTGCGCATACACCTTTAAGACCGATGCTGTCATCACTGAGCGCCGCAGAGCGGCTATTTCAACCGCCGGCGTTCTCACTCACATGTTCGTTCAACCTGCCTTGAAGCTCATATGCTTACCAGTGTGTCTCGCTGTGGAACCTCGCTACGATCCCTGTATCTCTCTACCAGGATCACTTCCTCAGAACCAAACCCCACTACTGATCCCTGTATCTCGCTACTGGATCACTTCCTCATCACCGGACCTTCTACTGCTATACTTAGTGATAAGTACCCCGCAGGGGAAACCTCCATAACTTACACTACCACTATTGCACTAAGGACTGTTACTACCTATCCATACTATCCTATCATCTGCACTGTTATATAGATTGCTAGCTCTTGGGACTATTACCATCTGTCATCTGCACTGCTGCTTAGATTGCTAGCTCTCCTGTCTAATACTATCTATCTTTGCACTGGGTTAGTCTATCCTGTATTTGTCATCTGCTGTCCTCACCACCTGTTAACATACTCGATACTAACGTATCTGCATTCCTAACTACCATCTTCAACTCTCCTGTACAAACCTATCAAGTGTTACCACCCTTGTCACTGTTCACACCTGTCCCTTCAGCACATCACCTTCATACTATCATATACATCCTATCACTCCAGGAACATCTCATTGAGTGTGTATATATCTGTATGTTGAAGCTGACAGGCCCACGGTGATGAGTCCTGGAGAGTTGGATCTGGTATTCAACATATCTCTGCATGACTGCTGAGTGGAGATTTTGCAGCTGTAAATCCAGCCTATAACAAAACGCAGGAGCGTTACACCGGTCACAGGTGGTTAGCTGCTCTCTCGGCATTTACCGTTAGCCTGAAGTACAGACCAGGGGTTGGTAACCGAGATGCGGATGCTCTGTCAAGAAGGCCTCATGACCCCCGAAATCCCTCAGAAGACTGGACTCAACTTACTCCAGAAGGAGTAAGGGCCCTTTGGGAAGGGACAAGTCAATACAGGAAGAGTGGGGCCAGAGCGGAAGAAGTAGGAGTATCCTCAGCGGGAGTACCCAGGTGCTATTGCAACGTCTCCCAGGTTGTACAGGAGGGTCTCCCCAAGCTATCCAGAAAGGATCTCAGGAGAGATCAGGAGGAAGATCCACCGTGTAGGCTGGTGCTGAAGGCATTGGAACATCAACAGTCTGATGTGTTGCAGAAGAGCCCCAAGAAGGAAGCCCGGCTGTTACTGAAAGAATGGGATCGGTTGCAGTTGCACCAAGGGGTGGTCTACCGAAGGGGCCCCTCTGATGGTCCAGAAGCGAAGTGGCAGCTGCTCCTGCCGGGAAAGCACAGATAGAGGGTACTGATTGCTTTACACAATCACCAAGGTCATTTGGGAGCCGAGAGGACTCTCCAACTAGTAAAGGACAGGTTCTACTGGCCTCACATGAGGAAAGAAGTGGAGAGTTACTGTCATTCCTGCCTCAGGTGCATACAATGAAAGACATTGCCCCAGAGGGCTGCCCCAATGGGCCATTTGGAGAGCCAGGGACCAATGGACCTGGTCTGCATAGACTTTCTTTGTTTGGAATCCGATCTGAGTGGGCAGGGGGACATCTTGGTGGTAACAGATCACTTTACCCATTATGCCCAAGCATTTCCTACTAGAGACCAGCAAGCAACCATGGTAGCAAAGACTCTTGTGGAGAAATTCTTTGTCCATTATGGCTTACCTAAACGGATACATTCGGATCAAGGAAGGGACTTTGAGACCAAATTGATAAAGAGACTGATGGATCTACTAGGCATACAAAAGTCCAGGACTACTCCTTATCACCCATAAGGGGACCCTCAACCGGAAAGGTTCAACAGGACTCTCCTGAATATGTTGGGGACGTTGACTGCAGAACAGAAACCCCATTGGAGTAGACACATTACTGCACTGGTTCATGCCTACAACAGTACCAAAAGGACGCCATTGGGTATTCCCCTTACAGATTAATGTTTGGCCGTGAAGCCCGATTACCAGTGGACCTGGCTTTTGGTTCCTCCTTAGATCACACATCAGAGACCTCCCATAGAGGGTATGTGGACAGGCTGCAAAGGAGCCTGAAGATAGCTTACGAGCAGGCTCAAGCCACCTCAAACTCCAGAGAGAACAGGAACTTCGACCTGAAAGTAAGAATTCAGGATCTTCAACCAGGTGACTGGGTTCTGCTAAAAAATCTAGGCATTCCAGGCAAGCAGAAGTTGTCGGATCGTTGGAGATCACAGCCTTACGTTGTGTGTAGGAAGCTACCAGGGCTCCCAGTGTATGAAATCAAGCCAGAAGGAAACACTGGGCCAGTAAAAACGTGGCATCGGAATCACCTTTTACCTCTCACAGAGGCAGTCAGGATAAGCACAGAGGGGGAATCCCCATCCACATCCACTGATGTGTGTAGGCCAATAGCCAGGTCTCAGCTTGCACCCTCTACAGATGAAGATGAGGAAGTGGAGATGAGTTGGCTGTGGCCTCCGGAAGCTTCAGAAACAGATGCTGATATCTCTTCAGGTGTAGAGGAGGATAATAACGGAACTCTCAGGGCAGAGGCCCCAGAATTTGTGCCGGCAACTCATCCTGCAAAAGAGCCTTATGTACTCTCCATCTTTAGTCACTGAGAGGAGGGATGATGACATTTGTCAAAAAGGAATGGACACTCTGAAAGTGCAAAGAGCAAAAAGAGACATTCGCCCACCACGCAGACTGACTTATGATACATTGGGTGAATGCTCTGAAGCATCTCAGTTTGTCAGCAAAAGAAACCTTGAACTGCCTGGTCCTTCTACTTTTGATTCAGTAAGGGACAGCCCCACCTCACCCCTTGACACATCTGTACCAGACACGATAGTTTCAGCTGTGAGTGCACAGAATAGCTTCCCATCATATGACAACTGGTGGGAAGCTCCTCTGTCTGTATTGTATGACCGTATAGAGGCTAAAATACAAGATAGAGCTAGCAATTTGAACCTCTTTAGAGGACCAAAGAGATAAAGTAGGGGGAGTGTGTAGCGCTGATATCCTCCTATATTGATGTGTGTCTGTATACTTCAATGAAACGTCCATGGACATTGCTATGTTTGAGTAGTTGGAGCCATCTAGTGACCAAATACTGGTAAGGCAGCTATTTTTTTCTTTCTGAAAGAGACAGGAAGGGATTGTTGGTTTGCTAACCTACCCAGGAACACCTTCTTGTGCAGAGCATGCTGGGTAGGGGATAAAAGGGGCCGGGGCAGCCATTTTAGGTCTCTTGGAATCGTGTGGCCTGCCTGAGAGGACCTGTGGGGAGACGGTGGCCAGATTGCAGAGACCCAGAGACACTCATCCGAGTATCGGAGGACGGGATCTACCCAGTGGGGCAAAAAGGAGCGATTGGTCCAGCTGATGGAGAAGCAAGTTTCAGTCACCGGACAAAAGTCACCACACAGAGCCTCTTTCCAGTGGGTGAGCGGGTCACGGCCCACATTTTGTTAAATCTCACATGCAGTTAGACTCATATACAGGCCTCACTGGAAATTATAGTTCCACGAAGGAGCAGAGCAACTGATACTGAGAAGGCTTGAGGCCTATCTACCAAGAAATGTTTAAATAGTTGTTACAGCTACACCGGAAGCATTTTCACTTCAATTTAATTCACCAAAACTGTGGATTACAAATCACAAGGAGCCACTTTAGCTAGCGAAGAAAAGAAGATCCGGGACTAAGTACTCCAAAAAGTGAGATCTCACACATAGCTTATAAAGTAGGGGGAGCTCCCAGGTATAGACATATATATATATATATGTATACTGTTTCTTTCTAATTGTTTATATTGAAATCCATTGTGCTGTTGTCTTATCCTGGAGTGACAATACAGGTATTTTGTACTATCTTACATTGTATTGTATTGCATTGCATCACAGCTGTGCCAAGGGGATTGAGCCAAGTTAGTGGGGTTTATTGGTAGAGTGCAGGCCCAGATCAAACCAGCAGCCCTTTCGGGCTACAAGAGCGTGTACGGGTGAACCGGCATTGAGGAAAGACTACTGGTAGTGAAAACCTTCCCTTAGATGTGTAGACGCGTTCGCTCTATATAGACATCTCCACCGGCGAACACTCCATGCGCTATGCGCGAGTCTGATTGTCGGTATAGATCTATGTGTATTGTGGTGCGGAGTCAATATCGTTTTGATATATATCTGCCTTCATGAAGGGATACAGGCTCATGTCCTTCTACTGTGCCTGATCACCATAGTGGAAACTGCATGGCTCTTTCCTTGCAGATAGCCTCACGTCTATGGGAACAGTAGTATAATCCTATTAGGCATTGTCCTTTGAAGCTTTGCTAAATGGGATTCATGCCAGTAGTAGAGGCGGGAATACATGCACGGGTTTGATCAGAGAAATGTTCACTGTTCTAAACACTGGTTTCATTGTGTAGTGTTAGGCAGGAAGCTGTGCACTCTGTTCTGCTCATTCAAGATCGTGTACTCCCCCTTTCTATTGTATATTTGAATGTATACAAGTGTGTCATTTGCTGATTCTATGTGAGTAACTTGTGTCATGTGACTATACATTTGGAACTGATTGGCTGATGTTGTATAGCCATCACTTCCTGTTGATTATCCCTTTTGTTGTCTCATAAATAAACGGAGCTCCATACCTTAGGCAGGACATTCTTGTGAGCATCCAATGTGATAGCTGTGCTCCATTACCTTATACACAGAGCTGAGAACTGTGCTTTTTAGCACAATGGTATTGATTGCTCTTGGCGTATATTAATATCCAAAAGTGCACTTATTAGCGCAACACAGTTATTTGTGCATCAAGCGTACTTTAATTTCCAAGACAGTTGGCGAGCCTAGGTAATTAAGGGAGCCGACAGAGTTTCATTTACAGCTGCCCGAGAGGGGGGAAGGTGAATTTGGGTCCAATACAACAAAAAGGCCGGCCGTTTGGTAAGACAAACTTTATTTCAGCTTTTGAAATGTTTTGTTGCCCTGAGACCAGGATTTTCCCTGTCCGCTGTGTAAGGTAAACTCTGCTCAGCTAAAGAACTTTGCTTCTCTTTTCAGAGAAAATGAGGTTGGATGACTGACAAAGGTGCACCTATTGCCAACCAATACCACCACATCCCCAATATTGAAGTAAAACAAGGAAAGGTGTTCAATGGGCTGATAGGGCAGCCAAGGAACCACCAGGATAGTGGGACTTTAAAGGTGGATGGTTATGGCACAGACAGAACAACAAGAGATTAAGTTTAAAAATACATTTTATTAAATTTCATAATACATTAAAAAGATACAAGAGACATATCCAGTAAATAGTCGACAAGAATTGATCCATAAAGAGACAAAAATACAATTGGTACAGACACTGTATTGTTGTGAACCAAGGAGATGTAGGGGGTCACCGGGGTCCTACATGTCTCGCCAGTTCAATGGCTTCGTCAGGGACCAAGTGGCTTGTGACCTCTCACAATAGTTCTAGGCATAAACAAACAGAGTGTTAAAAGTATTCATTTTGCGTGTATAAAAGCACATATCACAGATCAATACATTGTTTTTATACTTAAGACATATGCAAATCGTGTCATTCAAGACTTACCAACACATAAATATCAAAAACGATACAACTGTAAACTGCATTATTGGTCGTGCGTGCAAGGCGGTACCAGAACCTCCCCGGGTCCTAGACGGACGCAGGTTAATGAATGCCTTAATAGGCCAGGCCAATGCTGGACCGGTCCAGGACAGAACGGTCGGCTATTGTGTCAGGTACAGCAGTGGTAGATAGAGAGTCCCAGCCTCTGGAAAAAGAGGAGGACAAATTGCAACCAGATTAAAATTGCACTTGGCTAGGGGTAACAGTCATTATACAGAGGGAATAAATAGCCATATATGTGCCCAAGGAGGGGAATAAGGGAGAATGAAGCCAGAGAAAACTGCAGGACACCCGGTCCAGATTAGATCAGAAGGGGGACCTTATGCGAAAAAAAGTGCATGCTAAGGTGTAAAAGTGAAGGAAAACCAGTGATGTGACTAAGGGGGAAAGAGTGTTGATGATATCAACATTGTAGGAGGAGAGCATATTTAAAAGAAGAAAAACTACCACAAGAGGACACAGTTTTAAATTAGAGGGGCAAAGGTTTAAAAGTAATATGAGGAAGTATTACTTTACTGAGAGAGTATTGGATGCATGGAATAACCTTCCTGCAGAAGTGGTAGCTGCAAATACAGTGAAGGAGTTTAAGCATGCATGGGATAGGCATAAGGCTATCCTTCATATAAGATAGGGCCAGGGACTATTCATAGGATTCAGATATATTGGGCAGACTAGATGGGCCAAATGGTTCTTATCTGCCGACACATTCTATGTTTCTATGTTTCTATGTTGATAAGAAGAAGACCAGGGAGTGGAAGGAAGGAACGTTAGAACCAGGGGTGCGAGGAAATAAAGACATGCTGATATGAGAGTAAGTGCATTGCAAGTAATCCCAGTGGGAGTGAAATTAGAGGACCCAAAGACATTAGTAAAGTGGCCCGTGTAAGTTGAATCGAGCAGAACAAGAAACCGGGGGTAAACTATACATCAGCCTTGAAGGAGAAAGCCCTCAGAAAGAACTATGTGATAAGGCAAATTTTGCATAAGGTCCCCCTTCTGATCTAATCTGGACCGGGTGTCCTGCCGTTTTCTCTGGCTTCATTCTCCCTTATTCCCCTCCTTGGGCACATATATGGCTATTTATTCCCTCTGTATAATGACTGTTACCCCTAGCCAAGTGCAATTTTAATCTGGTTGCAATTTGTCCTCCTCTTTTTTCAGAGGCTGGGACTCTCTATCTACCACTGCTGTACCTGACACAATAGCCGACCGTTCTGTCCTGGACCGGTCCAGCATTGGCCTGGCCTATTAAGGCATTCATTACCCTGCGTCCGTCTAGGACCCGGGGAGGTTCTGGTACCGCCTTGCACGCACGACCAATAATGCAGTTCACAGTTGTATCGTTTTTGATATTTATGTGTTGGTAAGTCTTGAATGACACGATTTGCATATGTCTTAAGTATAAAAACAATGTATTGATCTGTGATATGTGCGTTTATACACGCAAAATGAATACTTTTAACACTCTGTTTGTTAATGCCTAGAACTATTGTGAGAGGTCACAAGCCACTTGGTCCCTGACGAAGCCATTGAAATGGCGAAACATGTAGGACCCCGGTGACCCCCTACATCTCCTTGGTTCACAACAATACAGTGTCTGTACCAATTGTATTTTTGTCTCTTTATGGATCAATTCTTGTCGACTATTTACTGGATACGTCTCTTGTATCTTTTTAATGTATTATGAAATTTAATAAAATGTATTTTTAAACTTAAACTCTTGTTGTTCTGTCTGTGCCATAACCATCCACCTTCAAAGTCCCACTATCCTGGTGGTTCCTTGGCTGCCCTATCAGCCCATTGAACACCTTTCCTTGTTTTACTTCAATATATTGGGGATGTGGTGGTATTGGTTGGCAATAGGTGCACCTTTGTCAGTCATCCAACCTCATTTTCTCTGTATTTAGTCAATTGGGGTGAAGAGCCCCTATCTTCTTGGAGGACTGACATCGGCTCACCCAGACAGTGAATTTTATATGCCATTATTTAAGGTGTACCAACCTCAAATCGATTAAATTGCATATTATGATGATTTTCCATCTAGCACAGATGGTTTATTTAGACTGAGAATTCCAGATTAGTACCCCCCTGCTGCTGTTGTCTTTGTTTTCTTCCCCCTCCCCCACCACCCTACTCTTCCCCCCTCCCTCCCCTAAGGCTGCGTTTTTTGGGGGGCCCTCCTTCCTTTGGGCGGTGTGTGCTTCCGGGTTTCATTCCTCCTGTTTTGCATCTTCTAACCAATTTCTTTAATTTTTGTCATAGTATCTTCATCCATTCATTGTAAGTGTGAAAAATGGCTCAATTCTGTGGGGAAAAATGGAATGAATTCCTTGACACTATTGAAAGGACATGCACCATGGAAACCCACGTGGATGTTGGGTTAGAGGTATTTTTTCAGAAATTTAAACGGCTCTTGGAAAGAAAATCCAACTTAGGTTGGCACATCAGATTCTTCGACAAATATATTGCAGAGGGCTTTAACCCTATGGGGTTACGGATCCAGATTTTTCCCTCATTTGAGATAAATGATATCCTCTTTAGAGAAAAATGGGAGAAGAATCCGACCCAGTGTACCTCCACCATGATGGAGTTAATAAGGGATAAGTATAAATCTGATCTGATAGGCATTGATAAAGATATTGAAAATTTACAAACTAAATACCGGTCCCTAAGTAGGAACGCAGATTTTATTAAAAAAGGAGCAGGACTTGCAGATACATATGGAGAACTACAATAAAAATATCTTAATTAAAAAAGAACAAACGTTCTACAAAGACAAACTTGCTTTCACTGGTGGTTACGAGTATAGGTGGCAACGCCCCAACTATGCACGGAAACTCAAACCATCTAGATTCCCTACAGATCGGATTTCCAACAATTATCGTTCAGATTCAGAGATATCATTGTTATCTTCAGTGTCATCTTCCAAATCCCACACAAAAACTGGCCGAAATAGACCTGGAGGTAAAGGAGGTACAAAGCCCCTGAAACAAAATGATGGGGGTAATAGCAGTGCATCGGGCGTCGATGAGAGGACTAACCGGAAACGGTTATTGTCCCCTCAATTGGCACCAGATGCGAAATGTTCCCTCAACATACACTTGGTCCGAGACCTTGGTGCTATTCCTAAAACAACCAGACCAACGTCTGATACTAATCTTCTTCCCCCTAAAGATCTCCCTTTAGGACCCCCTTTAGGCACGCCACTCCCCCCAAATTACCCGGAGGAAAAGGAAAGAAGAGTAGGACCTGTCGACACTTACATGATAAGAAACTTCACAACCCACTCAGAATAACTCATCGGGGTCATCAAAAAACAGACTCCTCTCCTGCAAGTTGTCCTGTGGATATCAACCATGCATATACTGAGACGATTGAGGCTGGGGAAATCACATCTCATGTAGGTGATAGAATTGATACTACGCAAACCAGTCCTGAAGCTTTGGATATTATCAATCTATCGTCCCATTTATTATCAGAGGAGGAAAGATCTGTTCTACAGCTAGGCCTCAGTTTCTGCCCAGACCAAGGTCTCAATAAGTTTGAGGTCGTTAAAGACCTTCATCTCTTTGCCAGAAGCTTGACATACAAGTTCTTGTTTGATAAAGATAAATATAAAGTCAATACACAGGATGAGGATCTTTATAAAGGCTTTAAAGCACAAGACTTTAGGAATCTTAAAACCCTTATGCAACTTTTACAGGAAAATGAGGATATGGAGTGTGAGGATTCCTCGTCCTCGGAGTCTGCCTCTGACGACGAGGATAACCGTGCACCGAGCCCCCACAAATTTAGGGCAAAATCTACTAAGTTTCCCAATCTTCAAACATTCCCAGCAGTATGGGCTTTTCTCAAACAAAGTCAAAGGGACATAGACAACTTGGCGGTCCCCACTTTTGGGACCTCCAATTTGTCCGTCTCCCAAAAACATGCATTGGATGGCCTTGTCCATAACTACCACATTGTCATCAAGCCCTCTGACAAGGGTGGCAATGTGGTCGTTATGGACAGACACCAATACGAAACTATGTGCATGGACATACTTTCCAATTCAGACTGGTATGCTCCGGTATCACAAGAAAAAGTAGAGGAGTTTAAGACCCAATTTAAGACTATCTTGATGAATGCTTTTCATGCTCACGTCATAGACCAGGAGACATATGAATTTCTGAATGTCAAGTGGCCAATCCTGCCCACATTCTATTCTTTGCTCAAGGTCCACAAATCATTGGACAGGCCCCCCCGGTCGCCCGATTGTCTCGGGGGGGATGGGTTCAATAACAGAACCAGCTAGTCAATTTGTGGATGATCAGCTCCGACCACATGTGATGCACCTCCCATCCTATCTAAAAGATACATTAGAGCTGTTGCGAGTTGTGGAAGGACTAACGGTGCCGGTTTGGCTCTCTGTTGGTAACCTTGGATATTGAAGCACTATATTCAAGCATTCCCCATGACCGAGGTATAGAGGTGATCACAACCTTTTTGAGGGAACAAACCCACAAGAAATGGCCACTGGCGGAGTTCACTTTACAGTTGTTGGACCGCATACTCAGGTCGAATGTCTTCACCTTCGCTGGCACTACATTCCTCCAGGTACAGGGGGTGGCGATGGGGACTTCTTGTGCCCCATCGTACGCCAACCTGTACCTGGGGGGATGGGAGAGGGAGCTGTTCGCCGACGATGCCGCCTCAATGTATCTGCGCCACCTGGTACTGTGGCGCAGATACATTGCTGATGTCATCGTTAGGGATGATCGAACTTTTGAAAAGTTCGGTTCGACCAGAACACCCGAATTTCAGGAAAGTTCGGTTCGGATTCCAGAACCCCATTGAAATCAATAGGACCCGAACTTCTGGAATCAAAAAACACCATTTTGAAGCCCTAAACCCCAATAAATGCCCCTAAAAAGTGCCTAGGGTTCTGGGTCATGCCCCAGGGACTATTAATCACACAAAAAAAAGTTCTTAAAAATTGTCATTTTTGATAGAGAGCCAATTATTGAAAAAATTTAAAAAAAAAAAAAGAGATTTCTTTGGATTTAGTGTCTGGGGGGTCTAAAATGTGTACCTGTGAAGTTTCAGCTCTGTAGCATGTCCAGAACCAGAATTATAGCATACCAAACCTTCAAAAATGACTTTTTTGCTTAACCGCACCTTTCTTTTGCTCCTAATCAACGGCACAGCCAATGTGTATGATGGGGACATAATGCAGTGCACTGGAAACAAGATTAGAGGTTTTTTTGGAAAAAGGTGCTGTCTCTTTAAATGTGCATATAATTAACGGGTGTATTTCCACAATGGGGCTATTATTACCAAATGTTTTCAAGAAGTCCAAAGATGTATGTAATTGCACTTTATTTCATGTAAAATGGTGTTTGGTGCACTTTAACTTGAATTCTCACAAGAAACAGACATATATGCACGGATACATTGAGGGTTAGGGTTAGGGGTAGGGGCCACAATGTAGTGCAGAGTGAACAAGATTAAAGATGTTTTGGATGAATACTGTTGTCTCTTGACTTTGAATAGAAGTAAAGGATGCTTAAAAATTGGGCCTTTGGTGGTGCCGACGATGCCTTGACACCATATCCCTATGAAAGTGCTGGTAATAAAGGCAATAATTGCCTTTGTACGGAAAAAAATTGTGTGACAGGTGCGCAAAAATTGTTGTTTGGGTGTTGGCTGAGCCATACCACTGTAAGCCCAAAGAGCTGGTGTTGAAGAAGGCGTAAAAATTATGAAGGTGTGCACATGTGGAACAGGTGCGCAAACATGGCAGTTTTGGTGTTGGCGTAGCCTCCCCACCATAACCCCAAAGAGCTGGTGTTGAAGGAGGCCCAAAAATTGTAAAGGTGTGCACCTGTGGAACAGGTTGGCAAACATGGTAGTTTTTGTTTAGCATAGCCTCCCCACCATAACCCCAAAGAGCTGGTGTTGAAGGAGGCCCAAAAATTGTAAAGGTGTGCACCTGTGGAACAGGTTCGCAAACATGGTAGTTTTTGTTTAGCATAGCCTCCCCACCTTAACCCCAAAGAGCTGGTGTTGAAGGAGGCCCAAAAATTGTAAAGGTGTGCACCTGTGGAACAGGTTCGCAAACATGGTAGTTTTTGTTTAGCATAGCCTCCCCACCATAACCCCAAAGAGCTGGTGTTGAAGGAGGCCCAAAAATTGTAAAGGTGTGCACCTGTGGAACAGGTGCGCAAACATGGTAGTTTTTGTTATAACCAAAATGAGGTTCTGTGAACGTAAAGAGAATGAGAGGAGGGTTTGAGGGTGGCACCATGGTCCAGGCTTAAACTGAGGCTCAGCTGCCACATCACAACGATAGCCTAGTCTACAAGGTCTGCATCAGGTGCATCAAAGCTTGATATCCACGACTGATTCATTTTAATGAATGTCAAACGGTCGACTGAGTCGGTGGAGAGTCTCGTTCGATGGTCTGTGACGAATCCTCCTGCTGCGCTGAATGCCCGTTCCGATAGGACACTGGAAGCAGGGCAGGCCAACAACTCCATGGCATACTGGGCCAGTTCTGGCCAGTGGTCTAATCTTAAGACCCAGTATGCCAGTGGATCGGCATCGTCACATGAAAAGCCCTCTGTGTCACTTTGTGCCCTCACGTAATCGTCCACCATGTGATGCAGACGCTGTCGATGCGATGTGGCAGCTGAGAGGCCTGGGCGGTGAGGACTAAAAAAAGACCGAAAGGCATCCGTCAACCGCACGCCTTCTCCAACGCTCCTCTCGTGACCACCAGTAGAATCCATGGTAGATTGTCCCCGCCCCTGCACCCTACGGGAGTCGGGGAACGTGTTCACCAGAATACTCTTGAGACTGTCCTCAAGGGATTTGATCCTGTGGACTCTCTGGGTGGATGAGAAAAGCTCCGAGACTTTAGACTTGTACCGGGGGTCAAGTAGGGTGGCTAACCAATAGTGGTCAGTCTGTTTAATGGCCTTGATTCTGGGGTCCTTTCGCAGGCTCTGAAGCATGATGTTTCCCATGTGTCGCAAATTAGCGAAGGCCTGAGAAGCTGACTCCTCGGGGTCACTCAAAATTACATTATCTTGAACGGGCTCCTCCTCCTCCCAGCCACGCACTACTCCAAAGTGTCCCGAGGGAGTCAAACTAGGCCTTGCAGATTGCCGCATGTCTTCCTCCTCCTCCTCCTCAAACCCTGCAAAAGTTCCCGCAGAATCGTCCTCCTCCTCCTCCTCTTCCACCCCTGGATCCTGCTCGGGCCTCTGGGAGCTAGGCATAATGAGGTCAGGATTCTCAGGATAAAGGGGGCCTTGAGAGGCAAGGAAGTCCTCCTCTTCCTCCTGCTGCTCTGCCTCCAGTGCCCTGTCCATAATGCCACGCGGAGTGTGCTCCAACAAAAACAGTACCGGTAGGCTGTCACTGATGCATGCGCTGTCCCGGCTGACCATCCTTGTGGGCTCCTCAAATGGCAAGAGGACAGCACATGCATCCTTAATCAAAAGCCACTGCCGTGGTGAAAAGAAGCCCAGGCGCGCAGAGCCAGTGTGTCAGGAAAGGAATCACCATTCAGCAGCAATAGATCGCCGGATGCAGAGCAGGTGTGTCACCACGCCCATCTCCCCAGCCCTGGCCCTATATAAGACACTCTTCCGGTGTGCTCAGTGCTGGTTTATCGTCAGCTCCTGTACCCGTGACCTGTCCGTTTACCTGTGTTCCTG
Organism: Pelophylax lessonae; assembly: GCF_965119305.1. NCBI lineage: Eukaryota > Metazoa > Chordata > Amphibia > Anura > Ranidae > Pelophylax > Pelophylax lessonae. The sequence goes on along the minus strand of NC_138772.1, from coordinate 559,995,014 downwards.
TTTTGACCCGGCTTGCTTCTTTGACCTGTCTGCATCTTCTCCCTTGATCGACCTTGGCTTGCCTGACCACTCTTTGCTCTGACACCCCTGCTGGATCTCCTGTGTACCGACCTTGGCTTGGATCTCACGGACTCTCTCTTGTCTTTCCCCTTTGCTACCTTCCACTTGGCTCATTACTTCCGGACTGATTAACTGTGTATGACCCTCGGCCTGGCATTAACCTTGTGTCTTTTTCCACTGAGCACCTTTAGATCTCCTGGAAGCGGTCCTGGGTGTCCATCCCATACCAAACATCCATCCGGATTTCACCAGCATCCAGTGCTCCTTGGGATGTGTCATCTCCTGTCTCACCTCCAGGGGTGATCCGCACCGAGCTGCAAGGGAAGCCCTCTCAGCACTTCGGCCTCAACCAAGGTACCTGACAGCAAAACCAGCCATGTCAGAGGCCGACAGAGGTGCTTCCCCGCTCGAGGCATTATGCCACCAGGTTTCAGCCCTAACCCAAGCCGTACAAAGACTGCAAGATGGCTACTTCCAGCTGGAAGGTCGGGTAGTAAACCTAGCCGGCTCATCTCCTCCGAATGACCCTAATCAGCCTGCCACTAGCTCTTTGCCGGCTCCTTCTCAACCGGATCAAGCTAGCTCCGCCCATTCAGCTTCAGCTCCGCCACCAGAGCCACGGGTGCCCACGCCGGAACGCTTCCGTGGGGAGCGAAGGAAATTTAGGGCTTTCAAAAATGCCTGTTTATTATATTTGGCTCTTCAGCCCAGGACCTTCTCCTCGGAATCCATTAAAGTGGGGTTTATAATCTCCTTATTAGCTGAAGAACCCCAGACTTGGGCACACAACCTCCTTGAACAGAAGAGTCCTACCTTGAACTCAGTAAGCTTCTTTTTTGAGGCCATGGCCCAGCTATATGAAGATCCTCAGCGCACGGTCACAGCAGAGTCTGCTTTACATGCCTTACAGCAGAATAAACGCCCGGCCGAGGACTACACTGTAGACTTCCGTAGATGGGCAGCCGGCACGGACTGGAATGAGGCGGCATTGAAATACCAGTACCGTCATGGCCTCTCTGAAGCTCTAAAAGACGAGCTTGCTCGGATAGAGACACCTGCATCCCTGGCAGACTTGATCTCTCTAGCCATCCAAATGGACAGGCGTCTGCGGGAACGACGCTCAGAACGTCTCCAGGGGGCCCGAGCTTCTTGGGTGATGCCTAAGGTCCCGTTTGCCGCCTCTCCTCCCCCTGCACCAGCTATGAATGACTCTGCGAATGGTGAACCCATGCAGATTGGACTAATTCGTTCCTCCCTAACACCCGAAGAGAGACAACGTCGCCGCCAGGCTAACCTCTGTCTATACTGTGGAGCCTCCGGCCACTTCCTCCGCAACTGCCCCGTGAGGCCCAGTAAGTGCTATTCATGGTCTGTCTTGAACTGTCAGGTCTCTGAGCCATCCCCTGCTCTCCTTATACTTCCTATCTCCTTACAGGTAGCAGAAGAGAAGATCCAGCTCACAGCAATTGTTGACTCCGGAGCTTGCAGTTGTTTTCTGGATTGTACACTAGCAAAGAAACTGGGGGTCCCCCTACAAATTAAGGAGCAACAGCTTCAAGTCTTTCTGGCAGATGGGTCCCTGCCTAGTTCCGGACCTGTGACCAGAGAAACCTATCCGGTACTCACTACCACAAACTCGGGCCATCAAGAGCTCCTCCGCTTTGATGTCTTGTCCTCTCCCTTATTCCCGGTTATCCTAGGCCTTCCATGGCTCCAGGCTCATAACCCACAAATTGACTGGGTGAAGAAGAGGATTTCCTTCTCGTCCAAATATTGCCTGAACCATTGCTTTCCCCCTGGACCCAACGCTCCTGCCACGTGTCTGGCCGTTCAGCCAGCCCTAGACCTTCCTGAAGACATTCCCGCAGCCTATCAGGACTTTAGGGATGTATTCGACAAAAAAAAGGCTGATGCTCTACCCCCTCACAGGCCCTACGACTGCCCCATTGAGCTTCTTCCAGGAGCCGAGATCCCTTTTGGAAGAATATTTCCCTTATCTGAGAAGGAATTAGAAACTCTTCGGACTTATGTCAACGAGAACCTGGAAAAGGGGTTCATCCGGCCCTCGTCCTCCCCAGCTGGCGCTGGAATCTTCTTTGTTGAGAAAAAAGATGGCACGTTAAGACCCTGTGTTGATTACCAGGAACTCAACAAAGTTACCATCAAAAATCGTTATCCTCTCCCCTTGATTCCAGAATTGTTCCAGCGCCCGGGTCTTTACCAAATTATACCCCTGAGGAGCGTACAACCTTATTCGCATCCGAGAAGGGGATGAGTGGAAAACGGCGTTTAGAACCCGTTTCGGCCACTTCGAATATCTGGTCATGCCCTTCGGGCTGTGTAATGCCCCAGCCACATTTCAACATCTGGTCAATGACATTTTTCGAGAGTTCCTGGACAACTTCTTAATCGTGTACCTAGATGACATCTTGGTTCTCTCCTCCACTCTGGAACTCCACCGGATTCATGTCAAAAAAGTATTAACCACCTTAAGGAAACATGGGCTCTACGTGAAACTGGAAAAATGTGAATTTGAGAGGATGTCCATCCAGTTCCTAGGGCTTATCATTTCAACTGAGGGTGTCTCTATGGATCCACAAAAAGTAAAAGCCATTTTGGAGTGGCCAGCCCCCACTGATAAGAAGGGAGTTCAGCGATTTGTGGGCTTCGCTAACTTCTACAGAAGATTCATAAAGGGATTCTCAACAATTATCGCACCCATCACCCAACTAACGCGCCAGCAGATTCGCTTCCGCTGGTCACCGGAGGCTCAGTCAGCTTTTGATAAATTAAAAAGCCTGTTTGTGACCGCACCTATTCTTCAACACCCCGACCCGGTCTTACCTTATATTCTCGAAGTGGATGCTTTGGAAGTAGCCACAGGGGCTATTCTGTCCCAGCGACAAGGCCAGAAGACCCTGCTACACCCAGTAGCTTTCTTCTCTCGGAAAATGTCACCCCCAGAGAAGAACTACGATGTGGGGGATCGGGAACTTCTGGCTATTAAATGTGCTCTAGAAGAATGGAGGTACCTGCTTGAAGGCGCGGCACACCCTATCATGATATTCACGGATCACAAGAATCTAGAGTATCTCAGGACTGCTAGACGCCTAAGACCTCGGCAAGCCCGGTGGACTCTATTCTTTTCACGCTTTAATTTCCATATTACCTACAGACCAGGATCTAAGAATGGAAAGGCGGACGCCCTGTCCCGAATGTTTCCGGATACTCCCAGCACGACAGAGCCCAATACCATCCTATCAGCTCAAAACTTTTTTCTAATTCACACTGACCTACAGTCCACAATTCAGCAAGCCTCTACTCAATGTACTGAACTCGAGGCCGGTTCTCTAAATAAACGGGAAGGATTCCTCTGGCACCAGGAAAAAAATTTTGTTCCTACACAAGTGAGATTGTTGGTCCTTAAAACCTTTCATGACCACAAACTCGCTGGACATTTCGGGGTAAAAAAGACCTACGAACTTATCCAACGCCGCTTCTGGTGGCCTAAGCTTCATCAGGACTGCAGAAGCTATGTAAATTCCTGCATCACCTGCCAACGTAACAAAGGGGCTAAAGTCAAATCATGGGGCCTGTTAAGACCATTGCCGATTCCAGAGCAGCCCTGGAAAGGTCTGTCTATGGATGTTATAGTTGAGCTACCACCCTCAGAAGGGTTTTCCACCATCTTGGTAGTCGTGGACCGACTCTCAAAAATGGCTCACTTCTTGCCCATGAGGGGCACTCCCTCCGCCCTGGAAACAGCCAACACATTTATCAAAGAGGTGGTCAGGCTACATGGACTTCCAAATAATATAGTGTCAGACCGAGGTGTTCAATTCACCTCTAGATTTTGGAAGGAGCTCTGCAAGTCCTTCTCGGTTGAAGTGTCCCTGTCATCTGCTTACCATCCACAAAGTAATGGGCAAACAGAGAGAACCAATCAAACCCTGGAACAGTACCTCCGATGTTTTTGCACCAGCTCTCAGGACGACTGGACCTCCCTGCTTCCATGCGCAGAATTCGCCTACAATAATTCCATACACTCCGCAACCAACCAAACCCCGTTGTGGGGTAATTATGGCTTTCATCCTTCTTTTTTGCCTAACTTGGATCAGGAAATAACGGTTCCCGCAGTCCATGGTTGTTGGGCATCCAGAGGCTGCCCCTCAGGGGGGGGCACTGTCAGGAAAGGAATCACCATTCAGCAGCAATAGATTGCTGGATGCAGAGCAGGTGTGTCACCACGCCCATCTCCCCAGCCCTGGCCCTATATAAGACACTCTTTTCCGGTGTGCTCAGTGCTGGTTTATCGTCAGCTCCTGTACCCGTGACCTGTCCGTTTACCTGTGTTCCTGTTTTGACCCGGCTTGCTTCTTTGACCTGTCTGCATCTTCTCCCTTGATCGACCTTGGCTTGCCTGACCACTCTTTGCTCTGACACCCCTGCTGGATCTCCTGTGTACCGACCTTGGCTTGGATCTCACGGACTCTCTCTTGTCTTTCCCCTTTGCTACCTTCCACTTGGCTCATTACTTCCGGACTGATTAACTGTGTATGACCCTCGGCCTGGCATTAACCTTGTGTCTTTTTCCACTGAGCACCTTTAGATCTCCTGGAAGCGGTCCTGGGTGTCCATCCCATACCATCCATCCATCCGGATTTCACCAGCATCCAGTGCTCCTTGGGACGTGTCATCTCCTGTCTCACCTCCAGGGGTGATCCGCACCGAGCTGCAAGGGAAGCCCTCTCAGCACTTCGGCCTCAACCAAGGTACCTAACACAGTGCTGGTGCCGTACTCGCATAGGTATTCATTGAGGGCCCTCTGCTGCGTGTACAGGCGCTGCAGCATAGCCAAGGTGGAGTTCCAGCGGGTGGGCATGTCACAGATGAGGCGGTGTACCGGCATGGGGGAAACTCGCGCTGCACTTCAGCCAAACATGCAGTGGCACTGTACGACCGCCTGAAGTGACTGCACACCCTTCTTGCCATCCTTAGCACATCCTGCATTCCCGGGTACGAGTTCAAAAACTGCTGTACCACGAGATTCAGGACATGCGCCAGGCATGGCACATGGGTTAACTTTCCCTGACGAAGGGCGGCCAGGAGGTTTGACCCATTATCAGTAACCACCATCCCTGGCTGCAGCTGGCGTGGTGTCAACCACCTCTGGGCCTGTGCCTGCAGAGCCCCAAGAATCTCAGGGGCAGTGTGCTGCCTGTCCCCTAGACACACAAGCTGCAGCACTGCGTGACACCTTTTGGCCTGAGACATAGAATAGCCCTTTGAACGTTTACGTGGTACCTCATCATAGTCAAAGGACCATTCTGCAGAGGAGGGCATGGAGGAGGTAGAGGAGGAGGAGCAGGAGGGGGTAGAAGTGATCGATCTACCCGGATCAGCGACACCACCAGCTGTTTGCAGACGTGGGGGCAACACTGGCTGCAGCACCGAGCCCTGCCTACAATCCCTTCCGCTGGCAAGCAGTGTCACCCAGTGAGCAGTGACAGAAATGTACCGTCCCTGCCCATGTTTGCTTGACCAAGTGTCAGCCGTCAAGTGTATCTTACGGCTGACTGACTTGGCCAGGGACGACACTACATTGCCTTCCACATGTTGGTATAGGGATGGCAGGGCCTTACGGGCAAAGTAATGCCGACTTGGCACCTGTCACTGTGGAACTGCACATTTTGCGAAGTCACGGAAGGGAGCAGACTCTACCAGGTTAAATGGTAATAGTTGCAGAGCCAGTAGTTTAGCCAAACTACTGTTTAGACGCTGGGCATGTGGGTGGCGGGGAGTATACATTTTTTTTCGTTCCAGCATGTGTGGAATCGAAATTTGGCGTCTAGATGTTACAGCTGGTGGTGTGCTGGAGGTAGATGCGACACTGCCTGCTATATCATCCCTGTCAGTGGAGGCTGCCAACAGGTGACGAGTGACTATAGCAGGGCCAGGAACAGACTGATGTGCAAGTGGAGCATGAGGAGGAGCGCGAGGAGGACTAGGAGGCCGACTGACCGATCTTTGGCCCTTTTGTGGGTTCTTTAAATGCTCCTGCCAACGGGCCGAGTGGTGGGTTGTCAAATGCCTGTTTAGGCAGCTTGTACCCAGGTGGTTGACATTTCTGCCACGTTTTATACCCTTCTTACAAATCTTGCAGATCGCAACTGTTTTGTCTGCATGGGATGTCTCAAAAAAGTCCCAGCAAGATGAGGTGTGTATAGTGGCCCGGGAGACAACAGGTGCGGCCTTAGATGGAGTGGGCCGTCTGCTCTCCCCTCTTGCTTGCTCTGCCTCCTCCTCAACCTCAGACCCAACATCTGACTCCATCAAAGACTGAGCATCAGGCCTGGCCCAGGAGACAACAGGTGCGGCCTTAGATGGAGCGGGCCGTCTGTTCTCCCCTCTTGCTTGCTCTGCCTCCTCCTCAACCTCAGACCCAACATCTGACTCCATCAAAGACTGAGCATCAGGCCTGGCCTGGGAGACAACAGGTGCGGCCTTAGATGGAGCGGGCCGTCTGCTCTCCCCTCTTGTTTGCTCTGCCTCCTCCTCAAACTCAGACCCAACATCAGACTCCATAAATGACTGAGCATCAGGCTGGAGTAGATGGCCGACACTGTGGTCAAACAGCTCAGCTGACTCCTCTGTCATGTCTGAAGTTGGGTCTAAGGGAGGACTTGAGGTGGACATGGACTCATCTGTATTTGTTCTGACAACTGCAGAAGACTGACCACTTTTCTCTGCCAGGGTCACTGTAGTTGCAGATGATGCCGATGATGAGGGTTTGGTCATATAGTCCACCACCTCCTGTACATACTGTGGACGTATAGCTTGGCCACTGCCGGAGAACAATCCAAATGGTGGCCTGGCTGAGGACTGACCACCACATCCACCCCTGCCTCTAGACACCCTAGAAGCTGTGCCCCTTTCCGCAGCAGGGCCACGTATGCCTTTTCTTGGTCTACCAGGCATATTTGTCACTGATGCGTTGGCAACTGTGTGCGGTGAAAAACACACACTGCTATGCGACCCACAGTTGTCGCTGGATACAGCACAGCAGATGTGTCACGTACAGTAGCAAAGCCTTTTGCACAGTGGACCTAACGCTTTGAACAACAGGCGTTAAGTTGTCACTGATGCGTTGGCAACTGTGTGCGGTGAAAAACGCACACTGCTATGCGACCCACAGTTGTCGCTGGATACAGCACAGCAGATGTGTCACGCACAGTAGCAAAGCCTTTTGCACAGTGGACCTAACGCTTTGAACAACAGGCGTTAGGTTGTCACTGATGCGTTGGCAACTGTGTGCGGTGAAAAACGCACACTGCTATGCGACCCACAGTTGTCACTGGATACAGCACAGCAGATGCGTGTCACGCACAGTTGCAAAGCCTTTTGCACAGTGGACCTAACGCTTTGAACAACAGGCGTTAGGTTGTCACTGATGCGTTGGCAACTGTGTGCGGTGAAAAACGCACACTGCTATGCGACCCACAGTTGTCGCTGGATACAGCACAGCAGATGCATGTCACGCACAATTGCAAAGGCTTTTGTACAGTGCACCTAACGCTTTGAACAACAGGCGTTAAGTTGTCACTGTATTTTACTGCCTAGCAAGCACGTATACCTGCTGTGATACAGCAGCACTGTGCAACGTGCTCACTAAACAGAACCCTCACACTTTCACTTTCCCTACAGAAACTCAATTATTAAATATAACTAATGTAGTACAAAGTTCCCTAACTACACTAGATATCCCTTTCCACTAAATAGAAAGCTCCATACAGCAGAAGACTGACACTGTCCCTTAAGTTTTTTTTTTTGTAACTCTAAGAACCAGCACAATCGCTGTATCTAACTACACTGGCTGTAAGCTAAATACAATTCTGCTATATGGAGCTTTAGAACCACTCGATATGTAGAAAATGTAGTGTAGCAAAGCAGGAGTCAGAGAACTGCTTCAACTCTCTTCAACAGGCTCTGGATCACTGTGCTAGGGGTTAGGCAGGGCCATCTTATATAGTGTGGGGCGTATTCACTTCTGATTGGCCTCTGGTCCCCGTAGTCACTCCAATCACGTTCCTAGGAGACTCCTGCCCCCTCTTTGGGTTTTGCAGACGTTTCTGGGCCAATCACAGGCTTTTAAAGCCCAGTTCCTATCCCAGTGCATTTTGGGCGGTTCTGGTGGCCGAATACCGAACTTTTACCGCAAAAAGTTCGGTATTCGGCCGAATATCGAACATCCAATGTTCGGGTCGAACCGATGGTCGACCCGAACCGTTCGATCATCCCTATTTATTGCCAAAGATGACTGCAGATGTTGACCCTGAGATGTTTCTGACCACGTTTGAAAGAACAGCGGAGAAAGAGAGTTGGCCTAAAGAACAGTGGGCTGGACTAGTGGCCCCCCTATTTTCTGGAGAAGCCCAAAAGGCATATTTTAATTTGGAGCTTGCAGATGCAAAAAACTATGATCGATTAAAAGAGGAAATATTGGCACATTTTGGGGTAACCTTGGATGTCCGTGCTCAGCGGGTCCACAATTGGAGTTATCAGCTGAGGAAGCCACCTCGGTTGCAGATGTATGACCTCATCCATTTGGCTAAGAAATGGCTGCAGAAATTCTGTCCGGACCAAAAATTTTGGAACGAGTAGTCATGGACAAATTTCTTAGGTCTCTTCCTAACACCCTGCAGAAATGGGTGAGCCATGGTGGTCCGGAAACCGCAGACAAACTAGTAGACCTGGTTGAAAGGTACCTAACAACAGAGAATTTGACCTCTTTCCCCAGAGACACACAGACTTTTCACCCCAAGACCAGACCCTCCCCACCTATAGGTAAGACTGCATCAAGGGATGGGGGTGGAGAGAGGGACCAAAGAGCAAGTAGAGGTATTATCGGGACTACCGCTAATGTTTGGCGAAAGCGGCCTGGAAGACCCATCCCACAGGAGAGGACCAGAAGGTTGATTTGTTACCGTTGCCGGGAAGAGGGACATGTAGCAGCGGTTTGCCCAGCGGGTGATGAACCCATGCAGTGTGACTTTCTGACAGAGAGACGACAGTCCCTTTTTGCAACCACATGCACTGCAGTAAAGGGGAATGAGAAACCTTTATATAGAATGTGCTTAGATGGTAAAGATGTTGTGGTATTGTTGGATTCGGGTAGCCTGGTCACCTTAGTGAAAAGTGATGTAGTGGTGGGAAAAACCTTACATCCTAGGAAAATGGCTGTAGTTTGTGTACATGGGGACACTCGAGAATATCCGGTGACTACGGTTTCCTTTGAAACCTCCCTCGGTAACTTGTGTCACCAAGTGGGTTTAGTTCCCAAACTGCCACATGACGCCATTATGGGAAGGGATTTCCCAAAGTTCTGGGAACTCTGGGATTGCCCAGATTCCCCAGTAGGTGGTTCTTCTGAGCCTGAAACATCTACTCCAGAATCCTCTAACAGGGAGGATTCTCCTGAGTTTCCGTTCTCAGTCTTAGCAGGGGAAACACCAGTCCCTAGGGAGTAGCCTGCTACCTCAGAAGAGAAACAGTGGCCGATAGGGTTTGATGACCTCGAGGTACACCGAGAAAATGTTATCACTGAGCAATTGAGGGACCCCACATTGCTAAGAGCCCGGGAGAATGTAGTAAAGATAGATGGGGAGCTAGTTAACACTGACAAGAGGATTGCCCTCCCTTACTTACATTATTGAAAGGGACCTGTTATATTGAGTGTCACAGAGGATAGAGGACACCCTTGAGCAACTGGTAGTGCCTAAACTGTACCGCAAGATGCAAGATGGTTTTGGACTGGCCCATGGGCACATTCTTGGGGGACATTTGGGAGCAGAAAAAACCCGGGAGAGAATCACCCAGAGGTTTTATTGGCCTGGGATCACTAAGGAAGTGGAATTATACTGCTCTTCCAGTCCAGTGTGTCAGATTACTGCACCCACGCCACATTTCCGCAGTCCGTTGGTACCCCTGCCCATTGTCGAGGTCCCTTTTGAGAGGATCGCCATGGACTTGGTTGGCCCCTTACTGAAGTCCACTAGAGGGCACCAGCACATCTTGGTAATAATGGACTATGCCACCCATTACCCAGAAGCGATTCCTCTCCGAAATTCCTCTGCTAAAACCATTGCCAAAGAGTTATTTCAGGTTTTCAGCCGTGTGGGTCTTCCTAAGGAAGTCCTAACTGACCAGGGCACCCCGTTTATGTCTAGGGTGACCAGAGAACTGTGTAAACTACTGAAAGTGACCCAATTACGTACATCAGTATATCACCCTCAAACAGACGGGTTAGTGGAGAGGTTTAATAAAACTTTAAAACAAATGTTGAGGAAGGGGGTGGATAAAGACGGAAAGAATTGGGATTATCTGCTCCCTTATCTGATGTTTGTCATAAGAGAGGTTCCCCAATGTAACGCTCCGGCGTTTGTTTAGTGAACTGGATTTGCAGCTGCAGAATTTCCACTCAGTAGTCGTGTAGACATGTGTTGAATCACCATATCCAACTCTCCAGACTCATCATTGTGGCCCAGCCTGCTTCAGCATGCAAATATACAGACACTCAGATAAGATGTTCCTGGAGTGATAGGTTGTATACGATAGTATAGAGATGATGTGCTGAAAGGACAGGCGTGAGTAGTGATAGCAATGATAGGCACTCAATAGTAATGTTCAGGAGTGTTAGCAGATGGTGATAGATAGTATGCAGATAGGTTAGTAATCATGTACAAGTAACAGGTGGTAGGGGACAGCAGATGAAGTGTACAGGAGATGCTAACTTAGTGCAAGGATATAGATGGTAGTAGACTCAAGAGCTAGCAATCTATGTAACAGTGCAGATGATAGAAATAGTAATGCATAGATAGCAACAGTCTTTAGTATGCAAGAGTAGATAGTGTAAGTTGTTTAGGAAGGAATCCCCTGTGGGGTACTTATCACTAGTTGGTTAAAGAGATGAGGGGTCCGGTAATAAGATAAGGATCAGGTAGCGAGATACAGGATCAGTAGCGAGATACAGGATCAAGTAGCGAGACTCCGGTCTATCCAGATATTGGGGAAATAGCTGGAGGCTTCGGCAGCGTCAGACAAGGCTGTATAACAAGCGGTTTGCACGAACACCTTGTGAGTGAAAGCCGGCGATTGAAATAGCCGCTCAGAGAGGCGCCTAGTGATGACGTCATGCGGCTTAAAGAGATAGGCAGGTATATGCGTTCCACCTAACTGGAAAGGTGGGACGCAATGCAGAAGAAATGGGCTGGAAGGGTACCGAAGGTACCAGAATCTTACAGTACCCCCCCCCCCCCTTATGGCCGGCTCCGGAAGGCCTATAGCACTGGTCTCTCCGGGTATTTAGAGTGGAACCTTCGTATAAGCCTGGAAGTATCCAACCAGGTGTCGTCTTGGGGTCCATAGTTTTTCCATCTTATGAGATATTGGAGTTTCCCTCTGTGGATACGAGAATCCAAAATCTCCTTAATCTCAAATTCTTCTCCGCCTTCAACTTGTACTGGAGGTGGAGGCGAGATGGTAGGTCTTATTCCTTGGTTGGGAACATGTGGTTTCAGTAGCGACTCGTGAAAGATGGGGTGTATTTTAAGATCTGCCGGTAAGGTGAGTTGAACTGCAGCTCTCCCAATGAGCTTCTCAATTGGGAAAGGTCCCAGAAACAAAGGCCCAAGCTTTTTACTGGGGATCTTTAACCTTAAGTTTTTCGTAGATAGCCAAACGAGATCCCCAATAGCATATTGAGGAGAAGGTCTTCTACGAAGGTCGTAGTACCTTTTTTGTTGGCTATGAGCATGTGAAATGGTGGTGTTAAGTAAACCCAGAGAGTCTTTTATTTGGGTAAGGTAGTCAGAGGCTACTGGGTTACTTGATGGCAGGATGCGTGGTGGAAGAAGTGTGGGATGAAACCCATAGTTTAGGTAGAATGGACTTTGCTTAGTAGTACTGTGGGTTGCGTTATTGTAAGCAAATTCTGCCAGAGGGAGGAGGTCCACCCAATCATCCTGTAGGTATGAGGTGTAGCAACGTAAATATTGCTCAATGCACTGGTTGACTCTTTCAGTTTGACCATTGGTCTGAGGGTGGTAGGGAGAAGTAAGTTTTCGCTCAATACGTAGTATATGACATAGAGCTTGCCAAAACTTGGAGATGAACTGTGAACCTCGGTCAGACAAAAGAGTCTTTGGAATTCCGTGCAGCTTGAACACATGTTTCACTAGTAATTCCGCTGTTTCCTTAGATGAAGGTAGTCTGCGAATAGAAATGAAATGTGCCATCTTTGTCAGATGGTCCACTGACACTAGAATGGTAGTAAATCCTTTGGAAGGTGGTAATTCTACTATAAAGTCTAAGGACACAACTTCCCATGGAACTTTGGGTATTGGTAGACTGCAGAGTAGACCAGATGGTTTTGTAGTGTCAATTTTGGACCTTGCACAGATGTCACATGAGGAAACAAATTTTTGTACAGACGTCTTCATATCAGGCCACCAAAATTGCCTGGTGAGCAAATTAAATGTCTTAGTCATACCCATATGTCCTGCCATAGGTACGTCATGTGATAATTCCAAGATCTTGGTACGCATACCAGGAGGTATGTAGAGTTTGTCGTTAAAGTAGAGGAAGCCTTCTGCATCAGCACTTAGTTGTGGTGGTGGTGAATCCAGTCCTATAATGTGCAGAATCTCTTCCTTCAAGGAACGAACAACACCAATAATACGATCATGGGGTATTATAAGAAGTGAAGGGATTTCGGCGCAGTTATCTTCGGTTAGCCGTGATAGCGCATCCGCTTTTTTGTTTTTGTCTGCAGGAGTGTAGGTCATTAGGAAGTTGAATCTTAGGAAGAATAATGACCAACGTACCTGTCGGTGGGAAAGAGTCTTGTTGGTCTGAAGGTATTGGATATTCTTATGATCTGTATATATGAGTATTGGCAGTTGAGTACCTTCAAGTAAATGTCGCCAATTTTCTAATGCCAGTTTTATGGCAAGCAGCTCTTTTTCACCCACTGGGTAGTTCACCTCTGGGCTACTTAGTGATTTAGAGAAAAAAGCAACTGGGTGAAGTGGTGAAGTATTCGTTGGTCGTTGGGAAAGAACTGCTCCTACAGCCATATTTGACGCATCTACCTCCAGGATGTATTGGAGGGATGGGTCTGGATGGCACAGTATGGGAGCAGAAGTGAAGCTTGATTTCAACAAGCGGAAAGCTTTATTTGCTTCTTCAGACCATTTGAATGGTTTCTTTACACTTGTAAGTTGTGTGAGCGGTCTCACAATAGAAGAGAAGTTCTTGATGAACTTCCTATAGAAGTTTGAAAATCCAAGGAATCGTTGTAATGCCTTACGAGTTGTTGGTACAGGCCAATTCAGAATACACGATATCTTGCTCATATCCATCTTGATACCGTTCTTAGATATGATGTATCCTAGGAATAGAACTTCTTCCTTATGAAATAAGCATTTTTTAAATTTTACGTATAAATTGTGTGCGAGTAATCTGGACAGCACAAGTCTTACATGTCTTACATGTTCAGACAAGGATTGAGAATAAATGAGTATATCATCCAGATATACCACAACACAAACGTCAAGTAAATCTCTGAAGATGTCATTTATGAATCGCTGAAATGCTGCGGGAGCGTTACACAACCCAAAAGGCATCACTAGATATTCGAATAGTCCGTATCTAGTTCTGAATGCCGTCTTCCACTCATCCCCATTACGGATTCGGATGAGGTTGTATGCCCCTTTTAGGTCCAATTTTGAAAAGTAGGTAGCTCCGCGCACTTGTTCAATGAGTTCGGGAATAAGAGGTAAAGGATAGCGATCCTTTATCGTAATGGTATTTAATTGCCTATAGTCAATAATAGGCCTGAGACTTGAATCCTTATTGCGGACAAAAAAAAGTCCTGCAGCTGTGGAAGAAGTAGAGGGTCTAATAAACCCTTTCGCTAAGTTCTCATCCAAGTATTCCTTGAGATGAGAAAGTTCATCCTGAGAGAGAGGATAAACATGACCGAAAGGTAGTTTACTGTTAGGGAGTAGATCAATAGAACAATCGTAGTCCCTATGGGGAGGCAATGCTTGAGCATTTTTCTCAAGGAAGACTTCTGATAGATCCTGATAGCATGGTGGTGGTGAAATTTCATCTGACACCATGGACAGGATTTTTTTATATGATTGGAGGTTACACGTGGTCTCGCAATAGTGAGAGGGGAAGGTTAGAGTCCGTGTTTTCCAATCAATGGTTGGTTGATGTATATGTAACCAGGGAAGTCCCAAGATAATGGGAAAATGTGGTGAAGGTAATACATCAAAAGTGATGGTCTCAGCATGAGACTCGTTAGCAGTAGCAAGGAGTGCCTGTGTCTGATTGGTAATGGGACCAGAAGATAACGGAATACCGTTAATAAAACTAACAGAGACAGGTTTAGATTTTGAAATAATAGGTATTTTATTTAAAGCAACAAAACTGGTGTCAATGTAGTTCCCACAAGATCCTGTGTCGATCATAGCCTTGGTGGTGATCCTATTGTGGTCCCACTGTAAGGTCAAATGAATAAAAAGATAGGGATTAGAAAAAGAAGTCGTTAATCCCCCCAGCAAGACATGTGAACACTCACCCTCTTTTTTACGGACAAGGGGACAGACGCTTATCAAATGATCCAGGGATGCGCAGTACATGCAGAGATTTCCAGATCTTCTCCTAGCTCGTTCAGTAGGCGATAATGGTGGGCGTATGGTTCCTACCTCCATAGGAGTAGGGTCAACGGGCGAAACCCGAGGAGGATTGGATAATGGTACTCCCATTTTCTCAGCCTTTCTTTCTCGCAGTCGCCTGTCAATATTGATGCTGAGTTGTATTAAGGCATCCAAAGTGCCAGGTAAATCCGCTCGGGCGAGCTCGTCTTTAACGGCTTCTGATAACCCGAGTCTGAACTGGGTTCGCAGAGATGCATCATTCCACCCTGAATCAAGGGTCCATCTTTTGAACTCTGCTATGAAGTCTTCAACAGGTCTCCTTTCTTGTTTTAAAGCCCTCAATTGGCTGTCAGCAGCACTCTGCCTATTTGAGTCTTCATATAAGCTAGCGAGTTCTGCTAGGAATAAAGGATAGGAGTTGAGAAGAGGGTCATTGTTCTCAAAGAGAGAGTCTGCCCAAGCCCGTGGATCACCCGACAAATATGAGATAGTGGTGCAGACTTTAATTTGGTCTGTAGTGTAAGTACGAGGTTTTAACTTAAAAAGCAATTGACATGCGTTTTTAAATTCACAAAATTTTTTCCGATCACCTGTAAACACTAGAGGAGGGTTTATTTTGGGCTCACGAGGTTGAGCAGCAGTGAGCTGTGAAACACGGCCTACCTGCTGTCTCAAGGTCTGATTTTCATTTTTCATTTCGGTAAGAGAAAGGATTAATGCATCTACCTTTTGTGTTAATTGTATCACATGAGTGGCTAATTCTGCTGAATCCATTTTTTTTCTGGTTCGTGCAATCTGTAACGCTCCGGCGTTTGTTTTAGTGAACTGGATTTGCAGCTGCAGAATTTCCACTCAGTAGTCGTGTAGAGATGTGTTGAATCACCATATCCAACTCTCCAGACTCATCATTGTGGCCCAGCCTGCTTCAGCATACAATATACAGACACTCAGATAAGATGTTCCTGGAGTGATAGGTTGTATACGATAGTATAGAGGTGATGTGCTGAAAGGACAGGCGTGAGTAGTGATAGCAATGATAGGCACTCAATAGTAATGTTCATGAGTGTTAGCAGATGGTGATTAGAGATGTATAGAACTGTTCGCCGGCGAACAGTTCCCGGCGAACTTCGCATGTTCGCGTTCGCCGCTGCGGGCGAACATATGCGATGTTCGGTCCGCCTCCTATACATCATCATTGAGGCAAACTTTGACCCTGAACATCACAGTCAGCAGACACATTCCAGGCCAATCAGCATACCTCCCTCCCACACCCTCCCACCTCCTATAAATAAGCAAGGGCAGCATCCATTTTAGATCATTTCTGTGTTACTGAGAGCAGGGAAAGTGCTGGTGCTGCTGCTGTTGTTATAGCTAGGGAAAGTTCCCGGTCTTGTTAGCCAGTGTTCTTGGTACACTCCTGCTGTAAGGACAGCACCCCAAAAAGCCCTTCCTAGGGCTGGTATTTGAGTTTTTTTTGGATATATATATATATATATATATATATATATATATATATATATATAGATATATAACTATTGTCCCCAAAAGCCCTTTTGAGGGCTGGTATTTGTGTAATTTTTTTGTTCTGTGATATATATATATATATATATATATATATATATTGTCCCCAAAAGCCCTTTTGAGGGCTGGTATTTGTGTAATTTTTTTTGTTCTGTGATATATATATATATATATATATATATATATATATATATATATATATATATATATATATATATATATATATCTATTGTCCCCAAAAGCCCTTTTGAGGGCTGGTATTTGTGTAATTTTTTTTGTTCTGTGATATATATATATATATATATATATATATCTATTGTCCCCAAAAGCCCTTTTGAGGGCTGGTATTTGTGTAATTTTTTTTGTTCTGTGATATATATATATATATATATATATATATTGTCCCCAAAAGCCCCTTTGAGGGCTGGTATTTGAGTATTTTTTTAATATATATATATATATATATATATATGTAGCATGTCCAGAACCAGAAAAAAAAATTCATATAGGTGTAAAAGGGGTTCCCACCATCCCTGCTCTACTGAAAAATTATCTTTTTTTTCTGGTTCTGGACATGCTACAGAGCTGAAACTTCACAGGTACACTTTTTAGACCCCCTATACACTAAATCACACAAAAAAAAAGATTTCTTAAAAATTGTCATTTTTGATAGAGAGCCAATTATTGGGAAAAAAAAAAACTTAAAAAAAAAAAATTTCTTTGGATCTATTGTCTGGGGGGTCTAAACAGTGTACCTGTGAAGTTTCAGCTCTGTAGCATGTCCAGAACCAGAAAAAAAATAGAATTAGGGTTAGGGCTAGGGTTAGGGCTAGGGTTAGGGTCAGGGCTAAGGTTAGGGTTATTTTTAGTTCTTAGGGTTAGAGGGTTAGAGTTAGAGGGGTAGGGGTAGGGCTACTAACTCTAACCCTAAGTATCTCACCGTAACCCTAACCCTAGCCCCTAACACTAAACCTAACCCTAACCCTCTAACCATAACCCTAACCCTCTAACCTTAACCCTAACCCTCTAAGCCTAGCCATAAAAAGAACCCTAACCCTAAACCTAACCCTAGCCCTAACCCTAACCCTAACCCTAACCCTAGCCCTAAGCCTAACCCTAGCCCTAACCCTAATTCATATTTTTTCTGGTTCCGGACATGCTACAGAGCTGAAACTTCACAGGTACACTTTTTAGACCCCCTAGATGCTAAATCCAAAGAAATTTTTTATTTTTATTTTTTTTTTTAATTTTTCCAAAATGGCAGGGTCCCTATGAAGTGTTGGAGAGAATGGGGGTGGTGAATTATAAAATTAGCCAACCGGGAAGACGAAAACCTGAGCAGCTCTATCACGTGAACTTGTTAAAACCATGAAAGGATAGAGAGTCCTTGGTCGTTGAGACTACCCGATTTTCTGCTCCATTTAAACTGGATGTCCCTGAAGTTGGGATAGCGGAGACTCTGTCCAAAACTCAGCAACAGGAGGTTAAAGAATTTGTGCTCCGTAATAGGGAGAAGTTTTCAGACCTGCCAGGTTGGGTCTCTGGAGTTAAACATGAAATTTTCACCACACCAGGGGATAAGGTCAAGTTAAAGCCTTATAGAATTCCAGAAGCCCGGCGAAAGGGCGATTCGCCAAGAAGTAAAAAAAAATGCTTGAGTTGGGGGTGATAGAAGAGTCAAATAGTGATTGGTCCAGTCCCATTGTCTTAGTGCCCAAACCAGATGGAAGTTGGCGGTTTTGTAATGACTTTCGCCGCCTGAATAAAATCAATAAGTTTGACACCTATCCTATGCCCCGCATAGATGAACTGATTGATCGCCTAGGCACTGCCCGGTACATGACGACGTTAGACCTGACCAAGGGTTATTGTCAAATTCCTCTCTTGGGGTCACCCAGGGAAAAAACAGCATTTGTAACTCCAGACGGATCTTTCCAATATCGGAGGATGCCTTTTGGGTTACAGAATGCTCCCGCCACATTTCAACACACCATGGATAAGACCCTTCGGCCTCATCGAGCCTATGCTGCTGCATACCTCGATGACGTGGTCATCCACAGTGAGGATTGGGAATCACACTTACCAAAAGTTCAGGCTGTGTTGGATTCCATCTGGAAAGCTGGGTTTACAGCCAATCCAAAAAAATGCACCCTTGGGCTAGAAGAGGCAAAGTATCTGGGGTATACCATTGGAAGAGGTCTAATCAAGCCCCAAATAAACAAAGTTGAGGCTATTCAGGATTGGCCCCGTCTCACCAATAAGAAACAGGTTCATGCATTTTTGGGGATCGCAGGTAATTATCGCCCTTTTATTCCCCATTTTGCCTCACAGGCTGCTTCCCTGACCAATTTGACCAAAGGGAAGGAGTCTGTCATGATCAAATGGACTCCCGAAGCAGAAACAGCTTTTCAGGCTTTAAAACAGGCCTTATGTAGTCAGCCAGTTTTAAATTCGCCTGATTTTTCACGGGACTTTGTGGTTCAGACAGATGAGTCAAATGTGGGTTTAGGAGCTGTACTGTCCCAGATTATCAAGGGGGAACAACACCCTGTTATGTATGTCAGCCGAAAGTTGAAGGCCCATGAGGAGAATTATGCCACCATTGAGAAAGAGTGTTTGGCGGTGAAATGGGCTTTGGATTCTCTCCGGTACTACCTCCTGGGTAGACAGTTTGAACTGGTGACGGATCATGCCCCATTGAAGTGGATGGCACAGAACAAGGAGACCAATAGGAGAATAAATAGGTGGTTCCTGGCCCTTCAGGAATTTAGTTTTGTGGTAATTCATCGCCCCGGTGTTAAAATGGGGAATGCAGATGGTTTGTCCCGAGTGCATGCGTGCCTGGCAACCTGTGTCCCAACCCTAGGGTTGAAACAAGAGGGGGGGGGGGGTATGTGACAGGAAGTCAGATAAATCTGTGGGTGTTGTCACAGACGGGAGATACAGTACATTTCTGCCTTGTTTAGACAATTCACCAATTACTATCAGGTGTCGGCTGCGAAGGTAGCCAGAAAGGTTTAAGGACGTTGGAAAGCTTCAGCTATTCAGAATGAGGCAATTAAGGCCTCTATAAGTTATCCAGAGGATGACTACTGATTGCTGCATCCTGAGGCTTTGTGCGTTAAGGAAAGCAGTGAGCTGAGAAAGACTTCTGAAGGTGAGGTGGTGTTGACTTTTTCTATGTGAAAAGAAAACAAAGACTATTGATTTTCTGCTGTATTACCAGCAGTGTCTGCCCAGCAGTAGGTTGGGACAGACTCCATAGGTAGGTTCCTGTGTTA
Organism: Pelophylax lessonae; assembly: GCF_965119305.1. Classification (NCBI taxonomy): domain Eukaryota; kingdom Metazoa; phylum Chordata; class Amphibia; order Anura; family Ranidae; genus Pelophylax; species Pelophylax lessonae. Next base: position 559,975,429 of record NC_138772.1, on the reverse strand, counting down.
TGAAGGTAGACGCCCCAAGTGGCCAGGGTTTATTTTATGTTTGTTTGATTTATGCTGTTTGGATGCTTGCACTTGTTTCCAGCAAATTGGAAGAATAAACCATAGACCGTTGTTTTCAACCACTCCTCGGCTGTCTCTCTGTGTAGCGAACCCACCCAAGGGGTCACCCACACCCGCTACCGAGCCCACCCCTTACAGGGGCCACAGGTTTATCACACCAGTTCTACAAATAATTGGCCAGTATCTGTTGTCAATGTGTGTAGCACAGTTAACACAGCAAAAGAGGCCAAATTTTTGCAGGACTAAAATACAATCTTAGAAAAGTATACTGTTAAATAACACCCCGCTTCAATATGTGCTATTGGGGGGCCACTGGTCTATCACACCAGTTGTTCAAAAAATTGGCCAGTGAGTTTGGCACTGTGTGTATCAGACTTCACTCAGCAAAAGAGGCAATAGTGTTGCAGGACACAAATACACTTTTAAAAGTATACTCAGATAACACCCCACCTCAAAATGTGGTATTGGGGGGCCACTGGTTTATCACACCAGTTGTTCAAAAAATTGGCCAGTGAGTTTGGCACTGTGTGTAGCAGACTTAATATAGCAAAAGAGGCAATATTGTTGCAGAACACAAATACACTTGTAAAAGTACACTCCAAAAATAAGCGCACATGGTTTGAACTGACAGCAAAGAACGTAGTATATGATGGCTAGAGGTACAGTAGGCCTTCACAGTATACACAAGTTGGTGGCGGGCTGTATAGGCCGAAAAAATGAGCTCACATGGGTTGAACTGACAGCAAAGAACGTAGTATATGATGGCTAGAGGTACAGTAGGCGTTCGCAGTATACACAAGTAGGTGGCGGGCTGTATAGGCCGCAAAAATTAGCTCACATGGGTTGAACTGACAGCAAAGAACGTAGTATATGATGGCTAGAGGTACAATAGGCGTTCACAGTATACACAAGTAGGTGGCGGGCTGTATAGGCCGCAAAAATGAGCCCACATGGGTTGAACTGACAGCAAAGAACGTAGTATATGATGGCTAGAGGTACAGTAGGCGTTCACAGTATACACAAGTTGGTGGCGGGCTGTATAGGCCGCAAAAATTAGCTGACATGCGTTGAACTGACAGCAAAGAACCTAGTATATGATGGCTAGAGGTACAGTAGGTGTTCACAGTATACACAAGTAGGTGGCGGGCTGTATAGGCCGCAAAAATGAGCTCACATGAATTGAACTGACAGCAAAGCACGTAGTATATGATGGCTAGAGGTACAGTAGGCGTTCACAGTATACACAAGTTGGTGGCGGGCTATATAGGCTGCAAAAATGAGCTCACATGGGTTGAACTGACAGCAAAGAACGTAGTATATGATGGCTAGAGGTACAGTAGGCATTCACAGTATACACAAGTTGGTGGCGGGCTGTATAGGCCGCAAAAATGAGCTCACATGGGTTGAACTGACAGCAAAGAACATAGTATATGATGGCTAGAGGTACAGTAGGCATTCACAGTATACACAAGTTGGTGGCAGCCTGTATAGGCCACAAAATTGACCTCACATGGGTTGAACAGACAGCAAAGAACGTAGTATATGATGGCTAGAGGTACAGTAGGCGTTCACAGTATACACAAGTAGGTGGCGGGCTGTATAGGCCGCAAAAATTAGCTCACATGGGTTGAACTGACAGCAAAGAACGTAGTATATGATGGCTAGAGGTACAATAGGCGTTCACAGTATACACAAGTAGGTGGCGGGCTGTATAGGCCGCAAAAATGAGCCCACATGGGTTGAACTGACAGCAAAGAACGTAGTATATGATGGCTAGAGGTACAGTAGGCGTTCACAGTATACACAAGTTGGTGGCGGGCTGTATAGGCCGCAAAAATTAGCTGACATGGGTTGAACTGACAGCAAAGAACCTAGTATATGATGGCTAGAGGTACAGTAGGTGTTCACAGTATACACAAGTAGGTGGCGGGCTGTATAGGCCGCAAAAATGAGCTCACATGAATTGAACTGACAGCAAAGCACGTAGTATATGATGGCTAGAGGTACAGTAGGCGTTCACAGTATACACAAGTTGGTGGCGGGCTATATAGGCTGCAAAAATGAGCTCACATGGGTTGAACTGACAGCAAAGAACGTAGTATATGATGGCTAGAGGTACAGTAGGCATTCACAGTATACACAAGTTGGTGGCGGGCTGTATAGGCCGCAAAAATGAGCTCACATGGGTTGAACTGACAGCAAAGAACATAGTATATGATGGCTAGAGGTACAGTAGGCATTCACAGTATACACAAGTTGGTGGCAGCCTGTATAGGCCACAAAATTGACCTCACATGGGTTGAACAGACAGCAAAGAACGTAGTATATGATGGCTAGAGGTACAGTAGGCGTTCACAGTATACACAAGTAGGTGGCGGGCTGTATAGGCCGCAAAAATTAGCTCACATGGGTTGAACTGACAGCAAAGAACGTAGTATATAATGGCTACAGGTACAGTAGGCGTTCACAGTATACACAAGTTGGTGGCGGGCTGTATAGGCCGCAAAAATGAGCTCACATGGGTTGAACTGACAGCAAAGAACGTAGTATATGATGGCAGGAGGTAAAGTAGGCGTTCACAGTATACACAAGTAGGTGGCGGGCTGTATAGGCCGCAAAAATGAGCCCACATGGGTTGAACTGACAGCAAAGCACGTAGTATATGATGGCTAGAGGTACAGTAGGCATTCACAGTATACACAAGTTGGTGGCGGGCTGTATAGGCCGCAAAAATGAGCTCACATGGGTTGAACTGACAGCAAAGAACATAGTATATGATGGCTAGAGGTACAGTAGGCATTCACAGTATACACAAGTTGGTGGCAGCCTGTATAGACCGCAAAAATTAGCTCACATGGGTTGAACTGACAGCAAAGAACGTAGTATATGATGGCTAGAGATACAGTAGGCAATCACAGTATACACAAGTAGGTGGCGGGCTGTATAGGCCGCAAAAATTAGCTCACATGGGTTAAACTGACAGCAAAAAACGTAGTATATGATGGCTAGAGGTACAGTAGGCGTTCACAGTATACACAAGTTGATGGCGGGCTGTATAGGCCGCAAAAATGAGCTTGCATGGGTTGAACTGACAGCAAAGAACGTAGTATATGAAGGCAGGAGGTTAAGTAGGCGTTCACAGTATACACAAGTAGCTGGCGGGCTGTATAGGCCGCAGAAATGAGCTCACATGGGTTGAACTGACAGCAAAGAACATAGTATATGATGCCTAGAGGTACAGTAGGCGTTCACAGTATACTGTAACGTTCATGCGTTTTTGTTAGTGGATGGATTTACAGCTGCAGAATTTTTACACTCAGTAGCCTTGTAGAGATTCTGTTGAACAAACATATCAGACTCTCAGGACTTCATCACAGTGCACAGCCTATTATGCAATATACATATACTCAATCAGATGTTTAATGGAGGGATAGAATATATGAGAATGTATAGATGAGAGACAGGCTATTGTATGGTGAGCACTAGGAGTAGTATTAGGAGAGTTGCAGGTGATGATAAAGCAGATAGGTTCTGATGTCAAGTATAGTGCAGATGGTAAGAGGACACAGATGGAGTATACTTAGACAGAGTAACCTAGTGCAAGGATAGTTGAAGGTAGTCCCAAGAGCTAACAGTCTATGCAGATGATAGGAAATAGATAGATACAGATAGTCCTGGTAATTGTAGTAGATGACAGTAGGAGTTTGGTTAGTAAGGAATCCCCTGTGGGGTACTTATCACTTAGATAGGTTAGTAGTAACAGAGTCCATTAGTGAGAGGTGATCCCGTAGCGAGATACGGATCAGCAGCGAGGTTCCGGCTTCAGTTCAGCAAAGGGAAATGTCAGCAGCTCGGACTTCACAGGAGGAGGTGCGGTGAACATGTGGGTTGAACGAGCAATGAGTGAGAGAAAGCCGGCGATTGAAATAGCCGCTCAGAACGGCGCTCAGCAATGATGTCATCCGGTCTTAAAGGTGTATGCGTCTTTTGAATAACAAGATGGGACGCAATTTAGTAAGAGAGAAATATGGAACAAGGGTACCAGAGGTACCAGAACATTACAGTACCCCCCCCCCCTTAAGGCCGGCTCCGGAAGGCCTCTAGAACTGTTTTTTCTGGATATTTCGAGTGGAAATTGCGAATCAGTCTAGGGGCATGTATATCGGAGGTATCCAGCCAGGTGTCATCTTGGGGCCCATAGTTCTTCCATCGTACAAGATACTGGAGTCTTCTTCTATGGAATCGGGAATCCAAAATCTCTTTTATCTCAAATTCTTCTCCACCTTCCACTTGTACAGGAGGTGGAGGTGAGATAGTAGGCCTTATTCCTTGGTTAGGAACATGGGGCTTCAGTAGCGACACATGGAAGATGGGATGTATCTTGAGGTCTGTTGGTAATGTGAGTTGTACTGCAGCTTTTCCAATAAGCTTCTCTATTGGGAAAGGTCCCAGAAATAGAGTTCCAAGTTTTTTACTAGGGATTTTTAATCTCAGATTTTTTGTAGAAAGCCAAACAAGATCCCCAATGGCATATTGGGGAGAGGGTTTCCTACGGAGGTCGTAGTACCTCTTTTGTTGGCTATGAGCATGTGATATGGTATTGTTGAGTAATCCCAGAGAATCCTTTATCTGGGCAAGATAATCAGATGCCACTGGATTACTTGATGGCAAGATACGTGGTGGAAGGAGTGTGGGATGAAACCCATAATTTAGGTAAAATGGACTTTGTTTAGTAGTGCTATGAGTCGCGTTGTTATAGGCGAATTCCGCCAGCGGGAGGAGATCTGCCCAATCGTCCTGTAGATACGAAGTATAGCAACGCAGATACTGCTCAATGCACTGGTTAACTCTCTCTGTCTGTCCTTTGGTCTGAGGGTGGTAGGGAGAAGTAAGTTTACGCTCTATTCGTAGTATCTGACATAGAGCTAGCCAAAACTTTGAGATGAATTGTGAACCACGGTCAGACAGCAGTGTTTTTGGAATACCATGTAACTTAAAGACATGTTTCACAAGTAATTCCGCTGTTTGTTTGGATGAAGGTAGTTTTCGGATAGGAGTGAAATGTGCCATCTTGGTCAGATGGTCCACTGACACCAAGATGGTGTTGAATCCTTTGGAAGGTGGTAGTTCAACTATGAAGTCTAAGGATACCACTTCCCACGGAACCTGGGGTATCGGTAAACTACAAAGTAACCCCGATGGTTTCGTGTTGTCAATTTTAGACCTTGCACAGATATCACAAGATGAAACAAACTTTTTTACGGTTGTCTTCATGTCTGGCCACCAAAACTGCCTAGTAAGTAGATTGAAAGTTTTAGTCATACCCATATGTCCTGCCATAGGTACATCATGCGGCAATTCCAAGATCTTGGTTCGCATAGTAGGGGGTATGTATAATTTATCGTTGTAGTAGAGGAAGCCTTCTGCGTCAGTAGTTAGTTGTCGTGGAGGTGAGTCCAGTCCTATGCTGTGCAAAATCTCCTCCTTCAGGGAACGAACGACACCGACAATACGTTCAAGTGGTTGTAGTGTGACCAAGCAGAGGCGACCCTGTGCCATCTACAACATAGAATTCGGTCTGCAATGGAGGACCAGTCTCATGTGTTTGAACAGAGGTATAAAATTTGCCTTTAAGTTGCAGTGGTGTACTGGAGCCATAAGTATAAATCTGTTTAGTGGTGTTACACAATTTAAGGTGATTTTCTCTGCCATTAAGACTGTGCCAAGAAGCCAAGTCCATAACATTGCATGTAGCTCCAGAGTCAATCAACACTGACACATCTGTATTTCCAATCTTAATGGTTAATGTCCCGGCTTGCAGAGAACACAGGGAGAATATAAATTCACAGTCAGGAGCACTCTCTTTATCCTCAGCTATAACATTCACTTGTGCAGATTGTCCTTTGGTTTTGTTATCTCTGGTTGTACTTCTACACACAGCTGCAAAATGGCCTGTCTTTCCACAAGCATAGCACATTTTATTCTGTACCACAGTGCAGTCCTGACTTGTGTGTCCCGCCCTGCCACATTTATTGCAGGTGATATGTAAAGTCCTCTTTGGAAAACTCTCTTTCCTACTCCAGATATTCCTATTATTATAGGTAGGTTTGGAGACTGTATTGACAGATGCAGTGTTCTTGGTTTCAATATGCAGAGCCTGGAGCTCAGACAGTTCAATGGCTCTTGCAATCTCCTGCAGACTAGTAAGTGTGAGACTAGGTTCTCTCAATAATCTCCTCCTGAGGTGCACAGATGTGCATTTCTCTATGACCTGATCTCTGATTATCTCCTCAGTTACAGTCCCAAAATCACAAGACTTTGCCAGATATTTCAGCCTAGTCACATAACTGTCTGTGGTTTCTCCCAGTTCTTGCACAGCCTGTCTAAACTTATATCTTTCATAGGGAATATTTTTCTTTGGCTCAAAGTACTCACTCAGTCTATTCATGGCTGTCTCAGAGTCTGAATCTTCCCCTGTTGCTCCCAGGGTTTCAAAAATGTCCTGAACTTGAGGTCCAGCTAGATGCAGCAGCATGGCTCTCTTCTGAGCAGGTGCAGTCACTCCTGTGGCTATAACATAGAGCTGAAATCCCTTCTTCCACTTGTCCCAGCGCTGTGAGAGACTAGTGTGGTCTCCAGACACATCAAACGGTCCGATAGCCGGTAAATCCAGAAAGCTAGCCATCCTCGTCGCCAAAATGTAGTGTATTAACACAGACAAGCTGTACAGGTTGCTTCTTTATTCACTGCACATCAGCATGCAACTAACTTCAGCCACACCCAGCTCCCAGACATATACATAATTGTAACATTTTGCAGACAGCAACTTAACCCGTTGCTTACCATACTACAGTGGTATTATAGGAACTGAGGGAACCTCGGTGCAATCTTTCTCGGCTAGTCGTGAAAGCGCATCCGCTTTTTTATTTTTGTCTGCGGGCGTGTAGGTCACTAAAAAATTAAATCTCAGAAAGAATAACGACCACCGTACCTGCCGGTGGGAAAGAGTTCTATTAGTCTGAAGGTATTGAAGGTTTTTGTGATCAGTATATATCAGGATTGGCAATTGAGTGCCCTCAAGTAGATGTCGCCAATTCTCTAACGCCAGTTTTATGGCTGGTAACTCCTTCTCACCTACTGGGTAGTTCACCTTGGGGCTGCTTAATGACTTTGAGAAGAAAGCAACTGGGTGAAGAGGTGAGGTGTTTGTTGGTCGTTGTGAGAGAACTGCTCCTACTGCCATATTTGACGCATCTACCTCCAAGATGTATTGAAGGGATGGGTCTGGATGGCATAGTATGGGGGCAGTAGTAAAGCTTGATTTCAGCAGACAGAATGCTCCATTTGCTTCTTTTGACCAATTGAATGGTTTCTTCGTGCTTGTGAGTTGTGTGAGAGGTTTCACAATCGAAGAGTTCTTAATGAATTTCCTATAGTAGTTAGAGAATCCTAGGAACCTTTGTAATGCTTTGCGAGTGGTTGGCACAGGCCAATCCAGAATGCAGGATATTTTGCTCATGTCCATTTTGATTCCATTTTTAGATATAATATATCCTAGGAATAGTACTTCCTCTTCATGAAATAAACATTTTTTTGATTTAACATATAAGTTATGTGCAAGTAGTCTTGACAACACAAGTCTCACATGTTTTATGTGCTCAGGTAAGGAATGAGAATAGATAAGTATATCGTCCAAATATACTACAACACAAACATCAAGCAAGTCTCTGAATATCTCATTTATAAAACGTTGGAAAGCTGCGGGGGCATTACATAGCCCAAATGGCATTACAAGGTACTCAAACAGTCCGTATCTGGTTCTGAATGCCGTCTTCCATTCATCCCCTTTACGGATTCGAATTAAATTGTATGCCCCTTTTAGGTCCAATTTTGAAAAGAAAGAAGCTCCACGCACCTGTTCGATAAGTTCAGGAATAAGAGGTAAAGGATAACGATCCTTTATTGTAATGGCATTTAATTGTCTGAAATCAATGATAGGCCTAAGGCTAGAATCCTTATTGCAGACAAAGAAGAGTCCAGCAGCAGTGGAGGAAGTAGAAGGTCGGATGAATCCTTTTGCCAAGTTCTCATCCAGATACTCCTTAAGATGAGAGAGTTCATCCTGTGAGAGAGGATAAACATGTCCGAAAGGCAACTTGCTATTAGGGAGTAGATCGATACAACAATCATAGTCCCTATGGGGAGGTAGCATTTGAGCGTTTTTCTCAAGGAAAACCTCCGATAAATCCTGATAACACTTGGGTATAAACAGTGGCGTAGCGTGGGGGGTGCAGCCGGTCATCTCGCACCGGGCGCAACATTTAGGGGGGCGCAAAATGATTCCCTTGCCATCCCGAGGGTCTGTGCTGCAGCTTGTTGCCTCCCCAGACCCCTAAACCTCCGGTGAGGCAATAGGGCATTCCTCTCAGCGGCACCCTATTCCAGCTCCCCCTGCCCCAGGGCTCCTTTGGTCCAGTCCACTCTGTCCCTCTGGCGCGGGCTGTGAAACAGCGGAGGGGGAGGGGCAGTGCTCGGAGCAGCTATGGCCATGGGAGAGGTCAGAGGTGCAGTGGCTGCTAGCTGACTTCCCGGTGGCAGGGATACCAACGAGTGGCTGGATGGTGGGGGCTCCTACAATACTGCCCGCCCGCTGCTGGGGAGAGCTGTGATAAAATAGACGATGAGGCAGTAGAGAGGTAAGGAGAATGATGGATCCACCATCTGCATCGTACTGTGTGTGGAGGATGGGAGGGTGAGTAGTGCAGAAAGTAGGTGTGTAAGGTATGTCAGTGTATGGGTCAGGTAGGTTAGTGTATGGGTCAGGTAGGTTAGTGTATGGGTCAGGTAGGTTAGTGTATGGGGCAGGTAGGTTAGTGTATGGGGCAGTGTAGGGGTCAGGTAGGTTAGTGTAGGGGTCAGGTAGGTTAGTGTATGGGTCAGGTAGGTTAGTGTATGGGGCAGGTAGGTTAGTGTATGGCGCAGGTAGGTTAGTGTATGGGTCAGTGTAGGGGTCAGGTAGGTTAGTGTAGGGGTCAGGTAGGTTAGTGTATGGGGCAGGTAGGTTAGTGTATGGGGCAGGTAGGTTAGTGTATGGGGCAGTGTAGGGGTCAGGTAGGTTAGTGTAGGGGTCAGGTAGGTTAGTGTATGGGTCAGGTAGGTTAGTGTATGGGGCAGGTAGGTTAGTGTATGGGTCAGGTAGGTTAGTGTATGGGTCAGGTAGGTTAGTGTATGGGTCAGTGTAGGGGTCAGGTAGGTTAGTGTATGGGTCAGGTAGGTTAGTGTATGGGGCAGGTAGGTTAGTGTATGGGGTAGGTAGGTTAGTGTAGTGGTCATTTTAGGCATCAGGTAGGTTGGTGTAGGGGTCAGGTAGGTCAGTGTAGGTAGGTCAGTGTAGGGGGTCAGGTAAGTTAGTGTAGGAGTCAGTGTAGGTAAGTCAGCGTAGATAGGTAGGTTAGTGTAGGGGTCAGGTAAGTCAGTGTAGGGTTCAGGTAGGTTAGTGTAGGAGTCAGTGTAGGTAGGTTAGTGTAGAGGTCAGTGTAGGTAGGTCAGTGTATGGGTCAGGTAGGTCAGCGCAGGGGTCAGGAATGTCAGTGTAGGAATCAAGTAGGTCAGAACTACTATACTACTGAAAGGGAGTGCTAATCCCCGGGTTAGGGGGCGCAAATGACTTACCTTGCCACGGGTGCTGACAACCCACGCTACGCCACTGGGTATAAAGTCATCCGGCACTACAGACAGGATCCTATCATATGTGGGGAGATTACACGTCATTTCACAATAGTGAGAAGAGAAGGCTAGCGTTCTTGTTTTCCAATCGATGATTGGTTGATGTATGTGTAACCAGGGAAGTCCCAAAATGATTGGAAAATGTGGTGAAGTTAATACATCAAAGGTGGTGGTCTCCACATGAGACTCGTCAGCAGTTACAAGGAGTGCCTGTGTCTGACTGGTGATAGGACCAGAGGATAAAGGGGTACCGTTAATAAAACTAACGGAGACAGGTTTGGGTTTTGAAACAATAGGTATTTTATTAAGGGAGACAAAACAAATGTCAATGTAGTTTCCACAAGATCCTGTGTCGATCATAGCCTTGGTGGTGATCCTAGTTTGGTCCCACTGCAATGTTAAATGAACAAAAAGATAAGGATTAGAAAAGGAAGTTGTGAGTCCCCCTAGCAAGACATTTGAACACTCACCCTCTTTTCTGCGGACAAGGGGACAGCCGCTTATCAAATGATTCGGGGATGCGCAGTACATGCAAAGATGTTCGGTTTTCCTCCTGGCACGTTCAGAAAGGGTCAGAGGTGGACGTATCATTCCTACTTCCATAGGAGTAGGGTCAGCAGGCAACATCCGAGAAGGACTGGATAATGGTGAGCCCATCTTCTCAGCCTTTCTTTCCCGTAGTCGTCTGTCAATATTGATACTGGTCTGTATCAGTCCCTCTAGAGTGCCAGGTAAATCCGCTCGGGCGAGCTCGTCTTTAATGGCCTCAGATAGGCCGAGTCTAAACTGTGTTCGCAAAGATGTGTAGTTCCACCCTGAATCAGGGGACCATCTTTTAAAATTTGCCACAAAATCTTCAACAGGTCTCCTTCCTTGTTTTAAGGCCCTTAATTGGGTATCAGCAGTACTCTGCTTATTGGGGTCTTCATATAAACTAGCGAGTTGTGCTAGGAATAAAGGGTAGGAATTAAGGAGTGGGTCATCCTTTTCAAAGAGAGCGTCTGCCCAGGCCCGGGGTTCACCCGTTAAATAGGAGATAACGGTACAAACCTTAATTTGGTCAGTGGTGTAGGTTAGAGGTTTTAACAAAAAAAGCAATCGACATGCATTTTTAAATTCACGAAATTTGCTCCGATCACCAGAAAACACTAGAGGAGGGTTTATCTTAGGCTCACGGGGCTGAGCAGCAGAAAGCTGTGTGAGACGGCCAACCTGCTGTCTCAAGGTCTGATTTTCGTTTTGTACCTCTGTAAGCGCAAGGATCAATGCATCTACTTGCTGTTTTAATTGTAGTACATGAGTGGGTAATTCTGCTGAATCCATATTTTTTTTAAAGGCTCGTTCAATCTGTAACGTTCATGCATTTTTGTTAGTGGATGGATTTACAGCTGCAGAATTATTACACTCAGTAGCCTTGTAGAGATTCTGTTGAACAAACATATCCAACTCTAAGGACTTCATCACAGTGCACAGCCTGTTATGCAATATACATATACTCAATCAGATGTTTAATGGAGGGATAGAATATATGAGAATGTATAGATGAGAGACAGGCTATTGTATGGTGAGCACTAGGAGTAGTATTAGGATAGTTGCAGGTGATGATAAAGCAGATAGGTTCTGATGTCAAGTATAGTGCAGATGGTAAGAGGACACAGATGGAGTATACTTAGACAGAGTAACCTAGTGCAAGGATAGTTGAAGGTAGTCCCAAGAGCTAACAGTCTATGCAGATGATAGGAAATAGATAGATACAGATAGTCCTGGTAATTGTAGTAGATGACAGTAGGAGTTTGGTTAGTAAGGAATCCCCTGTGGGGTACTTATCACTTAGATAGGTTAGTAGTAACAGAGTCCATTAGTGAGAGGTGATCCCGTAGCGAGATACGGATCAGCAGCGAGGTTCCGGCTTCAGTTCAGCAAAGGGAAATGTCAGCAGCTCCGACTTCACAGGAGAAGGTGCGGTGAACATGTGGTTTGAACGAGCAATGAGTGAGAGAAAGCCGGCGATTGAAATAGCCGCTCAGAGCGGCGCTCAGCAATGATGTCATCCGGTCTTAAAGGTGTATGCGTCTTTTGAATAACAAGATGGGACGCAATTTTACTTTCAATAGAATTTTATTGAAATTGAAGTACAAAGAAAAACAAACATACAAGTAACCAATTCAGATTATAACAGTAACAGTAACAGTGAGTAGCCGTATCAAAGCATGAGGAAGGAAAATGTATTCACATGCAGCCCAAATTACATAGTATGTTCAGAAGTCATATAGGAATGCAGTCGGAAAAACTATACATAAAGACCAAAAGGAAACTAGTCTGTGTGTTCAACCTCAGCTAGGTACTGGGGAGAAGTACGGGCTTTGTACCCATGGTTGCCATTCAGCATGAAACTTAGGGCCTCGGGATTTAGAATATGCATATGCCTTTTCCAGCGAGCACTGCAGGTTCACCTGGCGAGTGACTTCCATATGTGAAGGTGCAGTGGGCTGTTTCCAGTACCGTGCTATTACCGTTTTGGCCGCTACCAATATGTGTACAGAGACCGTTCTCAGGGGGGGTGGAAACGAGTCCAGGCCTAACAGGAGCAGGGCCAGGGCAGGGTCAGGTTTCCTGAGGATACCAGTCGTGGTGGACAGGATCTCAAACACCTTTCTCCAAAAACTAGATAGGCCCTTGCAGGACCAAAAGACGTGTAGCAGTGACCCTATTTGATCACAATTGCGCCAGCACGTAGGGCTTTGGGAGTCAAAGATCTTCGAGAGTCTATATGGGGTCAGATACCATCGGGTGAGGAGTTTTTGGGCTTGTTCCCAATGGTTCACACATTGGGTGAATTTATAAGAGCTACAAATGGCAATTTTCCACTGGGACTCGGAGAAAGATGTTTGTAGTTCCCTCTCCCACGCCAACATGTGGGGTGATTTAGAAAAGGCTTGTTTGTCGCCAAGGGTGTGGTAGAACAGTGAAATACCTTTTGCCGAGGAGGAGGGGGACGTGAGGAAGTTCCACACTGATAGGGGGAGCTTTATTTGTGGAGGGGGATGTTTGCGCATGAGACTTGCTATGCTGTTGTACGAGTACAACGCATGTGGGGATAGGCCAAATTCCGAGCGTAAGGCTTCAAACGATTTAAGGGAGTTGGATTGGAGAAGCTGGTGCACTGTTTTTATCCCTGCTGCTTGAAAGTTAGCGAGGTTTGTGTAAGGAAGTAGCGTACGAATCGTGGATAGTGGGAGCTGGACGGATATGGTCGGTGATGTAGTAGGAAGCTGCTTAAGGAGGGATCTCCACGCCGCCAGTGTGGCTTGAGTGGGCAAGGGCAGACAATGGATATCTAGCGGTTTCCACATGTCAGCGAGTAACAGGTCGGAAAGGGCCGGTGTTTTGGAAAGGGTAGACTCAACAGAGACCCATGGGGTAGTAGGGTGGTCTGCAAACCAGTGGCGCAGAGATGCTAGGTGGGAGGCAGCGCAGTAATCAAGCAGATCAGGGAGCCCTAGGCCACCTACCGATTTGTGTTTGATCATGTGGGAACGTGCGCATCTAACCCTCTTCTTTTGCCATATAAACGCATGCAACATTTTGGAAAAGGGAAGAATGATCTTTTTAGGGAAGGGGACATGAAGAGTGCGGAACAGGTATAGGAGCTTAGGCAGGCAGACCATCTTAAATGCGGCTATGCGCCCCATCCAAGACAGTTCGACCGATTTGAGCTTAGCAATATCTGAAGTAAGCGATTTCATGAGGGTGGAAGCATTTACAGTGACCATGTGGGACGTGGGGAAGGTCAAATCAATACCCAAGTAGTGCAGGGGGTGAGTGGTCCACGTGTAAGGTAGTGTGTTCTGTAAGTGAGAGCGTGCAGTAGGATGCACTCCCATATTTAGTATCACTGACTTGCTAAAGTTAACCTTGTAGTAAGAAACGTTACTGAAGGATTGGAGGATGTTGTGTGCGGCAGGCAAGGACACAGTGGGGTTTGTGAGGCTTAAAATTACATTGTCCGCAAAAAGCGTGATGACATGGTGGGAATTGGGGAGTTTGAATCCTGATACTAAGGGGCTTTGTCTCAATTGCATCGCCAGCGGTTCAATTAGGAGATTAAAAACCAAGGGGGATAGCGGACAGCCCTGACGAGTCCCGTTGGAGATAGAGAACGATTTAGAGAGCGTGCCGGCAGATAGTACTCTAGCGGATGGGTTTGAATACAGAGCAAGGATAGCGGATAAGATAGGGCCCGAAAAACCAAATTTCTGTAGAACGGCATGCATGTACCCCCAATGAACGTGGTCGAACGCCTTCTCCGCATCTATAGACAGTAGCAGAGAAGGCGTTCGAGCGCGCTCCGCATGATGCATCAAGTTGATCACACGTCTTGTAGCGTCCGGGGCCTGCCGACCTTGGACAAAACCCATCTGATCTGCACCTACCAAGGTAGGGAGGATTGTGGCCATGCGATTCGCTATGATTTTAGCATAAATTTTAATATCTGTGTTGAGTAGGGATATAGGCCTAAAGTTTGCCGGTGTATCGGGTGTTTTCCCTGGTTTGGGTAGAGTAGTAATGTTTGCCTGAAGCATTTCAGATGGCAGGGAACCTATGGTTATAGCTTGTGCGAAAAAAGGGATAGCATGTGAGGGGAAAGGATATCCTGCATAACCGCATAGTATTCATTAGTCAGTCCGTCCGGCCCCGGAGATTTATTGGAAGGCATTGACTTAATAGTTTTGGACAATTCTGAGGGGGAGATGGGACTATTAAGAAATGACAAAGAGTCCGCAGATAAGGACGGGAGGTGAAGGTGATGGAGGAAGGTCTGTATGTCCGCATCAGTGGGTTGAGGTGTCGAGGCGTCCGTATTTAAATTATAAAGGGCACTATAATAGTCCGCAAAAGCGTCCGCGATACTTTGGGGATGGGAGTGTTTCTCGTTGGTATGAGGGTGTATAATGGAGTCAATTCTAGTTCGGGTTCGCCTGGCTTTAATGCGAGAAGAGAGGAATTTGCCAGCTTTATTGTGTGAGGAATAATAGGTCATGCGTAATCGTGCCAGCAGTTTGTCATGTTGCTCGGTCAGCAATCTGCGGAGGTCGGCGTGAAGGGAAGTCAACCGAGAGGCATGGTGCAGGGAGGGGGATTTTTTGTTCAGCTCGTCAAGGGAGTGAATCTCCTCAGTGAGGCGCTGAAGGGCAGCATTGCGCTTCTTTTTTAGCCTAGAGCCTGCTTGAATTAACATACCCCGGATGAACGCTTTATGCGTGTTCCACAGGGTGGAGGGGGACGTGTCAGAGGCATTGTTGTTAAGAAAGAAATCTCGCAGGTGTTGTCTTAGGTGTTTTAGGGAGGCTGGGTCGGAAAGAAGGGAATTATTGCACCTCCAAATAAAGGAGGCTGTAGAGGGTGGGCTTGTAGAAAGGGTCATGTGGATCGCAGCATGGTCTGACCACGTGATGGAGGATATGGAGGTATCTGTAAGGAAGGGTAGCGTAGCAGAATCCACAAGGAACATGTCTATTCTGGAGTATGTGTTATGGCTCGCGGAAAAGAAGGAATAATCCCTCTCCTCCGCGTGCTGGTACCTCCAAACATCATGCAAGCCTTCTGAGTGTAACAACGAAGCCAGGGATGGGGGCTTGGATTTGAGCCTAGCTGAAGAGTCCAGGGCATGATCGGCAACCAGATTAAAGTCCCCACACAATATCAATTTACCTACTGTTAGTTTGGATACCTTGGAACACAATTTACGTAGGAAAGACACTTGTCGTACATTAGGAGCATACACATTAACAATAGTATATGGACATTGATTGATAGTGCAGTTGATAATCAGGAAACAGCCTTCCCTGTCCTCCACCGACTTAGAGAAGGAGAAGGACAAGGAGTTCCGAAAAGCCAGCATCACCCCTCTCTTTTTAGCTGTATAAGAGGCCTGGAACACATGCGGGTAGTCGGGGTGGGTACATCGGGGAGCACGCCCGATCTGGAAATGAGTCTCCTGTATCGCCAAAACATCGGCTGTAGCTGCGCCAGCCTCCCTCCACATCGAGTGACGTTTTGCGGGGTGGTTCAACCCCTTAACATTCATGGAAAGGAATTTAACAGCCATCTAAGTTCCAGAAAGGGTCCATGCGGTCGTAGATGGGCCGGGAGCAAAAGGGATAAGTGGCATTTGGTAGGGTGAGGAGAGTCTGGCACACCCAGTGGAAGATACGGGACAAAAGGGCTATGAAAACAGTACCTGAGAGGTTTTCCCAACCTGGCTGTAGAGGTGACCAGTGCGAGTTCGTAAGGCGGATAATCACGTAAGTCTTGCTGTGAAGTTCCAAGGGCAAGGTGGAAGCGAGCAACTTGGTGTGTATGTTCGTCCGGGAACAGCTGAGGAAGGTGAAGACTGCATATGGGCAGAGAAAAGGCACATCATGTGGTACGGCAACATTGGTAATACTGAAGACAACAACAAAACAAACAAAACAGTCAAGGAATAAAAAGGACATGGCCCCTCAAGGCCAAACGGGTAGCTGTAGCTACAAAAACTGCAGGGGGAAAAGAGCACGGTGGGGTGTGCACCTTAGAAGCAGGGAGGGCCGGGCACGCCCGGCTGATCTTATAGTGAGTGTCACTTGTGGCGGCTGCGAGACCTTGAGGATCTGGATGCAACTTGCCATTCAGGTTGTACACGGGGAGGTAGTGGAGGTAGAGCTGTAGCATTCGATGGACCTGCATCGTCGGGGACAATACCCCATTGGCGGAGCAGGCGCAGTCCCTGTTCGATGGTGGTGACCTGAGAAGAAGAGCCCTGATGGGTTATGCACAATTTAGCCGGATACTTCCACTTGTAAATTATCTTGTGGTTGCGCAGGGCCTTTGTTACAGTGTTGAGGTTGCGGCGTTGTTGTAAAGTATATTGAGAGTAGTCGGGTAATACTTGGACCGCTGCTGCTCGTTCTGGTAGATGGTCCCTGCGCCGGAATGCATCCAGGATCTTCTCCTTTGCCTGGAAGAAGTGAATACGGAGCAAGACGTCCCTAGGAACATCATTGGGGAGAAAAGAGGGCTTAGGGATTCTATGGATCCGGTCTATAGTCAAATCAGAGTTTGTCAATGCAGGTACAACTTGTTGGAAAAGATCTCGCACAAAGTTAGGAAGCTGGTTAGGCATAACCGTTTCCGGGACGCCGCGGATTTTCAGGTTATTGCGTCGGGACCGATCCTCCAGGTCCGCAAGTTTGGCCTGTATGCGGCTGATATCATTTTGTTGGGCGGTGTGCGAGTCCACTAAAGTGTTGTAAGACACGGTAAACTCATCCATCTTACATTCAATTGTATTGACCCTCTCTCCTAGGCCATGCAGCTCTTTCTGACAATATGCAATGGAGGAAGACACTGTAGCCTGCATGGACTTGTGCATCATGGATAGCATGTCTTTTAAGGCACTATCGGAGATAGGTTGTCCTGTTGTGGGGATAGAGGCAAAGGGGTCCGGTTCAGGGACAAATGACCATGTATTAAGCGTGGCAGCGTCCTGGTCACTCACCTCCATGTTTGTGGGCCGAGATGTGCGGTGCCCCTCCTCCCACCGCGGCTTCGATTTCGCCGGGCTGTGGGTAGATGGAGTGGAGGGGGAGGAATCGGCAGAGCGCGCCAGCCTCATCTGCTTTCCAGCATCGTCCGTGTCTCGGCGCGCTGGTGACGTCACTTCTGCGCCGGGGCTTGTAGACACTAGAGGGCGGGTATCGGTCTTGCGGTGCGAGGCTCCGGCGCCATTTTGTGTGTGACTCGAGGCCGCCGGATAGAAGAAATCCGACAGCTTACGAACCGCCGGCAGGTCTGTTTTCCGTCTTGCCATGTCCGTCGGCTGCAGGGAGCGTTCCCCTAAAGGTCCGTGTGACTGTGAGGTAAAAACTCCGATGGGCCGTAGATGCGGATTAAGCCGAGCGTGCAGCGGAGCTCCTCTGCTAAGCGGCCATTCAGTCCGGCGGTCGCCACGCCCCCCCCAAGATGGGACGCAATTTAGTAAGAGAGAAATATGGAACAAGGGTACCAGAGGTACCAGAACATTACATATACACAAGTTGGTGGCAGCCTGTATAGGCCACAAAAATGAGCTCACATGGGTTGAACTGACAGCAAAGAACGTAGTATATGATGGCTAGAGGTACAGTAGGCGTTCACAGTATACACAAGTTGGTGGCGGGCTGTATAGGCCGCAAAAATGAGCTCACATGGGTTGAACTGACAGCAAAGAACGTAGTATATGATGGCTAGAGGTTCAGTAGGCGTTCACAGTATACACAAGTTGGTGGCGGGCTGTATAGGCCGCAAAAATTAGCTCACATGGGTTGAACTGACAGCAAAGAACGTAGTATATGATGGCTAGAGGTACAGTAGGGGTTCACAGTATACACAAGTAGGTGGCAGGCGGTATAGGCTGCAAAAATTAGCTCACATGGGTTAAACTGACACCAAAAAACGTAGTATATGATGGCTAGAGGTACAGTAGGCGTTCACAGTATACACAAGTAGGTGGCGGGCTGTATAGGCTGCATAATTTAGCTATTCAATGGACATGAAGTGCCTTTTATGCCGCTGTATTTAGCGAAGCCAAGGACCAGGAATTGTTGTGGGTGCATGGCGGTCTTTCGGATATTTGTGGCCTGGCATGAGGAATCTCAATGAAACCTGGTCTACTGGTCACATGTGTTGAATTCCTTAAATTAAATTTGAGGTAGTCTACACTGTCATGAGCTAGACGAGTGCACTTATCGGTCACAATCCTCCCTGCTGCGCTGAACGTCCTTTCGGACAGGACACTGGACGGGGAGGCAAGCCAACAGTTCCATTGCAAATTGTGCAAGCTCTGGCCAGAGGTCAAGCCTGCCCACCCAGTAGTCCAGGGGTTCATCAATCCTCAGAGCATCCACATCGGCCGTTAACCCGATGTAGTCGGACACCTGTCGGACACCTTTTTTTTTTTACGCTCCAACATTTGAGCCACAGAAGCCTGCCTTTTTCCAGAACAACGTGACGACCGCACCATGGAAGGTGGAGTGTTGGACAACTGTGAGGAGACAGGAGAAGGAGAACGGGGAGGAGAAGAAGAAGAAGCTGCACGGTGAGAGCATGGAGTGTGGCTTTGTGGGTTCTGACAGTTTTGCTCCCACTGGGCTTGGTGATGGGATTTCAGGTGCCTTCTTTAGGCGGTTGTCCCTAGGTGAGTGTTGGGCTTACCGCGAGTTATGCGTTGACTGCAAAGGCTGCAGATGGCAACACTGGTGTCAGCAACGGACACATTAAAAAAAGCCCACACTGCGGAGCCATGTGCCGACGTCCTGGGAGCGCCAGATGTGACTGTACATGGTTGATGGCTCGCTCCTGATACATTTGCAGTCTGCTTTGTCCCTCTTCTGCAATGCAAGTTCTGCCTGCCTCTCCTCCCTATCTGCCGGTCCGTCAGTCCGCCAGCTCTACAAATAATTAGCCAGTAACTGTTGTCACTGTGTGTAGCACTGTTTACACAGCGAGAGGCCAAATTTTTGCAGGACTAAAATACACTCTTAGAAAATGATACTGTTAAATAACACCCCACTTCAATATGTGGCATTGGGGGGGGGCATTGGTGTAGTACACCAGTTCAAAAAATCTGCCAGTGAATTAGGCGCTGTGTGTATCAGACTTCACTCAGCAAACTAGGCAATATTGTTGCATGACACAAATACACTTGAAAAAGTTTACTCAGATAACACCCCACTTCAATATGTGGTATTGGGGGGCCACAGGTTTATTACACCAGTTCTACAAATAATTGACCAGTAACTGTTGTCACTGTGTAGCACTGTTTACACAGCGAGAGGCCAAATTTTTGCAGGACTGAAATACACTCTTAGAAAATTATACTGTTAAAGCGGTAGTATCCCGCTTTTTGACACTTTTACCTACAGGTAAGCCTATAATAAGGCTTACCTGTAGGTACAAATAATATCTCCTAAACCGGCATGGTTTAGGAGATATTTACAGTGCATGCAGCCGCTCTCGCGAGCGGCGCATGCGCTCTGAAGGTCCGGGGGGACCTTCAATTAATTTGCCGGGAGTTTGCCGGAAAATCACTCCCGCGTGCATGCGCGGGAGTGACGTCATCGCGGCTCCGGCCAATGATCGCGCCGGAGCCGTCTCTTCCGGCCAATCACCGCGCCAGAGCCGCCGAACCCAGAAGAGACGGTGAGGGATCATGGCAGCGCCCGCAGCGATGTCCGGGGGTCCACGTTGGGGCTTCGTTCTAAGGTAAGTTACACATAATTGGCTAGTATGCGATGCATACTAGCCCATTGTGCCTTTGTCTTGCAGGTGTTTTTTTTTTTTTCCAAAGGGTTTACAACCGCTTTAAATAACACCCCACTTCAATATGTGGAAATTGGGGGGGGGGGGGGTATTGGTGTAGCACACTAGTTAAAAAAAGTGCTTTTGTCACTGTGTGTAGTGTTGCTGCAGAAACGCTCAGTCTCACCACCACACCTGTCACAATGCTGCACAGTGCACAATAATACTACAAATCCACTGTAATATGCTTTTTACAAAGTATATTATACTGTGGATTACCCCCCTCCCCCACCCCCACCCCCCCCCCCTTTTTAGTGCACAGCAATACCAAAAAATTTGCAGCCCTTTACATGACTTTTGTGGACATTAACCACTTTACCACCGGAGGACTTTGCTGTCTTACGTCCAGGCCACTTTTTGCGATTCGGCACTGTGCCACTTTAACTTACAATTGCGCGGTCGTGCGACGCCGTACCCAAACGAAATTTACGTCCTTTTTTCACACAAAGAGAGCTTTCTTTTGGTGGTATTTGATCACCTGTGCGATTTTTACTTTTTGCACTATAAACAAAAAAAGAGCGTTTATTTTGAAAAAATAACAATATTTTTTAAAAAAATTTATATGAAATTCCCCCCCAAAAAATGTAAAAATCAAAATTTTTTTAAATTTTTGGCCAATTTGTTTTCTGCTACCTATGTTTGGTAAAAAAAAAAAATCACAATAAGCGTATTTTGATTGGTTTGCACAAAAGTTATTGCATTTACTAACTAAGGGAAAGATTTTTGTCATTTTTAGTGGGGTTTTTTTTAACGCGTAATGGCGGCGACCTGCGATTTTTTTTGCGGGACTGCGACATTGTGGCGGACAGATCGTACCCTTGACTGATATTTTTGACACTTTTGGGGGTACCAGTGACATTTCTACAGTAATCCGTGCTATAAATATGCACTGTTACTGTAAAAATGACACTGGCAGGGAAGGGGTTAATTTTATTGGAGAGGGAGGGGTTAATGTATGCCTGGTGCTTACGGACATGTGTGGGGGGAGGTGACTGAGTGACACAGGGACAGATCCAGGGTTCAGCTATGCTGAACACTGCAATCTGTCACTCCTTGTCACTTAGGAGATCTGCCCGCTCTGTTTACACAAGTGGGCGGATCTCCAAACTAGATTTCCCGACGATTGGGGAAGAGCAGCGGCGATCCCTGCCCCGACTCCCGCTGTGACTGAAAACAGCGGGAGCGCGCCTCCGGCGGCGCGCGAGCACCGCCTACAGGGGGAGGAGTCCAGCGACGTAGGTCTACGTCGCTGGATGGAATCGTGCCACTTTGCCGCAGTACAGTCCCAGTGACTGGTCGGCAAGTGGTTAACCGAGCAATTTGTGTGTGACTGCAGCCGATCTCTAACTGCCCCTAAAGCCACCACTGGATACCTCTCCCTATAGTAAAGAGACTGTAATAGACCCTAAAACGACATTGGAGCATTTTAAATGACTTTTGTGGACATTGACAAAGCGATTTCTGTGTCACTGCAGCCGATCTCTAACTGCCCCTAAAGCAACCACAGGATACCTCTCCCTAAGCTCCAAAGATACTAGACCTATACCTAAGTTGAGGACTAGGACCTCTAAGGTAGTATTTTCAGAAAAACTACCTGTGCCTCGAGCCACACCAGAGAGGCAGAGGGAGATTAGGGAAGTTAACAAGTGGCTGAGGAGCTGGTGTAGTAAGGAGGGTTTTGGGTTCCTGGAGAACTGGGCTGACTTCTCAGTTGGCCACCGGCTCTTTGGTAGGGACGGATTGCACCTAAATGGGGAGGGTGCAACCGTACTGGGTGAGAAGATGGCCGAAAAGTTAGAGGGGCTTTTAAACTAGGTGATGGGGGGGAGGGTACAGATGTAGAATTAACCAGCGGAAAGCAATATTCAGAGGGCAGAAATGGGGGCATTAGCGGTAGGGTGTTCGGAGCTCCTAAACCCAGGGGGGGTATGGGGAAAAATCAAGAAAGCAGCCTAAAAAAATAAAATGAGGATATATGTAACCGGTCAAAATTACGAGGCTTGTATACCAATGCCAGAAGCCTGGCTAACAAGATGGGAGAGCTGGAGCTGCTGATGTTTGAGGAGGACTTAGATTTAGTGGGGATAACTGAGACTTGGTTTGACAGCTCTCATGACTGGATGGCGACCATTCAGGGGTATTCCTTTTATCGCAGAGGTAGAGAAGGTAAAAAAGGGGGAAGGGTATGTCTGTATATTAAGAACAGTATACAGGTAAATATGAGGGATGATATTAAT
Source organism: Pelophylax lessonae (assembly GCF_965119305.1). Classification (NCBI taxonomy): domain Eukaryota; kingdom Metazoa; phylum Chordata; class Amphibia; order Anura; family Ranidae; genus Pelophylax; species Pelophylax lessonae. Next base: position 559,953,029 of record NC_138772.1, on the reverse strand, counting down.
AATGGAGCTATGGACGAGGCAGAATCCCTATGGGTAGAACTTCAAAGTGAAGGCACTGTGGGGAAGGTAATATTGGGCGTATGCTATAGGCCCCCCAACCAGTGGGAGGAGGGGGAGGCGGATCTTATTTTACAGATTGGATTGGCAGCAAGGATGGGAAATGTCATTATAATGGGGGACTTTAATTATCCTGATATAGACTGGGCAGAAGGAACCGCGCACTCAGCCAAGGCTCGGCAGTTCCTAAATGTTTTGAAGGACAATTTCATGGGTCAGATGGTGAAAGCACCGACAAGAAACAATGCGGTACCTGACCTACTGATTACCAACAATACAGACCTGCTCACGGATATAGAAATATAGGACAACTTAGGTCAATTAGTTTCAGTATTATAGTAATAGTAAACACAAGGGCAATATAAGGACACTGAATTTCAAAAGAGCCGATTTCCCAAAACTGCGCTCTCTGCTAGAAAATATCAAATGGGATAGAACCCTGGGAACAAAGAACACGGAGGAAAAATGGGAGTGCTTCAAAAGCATAATAAACAAAGGGATTGGCCAGTGCATTCCAAAGGGAAATAAATTTAAAAGAGCAAAACTAAACCCTGGGTGGCTAAACTCCAACGTAAAAATGCATATTAATGCTAAAGGAAAGGCCTTCAAAAAATACAAGACTGAGGGGTCATTGGCAGCATTCAAGTATTACAAAGAGTGTAATAAGAAATGTAAAGACGAAATCAGGGCGGCTAAAATAGAACACGAGAGACATATAGCGGAAGAGAATAAAAAGAACCCCTAAAAATTATTTAAGTATATAAACAGTAAGAAAGTGAGGCCAGAACACATTGGCCCCATAAAAGATGACAAGGGAGATTTGGCCACAGAGGACAGGGAAAGGGCGGTAGTGTTAAATCATTTCTTCTCTTCAGTCTTCACAAAAGAATTGGGGGGCTACACTAACCCAGCTTGTAAGGCCAAACTAAACAACACACCTCAGGAAATACCGCCATGGCTAACAGAAGACAGACTTAGAACTAAACTAGAGAAACTTAAAGCGGAGTTCCGGGCACAAAATCGGTATTTTTTTTTTGTGCCCCTCCGCTAGCTACACATAACCTGAAAAGGAATTGGATAGTTATTTTTTTTTTTTTTGTACACTCACCTTGTAATCGAAGATCGTAAATACTCACCTCAGGGTACTTCCTCCTCCAGCGCCGCGGCTCACCCCGTCACTTCCTGCCTCGCGATGATTCCTGGGAGCTGAACGTCATCGCTCCCAGGAATCAATGCGACGGCACCGGCCCCGCACGTCACTTCCGGGCGACGCTGCATTCCCCTGCTAAACAGCTTCTGGGCATGCCCAGAAGCTGTTTAGGAATGCGGCGCCGCACCGGAAGTGACGAGAGGGGCCGGTGCGGCGCATTCTGGGAGAAGAAGATGCGGAAGAAGACACCGAAGAGGACCGCGCCGGCTTCAGCTGCCCACAAGAGAGATGGAAACGCTGTGGAAGAAATTTTCAAAGTAAGTATTTCTTCTTGCAGGTAAGTGCGAACCGGGACAGATCAGAGGCTAGCCATTGTGGAATGTGCTAGCCCTGACTGTCCCGGGGGTATGTTCAGCAAAAAATGAGATCTGTGCCCGGAACTCCGCTTTAACATAAATAAATCACCGGGACCGGATGGCTTGCACCCGAGGGTTCTTAAAGAGCTCAACCAGGTGATTGCCAGACCATTATTCTTGATCTTTAAGGATAGTTTACAGACGGGTATGGTGCCAGCTGATTGGAAAAAAGCCAACGTGGTACCAATATTTAAAAAGGGTCCGAGATATATCCCGGGTAACTATAGGCCGGTCAGCCTAACATCAGTAGTCTGCAAGATTTTGGAGGGGATGTTAAGGGACCACATACAAGACTTTAGTAATGAAAATGGTATTATTCGTAGTAATCAGCATGGATTCATGAAAAATCGTTCTTGCCAAACCAATCTATTAACCTTCTATGATGAAGTGAGCTGCCACCTAGATAAAGGTAAGCCTGTGGATGTGGTGTATCTGGACTTTGCAAAGGCCTTTGACACCGTTCCCCACAAACGCTTACTGTTCAAACTAAGGAAGGTAGGTATGGACCATAAGGTGAGTACCTGGATAGAGAACTGGCTCCAGGGGAGGTTGCAAAGGGTGGTGATTAATGGGGAGTACTCAGATTGGGCAGGTGTGGAAAGCGGGGTCCTGGGGACAATCCTGTTTAATTTATTCATAAATGATCTAGAGGACGGGATATAGAGTAAAATCTCAGTATTTGCGGAGGATACTAAACTAAGCATGCCAATATCTTCTGGGCAGGATGTGGAAACCTTACAAGCGGACCTGAACAAAATAACGGGGTGGGCAACTACATGGCAGATGAGGTTCAATGTTGAAAAATGTAAAGTAATGCACCTGGGTGTCAGAAACCAGAAAGCAAGCTACTCACTAGGGGGGGAACCTCTGGGTAAGTCTAGGATGGAAAAGGATCTGGGGGTACTGGTAGACAACAGGCTTGGCAGTGGCATGCAATGCCAAGCCGCTGCAAGCAAAGCCAACAGAATACTGGGATGTATAAAAAAGGGGATTCACTCCAAAAATAAAGAGATTATTCTCCCACTCTACAAGACTCTGGTCCGGACACATCTGGAGTATGCTGTCCAGTTCTGGGCACCGGTCCTCAGGAAGGATGTTCTGGAACTGGAGAGAGTCCAGAGAAGGGCAACAAAAATAATTAGGGGAATGGAGAGCATCAGCTATGAGGAAAGACTACAAGCACTGAACTTATTCTCTCTGGAGAAGAGATGAATGAGGGGGGATATGATATCAATGTACAAATACTGTACTGGCGACCCTAGCATAAGGAACAAACTATTCAGAGAAAGGGAATACAATAAGACACGTGGCCACTCACTAAAACTAGAGGAAAGGCGGTTTAACCTTAAAATACGCAGGGGGTTCTTCACTGTGAGAGCAGTAAGGATGTGGAATTCTCTTCCGCAAACAGTGGTATCAGCAGGGAGCATCGATAGTTTCAAAAAACTATTAGATGGGCACCTTAAAGACCACAACATACAGGGGTATACAATGTACGGTTAACAGCAAACACACACACACATCATAGGTTGAACTGGATGGACTGGTGTCTTTTTTCAACCTCACTAACTATGTAAATATGTAACTATGAAATACCAGCCCTCAAAAGGACTTTTGTGGACATTGACAGAGCGATTTGTGTGACTGCAGCCGATCTCTAACTGCCCCTAAAGCAACCACTGGATACCTCTCCCTAAGCTCAAAAGATACTAGTAGACCTATACCGAACAATACCAGCCCTGTCCATGTGCAGGAATGTTTCAATTGGCTGTCCCGTTCCACCTGACTAGAGATGGCCTTGTGGTTCGCCCGGCAGTCTGGTTCGAATTTTGCTTGTTCGCTACCCGCCAAATTTTCGGACACATGGCGTTGTTCGCGGCGGCCATATTTGTTTACATTGGGGAGAACTTTGACCCGTGACACAGCTGTCAGGTGGAACGGGACAGCCAATTGAAACATTCCAGCACATGGACAGTCCCCCTACCCTATAAATAGACCCGATCTGGCGGCCATTTCACATTCCGCTTTCTGCCAGTGTAGGGAGAGGTCTGCTGTGCTCATTAGGGAGAGTTTGCTAGACACATATAGCACTGTGAAGATCCAAAAAAGCCCTTTTTAGGGCTGGTATTTCAGTATAGGCCTTCTACAGTCTCTTTTCAGGTTAGGGACAGGTATCCTGTGGTTGCTTTAGCGGCAGTTAGAGATCGGCTGCAGTCACAAGTCGCTCTGTCAATGTCCACAAAAGTCCTTTTGAGGGCTGGTATTTCGGTATAGGTCTAGTATCTTTAGAGCTTAGCAGCAGGTATCCTGTGGTTGCTTTAGGGGCACTTAGAGATCGGCTGCAGTCACACACAAATCGCTTTGTCAATATCCACCAAAGTCATTTAAAATGCTCCAATGTCATTTTAGGGTCTATTACAGTCTCTTTACTATAGGGGCAGGTATCCTATGGTTGCTGTAGGGGCAGTTAGAAATCGGCTGCAGTCACACAGAAATTGCTCTGTTAATGTCCACAAAAGTCATGTAAAGGGATGCAAATTTTTTGGTATTGCTGTGCAGTGCACTAAAAAGGGAGGGGGTGGGGGAGGGGGGTAATCCACTTATACTTTGTAGAAAGCATATTATAGTGGATTAGTACTATTATTGTGCACTGTGCAGCATTGTGACCGGTGTGGTGGTGAGACTGAGCGTTTCTGCAGCAATACTACCCACAGTGACAAAAGCACTTATAATGTATTATAACTGGTGTGATAGACCAATTCCCCCCCCCCCCCCCCAATGCCACATATTGAAGTGGGTTGTTATCTGAGTAAACTTTTTCAAGTGTATTTGTGTCATGCAACAATATTGCCTCTTTTGCTGAGTGAAGTCTGATACACACAGTGCCAAAATTTCTTGCCAATTTTTTGAATAACTGGTGTGATAAACCAGTGGCCCCCCAATACCACATATTGAAGTGGGGTGTTATCTGAGTATACTTTCATAAGTGTATTTGTGTCCTGCAACAATATTGCCTCTTCTGCTGAGTTTAGTCTGGTACACACAGTGGCCAATTTTTTGAACAATTGGTGTGATAAACCAGTGGCCCCCCAATACCACATATTGAAGTGGGGTGTTATCTGAGTATACTTTTACAAGTGTATTTGTTGTTCTGCAACAAAATTGCCTCTTTTGCTGTGTTAACTCTGATACAAACAGTGCCAAACTCACTGGCCAATTTTTAGAACAACTGGTGTGATAGACCAGTGTCCCCCCAATAGCACATATTGAAGCGGGGTGTTATTTAACAGTATACTTTTCTAAGATTGTATTTTAGTCCTGCAAACATTTGGCCTCTTTTGCTGTGTTAACTCTGCTACACACAGTGACAAGTGTTACTGGCCAATTATTTGTAGAACTGGCGGACTGACGGACCGGCAGATAGGGAGGAGAGGCAGGCAGAACTTGCATTGCAGAAGAGGGACAAAGCAGACTGCAAATGTATCAGGAGCGAGCCATCAACCATCTACAGTCACATCTGGCGCTCCCAGGACGTCGGCACATGGCTCCGCAGTGTGGGCTTTTATTAATGTGTCCATTGCTGACATCATGTTGCCATCTGCAGCCTTTGCAGTCAACGCATAAGTCGCGGTAAGCCCAACACTCACCTAGGGACAACCGCCTTAAGAAGGCACCTGAAATCCCATCACCAAGGCCAGTGGGAGCAAAACTGTCAGAACCCACAATGCCACACTCCATGCTCTCACCGTCCAGCCTCTTCTCCTTCTCCTCCCCCTTCTCCTTTTCCTGTCTCCTCCCAGTTGTCCAACACTCCACCTTCCATGATGTCGTCGTCACGTTTTCCTGGAAAAAGGCAGGCTTCTGTGGCTCAAATGTTGGAGCGTAAAAAAAGGTGTTAGTGCAACCCATGTGAGCTCATGTTTGCGGCCTATACAGCCCGCCACCAACTTGTGTATACTGTAAACGCCTACTGTACCTCTAGCCATCATATACTACATTCTTTGCTGTCAGTTCAACCCATGTGAGCTCATGTTTGCGGCCTAAACGGACCTCCTTCAACTTGTGTATACTGTGAACGCCTACTGTACATCTCGCAATCATATGCTACGTTCTTTGCTGTCAGTTCAACCCATGTGAGCTCACGTTTGCGGCCTAAACAGACCGCCACCAACTTGTGTTGTTGTGCGTTTTATACGTTCGATAATATTATTCTGATTATTTTAATTTATTACTAAAAGGCGATGTCCGAACTATCAATAGAATTATGACTGCGAAGTAAAGATTGGACCTGGTAACTGGACCTGGTAATACCATTGAATTAAGAATATTACTAATACAATATATATATATATTGATTGGAAATTACTGATTTACCCATATACTTTTCATTTAGTAGCAGTAAGAATTATATAGATACATATACAGTTATATATATTGATACACAACAACTTGTATATGTAAACTTTTCTACACATGGGTTATTTCCGATCAGAATGTTATCCATAAGGGATTATTATGTTAACTACAGTACATTCATGATTTGGGACTGGATTATAAAATATGGGCGAAATTTCTGACCATTTGACACTACTATATGATAGATATAATGTACTTCTCAATAGAAGATTGTCATAACATCATAGTTTCACAACCCCTTTTGTATATGATGGGGCAAAGATGTTGTATAAGCTTATGATTATATGAATTTCATTTGAAGATATAGTTCTCATCAGTCTGTCTCTTTGATATCATTTAATTTTCAATGGACAATTGTCTGTATGACACAATCTTTACCACAAATTCTAGTCTTTGTCAAGGCTGATTTCCATTTGTTTGTCTTCTCATGATTGAGACAATAGTTTATCTGCTGGTGGATGGTTGAACATAGGTGTTATCCTGAATTTGAGTTTTGGTCATTGTGTGATAAACGTCTCATGGCCCGAACATAAAGTTTTATGATCTCTCTGGCTTTTCTTGTTTCATGACCAGGGAAGAATGTCTTATGTAAACCTTCCCCCCCAAAGGCCGTTCCACCTGGGTTAAGCAATTTAGTTGCCTGCATTTCCCGAGCATTGTATTCAAAGTTAGTCAAACAATTACCTTTTGGGGGCAGATGACATAGCTTTTCATTTCAAAGTACATGTAAATAAAACCATCTCAACAATGGACGCAATTAGTGTTGAGCGAACACGGACTGTATTATTCGTGTTCGTACCGAATAATTGGATTTTTGTTACCCGAACACGGACACGGAAACTTTACTGTATGTACGGGTAAAAAATCTGTGTTCGGTCGTTTTATTTCCGGGTTTTGCATGTTTTGGCGCTCTTTTCATGGCAGGCTTTCAACAGCCAATCAACAATCGTTTAACTGGTGTGCCTTAAGCTATCCCAGCCATGCCTGCAAATGTATGAGTAGCTGTGATTGGCCGTCTGAAGCATGTGACCAAGTCTTTATAAGTTCGAGGCAGCCGCAGCGGCGTCATTCTGCTGCTTAGCTCAGGGACAGAGCACACATACGTGCTGGCTGCTGATTAGGGAAAGACAGGCAGGGAAAACGAATTGGTGTCCGGATAGAATTTAGGGTCAGGTCGGAGTGTTTAGGCAGGGCGAGTTGTAGGCATTTTAGGGATAGAGTCTGCTGAATTATAGGGTCAGTGTGTTCTACAAACTACAATCGATATTGCTGTGTGGGGGGTGGGGTCTGCACTTAATCCTGATCTACGATCTCTTCTCAATCCTGTTAGGGAGAGGCTGCTGCTGAATTTTAGGGTCAGTGTGTTCTACAAACTACAATCGATATTGCTGTGTGGTGTGGGATAGGAGATAGGCAGGTGTCAGTGATCCACATCCATTTTTCTGTGTGTGGGCTGCAGTGAACACAATCTTTTTGGGGTGCAGTGAACACAATCCTTTTGGGGTGCAGTGAACAAAATCTTTGTGGGGTACAGTGAACACAATCTTTGTGGGGTGCAGTGAAGACAATCCTTGTGGGGTGCAGTGAAGACAATCCTTGTGGGGTACAGTGAACACAATCTTTGTGGGGTGCAGTGAAGACAATCCTTTTGGGGTGCAGTGAACACAATCTTTGTGGGGTGCAGTGAACAAAATCTTTGTGGGGTACAGTGAACACAATCTTTGTGGGGTACAGTGAACAAAATCTTTGTGGGGTACAGTGAACACAATCTTTGTGGGGTGCAGTGAAGACAATCCTTGTGGGGTGCAGTGAAGACAATCCTTGTGGGGTGCAGTGAACAAAATCTTTGGGGGGTACAGTGAACACAATCTTTGTGGGGTGCAGTGAAGACAATCCTTGTGGGGTGCAGTGAAGACAATCCTTGTGGGGTGCAGTGAACAAAATCTTTGGGGGGTACAGTGAACACAATCTTTGTGGGGTACAGTGAACACAATCTTTGTGGGGTGCAGTGAAGACAATCCTTTTGGGGTGCAGTGAACACAATCTTTGTGGGGTACAGTGAACACAATCTTTGTGGGGTGCAGTGAAGACAATCCTTGTGGGGTGCAGTGAAGACAATCCTTGTGGGGTACAGTGAACACAATCTTTGTGGGGTGCAGTGAAGACAATCCTTTTGGGGTGCAGTGAACACAATCTTTGTGGGGTGCAGTGAACAAAATCTTTGTGGGGTACAGTGAACACAATCTTTGTGGGGTACAGTGAACACAATCTTTGTGGGGTGCAGTGAACACAATCTTTGTGGGGTACAGTGAACACAATCTCATACTTCTGAAGATTTGAGGGTGCTGCCTGTTTCATCCTCCTCCTCCTCATCCATCCTTTTAGGGGTACAAACAATAGTAATTGGGGCCTAGTGTGCTTCTGTACGTGTGAAAAACATACACTTTTTTTTGATCATATTTCCTATTCCGCTATTCAATAAAAACCTTTGGGGATCAATTAAATTGCGGGATAGTCTGTGTCGGTACGTGTGAGATCCACCTTTCCAAGTTTTTGGGGTTCATCTCATACTTCTGAAGCTTTGAGGGTGCTGCCTGTTCCATACTCCTCCTCCTCCTCCTCTATCCTTTTAGGTGTACAAACAATAGTAATTGGGGCCTAGTGTGCTTCTGTACGTGTGAGATACATACACTTTTTTTGATCATATTTCCTATTCCGTTATTCAATAAAAACCTTTGGGGCTCAATTAAATTGCGGAATAGTCTGTGTCGGTACGTGTGAGATCCACCTTTCCAAGTTTTTGGGGTTCATCTCATACTTCTGAAGCTTTGAGGGTGCTGCCTGTTCTATATTCCTCCTCCTCCTCCTCCTCATCCATCCTTTTAGGTGTACAAACAATAGTAATTGGGGCCTAGTGTGCTTCTGTACGTGTGAAAAACATACACTTTTCTTTGATCATATTTCCTATTCCGCTATTCAATAAAAACCTTTGGGGCTCAATTAAATTGCGGAATAGTCTGTGTTGGTACGTGTGAGATCCACCTTTCCAAGTTTTTGGGGTTCATCTCATACTTCTGAAGCTTTGAGGGTGCTGCCTGTTCTATACTCCTCCTCATCCATCCTTTTAGGTGTACAAACAATAGTAATTGGGGCCTAGTGTGCTTCTGTACATGTGAGATACATACACTTTTTTTGATCATATTTCCTATTCCGCTATTCAATAAAAACCTTTGGGGATCAATTAAATTGCGGAATAGTCTGTGTCGGTACGTGTGAGATCCACCTTTCCAAGTTTTTGGGGTTCATCTCATACTTCTGAAGATTTGAGGGTGCTGCCTGTTCCATACTCCTCTTCCTCATCCTCCCTTTAGGGTAGGAAAAAATTTAATCGGGCCTAGTCTGTGTTTGTACGTGTGAGATACACAGTTTTTTATCCTATTCCGCTATTCAATACACACCCTTTTGGTGTAAAAAACATTAAATTGCGGCATAGTTTGCATATTTGACTGTGAGATACACCCGTGCGATACTGTTGTTCTTTTGTTCTGCTATTCAATAAAGACCTTTCTAGGGCAAGATCTTAAATTTCAGAAATATGAGGAGAGCGTCAAATAAGGGCCGTGGCCTGGGTCGTGGTGGTGCTGGTAGAGCTCCTGTTGCAAGGAGAGGACGTGGTCGATCTGTGCCAGCTACACGCACAAGTGAAACACCTTCCTCAAGTGTGAGTAGGCGACAGAACCTGCAGCAGTATTTGGTAGGGCATCATGCGCCTCTAGAAGTGATGAGGCCAGAACACAGAGAGGCGATAGTAGATTGGTTTGCTGCTGACAGTGCCTCCAGTTCCTTCACATTGTCTCCCACCCAGTCTACTGCAGAAAGGTCAGAGTTGGCACCTGCAGCCAATGTTCAACCGTCTTTCACCTCACCCCCTTGCAAATCAGGCAAGCAGTCTGAGCCCCAATCCATACAGCAGTCTCTTATTCTTTTTGAGGACTCTGTCAGCAGGGTTTCCCAGGGCCATCCACCTAGCCCTGCCCCAGAAGTGGAAGAGATTGAGTGCAGCGATGCCCAACCACTTATTTCTCAAGATGAGTACATGGAAGGACCATCACAGCACGTCTCCGATGATGACGAAACGCAGGTGCCAACTGCTGCGGCGTTCAGCATTGTGGAGACCGACAGGGAGGGCAGGGGTGAAGACTGGGTGGAAGATGATGTGGAGGACGATGAGGTCCTCGACCCCACATGGAATGAAGGTCATGCAGGTGACCTGAGTATTTTGGAGGAAGAGGCGGTGGTCGCACAGAGCCACCAGCACAGCAGAAGAGGGAGCAGGGTGCAGAAGCGGAGCGGCCGTGCCCTAGACACTACGCCTGCTACTGCCCAACGCAGCAAGGGAACGAGCGCACCAAAGTCAGCTCAAAAGAGTTCTCTAGCGTGGAAGTTCTTTAGAAAATGTGCTGATGACAGGACATGAGTGGTTTGCACCCTGTGCAATCAGAGCCTGAAGCGAGGCATAAACCTTCTCAACCTGAGCACAACCTGCATGATCAGGCATCTAAGTGCAAAGCACGAGCTGCAGTGGAGTACACACCTTCAAAACCAAGAAACGTCACTGGCTCATCCTGCTTCCTCTTCTGCTGCAGTCTCGGCCGCTCCAGCCACCTCTGTAGTCATACCGGCACCTGCCACCCCGCAAACAGACGATCTGTCAGCAACACCACCACCTGGGTCACCAACAACCATCTCCACAATGTCCCGTGCAAGTGTTCAGCTTTCCATCTCCCAAACACTTGAGAGGAAGAGGAAGTACCCCCCTACCCACCTGCGATCCCTGGCCCTGAATGCCAGCATTTCACAATTATTGGCCTTTGAAATGCTGTCATTCCGTCTGGTGGAGACGCCCAGTTTTAAAAAGCTTATGTCGGTGGCTGTCCCACAGTACGTCGTGCCCAGCCGCCACTACTTTTCCAGGCAAGCCATCCCTTCCCTGCACAACCAAGTGGGGGAAAAAATCAGGTGTGCACTGCGCAACGCCATCTGTGCCAAGGTCCACCTAACTACCGATACGTGGACCAGTAAGCACGGTCAGAGGCGTTATATCTCCCTAACGGCACACTGGGTAAATGCAGTGGCGGATGGGCCTGAGGCGGATAGCAATTTGGCGCATGTCCTTCCACCACCGAGGATTGCAGGGCGCTTCAGTTTGCCTCCTGTTCCTAACTCATCCTACTCCGCTACCTCATCCTCTACCGCCTCCTCATCCGGACAGCGTAATACCTTCACCACCAACTTCAGCACGGCCAGGGCTAAACGACAGCAGGCAGTTTTACAACTTGCCTGTTTGGGGGACAAACCACACACCACGCAGGAGTTGTGGAGGAGCATGGAACAGCAGACAAATGAGTGGTTGCTGCCAGCGAGCCTCAAGCCCGGCCTGGTGGTGTGTGATAATGGGCGAAATCTCATAGCAGCTCTGGGCCTAGCCGGTTTGACGCACATCCCTTGCCTGGCGCATGTGCTGAATTTGGTGGTGCAGAGGTTCCTTAAAAACTACCCCGATATGTCAGAGCTGCTGCAGAAAGTGCGGGCCGTCTGTGCGCACTTTCGGCGTTCTCACCCTACTGCTGCTCGCCTGGCAGCGCTGCAGCGTAACTTCGGCCTTCCCGCTCACCGCCTCATATGTGACGTGCCCACAAGGTGGAACTCCACCTTGCACATGCTGCAAAGACTGTGCGAGCAGCAGCAGGCCATAGTGGAGTTTCAGCTGCAGCACGCACGCGTGAGTCGCTCTGCGGAACAGCACCACTTCACCACCAATAACTGGGCCTCCATGCGAGACCTGTGTGCCTTGTTACACTGTTTTGAGTACTCCACCAACATGGCCAGTGGCAATGACGCCGTTCTCAGCTTAACTATCCCACTTCTATGCCTCCTTGAAAAAACAATTCGGGCGATGATGGAAGAGGATGTGGCACAGGATGAGGAGGAGGAGGAGGAGGAGGATGAAGAGGTAACATTTCAAAGGCTTTCAGGGCAGTCATTCGCAAGGGGCTCCGAGGGTGGGTTCCTGCACACACAAATGCCAGGGACACAATTGTCCAGCAGGGGCACAGTTCTGGAGGATGAGGAGGAGGAGGAGCTGGAGGAGGAGCTGGAGGAGGAGATGGAACCATGTTCACAGCAGGGTGGCACCCAGGCCAGCTCATGGCCATCACTGGTGCGTGGCTGGGGGGATACAGAGGACACGGACGATACACCTCCCACAGAGGACAGCCTTTCGTCGCCTCTGGGCAGCCTGGCACACATGAGCGATTACATGCTGCAGTGTCTCCACAACGACCGCCGAGTTGCCCACATTCTAACTTGTGCTGATTACTGGGTGGCCACGCTGCTAATTCACTCACTGGAGCGTGATCGCAAGATGCGCGAGTACAAGCGCACGCTGGTAGATGCGATGCTGCTGGCATTCCCATCTGACAGCGGGGCCACAGTGGAAGCACAAGGCAGAGGAGGAGGAGGAGGAGGAGGAGGAGGAGGTCGCCAACGCAACCAGGGCACCGCCAGCACCTCAGAAGGCAGGGTTAGCATGGCCGAAATGTGGAAAAGCTTTGTCAGCACGCCACAACAAACAGCAGCACCAGCAGCTCAGATGGAACGTCTTAGCAGGAGGCAGCATTTTACCAACATGGTGGAGCAGTATGTGTGCACATGCCTACATGTAGTGAATGAGGGGTCTGCCCCCTTCAACTTCTGGGTCTCCAAATTGGGCACATGGCCTGAGCTTGCCCTTTATGCCTTGGAGGTGCTGGCGTGCCCTGCAGCCAGTGTATTATCTGAACGTGTATTTAGCACGGCTGGGGGCGTTATAACAGACAAGCGCAGCCGCCTGTCCAGAGACAATGTGGACAAGCTCACGTTCATTAAAATGAACCAGGCATGGATCCCACGGGACTTTTCCGTACCTTGTGCAGAATAGCAATGGATACCGACCTTACCCACCCATTGTTCCATTTTTGCTCTTTCTCACTCTTTTGGGGTGTACCCTCATTTAAAATTTGTGAAAAGAAGCAGTGTTGGCTACCTCGTCCTCCTCCTCAGGGCCAGATTAACGTAGGGGCTATTGGAGCTGCAGCTCCAGGCCCCTACCTTTTATATAGGCCCCGGGTTGGCCATATTTACTGTGACCGCTCTTCTGTCACTTGTTAACACAGGCTTCTATGCTCGCTTCCCCAGGCAGCACCCTCAGAACCTCCCCACACAGCGCAAAGGCCTGACAAGGAGGGACAGTTGCCGATGCATGGATGTGTTTATGGGCTTCAGAGACAGCATCCCATGTTGAATTAGGCATGCATGGCTGCACCCTTCCTCCTCTGGGTGCATGCCAAGGCACGGCCCTTAAGGCCCTTCAAAATCCTCAGCACCAAGACCATGATGCTCTTAATCCGGCCCTGGTCCTCCTCCACCGCCGCTTCCACCTACACCGCCCATAGGTGTGCGCAGCCTATTGCATTAGGGTGTGCACCCCAAAGTTGAAATACACATGCATGTGTTTGCCTACATGTACATGGCCCTGATACATTACTCTCCCTGCTGGCAAAGAGAAATAGAGCAGAGCAGGTCCGAGGGAGATCTTTCCCATCTCCTCACTGGCAAACAGAGCGATAATGCTATGTGCCCTAGGTGATTAGGGTGTGCCCAGGTACACCCGGCACACCCTGTGCGCACGCCTATGACACCGCCACATCCACCACCACCTCAACCTCCCTCCTACTCCATATGGGCCTCGTCCTTCAGAGATGAAGAACATTGTTTTATTTTTCTGTTTTTTTTTGTTGTTTTAAGTTATTTCCCTATCCACATTTGTTTGCAGAGCACTTGCCATGCTCTTAACTACGTTTTGATGCCATTTGCAGCACTCTAGCCCTTTCCATTGGTGTTTTAGAGCCATTTTAGTGCCTTAAAGTTCGGGTCCCCATTGACTTCAATGGGGTTCGGTGTCCGGGAAAAGTTCGTTAAAAGTCCGGGACACGGACCCGGACTTTTTTTTAAAGTTCGGCCGAACCCGTCGAACACGGACATCTAGGTGTCCGCTCAACCCTAGACGCAATGTGTGCTTCAAACTGAAAGGGTTTTTCTCAACCTGTAACAAGGTCATTTGAGGCCTTAAAGTTCACAATTCTTGACCTGTAATAATAAAAAATGTATTTCTATTTCGTACTGAAAGTCTAACAGTGTATAATGTGAATGCCTACTGTACCTCTAGCCATCATATACTACCTTCTTTGCTGTCAGTTCAACCCATGTGAGCTCATGTTTGCGGCCTAAACAGCCCGCCACCAACTTGTGTATACTGTGAACGCCTACTGTACCTCTAGCCATCATATACTACGTTCTTTGCTGTCAGTTCAACCCATGCAAGCTCATTTTTGCGGCCTATACAGCCCGCCACCAACTTGTGTATACTGTGAATGCCTACTGTACCTCTCGCCATCATATACTACGTTCTTTGCCGTCAGTTCAACCCATGTGAGCTCATGTTTGCAGCCTAAACAGCCCACCACCAACTTGTGTATACTGTGAACGCCTACTGTACCTCTAACAATCATATACTACGTTCTTTGCTGTCAGTTCAACCCATGTGAGCTCATGTTTGCGGCCTAAACAGACCGCCACCAACTTGTGTATAATTGTGAACGCCTACTGTACCTCTAGCCATCATATACTACCTTCTTTGCTGTCAGTTCAACCCATGTGAGCTCATGTTTGCGGCCTAAACAGCCCGCCACCAACTTGTGTATACTGTGAACGCCTACTGTACCTCTAGCCATCATATACTACGTTCTTTGCTGTCAGTTCAACCCATGCAAGCTCATTTTTGCGGCCTATACAGCCCGCCACCAACTTGTGTATACTGTGAACGCCTACTGTACCTCCAGCCATCATATACTACGTTCTTTGCTGTCAGTTCAACCCATGTGAGCTCATGTTTGCGGCCTATACAGCCCGCCACCAACTTGTGTATACTGTGAATGCCTACTGTACCTCTCGCCATCATATACTACATTCTTTGCCGTCAGTTCAACCCATGTGAGCTCATGTTTGCGGCCTTAACAGCCCCCCACCAACTTGTGTATACTGTGAACGCCTACAGTACCTCTTTCAATCATAAACTACGTTCTTTGCTGTCAGTTCAATCCATGTGAGCTCATGTTTGCCGCCTAAACAGCCCACCACCAACTTGTGTATACTGTGAACGCCTACTGTACCTCTCGCAATCATATACTACGTTCTTTGCTGTCAGTTCAACCCATGTGAGCTCATGTTTGCGGCCTAAACAGACCGCCGCCAACTTGTGTATACTGTGAACGCCTACTGTACCTCTCGCCATCATATACTATGTTCTTCACTGTCAGTTCAACCCATGTGAGCTCATGTTTGCGGCCTAAACAGCCCGCCACCAACTTGTGTATACTGTGAATGCCTACTGTATCTCTAGCAATCATATACTATGTTCTTTGCTGTCAGTTCAAACCATGTGAGCTAATTTTTGGAGCCTATCTGAGTATACTTTTACAAGTGTATTTGCGTCCTTCAACAATATTGCCTCTTTTGCTGAGTGAAGTCTGATACACACAGTGCCAAACTCACTTGCCAATTTTTTGAACAACTGGTGTGATAAACCAGTGGCCCCCCAATACCACATATTGAAGTGGGGTGTTATCTGAGTATTTTTTTACAAGTGTATTTGTGTTCTGCAACAAAATTGCCTCTTTTGCTGTGTTAACTCTGATACAAACAGTGCCAAACTCACTGGCCAATTTTTAGAACAACTGGTGTGATAGACCAGTGTCCCCCCAATAGCACATATTGAAGCGGGGTGTTATTTAACAGTATACTTTTCTAAGATTGTATTTTAGTCCTGCAAAAATGTGGCCTCTTTTGCTGTGTTAACTGTGCTACACACATTGACAACAGATACTGGCCAAAACTTTGTAGAACTGGTGTGATAAACCTGTGGACCCCCAATACCACAGATTGAAGAGGGGTGTTAGCTACACAGACACATGGCATGTGTAGCAAACACGGGCAGGGAAGGTATATCACTTTTACTGCCCACTGGGTGAACCTTCTGACAGCCCGTGGCACCCGTGTAGATTTAGTTGTACCGCCACGGACTGCAAGCAGGCCTTCCTCTTCTTCTCCTCCTCCATCCTCCCTCTCCTCCTCGGCTGACTCCTCCTCTTCCGCTGCTACTGTCTCTTCTCCTGCGCCGCCCAAGATTCCCAGAACCTATTCCACATGCCAGGTGAGACGTTGCCATGCTGTGCTGTGTCTGTTGTGCCTGGAAGCCAAGAGCCACACTGGTCCTGCACTCCTTTCAGCTTTGCGTTCACAGACAGATCAGTGGCTGACACCGCTGAATTTGTTAGTTGGTAAAGTGGTGCGCGACAACGGTGCCAATCTGCTGAGCACACTGAAACAGGGCAAAATAACATGTGTGCCATGCATGGCACACGTCCTGAACTTGGTGGTGCAGGGATTCGTTGCCAAATACCCTGGGGTCCAGGACGTCTTGTGGCAGGCCAGGAAAATCTCGGGCCATTTCCGAAGATCTTACACAGCAATGGCTCGCCTTGCTGAGTCTTATTTGTGACTGCCCGACGCGATGGAACTCAACGTTGCATATGCTCGATAGGCTGCTCCAGCAGAATCGTGCAGTTAATGACTACCTGTCCGAACTCGGCGGCAGGACAGGTTCTGGGGAGCTTGGGTTTTTTTCACCTCGCCAGTGGCTGCTCATGAGGGATGCATGCAGACTTCTGCGGCCATTCAATGAGATCAGCAAATTGGTCAGTCACGGCCAGGGCGCCATAAGTGACATCATACCTTACGCCTTCTTTCTGGAGCGTGCATTTCATTGTGTCAGAGGAGAACGAGGACGACATTATCCTGGATGTTGAGCTGGAAGCAGGCCACTATACCGCTTCCAGTTTAGTGGGAATGGGGGCCTACATGCTGCAGTGTTTAAAGGGGGAACCCTGGATAAAACGCATAAAGGACCAATGGACCAAGGACCAGTACTGGGTGGCAACGTACTTAGACCCCTGGTACAAACACTAAATGACGGAAATGTTACCACAATCACAGAGGGCGGTCAGAATGCAGCACTTCCAGGCCTTGCTGCGGGAAATGCTGCATTCTGCTTTTCCGTGCGCTGGCAGAGAAATTTCCAGTCACAGAGAAACAGTTATGGGTAGCAATCCAACAGCGCCTGCAAGAAGAGGGCGGTTGGAAGATGTCTTGGTCACTTCACATATGAGATCCTTCTTTCAGCCGAACCATCGACAGCTGTACCCCCGATCCAGCATGAGGGAACGCCTAGACCGACAGGTGTCCGACTAGATCGGGTTAACGGCCGATGTGGACGCTCTGAGGAGTGATGAACCCCTGGACTACTGGGTGGGCAGGCTTGACCTCTGGCCAGAGCTTGCACAATTTGCTCATGACAGTGTAGACTACCTCACATTTATAAAAATGAATGAGGCATGGATCTCTGAGGAAATCAACACATGTGACCAGTAGACCAGGTTTCATCGAAATTCCTCCACCCACAACAATTCCTGGCCCTTGGCTTCGCTACATACAGCGGCATAAAAGGCATTTCATGTCCATTGAATGGCAAATTTTTGGGGCCTTTCAGGGCCGACAATAATTTTTTCTGTGAATGCCTAATGTACCTCCAGTCACCAAATACTAAGTTTTTTGCTGTCAGTTCAACCCATGTGAGTTAATTTTTGCAGCCTATACAGGCCGACACTTATGGTTCTGTGTACTGTGAACGCCTAATGTACCTTCAGCCACAGAATACTTCGTACTTAGCTGTCAGGTAAACCCATGTGGGCTAATGTTTGGGGCCTGGAATGGGCGACACTTACTTCTGTATCCTGTGAATGCCTAATGTACCTTCAGCCACAGAATACTACGTTCTTAGCTGTCAGGTAAACGCATGTGGGCTAATTTTTGGGCCTGGCATGGCCGACACTTACTTCTTTATCCTGTGAATGCCAAATTTTTCAGACTGGAAATGAAAAACAATGGGTCTGTAAAGGTTCCACCAAATTGTGGAATGGATGCGGACCCATTTTACAGATGTGTGAATGGACCCAGTATGTATTAGACAATGTATTTACCGGCTTCTGTCAGTTCTGGCTGATTTATGAAAAAAATATACATATTTTTTGCTGTAAAAAAAAAAATTTAGGGCAAATTTTTCAATTGCAATACTTCTGTTATGACATTGTCCATGTGCTGGGACTATTTGTGCACAGCTAGTACGTGTTTTGTGGCTGCAAATATAAAATTTTGCGGCTGTCGTTCGCGAACCGCCCCGGCCGATGTTCGTCCATCACTACACCTGACGGCTGTTTCACGGATCAAAGTTCTCCCCAATGTAAACAAATATGGCCGCCGCGAACGACGCCATGTGTCCGAAAATTTGGCGGGTAGCGAACAAGCAAAATTTGCCGCGAACCGACCACCGGGCGAACCGCAAGACCATCTCTAATCATCATCACCAGTCTATGGAATCATCATCATCACCAGTCTATGGAATCACCATCATCACCAGTCTATGGAATCATCATCACCAGTCTATGGAATCATCATCATCACCAGTCTATGGGACCATCATCATCACCAGTCTATGGGATCACCATCATCACTAGTCTATGGGATCATCATCATCACAAGTGTATGAGATCATCATCATCACCAGTCTATAGGATCATCTTCATCACCAGTCTATGGAATCATCATCATCACCAGTCTATGGGATCATCATCATCACCAGTCTATGGGATCATCATCATCACCAGTCTATGGAATCATCATCATCACCAGTCTATGGGATCATCATCATCATCGGTCTATTGAATCATCCATCGGTCTATTGAATCATCATCATCACCAGTCTATGGAATCATCATCATCACCAGTCTATGGAATCACCATCATCACCAGTCTATGGAATCATCATCACCAGTCTATGGAATCATCATCATCACCAGTCTATGGGATCATCATCATCACCAGTCTATGGGATCATCATCATCACCAGTCTATGGGATCATCATCATCACAAGTGTATGAGATCATCATCATCACCAGTCTATGGGATCATCCTCATCACCAGTCTATGGGATCATCATCATCACAAGTGTATGAGATCATCATCATCACCAGTCTATGGGATCATCTTCATCACCAGTCTATGGAATCATCATCATCACCAGTCTATGGGATCATCATCATCACCAGTCTATGGAATCATCACCAGTCTATGGGATCATCATCATCACCAGTCTATGGGATCATCATCATCATCGGTCTATTGAATCATCATCATCACCAGTCTATGGGATCATCATCATCATCGGTCTATTGAATCATCATCATCACAAGTGTATGAGATCATCATCATCACCAGTCTATGGGATCATCCTCATCACCAGTCTATGGGATCATCATCATCACAAGTGTATGAGATCATCATCATCACCAGTCTATGGGATCATCTTCATCACCAGTCTATGGAATCATCATCATCACCAGTCTATGGGATCATCATCATCACCAGTCTATGGAATCATCACCAGTCTATGGGATCATCATCATCACCAGTCTATGGGATCATCATCATCACCGGTCTATGGAATCATCATCATCACCAGTCTATGGGATCATCATCATCACCAATCTTTGGGATCATCATCATCACCAGTCTATGGAATCATCATCACCAGTCTATGGAATCATCATCATCACCAGTCTATGGGATCATCATCATCACCAGTCTATGGGATCATCATCATCACCAGTCTATGGGATCATCATCATCACAAGTGTATGAGATCATCATCATCACCAGTCTATGGGATCATCCTCATCACCAGTCTATGGGATCATCATCATCACAAGTGTATGAGATCATCATCATCACCAGTCTATGGGATCATCTTCATCACCAGTCTATGGAATCATCATCATCACCAGTCTATGGGATCATCATCATCACCAGTCTATGGAATCATCACCAGTCTATGGGATCATCATCATCACCAGTCTATGGGATCATCATCATCATCGGTCTATTGAATCATCATCATCACCAGTCTATGGGATCATCATCATCATCGGTCTATTGAATCATCATCATCACAAGTGTATGAGATCATCATCATCACCAGTCTATGGGATCATCCTCATCACCAGTCTATGGGATCATCATCATCACAAGTGTATGAGATCATCATCATCACCAGTCTATGGGATCATCTTCATCACCAGTCTATGGAATCATCATCATCACCAGTCTATGGGATCATCATCATCACCAGTCTATGGAATCATCACCAGTCTATGGGATCATCATCATCACCAGTCTATGGGATCATCATCATCACCGGTCTATGGAATCATCATCATCACCAGTCTATGGGATCATCATCATCACCAATCTTTGGGATCATCATCATCACCGGTCTATTGAATCATCATCATCACCGGTCTATGGAATCATCATCATCACCAGTCTATGAAATCATCATCACCGGTCTATGGGATCATCATCAAATCGAATCAAATCAAATCGACTTTATTTGTTAATTCTTCCACATGTACAATACATACATACAGGGAATCGAAATTATGTTACTCTTAGACCCCCGGTGCATACAGATAACACTAACAATATAGCCTAAAAATCTAAAAACGCAAAAAAAATAAAAAAATAAATAAATAAATAAAAATAAGGTTAAACTAAAAACAGCGCAAGGCACATAACAGATAAAGTGCAGACCAAAGACGTTCCATGGTGAATGAGGTAGTGAGCAGACCAATACTGCCAAAGTGACTGGTGCAAGTCATTGAATGCTAGTGGAAGGAGGGGATGGAAGGACCTAGGGATATAGGATCTAGGGAAGGGGAGGTGCATAGTTCAGTGGTGCCTATGGCAGAAAAGGGGCATAGGGGCAGGTTCGGAGCGAGTTCAGCTTCCTGACAGCCTGATGGATAAAGCTGTCCTTCAGTCTGCTGGTCCTGGCCTGGAGACTCCGCAGTCTCCTCCCTGATGGCAGCAGACTGAAGAAGCTGTGTAACGGGTGGGTAGGATCACCTGCAATGCATAGAGCTTTGCGAGTGAGACGGGTTCCATAAATATCCTGAAGGGAGGGGAGAGAGACACCAATGATCTTCTCAGCTGCTCTCACTATGCGTTGCAGAGTCTTCCGGCAAGACGCGTTGCAGGTGCCATACCACACAGTGATGCAGCTGGTCAGAATGCTCTCGATGGTGCCTCTGTAGAAGGTGTACATGATGGGGGATGGGGCTCTGGCTCTCCTCAGTTTGCAGAGAAAGTAGAGACGCTGCTGTGATTTCTTGGCCAGTGCTGCAGTGTTATCAGTCCAGGAGAGGTCCTCTGTGATGTGCACACCCAGAAACTTGGTGCTACTCACTCTCTCCACAGTTGCACCGTTGATGGTCAGAGAAACATACTGAGTATGCGCTCTCCTGAAATCAACAACAATCTCCTTCGTCTTCTCCACGTTCAGAGAGAGATTGTTGTTACTGCACCACCCAGCCAAGCGGCTCACCTCACTCCTGTAGTTTGTCTCATCTCTGTCACTAATGAGACCCACCACAGTCGTGTCATCCGCAAACTTAATGAAGAGGTTGGAGTTGTGTAACGGTGTGCAATCGTGGGTCAGCAGAGTGAAAAGGCGGGGGCTCAACACACATCCTTGAGGGGCCCCAGTATTCAGTATGATGGTGCTGGATGTGTTGCTGCCAACCCGTACTGCCTGAGGTCTTTCAATCAGAAAGTCCAACAGCCAGTTGCACAGCGAAGTGTTGAGCCCCAACTCGATCAATTTATGAATGAGCTGTTGAGGGATGATTGTGTTAAATGCTGAACTAAAGTCTATAAACAGCATTTGAACATATGAGTCTTTTCTCTCTAAATGTGTAAGTGCTGAGTGAAGGGTAGTTGAAATAGCATCATCGGTCGACCGATTGGACCGATATGAAAACTGGAATGGGTCCAGGGAGGAGGGGAGGGCAGACTTGATGTGATGCATGACTAACCGTTCAAAGCACTTCATGATGATGGAAGTAAGTGCAACAGGACGGTAGTCATTGAAACAGGATGGAGATGGCTTCTTTGGGACTGGAATGATGGTAGTAGCTTTGAAGCATGTGGGAACAACATCAGTCTATTGAATCATCATCATCACCAGTCTATTGAATCATCATCGTCACCAGTCTATTGAATCATCATCATCACCGGTCTATGGAATCATCATCATCACCAGTTTATGAAATCATCATCACCGGTCTATTGAATCATCATCATCATCACCAGTCTATGGGATCATCATTATCATCACCAGTTTAGGGGATTATCATCTTCACAGTCTTTGGGATCATCATCATCATCACCAGTCTATGGGATCATCATTATCATCACCGGTCTATGGGATCCTCATCTTCATCACCAGTCTATGGAATCATTATCATCATAACCAGTCTATGGGATCATCATTATCATCACCGGTCTATGGGATCCTCATCTTCATCACCAGTCTATGGGACCATCATCACCAGTATATGCAATCATCATCAACAGTCTATGGAATCATCATCTTCATCACCAGTCTATGGAATCATCATCATCATCACCAATCTTTGGGATCATCATTATCATCATCACTGGTCTATGGGATCATTATCATCACCGGTCCATGGGATCATCATCACCAGTCTATGGAATCATCATCATCACCAGTCTATGGAATCATCATCATCACCAGTCTATGGTATCATCATTATCATCACTAGGCTATGGGATCATCATCTTCATCACCAGTCTATGGGATCATCATTATCATCATTATCATCATCACCAGTCTATAGGATCATCATTATCATCATCACCAGTCTATGGGATCATCATTATCATCACCGGTCCATGGGATCATCATCATCATCACCAGTCTATGGGATCATCATTATCATCACCAGTTTAGGGGATCATCATCTTCACAGTCTTTGGGATCTTCATCATCATCACCAGTCTATGGGATCATCATTATCATCACCGGTCTATGGGATCCTCATCTTCATCACCAGTCTATGGAATCATTATCATCATAACCAGTCTTTGGGATCATCATTATCATCATCACCAGTCTATGGGATCATCATTATCATTGCCAGTCTATGGAATCATCATCTTCATCACCAGTCTATGGAATCATCATCATCATCACCAGTCTTTGGGATCATCATTATCATCATCACTGGTCTATGGGATCATCATTATCATCACCGGTCCATGGGATCATCATCACCAGTCTATGGAATCATCATCATCACCAGTCTAGGGAATCATCATCCTCACCAGTCTATGGTATCATCATTATCATCACTAGGCTATGGGATCATCATCTTCATCACCAGTCTATGGGATCATCATTATCATCATTATCATCATCACCAGTCTATAGGATCATCATTATCATCATCACTGGTCTATGGGATCATCATTATCATCACCAGTCTATGGGATCATCATCATCACCAGTCTATGGAATCACCATCATCACCAGTCTATGGAATCATCATCATCACCAGTCTATGGTATCATCATTATCATCACTAGGCTATGGGATCATCATCTTCATCACCAGTCCATGGGATCATCATTATCATCATTATCATCATCACCAGTCTATAGGATCATCATTATCATCATCGCCAGTCTATAGGATCATCATCATCACCAGTCTATGGGATCATCATTATCATCACCAGTCTATGGGATTATCATCATCACCAGTCTATGGAATCATCATTATCATCACTAGGCTATGGGATCATCATCTTCATCACCAGTCTATGGGATCATCATTATCATCATTATCATCATCACCAGTCTATAGGATCATCATTATCATCATCACTGGTCTATGGGATCATCATTATCATCACCAGTCTATGGGATCATCATCATCACCAGTCTATGGAATCACCATCATCACCAGTCTATGGAATCATCATCATCACCAGTCTATGGTATCATCATTATCATCACTAGGCTATGGGATCATCATCTTCATCACCAGTCTATGGGATCATCATTATCATCATTATCATCATCACCAGTCTATAGGATCATCATTATCATCATCGCCAGTCTATAGGATCATCATCATCACCAGTCTATGGGATCATCACCATCATCACAAGTCTATGGGATCATCATCATCATCACCAGTCTATGGGATCATCACCATCATCACCAGTCTATGGGATTATCATCATCACCAGTCTATGGAATCACCATCATCACCAGTCTATGGAATCATCATCATCACCAGTCTATGGTATCATCATTATCATCACTAGGCTATGGGATCATCATCTTCATCACCAGTCTATGGGATCATCATTATCATCATTATCATCATCACCAGTCTATAGGATCATCATTATCATCATCGCCAGTCTATAGGATCATCATCATCACCAGTCTATGGGATCATCACCATCATCACAAGTCTATGGGATCATCATCATCATCACCAGTCTATGGGATCATCACCATCATCACCAGTCTATGGGATTATCATCATCATCATTATCACCATCATCATCACCAGTCTATGGAATTATTATCACCATCACCAGTCTATGGGATTATCATCATCCTCATCATCATCATCATCATCTTTACCAGTCTATGGGATTATCATCATCGTCATCACCAGTCTATGGGATGATGATCATCATCGCCAGTCTATGAGATTATCATACCAATCATCATCATCACCCGTCTATGGGATTCTCATCACCATCATCATCACCAATTTATGGGATTATCATCATCATCATCACCATTCTATGGGATTATCATCATCATCACCATTCTATGGGATTATCATCATCCTCATCATCATCATCACCATTCTATGGGATTATCATCATCATCATCATCATCATCATCAATCTATGGCAGGGCTCAAAATTTCAAGTCCTGAGCTACTAGCCAGGCCTTAACAGTTACTCGCCACCAGTTGCCCCACCCAACTCCTACCCTGCCCCGCCCCTAATTCCGCCCCTAAACACGCCCTCCTAGTTATCTCATTAAATAACACTGTTAAATGTTGTATGCAAAATTAGGTTACAGAAATATTTATTAACAACAACTTTAATAATATGGGCACAGGCACTGTAAACATCATTACTGCCTTCCTAAGTAAATATACACTACATACAGAGTGCAGGGTTGAGAGGTGCACTACGCTAAATTATTGTGCAGGAGTGACACCTTCTTTCTGGGTTCTCACCGACCCCATCCTTAAAGCTCCACTCATACTTGTGTTCATATGTGTTTTGTAAACGCATGCAAAATTGCATGTGCACGCATTTATAAAACATGCTAAAACCACATCACGTTTGCTGTGCCATTCGTTGTTAATGGCATCCCAAACACCACAAGCTGACATGTGTTTTTCTGCATGCAAAAATGTGAAAGCACTGTAAAATAAGTGGTGTAAAAAAAAAAAAAACTGAATGCAGAAAAAGCTCAATGAGCTACTTTGCCTTATGCAGTGTATCCCCATTTAAATGAATGGGCTGCCCTATGCATGTTGTGCATAGAACACTAGGTGTAAATGGGGCCTAATAGCAACCATTCAGAAGCCAGTACAGTTGGTATGATAAGTTAACAGCCTGCACCCATCATCCCTGTACATTGCCTGCTTGTGCAAACATACACACTCGGACTTGTCTCTCTCTGTCTCTCTGATGGTCTCCCCAATGTCTCGGTTCTCACTTCTCCCCAGTAGGCTGTTACCTGAAGTTTGAGTTCTCGCTGCTGACTCTTCTTCCTCCTCCTCACTGCCCTGGGACGCGCATCTTCTCTGCCACCTCAAGTCCGGCATTTAAGTGAGGAGAAAATCCGCGGTGCTGTGCTGTGCTGGAAACTACATTTCCCAGTATGCAGTGTGGCTCACAGAGCCCTCCATAGAGATGACTGGGGAGGCGGCTTGTCTAAAGCCGAGCAGACCCGCCCCCAGCCCGAGCCGAGCCATCTGATCCACCCGCCCCCAGCCCGAGCCGAACCATCCAATCCACCCGCCCCCAGCCCGAGCCGAGCCATCCAATCCACCCGCCCCCAGCCCGAGCCGAACCATCCAATCCACCCGCCCCCAGCCCGAGCCGAGCCATCTGATCCACCCGCCCCCAGCCCGAGCCGAACCATCCAATCGACCCGCCACCAGCCCGAGCCGAACCATCCAATCCACCCGCCCCCAGCCCAAGCCGAGCCATCTGATCCACCCGCCCCCAGCCCGAGCCGAACCATCCAATCCACCCGCCCCCAGCCCGAGCCGAGCCATCTGATCCACCCGCCCCCAGCCCGAGCCGAACCATCCAATCCACCCGCCCCCAGCCCGAGCCGAGCCATCTGATCCACCCGCCCCCAGCCCGAGCCGAACCATCTGATCCACCCGCCCCCAGCCCGAGCCGAACCATCCAATCCACCCGCCACCCGGCCCGAGCCGAACCATCCAATCCACCCGCCCCCAGCCCGAGCCGAGCCATCCAATCCACCTGCCCCCAGCCCGAGCCGAGCCATCCGTTCCACCCGCCCCGAGCCATCCGATCCACCCGCCCCAGCCCGAGCCGAGCCATCCTATCCACCCGCCCCAGCCCGAGCCGAACCATCCAATCCACCTGCCCCCAGCCTGAGCCGAGCCATTCATCTAAGCCAAGCTAGAATTAAATTTCACTCGCAAAATGAGAGCGGCGAGTGGAATTTTTGAGGGCTGATCTATGGGATTATCATAACCATCATCATCACCAGTCTATGGGATTATCATCATCATCATCACCAGTCTATGGGATTATCATTATCATCATCAGTCATCATCATCATCATCATCATCATCATCATCATCATCATCATCATCATCATCATCATCATCATCATCATCATCATCATCATCATCATCATCATCATCATCATCATCATCATCATCATCATCATCATCATCATCATCATCATCATCAGTCTATGGGATTATCATGGGCGGCACAGTGTTGTAATGGTTAGCACTTTCACCTAACAGCAAGAGGGTCGCTGGTTCGAATCCCAACCACGACACTACCTGCCTGGAGTTCTCCCTGTGTCTGCGTGGGTTTTCTCCGGGTACTCCGGTTTCCTCCCACACTCTAAAGACATGCTGGTAGGTTAATTGGATCCTGTATAAAAAAAATTGGCTTTACTGTGTATGTATGTGAGTTGGGGACTTTAGATTGTAAGCTCCTTGAGGGCAGGGACTGATGTGAATGTACAATGTAAAAATGTATGTTAGAGCTAAAGAAAAGGCCTTCAAAAAATACAAGACTGAGGGGTCATTGGCAGCATTTAAGCATTACAAAGAGTGTAATAAGAAATGTAAAAATGAAATCAGGGCGGCTAAAATAGAACACGAGAGACATATAGCGGAGGAGAGTAAAAAGAACCCCAAGAAATTCTTTAAGTATATAAACAGTAAGAAAGCGAGGCCAGAACACATTGGCCCCATAAAAGATGATAAAGGAAAAATGGCCACTGAGGACAGAGAAAAGGCGGAAGTGTTAAATAATTTCTTTTCTTCAGTCTTCACAAAGGAATCGGGGGGCTACACGAACCCCGCTTGTAAGGCCGAACTAAATAATACACCTCAGGAAATACCGCCATGGCTAACAGAAGATAGACTTAGAGCTAAACTAGAGAAACTTAACATAAATAAATCCCCGGGACCGGATGGCTTGCACCCAAGGGTTCTAAATGAGCTCAGCCAGGTGATTGCCAGACCATTATTCTTGATCTTTAAGGATAGTTTACAGACAGGTATGGTGCCAGCTGATTGGAAAAAAGCCAACGTGGTACCAATATTTAAAAAGGGGCCGAGATATATCCCGGGTAACTCTAGGCCGGTCAGCCTCACATCAGTAGTCTGCAAAATTTTGGAGGGGATGATAAGGGACCACATACAAGACTTTAGTAATGAAAACGGTATTATTAGTAGTAATCAGCATGGATTCATGAAAAATCGTTCTTGCCAAACCAATCTATTAACCTTCTACGATGAAGTAAGCTGCCACCTAGATAAAGGTAAGCCTGTGGATGTGGTGTATCTGGACTTTGCAAAGGCCTTTGACACCGTTCCCCACAAACGCTTACTGTACAAACTAAGGAAGGTAGGTATGGACCATAAGGTGAGTACCTGGATAGAGAACTGGCTCCAGGGGAGAGTCCAGAGGGTGGTGATTAATGGGGAGTACTCGGATTGGGCGGTGTGGAAAGTGGGGTCCCCCAGGGTTCTGTCCTGGGACCAATCCTGTTTAATTTATTCATAAATGATATAGAGGAGGGCATATCTAGTACAATCTCAGTATTTGCGGATGATACTAAACTAGGCATGCCAATATCTTCTATGCAGGATGTGGAAATCTTGCAAGCGGACCTGAACAAAATAACGGGGTGGGCAACTACATGGCAGATGAGATTTAATGTAGAAAAATGTAAAGTAATGCACTTGGGGGCCAGAAACCAGAAAGCAAGCTACTCACTAGGGGGGGGAACCTCTGGGTGAGTCTAGGATGGAAAGGGACCTGGGGGTACTGGTAGACAACAGGCTTGGCAGTGGCATGCAATGCCAAGCCGCTGCAAGCAAAGCCAACAGAATACTGGGTTGTATAAAAAAGGGGATTCACTCCAGAAATAAAGAGATTATTCTTCCACTCTACAAGACTCTGGTCCGGCCACATCTGGAGTATTCTGTCCAGTTCTGGGCACCGGTCCTCAGGAAGGATGTGCTGGAACTGGAGAAAGTCCAGAGAAGGGCAACAAAGATAATTAGGGGAATGGAGGACATCAGCCATGAGGAAAGACTACAAGCACTGAACCTATTCTCTCTGGAGAAGAGACGCTTGAGGGGGGATATGATATCAATGTACAAATACTGTACTGGCGACCCTAGCATAAGGAACAAACTATTTAGAGTAAGGGAATACAATAAGACACGTGGCCACTCACTAAAACTAGAGGAAAGGCGGTTTAACCTTAAAGTGCGAAAGGGGTTCTTCACTGTAAGAGCGGTAAGGATGTGGAATTCTCTTCCGCAAGCAGTCGTATCAGCGGGGAGCATTGATAGTTTCAAAAAACTATTGGATGGACACCTTAACCACTTGCCGACCGCCGCACGACTATCTACGTCGGCGGTCAGCCCCTCACAGGCAAAGTGACGTAGGGCTACGTCACTAGCTTGTGAGGGTCTAGGGAGCGAGCGCGCGCCCCCGGAGGCGCGCTCCCGCTCCCGAGTGGTCACGGACCCCCCCGCGCGTGTGACCGGCGGACCCGATGTCCGCCGGCCACTCTGCGATCGGCGGGGGAGAGGGAGAAAGTCAGGCAGCTTGTGTAAACAAGCTGCCTGTCATTCTCCTCGCTGTATGAGAGCTGATCACATGGATCTACTATGTAGATCCGTTGATCACTCTGCATACAGCTGAAGCCCCAGCCAATCACAGTTAGAATCACGCCCCTAGGGACACACACAGCCCCTCCCTCTCAAATAAAGTTAACCCCTTCACTACCAGTGTATTTTTACAGTAACAGTGCATATGTATAGCACTGATTACTGTAGAAATGTCACTGGTAACCCCAAAAGTGTCAAAAATGTCAGTCAAGGGTCCGATCTGTCCGCCGCAATGTCGCAGTACCGCAAAAAAAATCGCAGATCGCCGCCATTACGCGTTAAAAAAAAAAACAACAAAAATGACAAAAATCTTTCCCTTAGTTAGTAAACGCAATAACTTTTGCGCAAACCAATCAAAATACGCTTTTTGCGATTTTTTTTACCAAACATAGGTAGCATAAAACAAATTGGCCGAAAATTTTAAAAAATTTTGATTTTTACATTTTTTTTGGGGGGAATTTCATATAAAAAAAAGGGAAAAATATTGCTATTTTTGCAAAATGGACGCTCTTTTTTTGTTTATAGCGCGTGATCAAAAAATCGCACAGGTGATCAAATACCGCCAAAAGAAAGCTCTGTTTGTGGGAAAAAAAGGACGCCAAATTCGTTTTGGTACAGCGTCGCACGACCGCGCAATTCTCCGTTAAAGTCACGCAGTGCCGAATCGCAAAATACCCCCTGGTCGGAATGGGGGTAAAATCTTCCGGGGCTTAAGTGGTTAAAGACCACAACATACAGGGGTATACAATGTACGGTTAAAAGCAAACACACACACATAGGTTGAACTGGATGGACTTGTGTCTTTTTTCAGCCTCACTAACTATGTAACTATATATGTAAAGCGCTGCGTAAATTGACAGCGCTATATAAGTACCTGAAATAAATAAATCATCACCAGTCTATGGGATTATTATTTCCAGCACTTCTGTGGCCCCTCTATTTGTATCACACTGTTATCAGCACTGACTATTTATAATCTATTAGCGCTCATTTCCTCTGCAGGTGAGAGGCCACGCCCACTGATTTCTGTTATTTATATTCATAAGAACATTCGTCCCAAAGAGAAAACTCCTGAATAACATTCGATTTTTCCCCATTCTCACACCCGCTGGATCCCTCGTACAGAACGAATGTACTTGGAGTATCGCTGGATGAATAATTATGGAGATTATTTTATAAATAGACCCCAAAGTGTCTTCTCCATTCCCTTACCTTGCAAGGCTTCTTTCTTGGCCATCGGCAGCACGGGAGTGGTGTGGAGATCTCCTGTAAGAGACTCTCGCTGGGTTCTGCTGGAACTGTCCGATCTCCGGAATCCATCGACTTCTTCTAGAGAATAAAACACAGATTTATCATTCGGTGAGGATAAGGACCAGGCAGGACCGGCTTTTCTTCTACAATGGGAATCACCATAACCAACCCTCCATCCCCTCCCCCTCCACAGATATATACTCATCTTATATCCAATGATGTCCCTGTCACCTGCACGGCACGGTGATCACCGCACAGACATGGACGGGTCTGATGATAGAACAGGAGGGCTCGGGGTCAGTGGCGGCTGGTGCTCAAAATTTTTTTTGGGGGGGGGGGGGCGCAAACAGAAAAATGTAATAGGCATTGCTTCGCGGCAAAAAAGCGCGGTAAAAAATAGCGTGATTTTGAGGTCACAAAAGTGTGAAAGGGGCCTTTAATGTTTGCCCCCTTCAATGTACAGTGACCACAGCATGCCCCCATCAATGTAGAGTGACCACGGTGTGCTCCCTTTAATGTAGAGTGACCACAGCGTGCCCCCTTCAATGTAGAGTGACCACAGCATGCCCCCATCAATGTAGAGTGACCACAGCATGCCCCCATCAATGTAGAGTGACCACGGTGTGCTCCCTTCAATGTAGAGTGACCACAGCGTGCCCCCTTCAATGTAGAGTGACCACAGCGTGCCCCCTTCAATGTAGAGTGACCACAGCATGCTCCCTTGAATGTAGAGTGACCACAGCGTGCCCCTTCAATGTAGAGTGACCACAGCATGCCCCCATCAATGTAGAGTGACCACGGTGTGCTCCCTTCAATGTAGAGTGACCACAGCGTGCCCCCTTCAATGTAGAGTGACCACAGCATGCCCCCTTCAATGTAGAGTGACCACAGCGTGCCCCCTTCAATGTAGAGTGACCACAGCGTGCCCCCTTCAATGTAGAGTGACGACAGCATGCCCCCTTCAATGTAGAGTGACCACGGCGTGCCCCCTTCAATGTAGAGTGACCACAGCATGCCCTCTTCAATGTAGAGTGACCACAGCATTCCCCCTTCAATGTAGAGTGACCACAGCTTGCCCCCATCAATGTAGAGTGACAACAGCATGCCCCCTTCAATGTAGAGTGACCACAGCATGCCCCCTTCAATGTAGAGTGACCACAGCATGCCCCCTTCAATGTAGAGTGACCACGGTGTGCCCCCTTCAATGTAGAGTGACTACAGCATGCCCCCTTCAATGTAGAGTGACCACAGCATGCCCCCTTCAATGTAGAGTGACCACAACATGCCCCCTTCGATGTAGAGTGACCACAGCGTGCCCCCTTCAATGTAGAGTGACCACAGCGTGCCCCCTTCAATGTAGAGTGACTACAGCGTGCCCCCTTCAATGTAGAGTGACCACAGCATGCCCCCTTCAATGTAGAGTGACCACGGTGTGCCCCCTTCAATGTAGAGTGACCACAGCATGCCCCCTTCAATGTAGAGTGACCACAGCATGCCCTCTTCAATGTAGAGTGACCACAGCATGCCCCCATCAATGTAGAGTGACAACAGCATGCCCCCTTCAATGTAGAGTGACCACGGTGTGCCCCCTTCAATGTAGAGTGACCACGGTGTGCCCCCTTCAATGTAGAGTGACCACAGCAAGCCCCCTTCAATGTAGAGTGACCACGGTGTGCCCCCTTCAATGTAGAGTGACCACAGTGTGCCCCGTTCATTGTAGAGTGACGACAGTGTGCCCCCTTCAATGTAGAGTGACCACGGTGTGCCCCCTTCAATGTAGAGTGACCACAGCATGCCCCCTTCAATGTAGAGTGACAACAGCATGCCCCCTTCAATGTAGAGTGACCACAGCTTGCCCCCATCAATGTAGAGTGACAACAGCATGCCCCTTCAATGTAGAGTGACCACAGCATGCCCCCTTCAATGTAGAGTGACCACAGCATGCCCCCTTCAATGTAGAGTGACCACGGTGTGCCCCCTTCAATGTAGAGTGACCACAGCGTGCCCCCTTCAATGTAGAGTGACCACAGCATGCCCCCTTCAATGTAGAGTGACCACAACATGCCCCCTTCAATATAGAGTGACCACAACATGCCCCCTTCAATGTAGAGTGACCACAGCGTGCCCCCTTCAATGTAGAGTGACCACAGCGTGCCCCCTTCAATGTAGAGTGACTACAGCGTGCCCCCTTCAATGTAGAGTGACCACAGCGTACCCCCTTCAATGTAGAGTGACCACAGTGTGCCCCCTTCAATGTAGAGTGACCACAGCATGCCCTCTTCAATGAAGTGTGACCACAGCATGCCCCCTTTAATGTAGAGTGACCACAGCGTGCCCCCATCTATGTAGAGTGACAACAGCATGCCCCTTCAATGTAGAGTGACCACAGCATGGCCCCTTCAATGTAGAGTGACCACGGTGTGCCCCTTCAATGTTGAGTGACCACAGCATGCCCCCTTCAATGTAGAGTGACCACAGCGTGCCACTTCAATGTAGAGTGACCACAGCGTGCCCCCTTCAATGTAGAGTGACCACAGCGTGCCCCCTTCAATGTAGAGTGACCACAGCATGCCCCCATCAATGTAGAGTGACCACAGTGTGCCCCCTTCAATGTAGAGTGACCACAGCGTGCCCCCTTCAATGTAGAGTGACAACAGCATGCCCCCTCCAATGTAGAGTGACCACGGTGTGCCCCCTTCAATGTAGAGTGACCACGGTGTGCCCCCTTCAATGTAGAGTGACCACAGCATGCCCCCTTCAATGTAGAGTGACCACAGCGTGCCTCCTTCAATGTAGAGTGACCACAGCGTGCCCCCTTCAATGTAAAGTGACGACAGCATGCCCCCTTCAATGTAGAGTGACCACGGCGTGCCCCCTTCAATGTAGAGTGACCACAGCATGCCCCCTTCGATGTAGAGTGACCACAGCATTCCCCCTTCAATGTAGAGTGACCACAGCTTGCCCCCATCAATGTAGAGTGACAACAGCATGCCCCCTTCAATGTAGAGTGACCACAGCATGCCCCCTTCAATGTAGAGTGACCACAGCATGCCCCCTTCAATGTAGAGTGAACACGGTGTGCCCCCTTCAATGTAGAGTGACCACAGCATGCCCCCTTCAATGTAGAGGGACCACAGCTTGCCCCCTTAAATGTAGAGTGACCACAACATGCCCCCTTCAATGTAGAGTGACCACAGCGTGCCCCCTTCAATGTAGAGTGACCACAGCGTGCCCCCTTCAATGTAGAGTGACTACAGCGTGCCCCCTTCAATGTAGAGTGACCACAGCGTGCCCCCTTCAATATAGAGTGACCACGGTGTGCCCCCTTCAATGTAGAGTGACCACAGCATGCCCCCTTCATTGTAGAGTGACCACAGCATGCCCCCTTCAATGTAGAGTGACCACAGCATGCCCCCATCAATGTAGAGTGACAACAGCATGCCCCCTTCAATGTAGAGTGACAACAGCATGCCCCCTTCAATGTAGAGTGACCACGGTGTGCCCCCTTCAATGTAGAGTGACCACAGCATGCCCCCTTCAATGTAGAGTGACCACGGTGTGCCCCCTTCAATGTAGAGTGACCACAGTGTGCCCCGTTCATTTTAGAGTGACCACAGTGTGCCCCCTTCAATGTAGAGTGACCACGGTGTGCCCCCTTCAATGTAGAGTGACCACAGCATGCCCCCTTCAATGTAGAGTGACAACAGCATGCCCCCTTCAATGTAGAGTGACGACAGCATGCCCCCTTCAATGTAGAGTGACCACGGCGTGCCCCCTTCAATGTAGAGTGACCACAGCATGCCCCCTTCAATGTAGAGTGACCACAGCATGCCCCTTCAATGTAGAGTGACCACAGCTTGCCCCCATCAATGTAGAGTGACAACAGCATGCCCCTTCAATGTAGAGTGACCACAGCGTGCCCCCTTCAATGTAGAGTGACCACAGCATGCCCCCTTCAATGTAGAGTGACCACGGTGTGCCCCCTTCAATGTAGAGTGACCACAGCGTGCCCCCTTCAATGTAGAGTGACCACAGCATGCCCCCTTCAATGTAGAGTGACCACAACATGCCCCCTTCAATGTAGAGTGACCACAACATGCCCCCTTTAATGTTGAGTGACCACAGCATGCCCCCTTCAATGTAGAGTGACCACAGCGTGCCCCCTTCAATGTAGAGTGACTACAGCATGCCCCCTTCAATGTAGAGTGACCACAGCGTGCCCCCTTCAATGTAGAGTGACAACAGCGTGCCCCCTTCAATGTAGAGTGACCACGGTGTGCCCCCTTCAATGTAGAGTGACCACAGCATGCCCCCTTCAATGTAGAGTGACCACAGCATGCCCCCTTCAATGTAGAGTGACCACAGCGTGCCCCCATCAATGTAGAGTGACAACAGCATGCCCCCTTCAATGTAGAGTGACCACAGCATGCCCCCTTCAATGTAGAGTGACCACAGCATGCCCCCTTCAATGTAGAGTGACCACGGTGTGCCCCCTTCAATGTAGAGTGACCACAGCGTGCCCCCTTCAATGTAGAGTGACCACAGCAAGCCCCCTTCAATGTAGAGTGACCACAACATGCCCCCTTCAATGTAGAGTGACCACAACATGCCCCCTTCAATGTAGAGTGACCACAGCGTGCCCCCTTCAATGTAGAGTGACCACAGCGTGCCCCCTTCAATGTAGAGTGACTACAGCATGCCCCCTTCAATGTAGAGTGACCACAGGGTGCCCCCTTCAATGTAGAGTGACCACAGCGTGCCCCCTTCAATGTAGAGTGACCACGGTGTGCCCCCTTCAATGTAGAGTGACCACAGCATGCCCCCTTCAATGTAGAGTGACCACAGTGTGCCCCCATCAATGTAGAGTGACAACAGCATGCCCCCTTCAATGTAGAGTGACCACAGCATGGCCCCTTCAATGTAGAGTGACCACGGTGTGCCCCTTCAATGTAGAGTGACCACAGCATGCCCCCTTCAATGTAGAGTGACCACAGCGTGCCCCTTCAATGTAGAGTGACCACAGCGTGCCCCCTTCAATGTAGAGTGACCACAGCATGCCCCCATCAATGTAGAGTGACCACGGTGTGCCCCCTTCAATGTAGAGTGACCACAGCGTGCCCCCTTCAATGTAGAGTGACAACAGCATGCCCCCTCCAATGTAGAGTGACCACGGTGTGCCCCCTTCAATGTAGAGTGACGACAGCATGCCGCCTTCAATGTAGAGTGACCACGGCGTGCCCCCTTCAATGTAGAGTGACCACAGCATGCCCCCTTCAATGTAGAGTGACCACAGCATGCCCCCTTCAATGTAGAGTGACCACAGCATGCCCCCATCAATGTAGAGTGACAACAGCATGCCCCCTTCAATGTAGAGTGACCACAGCCTGCCTCATCAATGTAGAGTGACCACAGCGCGCCCCCTTCAATGTACAGTGACCACAGCGTGCCCCCTTCAATGTAGAGTGACCACGGTGTGCCCCCTTCAATATAGAGTGACCACAGGGTGCCCCCTTCAATGTAGAGTGACCACAGCATGCCCCCTTCAATGTAGAGTGACCACAGCGTGCCCCCATCAATTTAGAGTGACCATGGTGTGCCCCCTTCAATGTAGAGTGACCACAGTGTGCCCCTTCAATGTAGAGTGACCACAGCATGCCCCCTTCAATGTAGAGTGACCACAGCGTGCCCCCTTCAATGTAGAGTGACCACAGCATGCCCCCTTGAATGTAGAGTGACCACAGCGTGCCCCCTTCAATGTAGAGTGACCACAGCATGCCCCCATCAATGTAGAGTGACCACGGTGTGCTCCCTTCAATGTAGATTGACCACAGCGTGCCCCCTTCAATTTAGAGTGACCACAGCATGCCCCCTTCAATGTAGAGTGACCACAGCGTGCCCCCTTCAATGTAGAGTGACCACAGCGTGCCCCCTTCAATGTAGAGTGACGACAGCATGCCCCCTTCAATGTAGAGTGACCACGGCGTGCCCCCTTCGATGTAGAGTGACCACAGCATTCCCCCTTCAATGTAGAGTGACCACAGCTTGCCCCCATCAATGTAGAGTGACAACAGCATGACCCCTTCAATGTAGAGTGACCACAGCATGCCCTCTTCAATGTAGAGTGACCACAGCATGCCCCCTTCAATGTAGAGTGACCACGGTGTGCCCCCTTCAATGTAGAGTGACCACAGCATGCCCCCTTCAATGTAGAGTGACCACAACATGCCCCCTTCAATGTAGAGTGACCACGGTGTGCCCCCTTCAATGTAGAGTGACCACAGCGTGCCCCCTTCAATGTAGAGTGACCACGGTGTGCCCCCTTCAATGTAGAGTGACCACAGCATGCCCCCTTCAATGTAGAGTGACCACAGCATGCCCCCTTCAATGTAGAGTGACCACAGCATGCCCCCATCAATGTAGAGTGACAACAGCATGCCCCCTTCAATGTAGAGTGACAACAGCATGCCCCCTTCAATGTAGAGTGACCACGGTGTGCCCCCTTCAATGTAGAGTGACCATGGTGTGCCCCCTTCAATGTAGAGTGACCACAGCATGCCCCCTTCAATGTAGAGTGACCACGGTGTGCCCCCTTCAATGTAGAGTGACCACAGTGTGCCCCGTTCATTGTAGAGTGACCACAGTGTGCCCCCTTCAATGTAGAGTGACCACGGTGTGCCCCCTTCAATGTAGATTGACCACAGCATGCCCCCTTCAATGTAGAGTGACAACAGCATG
This sequence comes from Pelophylax lessonae, assembly GCF_965119305.1. NCBI lineage: Eukaryota > Metazoa > Chordata > Amphibia > Anura > Ranidae > Pelophylax > Pelophylax lessonae. The sequence goes on along the minus strand of NC_138772.1, from coordinate 559,915,419 downwards.
CCCCCTTCAATGTAGAGTGACGACAGCATGCCCCCTTCAATGTAGAGTGACCATGGCGTGCCCCCTTCAATGTAGAGTGACCACAGCAAGCCCCCTTCAATGTAGAGTGACCACAGCATGCCAACTTCAATGTAGAGTGACCACAGCTTGCCCCCATCAATGTAGAGTGACAACAGCATGCCCCTTCAATGTAGAGTGACCACAGCATGCCCCCTTCAATGTAGAGTGACCACAGCATGCCCCCTTCAATCTAGAGTGACCACGGTGTGCCCCCTTCAATGTAGAGTGACCACAGCGTGCCCCCTTCAATGTAGAGTGACCACAGCATGCCCCCTTCAATGTAGAGTGACCACAACATGCCCTCTTCAATGTAGAGTGACCACAGCGTGCCCCCTTCAATGTAGAGTGACTACAGCGTGCCCCATTCAATGTAGAGTGACCACAGCGTGCCCCCTTCAATGTAGAGTGACCACAGCATGCCCCCTTCAATGTAGAGTGACCACAGCATGCCCCCTTCAATGTAGAGTGACCACAGCGTGCCCCCATCAATGTAGAGTGACAACAGCATGCCCCCTTCAATGTAGAGTGACCACAGCATGGCCCCTTCAATGTAGAGTGACCACGGTGTGCCCCTTCAATGTAGAGTGACCACAGCATGCCCCCTTCAATGTAGAGTGACCACAGCATGCCCCTTCAATGTAGAGTGACCACAGCGTGCCCCCTTCAATGTAGAGTGACCACAGCGTGCCCCCTTCAATGTAGAGTGACCACAGCATGCCCCCATCAATGTAGAGTGACCACGGTGTGCCCCCTTCAATGTAGAGTGACCACAGCGTGCCCCCTTCAATGTAGAGTGACAACAGCATGCCCCCTCCAATGTAGAGTGACCACGACGTGCCCCCTTCAATGTAGAGTGATGACAGCATGCCCCCTTCAATGTAGAGTGACCACGGCGTGCCCCCTTCAATGTAGAGTGACCACAGCATGCCCCCTTCAATGTAGAGTGACCACAGCATGCCCCCTTCAATGTAGAGTGACCACAGCATGCCCCCATCAATGTAGAGTGACAACAGCATGCCCCCTTCAATGTAGAGTGACCACAGCATGCCCCTTCAATGTAGAGTGACCACAGCATGCCCCCTTCAATGTAGAGTGACCACAGTGTGCTCCCTTCGATGTAAAGTGACCACAGTGTGCCCCCTTCAATGTAGAGTGACCACAGCATGCCCCCTTCAATGTAGAGTGACCACAATGTTCCCCCCCTCAATGTAGAGTGACCACAGCCTGCCCCATCAATGTAGAGTGACCACAGCGCGCCCCCTTCAATGTACAGTGACCACAGCGTGCCCCCTTCAATGTGGAGTGACCACGGTGTGCCCCCTTCAATATAGAGTGACCACAGCGTGCCCCCTTCAATGTAGAGTGACCACAGCATGCCCCCTTCAATGTAGAGTGACCACAGCCTGCCCCCATCAATTTAGAGTGACCATGGTGTGCCCCCTTCAATGTAGAGTGACCACAGCGTGCCCCCTTCAATGTAGAGTGACCACAGCATGCCCCCTTCAATGTAGAGTGACCACAGCATGCCCCCATCAATGTAGAGTGACAACAGCGTGCCCCCTTCCATGTAGAGTGACCACAGTGTGCTCCTTTCGATGTAGAGTGACCACAGTGTGCCCCCTTCAATGTAGAGTGACCACAGCATGCCCCCTTTAATGTAGAGTGACCACAGTGTTCCCCCCCTCAATGTAGAGTGACCACAGCCTGCCCCATCAATGTAGAGTGACCACAGCGCGCCCCCTTCAATGTACAGTGACCACAGCGTGCCCCCTTCAATGTAGAGTGACCACGGTGTGCCCCCTTCAATATAGAGTGACCACAGAGTGCCCCCTTCAATGTAGAGTGACCACAGCATGCCCCCTTCAATGTAGAGTGACCACAGCGTGCCCCCATCAATTTAGAGTGACCATGGTGTGCCCCCTTCAATGTAGAGTGACCACAGCGTGCCCCCTTCAATGTAGAGTGACCACAGCGTGCCCCCTTTAATGTAGAGTGACCACAGCGTGCCCCCTTCAATGTAGAGTGACCACGGTGTGCCCCCTTCAATGTAGAATGACCACAGCGTGCCCCCTTCAATGTAGAGTGACTACAGCATGCCCCATCAATGCAGTGACCAGCTTGCATGCCCCCATGCAGTGACCAGCTTGCATGCCCCCATGCAGTGACCAGCTTGCCGTGCCCCCCATCAATGCAGTGACCAGCATGCCGTGCCCCCATGATCAATGCAGTGACCAGCATGCCGTGCCCCCATGATCAATGCAGTGACCAGCATGCCATGCCCCCATGATCAATGCAGTGACCAGCGTGCCGTGCCCCCATCAATGCAGAGACCAGCGTGCGTGCGTGCCCCCTTCAAAGCAGTTTATGAGCCCCCTCTGACTCCCTGAGGCATCACTTCACTTACCTTACACTGGTGCCGTCACCGTGCCTGGCATGCTGCTGCTGCTGACAGGAGTCGGGAGTCGGGACTACTCAGACGAGACAACCTCTTCTTCTGTCTTCTTCCTCGATGATGCGTCGCCCTCCTCTCTGGTCTGACGGCGGGCAGGAAGGTGATGACGTGACGCCGGGATGGTGAGTGACTGACGCACGCACCGCCCCCACGCGTCACGTCACCCGGGATGTCCTCCGAGTCCTGTATGATTGGTCCAGGCTGGAGCCTGGACCAATCACAGCCAGGACAGCACTAAAGTGGGAGTGTCGGGCGCATTGCTCTGCGCCCCTATGACCCCCAGAAGGCCACCAATCGGCGCCTCTGCCTGGCGCACGTGGGGTGCAAAACCCCACCCCCCACCATAGACCGTAGTAGGTTCGGCGCCCCTAGTGGGCTGAAAATTGCATTTTTTCTTTTACACAGATTGGGGGGGGGGGGTCCTATAGACCGGCCGCCACTGCTCGGGGTCATAGGGAGTAATGACCGATATGCCAAGACCCCGCCTCCAGTCTTGCCCCTGTACCCGCCTCCAGGGGGTGCAATGAACACAATGAGGAGAATTTACTAAGACTGGAGAAACCAAAATCTTAGGCAACCCATCAGCTTCTAACTTTTATTTTCAAAGCTTTACCTGAACAAGCTGAAGCTAGAAGCTGATTGGTACTATGCACAGCAGCTCCACTTTCTGTCTGCTCCAGTCTTAGTAATATCCCCCCATTGCTGATCTTTAGGTTTTGGTTCACAGCTGGCGCTCCTATCTCGGCGCTCCCAACCCGGCGCTCCCAACCCGGCGCTCGCATCCCGGCGCTCCCATCCCTGGGCCTTCCATCCCTGGCACTCCTATCCCTGGCGCTCCCATCCCTGGCACTTCCATCCCTTGTGCTCCCATCTTGGCGCCTCAATCCCGGCGCTCCCATCCCTGGCGCTTCCATCCCTGCGCTCCTATCCCTGGAGCTCCCAACCCCGGCACTCCCATCCCTGGTGCTCCCATTCAGGCGCCTTAATCCCGAAACTGCCATCCCTGGCGCTCCCATCCTTCTCTATCTAAAGAAGTGTAAAAAGTATCCAATCCATCAAACTACATTACAAATGATACAATAAAATTGTAACAATCAGAATCTTCTGCAATTATATATAGAAGACGATCACCTGACCTCCGGACATCAGGAGTCGGTGTACCAACATTCCCAGCTGGATATGATGTCATCACAAATCGCCTCTCCCCCCCCCCCCCCCAACACATTTCCCCAGAATACGACTTCCTCAGGAGCAGTGCCTGCGCTGTCATCTGGGCAACTTTATATCCAAAATATGCCCCCCCCCCCCTTCCATTCACAATTACCCTTCAATCTCCCAAAATCATCGAATACCTCCAGAGGAAGGAACCTTACAATCAAATTGTATGGCAATTGCAACTTACCCCCAACTTCATATATCTAATACCCCGCGGGTACCGAGCAGCTGAAGCAGTGATGGTGAACCTTGGCACCACAGATGTTTTGGAACTTCATTTCCCATGATGCTCAATTACACTGCAGAGTGCCTGAGCATTATGGGAAATATAGTCCCAAAACATCTGGGATGCCGAGGTTCCCCATTACTGACCTAAAGGGGAGAGTTTTAGATGACGTGGATGGGACAAAGAATCCGTTTTAAATGCCTGGAGAAGATTACACCCACAAGAGTCATCCAATGACCGCACATAAGAGGATCTACTGGAAAACAGTATCAAAAGGCAGCTCCCTCTTGTGGCCATAATGCAGTCATTTCCTGGAAATGCCTCAATCAGGAAAATACCCCATTTTTGACACTAGATGGAGCTGACGCTCATAGGAAATACACATGTTAGAAAGATTACGGCAATTATTTGCAATGGCAGTGCGAATGCTCGAGGCACACAAACATGAAACATTGTAATTGTTATTATAGATACGTATTGATACATTGTCCTCATTATAGATCTGCAGGGTATTGCTCAGTGATAACTAGGAATGAATATATATATGGACATTTCTAGTTGTATCTATAGAAGGTCTTATGATGTGGACTGAATGTTCCTGGATGTGTGGAGCCCCCCACACCATACAATCCCCCCTGGGAACTTACCTCTCCTCCTCCCTCCACCAGCAGCACACAGACAATGAGAGCCCCCAAGATCAGCAGAGTCCTCATAACTGCGCTGCACCCCGATCTTCACTACAGCAACAAGACAGAAAGATGTACAATGTGTGACCCCAACCTTCTGTATACTGCACAGTGCTGATAGCAGTTCTTATATACCACCTATCCCCTCCCCCTCCCCTCTTCCTGGGACTGGCCAGCTGCAGGATTCGAACCTACAGATTAGGCAACATCCTTCCCTATTCTACTGGCACATCGTCTTCTTCTGTTTTTTTACTGATGATATTTAATTATTTTCTATAAATGTATTATTCCAGATATTTCTATAGAACTGACAATTCACACAGCACTCGTTTATTTTTGGGTTAATAACTTGCCACCCGCCTTATAGCTGATATACAGCTTCAGTGTAGCTAAAGCCACCCCAGTGCAGCCTCCTCAGTCTCCTAATCAGCCACACCAGGGCAGCCTCCTCAGTGTCCTAATCAGTCACCCCAGTGCAGCCTCCTCAGTGTCCTAATCAGCCACACCAGTGCAGCCTCCTCAGTGTCCTAATCAGCCACACCAGTGCAGTCTTCTCAGTGTCCTAATCAGTCACCCCAGTGCAGCCTCCTCAGTGTCCTAATCAGCCACACCAGTGCAGCCTCCTCAGTGTCCTAATCAGTCACACCAGTGCGGCCTCCTCAGTGTCCTAATCAGCCACCCCAGTGCAGCCTCCTCAGTGTCCTAATCAGTCACCCCAGTGCAGCCTCCTCAGTGTCCTAATCAGTCACCCCAGGGCAGCCTCCTCAGTGTCCTAATCAGTCACCCCAGTGCAGCCTCCTCAGTGTCCTAATCAGCCACCCCAGTGCAGCCTCCTCAGTGTCCTAATCAGTCACCCCAGTGCAGCCTCCTCAGTGTCCTAATCAGCCACACCAGGGCAGCCTCCTCAGTGTCCTAATCAGTCACCCCAGTGCAGCCTCCTCAGTGTCCTAATCAGTCACCCCAGTGCAGCCTCCTCAGTGTTCTAATCAGCCACCCCAGTGCAGCCTCCTCAGTGCCATAATCAGCCACCCCAGTGCAGCCTCCTCAGTGTCCTAATCAGCCACACCAGGGCAGCCTCCTCAGTGTCCTAATCAGCCACACCAGGGCAGCCTCCTCAGTGTCCTAATCAGCCACCCCAGTGCAGCCTCCTCAGTGCCCTAATCAGCCACCCCAGTGCAGCCTCCTCAGTGTCCTAATCAGCCACACCGGGGCAGCCTCCTCAGTGTCCTAATCAGCCACCCCAGTGCAGCCTCCTCATTGTCCTAATCAGCCACCCCAGTGCAGCCTCCTCAGTGTCCTAATCAGCCAACCCAGTGCAGCCTCCTCAGTGTCCTTATCAGCCATGCCAGGGCAGCCTCTTCAGTGTCCTAATCAGCCACACCAGTGCAGCCTCCTCAGTGTCCTAATCAGCCACACCAGGGCATCCTCCTCAGTGTCCTAATCAGCCACGCTAGTGAAGCATCCTAAGTAAGTGTGATGATCAGCCATGCCAGTGCGGACTCCTCAGTGCCCTGATCAGCCACATCTGTCCCAGTGTCACCATCACAGCAGTATGGTGTCACCAGAGCCAGCCATGTCCAAAACCTTTTTTACACAAGCTAGAAGGCAAATCCTCAGCATGACAGATAAGAGCAGCAGGGAGCTCACACTGTCTGATTTGGATTCAGAGTATGAACCCATAGGTTACCATATTCATGAAAAGTAGCAGAATGCATTTGATGTGTCATTCTTGGGATGTCAATGCTGTTTGTTAGAAATATCTTATAAATTGGTATCTTTGTTTAAAAAAAATAAAAAAAATGTTTACATTTTCTTTCCACATTTTTTCAAAAACTTGTGCAAAAAAAAAAAAAATGGCATGTTCAAAAGACTCATTATGCCTCAAAGAAAATGCTTTGGGCTGTTTGCTGCCTGAAATGTGGTCATTTTGTGGGTGTTTCCACAATCCTGACGTTCCAGGGCCCCCAAAAATGTGATAGACAGTCAGCAAATTAGATGTGTCATTTATGTGCCTTGAAAGTCAAAAGGTGCTCCTTGGATGTTGGGCCTCTATATGTGGCTAGGCTGTGAAAAAATCCCATACATGTGGTATCGTCATACTCAGGAGGAGTAGCAGAATGTATTTTGGGTGACATTCTTGTACATGCTGTTTTTTTTTAGAAATAACTTTTTAAAGCCACAACTTTGTGTAAAAAAAAAAAAAATGTGTTTTTTTTTTTTCTTTCCACGTTTTTCAAAAATTCATGGCAAAAAATGATATGTTCAAAAGATTCATTGTGCTTCATAGAAAATTACATTGAGTGTTTGCTTTCCAAAATGGGGTCATTTTGTGGGTGTGTTTTCATTGTCCTGCTGCTCCAGGGCCTTCAAAAATGTGTCATTAGTCAGGAAATTAGATGCGTAATTTATGTGCCTTGAAAGCCAAAAGGTGCTCCTTGGATTTTGGAACCCTATGGCAAAAATTCTAAATTGTTATTTTTTTATTTATTTATATAGCAAAAAATTAAAAAACCCCGGTGGTGATTAAATACCACCAAAATAAAGCTCTATTTGTGTGGAAAAGTATGACAGCGCTGACAACTGAAAATTGGCCTGGGCAGAAAGGGGGTGTAAGTGAGCAGTATTGGAGTTACAGAATATGTAAACCCAGCATTTCCTATTCCTGATATGTGGCTGCTGTATTGCTTCCTTTGTGTATAATCCCTGGTGTTCCTGGCAGTCTCTCTGCGTTCCTTTAAAAAACTGACCACACTAGGTATGAGAGCACAGTGTGGCCAGTTTTCTAGCTGTGCTGGGAACTCAGCCTGCTATCCTCCAATGTATTGAGAGGGTGGGTGAAACCTCACGAGTCAGAGGCTGTCACGTCGCTCTTTTGCTCTCCTCCAATGATCAGACTTCTCCTGTCCTGACACCCATCCCCCCCCCTGCACAGCCAATCACTGGGAAGATCAGTGGACAGTTGTTACTCCTCCGTAGCTCTTATGCAGCTGAAAAAAGAGGGTATGTGATCACTCGCACATGGATAAAAGCTGGATTTTATGTCTGCACTGACTTCTGTTGGGATCTACAAAAGGCTCTGACGGAAGCTGATCATTATAATGTGGTATACTTCCTCCCTAGAATAAATGTTATTCATTCACACCCCGTCTCTGGGGGCCCTTTAGGTGGGCTTTAATTCCTGGGAGGTGGCTGGGCTTTTCTATCATATGACAGCTGCGATTGGCGATTACAGTCCCATCCCGCCAATCAGAAGACATGTCAGTAACAGCTTGGTCAGTGTGTTGGGAGCGCGCTTTCAGCAAGACCTTCGGGCCACCCTGGATGCATATGTGGGGGTAGCTGGACATTAACTCTCACTTTTTCTGCCACCTCATGTATTCTCCTATGTCTCCCCCGGCATGTTCTCCTATGTCTCCCCGGCATGTTCTCCTATGTCTCCCCGGCATGTTCTCCTATGTCTCCCCTGGCATGTACTCCTATGTCTCCCCTGGCATGTTCTACTATGTCTCCCCAGCATGTTCTCCTATGACTCCCCAGCATGTTCTCCTATGTCTCCCCAGCATGTTCTCCTATGTCTCCCCCCAGCATGTCCTCCTATGTCTCCCCGGCATGTTCTCCTATGTCTCCCCGGCATGTTCTCCTATGTCTCCCCTGGCATGTACTCCTATTTCTCCACTGGCATGTTCTACTATGTCTCCCCTGGCATGTTCTACTATGTCTCCCCAGCATGTTCTCCTATGACTCCCCAGCATGTTCTCCTATGTCTCCCCAGCATGTTCTCCTATGTCTCCTCCAGCATGTTCTCCTATGTCTCCCCAGCATGTTCTCCTATGTCTCCCCAGCATGTTCTCCTATGTCTCCTCCAGCATGTTCTCCTATGTCTCCCCAGCATGTTCTCCTATGTCTCCCCAGCATGTTCTCCTATCTCTCCCCAGCATGTTCTCCTATGTCTTCCCGGCATGTTCTCATATGTCTCCCAAGCATGTTCTCCTATGTCCCCCCAGCATGTTCTCCTATGTCTCCCCAGCATGTTCTCCTATGTCTCCCCGGCATGTTCTCCTATGTCTCCCCGGCATGTTCTCCTATGTCTCCCCTGGCATGTACTCCTATTTCTCCACTGGCATGTTCTACTATGTCTCCCCTGGCATGTTCTACTATGTCTCCCCAGCATGTTCTCCTATGACTCCCCAGCATGTTCTCCTATGTCTCCCCAGCATGTTCTCCTATGTCTCCTCCAGCATGTTCTCCTATGTCTCCCCAGCATGTTCTCCTATGTCTCCCCAGCATGTTCTCCTATGTTTCCCCGGCATGTTCTCCTATGTCTCCCCAGCATGTTCTCCTATGTCTCCCCGGCATGTTCTCCTATGTCTCCACAGCATGTTCTCCTATGTCTCCCCGGCATGTTTTCCTATGTCTCCCCAGTGTGTCCTCCTATGTCTCCCCAGCATGTTCTCCTTTGTCTCCCCAGCATGTTCTCCTATGTCTCCCCAGCATGTTCTCCTATGTCTCCCCACCATGTTCTCCTATGTCTCTCCAGCATGTTCTCCTATGTCTCCCCACCATGTTCTCCTACGTCTCCCCAGCATGTTCTATTATGTCTCCCCAGCATGTTCTCCTATGTCTCCCCAGCATGTTCTCCTATGTCTCCCCAGCACATTCTCATATGTCTCCCCAGCACATTCTCATATGTCTCCCCAGCATGTTCTCCTATGTCTCCCCACCATGTTCTCCTATGTCTCTCCAGCATGTTCTCCTATGTCTCCCCGGCATATTCTCCTATGTCTCCCCAGCATGTTCTCCTATGTCTCCCCAGCATGTTCTCCTATGTCTCCCCAGCATGTTCTCCTATGTCTACTCAGCATGTTCTCCTATGTCTCCCCCGCATGTTCTCCTATGTCTCCCCAGCATGTTCTCCTATGTCTCCCCAGCATGTTCTCCTATGTCTCCCCGGCATGTTCTCCTATGTCTCCCCACCATGTTCTCCTATGTCTCCCCAGCATGTTCTCCTATTTCTCCTGAGCATGTTCCCCTATGTCTCCCCCAGCATGTTCTCCTATGTCTCCCCAGCATGATCTCCTATGTCTCCCCAGCATGTTCTTCTATGTCTCCCCAGCATGTCCTCCTATGACTCCCAAGCATGTTCTTCTATGTCTCCCTCGCATGTTCTCCTATGTCTCCCTCGCATGTTCTCCTATGTCTCCCCCAGCATGTTCTCCTATGTCTCCCCAGCATGTTCTTCTATGTCTCCCCAGCATGTCCTCCTATGACTCCCAAGCATGTTCTCCTATGTCTCCCTCGCATGTTCTCCTATGTCTCCCTCGCATGTTCTCCTATGTCTCCCCAGCATGTTCTTCTATGTCTCCCTCGCATGTTCTCCTATGTCTCCCCAGCATGTTCTTCTATGACTCCCCAGCATGTTCTCCTATGTCTCCCCAGCATGTTCTCCTATGTCTCCCCAGCATGTTCTCCTATGTCTACTCAGCATGTTCTCCTATGTCTCCCCCGCATGTTCTCCTATGTCTCCCCAGCATGTTCTCCTATGTCTCCCCAGCATGTTCTCCTATGTCTCCCCGGCATGTTCTCCTATGTCTCCCCACCATGTTCTCCTATGTCTCCCCAGCATGTTCTCCTATTTCTCCCGAGCATGTTCTCCTATGTCTCCCCCAGCATGTTCTCCTATGTCTCCTCTCCATGTTCTCCTATGTCTCCCCGGCATGTTCTCCTATGTCTCCCTCGCATGTTCTCCTATGTCTCCCCAGCATGTTCTTCTATGTCTCCCCAGCATGTCCTCCTATGACTCCCAAGCATGTTCTCCTATGTCTCCCTCGCATGTTCTCCTATGTCTCCCCAGCATGTTCTTCTATGTCTCCCTCGCATGTTCTCCTATGTCTCCCCAGCATGTTCTTCTATGACTCCCCAGCATGTTCTCCTATGTCTCCCCAGCATGTTCTCCTATGTCTCCCCAGCATGTTCTCCTATGTCTCCCCGGCATGTTCTCCTATGTCTCCCCAGCATGTTCTCCTATGTCTCCCCAGCATGTTCTCCTATGTCTCCCCAGCATGTTCTCCTATGTCTCCCCGGCATGTTCTCCTATGTCTCCCCGGCATGTTCTCCTATGTCTCCCCGGCATGTTCTCCTATGTCTCCCCAGCATGTTCTCCTATGTCTCCCCAGCATGTTCTCCTTTGTCCCCCCAGCATGTCCTCCTATTTCTACCCAGCATGTTCTCCTATGTCTCCCCGGCATGTTCTCCTATGTCTCCCCAGCATGTTCTCCTATGTCTCCCCAGCATGTTCTCCTATGTCTCCCCAGCATGTTCTCATATGTCTCCCCAGCATGTTCTCCTGTGTCTCCCCCAGCATGTTCTCCTATGTCTCCCCGGCATGTTCTCCTATGTCTCCCCAGCATATTCTCCTATGTCTCCCCGGCATGTTCTCCTATGTCTCCCCGGCATGTTCTCCTATGTCTCCCCGGCATGTTCTCCTATGTCTCCCCAGCATGTTCTCATATGTCTCCCCAGCATGTTCTCCTATGTCTCCTCTCCATGTTCTCCTATGTCTCTCCAGCATGTTCTCCTATGTCTCCCCAGCATGTTCTCATATGTCTCCCTAGCATGTTCTCCTGTGTCTCCCCCAGCATGTTCTCCTATGTCTCCCCGGCATGTTCTCCTATAACTCCCCAGCATGTTCTCCTATGTCTCTCCAGCATGTTCTCCTATGTCTCCCCAGCATGTTCTCATATGTCTCCCTAGCATGTTCTCCTGTGTCTCCCCCAGCATGTTCTTCTATGTCTCCCCAGCATGTCCTCCTATAACTCCCCAGCATGTTCTCCTATGTCTCCCCAGCATGTTCTCCTATGTCTCCCCATTATGTTCTTCTATGTCTCCCCAGCATGTCCTCCTATGACTCCCCAGCATGTTCTCCTATGTCTCCCCAGCATGTTCTCCTATGTCTCCTCCAGCATGTTCTCCTATGTCTCCCCAGCATGTTCTCCTATGTCTCCCCAGCATGTTCTCCTATGTCTCCCCGGCATGTTCTCCTATGTCTCCCCGGCATGTTCTCCTATGTCTCCCCGGCATGTTCTCCTATGTCTCCCCGGCATGTTCTCCTATGTCTCTCCAGCATGTTCTCCTATGTCTCCCCGGCATGTTCTCCTATGTCTCCCCAGCATGTTCTCCTATGTCTCCCCAGTAGGGTTGAGCGGACACCTAGATGTCCGTGTTCGACGGGTTCGGCCGTGTCCCGGACTTTTACCGAACTTTTCCCGGACACCGAACCCCATTGAAGTCAATGGGGACCCGAACTTTAAGGCACTAAAATGGCTCTAAAACACCAATGGAATGGGCTAGAGTGCTGCAAATGGCAGCAAAACGTAGTTAAGAGCATGGCAAGTGCTCTGCAAACAAATGTGGATAGGGAAATAACTTAAAACAACAAAAAAAAAAACAGAAAAATAAAACGATGTTCTTCATCTCTGAAGGACGAGGCCCATATGGAGTAGGAGGGAGGTTGAGGTGGTGGTGGATGTGGCGGTGTCATAGGCGTGTGCACAGGGTGTGCTGGGTGTACCTGGGCACACCCTAATCACCTAGGGCACATAGCATTATCGCTCTGTTTGCCAGTGAGGAGATGGGAAAGATCTACCTCGGACCTGCTCTGCTCTATTTCTCTTTGCCAGCAGGGAGAGTAATGTATCGGGGCCATGTACATGTAGGCAAACACATGCATGTGTATTTCAACTTTGGGGTGCACACCCTAATGCAATAGGCTGCGCACACCTATGGGCGGTGTAGGTGGAAGCGGCGGTGGAGGAGGACCAGGGCCGGATTAAGAGCATCATGGTCTTGGTGCTGAGGATTTTGAAGGGCCTTAAGGGCCGTGCCTTGGCATGCACCCAGAGGAGGAAGGGTGCAGCCATGCATGCCTAATTCAACATGGGATGCTGTCTCTGAAGCCCATTAACACATCCATGCATCGGCAACTGTCCCTCCTTGTCAGGCCTTCGCGCTGTGTGGGGAGGTTCTGAGGGTGCTGCCTGGGGAAGCGAGCATAGAAGCCAGACTTCTGTGTTTACAAGTGACAGAAGAGCGGTCACAGTGAATATGGCCAACCCGGGGCCTATATAAAAGGTAGGGGCCTGGAGCTGCAGCTCCAATAGCCCCTACGTTAATCTGGCCCTGAGGAGGAGGACGAGGCAGCCAACACTGCTTCTTTTCACAAATTTTAAATGAGGGTACACCCCAAAAGAGTGAGAAAGAGCAAAAATGGAACAATGGGTGGGTAAGGTCGGTATCCATTGCTATTCTGCACAAGGTACGGAAAAGTCCGTGGGATCCATGCCTGGTTCATTTTAATGAACGTGAGCTTGTCCACATTGTCTCTGGACAGGCGGCTGCGCTTGTCTGTTATAACGCCCCCAGCCGTGCTAAATACCCGTTCAGATAATACACTGGCTGCAGGGCACGCCAGCACCTCCAAGGCGTAAAGGGCAAGCTCAGGCCATGTGCCCAATTTGGAGACCCAGAAGTTGAAGGGGGCAAACCCGTCATTCACTACATGTAGGCGTGTGCACACATACTGCTCCACCATGTTGGTAAAATGCTGCCTCCTGCTAAGACGTTCCATCTGAGCTGCTGGTGCTGCTGTTTGTTGTGGCGTGCTGACAAAGCTTTTCCACATTTCGGCCATGCTAACCCTGCCTTCTGAGGTGCTGGCGGTGCCCTGGTTGCGTTGGCGACCTCCTCCTCCTCCTCCTCCTCCTCTGCCTTGTGCTTCCACTGTGGCCCCGCTGTCAGATGGGAATGCCAGCAGCATCGCATCTACCAGCGTGCGCTTGTACTCGCGCATCTTGCGATCGCGCTCCAGTGAGTGAATTAAGGACGGTACGTTGTCCTTGTAACGGGGATCCAGCAGCGTGGCCACCCAGTAATCAGCACAAGTTAGAATGTGGGCAACTCGGCGGTCGTTGTGGAGACACTGCAGCATGTAATCGCTCATGTGTGCCAGGCTGCCCAGAGGCGACGAAAGGCTGTCCTCTGTGGGAGGTGTATCGTCCGTGTCCTCTGTATCCCCCCAGCCACGCACCAGTGATGGCCATGAGCTGGCCTGGGTGCCACCCTGCTGTGAACATGGTTCCATCTCCTCCTCCAGCTCCTCCTCCAGCTCCTCCTCCTCCTCATCCTCCAGAACTGTGCCCCTGCTGGACAATTGTGTCCCTGGCATTTGTGTGTGCAGGAACCCACCCTCGGAGCCCCTTGCGAATGACTGCCCTGAAAGCCTTTGAAATGTTACCTCTTCATCCTCCTCCTCCTCCTCCTCCTCATCCTGTGCCACATCCTCTTCCATCATCGCCCGAATTGTTTTTTCAAGGAGGCATAGAAGTGGGATAGTTAAGCTGAGAACGGCGTCATTGCCACTGGCCATGTTGGTGGAGTACTCAAAACAGCGCAACAAGGCACACAGGTCTCGCATGGAGGCCCAGTTATTGGTGGTGAAGTGGTGCTGTTCCGCAGAGCGACTCACGCGTGCGTGCTGCAGCTGAAACTCCACTATGGCCTGCTGCTGCTCGCACAGTCTTTGCAGCATGTGCAAGGTGGAGTTCCACCTTGTGGGCATGTCACATATGAGGCGGTGAGCGGGAAGGCCGAAGTTACGCTGCAGCGCTGCCAGGCGAGCAGCAGCAGGGTGAGAACGCCGAAAGTGCGCACAGACGGCCCGCACTTTCTGCAGCAGCTCTGACATATTGGGGTAGTTTTTAAGGAACCTCTGCACCACCAAATTCAGCACATGCGCCAGGCAAGGGATGTGCGTCAAACCGGCTAGGCCCAGAGCTGCTATGAGATTTCGCCCGTTATCGCACACCACCAGGCCGGGCTTGAGGCTCGCTGGCAGCAACCACTCATTTGTCTGCTGTTCCATGCTCCTCCACAACTCCTGCGCGGTGTGTGGTTTGTCCCCCAAACAGGCAAGTTGTAAAACTGCCTGCTGTCGTTTAGCCCTGGCCGTGCTGAAGTTGGTGGTGAAGGTATTACGCTGTCCGGATGAGGAGGCGGTAGAGGATGAGGTAGCTGAGTAGGATGAGTTAGGAACAGGAGGCAAACTGAAGCGCCCTGCAATCCTCGGTGGTGGAAGGACATGCGCCAAATTTCTATCCGCCTCAGGCCCATCCGCCACTGCATTTACCCAGTGTGCCGTTAGGGAGATATAACGCCCCTGACCGTGCTTACTGGTCCACGTATCGGTAGTTAGGTGGACCTTGGCACAGATGGCGTTGCGCAGTGCACACCTGATTTTTTCCCCCACTTGGTTGTGCAGGGAAGGGATGGCTTGCCTGGAAAAGTAGTGGCGGCTGGGCACGACGTACTGTGGGACAGCCACCGACATAAGCTTTTTAAAACTGGGCGTCTCCACCAGACGGAATGACAGCATTTCAAAGGCCAATAATTGTGAAATGCTGGCATTCAGGGCCAGGGATCGCGGGTGGGTAGGGGGGTACTTCCTCTTCCTCTCAAGTGTTTGGGAGATGGAAAGCTGAACACTTCCACGGGACATTGTGGAGATGGTTGTTGGTGACCCAGGTGGTGGTGTTGCTGACAGATCGTCTGTTTGCGGGGTGGCAGGTGCCGGTATGACTACAGAGGTGGCTGGAGCGGCCGAGACTGCAGCAGAAGAGGAAGCAGGATGAGCCAGAGACGTTTCTTGGTTTTGAAGGTGTGTACTCCACTGCAGCTCGTGCTTTGCACTTAGATGCCTGATCATGCAGGTTGTGCTCAGGTTGAGAAGGTTTATGCCTCGCTTCAGGCTCTGATTGCACAGGGTGCAAACCACTCGTGTCCTGTCATCAGCACATTTTCTAAAGAACTTCCACGCTAGAGAACTCTTTTGAGCTGACTTTGGTGCGCTCGTTCCCTTGCTGCGTTGGGCAGTAGCAGGCGTAGTGTCTAGGGCACGGCCGCCCCGCTTCTGCACCCTGCTCCCTCTTCTGCTGTGCTGGTGGCTCTGTGCGACCACCGCCTCTTCCTCCAAAATACTCAGGTCACCTGCATGACCTTCATTCCATGTGGGGTCGAGGACCTCATCGTCCTCCACATCATCTTCCACCCAGTCTTCACCCCTGCCCTCCCTGTCGGTCTCCACAATGCTGAACGCCGCAGCAGTTGGCACCTGCGTTTCGTCATCATCGGAGACGTGCTGTGATGGTCCTTCCATGTACTCATCTTGAGAAATAAGTGGTTGGGCATCGCTGCACTCAATCTCTTCCACTTCTGGGGCAGGGCTAGGTGGATGGCCCTGGGAAACCCTGCTGACAGAGTCCTCAAAAAGAATAAGAGACTGCTGTATGGCTTGGGGCTCAGACTGCTTGCCTGATTTGCAAGGGGGTGAGGTGAAAGACGGTTGGACATTGGCTGCAGGTGCCAACTCTGACCTTTCTGCAGTAGACTGGGTGGGAGACAATGTGAAGGAACTGGAGGCACTGTCAGCAGCAAACCAATCTACTATCGCCTCTCTGTGTTCTGGCCTCATCACTTCTAGAGGCGTATGATGCCCTACCAAATACTGATGCAGGTTCTGTCGCCTACTCACACTTGAGGAAGGTGTTTCACTTGTGCGTGTAGCTGGCACAGATCGACCACGTCCTCTCCTTGCAACAGGAGCTCTAGCAGCAGCACCACGACCCCGGCCACGGCCCCTATTTGACGCTCTCCTCATATTTCTGAAATTTAAGATCTTGCCCTAGAAAGGTCTTTATTGAATAGCAGAACAAAAGAACAACAGTATCGCACGGGTGTATCTCACAGTCAAATATGCAAACTATGCCGCAATTTAATGTTTTTTACACCAAAAGGGTGTGTATTGAATAGTGGAATAGGATAAAAAACTGTGTATCTCACACGTACAAACACAGACTAGGCCCGATTAAATTTTTTCCTACCCTAAAGGGAGGATGAGGAAGAGGAGTATGGAACAGGCAGCACCCTCAAATCTTCAGAAGTATGAGATGAACCTCAAAAACTTGGAAAGGTGGATCTCACACGTACCGACACAGACTATTCCGCAATTTAATTGATCCCCAAAGGTTTTTATTGAATAGCGGAATGGGAAATATGATCAAAAAAAGTGTATGTATCTCACACGTACAGAAGCACACTAGGCCCCAATTACTATTGTTTGTACACCTAAAAGGATGGATGAGGAGGAGGAGGAGTATGGAACAGGCAGCACCCTCAAATCTTCAGAAGTATGAGATGAACCTCAAAAACTTGGAAAGGTGGATCTCACACGTACCGACACAGACTATTCCGCAATTTAATTGATCCCCAAAGGTTTTTATTTAATAGCGGAATAGGAAATATGATCAAAAAAAGTGTATGTATCTCACACGTACAGAAGCACACTAGGCCCCAATTACTATTGTTTGTACACCGAAAAGGATGGATGAGGAGGAGGATGAGTATGGAACAGGCAGCACCCTCAAAGCTTCAGAAGTATGAGATGAACCCCAAAAACTTGGAAAGGTGGATCTCACACGTACCGACACAGACTATTCCGCAATTTAATTGATCCCCAAAGGTTTTTATTGAATAGCGGAATAGGAAATATGATCAAAAAAAGTGTATGTATCTCACACGTACAGAAGCACACTAGGCCCCAATTACTATTGTTTGTACCCCTAAAAGGATGGAGGAGGAGGAGGAGGAATATGGAACAGGCAGCACCATCAAAGCTTCAGAAGTATGAGATGAACCCCAAAAACTTGGAAAGGTGGATCTCACACGTACCGACACAGACTATTCCGCAATTTAATTGATCCCCAAAGGTTTTTATTGAATAGCGGAATAGGAAATATGATCAAAAAAAGTGTATGTATCTCACACGTACAGAAGCACACTAGGCCCCAATTACTATTGTTTGTACACCGAAAAGGATGGATGAGGAGGAGGAGGAGGAGTATGGAACAGGCAGCACCCTCAAAGCTTCAGAAGTATGAGATGAACCCCAAAAACTTGGAAAGGTGGATCTCACACGTACCGACACAGACTATTCCGCAATTTAATTGATCCCCAAAGGTTTTTATTGAATAGCGGAATAGGAAATATGATCAAAAAAAAGTGTATGTTTTTCACACGTACAGAAGCACACTAGTAGTGTTGAGCGAACACGGACCGTATTATTCGTGTTCGTACCGAATAATTGGATTTTTGTTACCCGAACACGAACACGGACACTTTACTATATATTCGTGTTCGGTCATTTTATTTCCGGGTTTTGCATGCTTTGGCGCTCTTTTCATGGCGGGCTTTCAACAGCCAATCAACAATCATTTAACTGGTGTGCCTTAAGCCATCCCAGCCATGCCTGCAAATGTCTCAGTAGCTGTGATTGGCCGTCTGAAGCATGTGACCAAGTCTTTATAAGTTCGAGGCAGCCGCAGCGGCGTCATTATGCTGCTTAGATCAGGGACAGAGCACACATCAACGTGCTGGCTGCTGATTAGGGAAAGATAGGCAGGAAAAAACCATTTGTGTCCGGATAGAATTGAGGGACAGGTCGGAGTGTTTAGGCAGGGCGAGTTGTAGGCATTTTAGGGATAGAGTCTGCTGAATTATAGGGTCAGTGTGTTCTACAAACTACAATCGATATTGCTGTGTGGGGTGGGGTCTGCACTTAATCCTGATCTACGATCTCTTCTCAATCCTGTTAGGGACAGAGTCTGCTGAATTTTAGGGAAAGTGTGTTCTACAAACTACAATCGATATTGCTGTGTGGTGTGGGATAGGAGATAGGCAGGTGTCAGTGATCCACATCCATTTTTCTGTGTGTGGGCTGCAGTGAACACAATCTTTTTGGGGTGCAGTGAACACAATCCTTTTGGAGTGCAGTGAACAAAATCTTTGTGGGGTGCAGTGAACAAAACCTTTGTGGGGGTACAGTGAACACAATCTTTGTGGGGTGCAGTGAAGACAATCCTTGTGGGGTGCAGTGAACAAAATCTTTGGGGGGTACAGTGAACACAATCTTTGTGGGGTGCAGAGAAGACAATCCTTGTGGGGTGCAGTGAACAAAATCTTTGGGGGGGGGGTACAGTGAACACAATCTTTGTGGGGTGCAGTGAACAAAACCTTTGTGGGGTGCAGTGAACACAATCTTTGTGGGGTGCAGTGAAGACAATCCTTGTGGGGTGCAGTGAAGACAATCCTTGTGGGGTGCAGTGAACATAATCTTTGGGGGGTACAGTGAACACAATCTTTGTGGGGTGCAGTGAACAAAAACTTTGTGGGGTACAGTGAACACAATCATTGTGGGGTGCAGTGAACAAAACCTTTGTGGGGTACAGTGAACACAATCTTTGTGGGGTGCAGTGAACAAAACCTTTGTGGGGTACAGTGAACACAATCTTTGTGGTGTGCAGAGAAGACAATCCTTTTGGGGTGCAGTGAACACAATCTTTGTGGGGTACAGTGAACACAATCTTTGTGGAGTGCAGTGAACACAATCTTTGTGGGGTGCAGTGAACAAAACCTTTGTGGGGTGCAGTGAACACAATCTTTGTGGGGTGCAGTGAAGACAATCCTTGTGGGGTGCAGTGAAGACAAACAATCCTTGTGGGGTGCAGTGAACAAAATCTTTGGGGGGTACAGTGAACACAATCTTTGTGGGGTGCAGTGAACAAAACCTTTGTGGGGTACAGTGAACACAATCTTTGTGGGGTGCAGTGAACAAAACCTTTGTGGGGTACAGTGAACACAATCTTTGTGGGGTGCAGTGAAGACAATCCTTTTGGAGTGCAGTGAACACAATCTTTGTGGGGTACTTTGAACAAAACCTTTGTGGGGTACAGTGAACACAATCTTTGTGGGGTGCAGAGAAGACAATCCTTTTGGGGTGCAGTGAACACAATCTTTGTGGGGTACAGTGAACACAATCTTTGTGGGGTGCAGTGAACAAAACCTTTGTGGGGTACAGTGAACACAATCTTTGTGGGGTGCAGTGAACAAAACCTTTGTGGGGTACAGTGAACACAATCTTTGTGGGGTACAGTGAACACAATCTTTGTGGGGTACAGTGAACACAATCTCATACTTCTGAAGCTTTGAGGGTGCTGCCTGTTCTATACTCCTCCTCCTCCTCCTCATCCATCCTTTTAGGTGTACAAACAATAGTAATTGGGGCCTAGTGTGCTTCTGTACGTGTGAAAAACATACACTTTTTTTTTATCATATTTCCTATTCCGCTATTCAATAAAAACCTTTGGGGCTCAATTAAATTGCGGAATAGTCTGTGTCGGTACGTGTGAGATCCACCTTTCCAAGTTTTTGGGGTTCATCTCATACTTCTGAAGCTTTGAGGGTGCTGCCTGTTCTATACTCCTCCTCCTCCTCTTCCTCATCCATCCTTTTAGGTGTACAAACAATAGTAATTGGGGCCTAGTGTGCTTCTGTACGTGTGAAAAACATACACTTTTTTTTGATCATATTTCCTATTCCGCTATTCAATAAAAACCTTTGGGGCTCAATTAAATTGCGGAATAGTCTGTGTCGGTACGTGTGAGATCCACCTTTCCAAGTTTTTGGGGTTCATCTCATACTTCTGAAGCTTTGAGGGTGCTGCCTGTTCTATACTCCTCCTCCTCCTCCTCCTCATCCATCCTTTTAGGTGTACAAACAATAGTAATTGGGGCCTAGTGTGCTTCTGTACGTGTGAAAAACATACACTTTTTTTTGATCATATTTCCTATTCCGCTATTCAATAAAAACCTTTGGGGCTCAATTAAATTGCGGAATAGTCTGTGTCGGTACGTGTGAGATCCACCTTTCCAAGTTTTTGGGGTTCATCTCATACTTCTGAAGCTTTGAGGGTGCTGCCTGTTCTATACTCCTCCTCCTCCTCCTCCTCCTCATCCATCCTTTTAGGTGTACAAACAATAGTAATTGGGGCCTAGTGTGCTTCTGTACGTGTGAAAAACATACACTTTTTTTTGATCATATTTCCTATTCCGCTATTCAATAAAAACCTTTGGGGCTCAATTAAATTGCGGAATAGTCTGTGTCAGTACGTGTGAGATCCACCTTTCCAAGTTTTTGGGGTTCATCTCATACTTCTGAAGATTTGAGGGTGCTGCCTGTTCCATACTCCTCTTCCTCATCCTCCCTTTAGGGTAGGAAAAAATGTAATCGGGCCTAGTCTGTGTTTGTATGTGTGAGATACACAGTTTTTTATCCTATTCCGCTATTCAATACACACCCTTTTGGTGTAAAAAACATTAAATTGCGGCATAGTTTGCATATTTGACTGTGAGATACACCCGTGCGATACTGTTGTTCTTTTGTTCCGCTATTCAATAAAGACCTTTCTAGGGCAAGATCTTAAATTTCAGAAATATGAGGAGAGCGTCAAATAGGGGCCGTGGCCTGGGTCGTGGTGGTGCTGCTGCTAGAGCTCCTGTTGCAAGGAGAGGACGTGGTCGATCTGTGCCAGCTACACGCACAAGTGAAACACCTTCCTCAAGTGTGAGTAGGCGACAGAACCTGCATCAGTATTTGGTAGGGCATCATACGCCTCTAGAAGTGATGAGGCCAGAACACAGAGAGGCGATAGTAGATTGGTTTGCTGCTGACAGTGCCTCCAGTTCCTTCACATTGTCTCCCACCCAGTCTACTGCAGAAAGGTCAGAGTTGGCACCTGCAGCCAATGTCCAACCGTCTTTCACCTCACCCCCTTGCAAATCAGGCAAGCAGTCTGAGCCCCAAGCCATACAGCAGTCTCTTATTCTTTTTGAGGACTCTGTCAGCAGGGTTTCCCAGGGCCATCCACCTAGCCCTGCCCCAGAAGTGGAAGAGATTGAGTGCAGCGATGCCCAACCACTTATTTCTCAAGATGAGTACATGGAAGGACCATCACAGCACGTCTCCGATGATGACGAAACGCAGGTGCCAACTGCTGCGGCGTTCAGCATTGTGGAGACCGACAGGGAGGGCAGGGGTGAAGACTGGGTGGAAGATGATGTGGAGGACGATGAGGTCCTCGACCCCACATGGAATGAAGGTCATGCAGTTGACCTGAGTAGTTTGGAGGAAGAGGCGGTGGTCGCACAGAGCCACCAGCACAGCAGAAGAGGGAGCAGGGTGCAGAAGCGGAGCGGCCGTGCCCTAGACACTACGCCTGCTACTGCCCAACGCAGCAAGGGAACGAGCGCACCAAAGTCAGCTCAAAAGAGTTCTCTAGCGTGGAAGTTCTTTAGAAAATGTGCTGATGACAGGACACGAGTGGTTTGCACCCTGTGCAATCAGAGCCTGAAGCGAGGCATAAACCTTCTCAACCTGAGCACAACCTGCATGATCAGGCATCTAAGTGCAAAGCACGAGCTGCAGTGGAGTACACACCTTCAAAACCAAGAAACGTCTCTGGCTCATCCTGCTTCCTCTTCTGCTGCAGTCTCGGCCGCTCCAGCCACCTCTGTAGTCATACCGGCACCTGCCACCCCGCAAACAGACGATCTGTCAGCAACACCACCACCTGGGTCACCAACAACCATCTCCACAATGTCCCGTGGAAGCGTTCAGCTTTCCATCTCCCAAACACTTGAGAGGAAGAGGAAGTACCCCCCTACCCACCCGCGATCCCTGGCCCTGAATGCCAGCATTTCACAATTATTTGCCTTTGAAATGCTGTCATTCCGTCTGGTGGAGACGCCCAGTTTTAAAAAGCTTATGTCGGTGGCTGTCCCACAGTACGTCGTGCCCAGCCACCACTACTTTTCCAGGCAAGCCATCCCTTCCCTGCACAACCAAGTGGGGGAAAAAATCAGGTGTGCACTGCGCAACGCCATCTGTGCCAAGGTCCACCTAACTACCGATACGTGGACCAGTAAGCACGGTCAGGGGCGTTATATCTCCCTAACGGCACACTGGGTAAATGCAGTGGCGGATGGGCCTGAGGCGGATAGCAATTTGGCACATGTCCTTCCACCACCGAGGATTGCAGGGTGCTTCAGTTTGCCTCCTGTTCCTAACTCATCCTACTCCGCTACCTCATCCTCTACCGCCTCCTCATCTGGACAGCGTAATACCTTCACCACCAACTTCAGCACGGCCAGGGCTAAACGACAGCAGGCAGTTTTACAACTTGCCTGTTTGGGGGACAAACCACACACCGCGCAGGAGTTGTGGAGGAGCCTGGAACAGCAGACAAATGAGTGGTTGCTGCCAGCGAGCCTCAAGCCCGGCCTGGTGGTGTGCGATAAAGGGCGAAATCTCATAGCAGCTCTGGGCCTAGCCGGTTTGACGCACATCCCTTGCCTGGCGCATGTGCTGAATTTGGTGGTGCAGAGGTTCCTTAAAAACTACCCCGATATGTCAGAGCTGCTTCAGAAAGTGCGGGCCGTCTGTGCGCACTTTCGGCGTTCTCACCCTGCTGCTGCTCGCCTGGCAGGGCTGCAGCGTAACTTCGGCCTTCCCGCTCACCGCCTCATATGTGACGTGCCCACAAGGTGGAACTCCACCTTGCACATGCTGCAAAGACTGTGCGAGCAGCAGCAGGCCATAGTGGAGTTTCAGCTGCAGCACGCACGCGTGAGTCGCTCTGCGGAACAGCACCACTTCACCACCAATAACTGGGCCTCCATGCGAGACCTGTGTGCCTTGTTGCGCTGTTTTGAGTACTCCACCAACATGGCCAGTGGCAATGACGCCGTTCTCAGCTTAACTATCCCACTTCTATGCCTCCTTGAAAAAACAATTCGGGCGATGATGGAAGAGGATGTGGCACAGGATGAGGAGGAGGAGGAGGAGGATGAAGAGGTAACATTTCAAAGGCTTTCAGGGCAGTCATTCGCAAGGGGCTCCGAGGGTGGGTTCCTGCACACACAAACGCCAGGGACACAATTGTCCAGCAGGGGCACAGTTCTGGAGGATGAGGAGGATGAGGAGGAGGAGGAGCTGGAGGAGGAGATGGAACCATGTTCACAGCAGGGTGGCACCCAGGCCAGCTCATGGCCATAACTGGTGCGTGGCTGGGGGGATACAGAGGACACGGACGATACACCTCCCACAGAGGACAGCCTTTCGTCGCCTCTGGGCAGCCTGACACACATGAGCGATTACATGCTGCAGTGTCTCCACAACGACCGCCGAGTTGCCCACATTCTAACTTGTGCTGATTACTGGGTAGCCACGCTGCTGGATCCCCGTTACAAGGACAACGTACCGTCCTTAATTCACTCACTGGAGCGCGATCGCAAGATGCGCGAGTACAAGCGCACGCTGGTAGACGCGATGCTGCTGGCATTCCCATCTGACAGCGGGGCCACAGTGGAAGCACAAGGCAGAGGAGGAGGAGGAGGAGGTCGCCAACTCAACCAGGGCACCGCCAGCACCTCAGAAGGCAGGGTTAGCATGGCCGAAATGTGGAAAAGCTTTGTCAGCACGCCACAACAAACAGCAGCACCAGCAGCTCAGATGGAACGTCTTAGCAGGAGGCAGCATTTTACCAACATGGTGGAGCAGTATGTGTGCACACGCCTACATGTAGTGAATGAGGGGTCTGCCCCCTTCAACTTCTGGGTCTCCAAATTGGGCACATGGCCTGAGCTTGCCCTTTACGCCTTGGAGGTGCTGGCGTGCCCTGCAGCCAGTGTATTATCTGAACGGGTATTTAGCACGGCTGGGGGTGTTATAACAGACAAGCGCAGCCGCCTGTCCAGAGACAATGTGGACAAGCTCACGTTCATTAAAATGAACCAGGCATGGATCCCACGGGACTTTTCCGTACCTTGTGCAGAATAGCAATGGATACCGACCTTACCCAGCCATTGTTCCATTTTTGCTCTTTCTCACTCTTTTGGGGTGTACCCTCATTTAAAATTTGTGAAAAGAAGCAGTGTTGGCTACCTCGTCCTCCTCCTCAGGGCCAGATTAACGTAGGGGCTATTGGAGCTGCAGCTCCATGCAGGCCCCTACCTTTTATATAGGCCCCGGGTTGGCCATATTCACTGTGACCGCTCTTCTGTCACTTGTAAACACAGAAGTCTGGCTTCTATGCTCGCTTCCCCAGGCAGCACCCTCAGAACCTCCCCACACAGCGCGAAGGCCGGACAAGGAGGGACAGTTGCCGATGCATGGATGTGTTTATGGGCTTCAGAGACAGCATCCCATGTTGAATTAGGCATGCATGGCTGCACCCTTCCTCCTCTGGGTGCATGCCAAGGCACGGCCCTTAAGGCCCTTCAAAATCCTCAGCACCAAGACCATGATGCTCTTAATCCGGCCCTGGTCCTCCTCCACCGCCGCTTCCACCTACACCGCCCATAGGTGTGCGCAGCCTATTGCATTAGGGTGTGCACCCCAAAGTTGAAATACACATGCATGTGTTTTCCTACATGTACATGGCCCCGATACATTACTCTCCCTGCTGGCAAAGAGAAATAGAGCAGAGCAGGTGCGAGGGAGATCTTTCCCATCTCCTCACTGGCAAACAGAGCGATAATGCTATGTGCCCTAGGTGATTAGGGTGTGCCCAGGTACACCAGGCACACCCTGTGCGCACGCCTATGACACCGCCACATCCACCACCACCTCAACCTCCCTCCTACTCCATATGGGCCTCGTCCTTCAGAGATGAAGAACATTGTTTTATTTTTCTGTTTTTTTTTTGTTGTTTTAAGTTATTTCCCTATCCACATTTGTTTGCAGAGCACTTGCCATGCTCTTAACTACGTTTTGCTGCCATTTGCAGCACTCTAGCCCTTTCCATTGGTGTTTTAGAGCCATTTTAGTGCCTTAAAGTTCGGGTCCCCATTGACTTCAATGGGGTTCGGTGTCCGGGAAAAGTTCGGTAAAAGTCCGGGACACGGACCCGGACTTTTTTTTAAAGTTCGGCCGAACCCGTCGAACACGGACATCTAGGTGTCCGCTCAACCCTACACACTAGGCCCCAATTACTATTGTTTGTACCCCTAAAAGGATGGATGAGGAGGAGAGGATGAAACAGGCAGCACCTTCAAATCTTCAGAAGTATGAGATTGTGTTCACTGTACCCCACAAAGATTGTGTTCACTGCACCCCAAAAGGATTGTCTTCACTGCACCCCACAAAGATTGTGTTCACTGTAATCCACAAAGATTGTGTTCACTGTACCCCCCCCAAAGATTTTGTTCACTGCACCCCACAAAGATTGTGTTCACTGTACCCCACAAAGATTTTGTTCACTGCACCCCACAAGGATTGTCTTCACTGCACCCCACAAGGATTGTCTTCACTGCACCCCACAAAGATTGTGTTCACTGTACCCCACAAAGATTGTGTTCACTGCACCCCAAAAGGATTGTCTTCACTGCACCCCACAAAGATTGTGTTCACTGTACCCCACAAAGATTTTGTTCACTGTACCCCACAAAGATTGTGTTCACTGCACCCCAAAAGGATTGTCTTCACTGCACCCCACAAAGATTGTGTTCACTGTACCCCACAAGGATTGTCTTCACTGCACCCCACAAAGATTGTGTTCACTGTACCCCACAAAGATTGTGTTCACTGTACCCCCCCCCAAAGATTTTGTTCACTGCACCCCACAAGGATTGTCTTTACTGCACCCCACAAGGATTTTCTTCACTGCACCCCACAAAGATTGTGTTCACTGTACCCCACAAAGATTGTGTTCACTGTACCCCACAAAGATTTTGTTCACTGCACCCCACAAAGATTGTGTTCACTGCACCGCAAAAGGATTGTCTTCACTGCACCCCACAAAGATTGTGTTCACTGTACCCCACAAGGATTGTCTTCACTGCACCCCACAAAGATTGTGTTCACTGTACCCCACAAAGATTGTGTTCACTGCACCCCAAAAGGATTGTCTTCACTGCACCCCACAAAGATTGTGTTCACTGTACCCCACAAAGATTGTGTTCACTGTACCCCCCAAAGATTTTGTTCACTGCACCCCACAAGGATTCTCTTCACTGCACCCCACAAGGATTGTCTTCACTGCACCCCACAAAGATTGTGTTCACTGTACCCCACAAAGATTGTGTTCACTGTACCCCCCAAAGATTTTGTTCACTGCACCCCACAAGGATTGTCTTCACTGCACCCCACAAAGATTGTGTTCACTGTACCCCACAAAGATTTTGTTCACTGTACCCCACAAAGATTGTGTTCACTGTACCCCACAAAGATTTTGTTCACTGCACCCCACAAAGATTGTGTTCACTGCACCCCAAAAGGATTGTCTTCACTGCACCCCACAAAGATTGTGTTCACTGTACCCCACAAGGATTGTCTTCACTGCACCCCACAAGGATTGTCTTCACTGCACCCCACACAGATTGTGTTCACTGTACCCCACAAAGATTTTGTTCAC
Source organism: Pelophylax lessonae (assembly GCF_965119305.1). Classification (NCBI taxonomy): domain Eukaryota; kingdom Metazoa; phylum Chordata; class Amphibia; order Anura; family Ranidae; genus Pelophylax; species Pelophylax lessonae. The sequence continues at coordinate 559,888,426 of NC_138772.1, read as the reverse complement.
TGCACCCCAAAAGGATTGTGTTCCCTGCACCCCAAAAAGATTGTGTTCACTGCAGCCCACACACAGAAAAATGGATGTGGATCACTGACACCTGCCTATCTCCTATCCCACACCACACAGCAATATCGATTGTAGTTTGTAGAACACACTTTCTCTAAAATTCAGCAGCAGCCTCTCCCTAACAGGATTGAGAAGAGATCGTAGATCGGGACTAAGTGCAGACCCCACCCCACACAGCAATATCGATTGTAGTTTGTAGAACACACTGACCCTAAAATTCAGCAGCAGCCTCTCCCTAACAGGATTGAGAAGAGATCGTAGATCAGGATTAAGTGCAGACCCCACCCCACACAGCAATATCGATTGTAGTTTGTAGAACACACTGACCCTATAATTCAGCAGACTCTATCCCTAAAATGCCTACAACTCGCCCTGCCTAAACACTCCGACCTGACCCTAAATTCTATCCGGACACCAATTCGTTTTCCCTGCCTGTCTTTCCCTAATCAGCAGCCAGCACGTATGTGTGCTCTGTCCCTGAGCTAAGCAGCAGTATGACGCCGCTGCGGCTGCCTCGAACTTATAAAGACTTGGTCACATGCTTCAGACGGCCAATCACAGCTACTCATACATTTGCAGGCATGGCTGGGATAGCTTAAGGCACACCAGTTAAACGATTGTTGATTGGCTGTTGAAAGCCCGCCATGAAAAGAGCGCCAAAACATGCAAAACCCGGAAATAAAACGACCGAACACGGATTTTTTACCCGAACATACAGTAAAGTGTCCGTGTCCGTGTTCGGGTAACAAAAATCCAATTATTCGGTACGAACACGAATAATACAGTCCGTGTTCGCTCAACACTACTCCCCAGCATGTTCTCCTATGTCTCCCCAGCATGTTCTCCTATGTCTCCCCCAGCATGTTCTCCTATGTCTCCCCAGCATGTTCTCCTATGTCTCCCCTGCATGTTCTCCTATGTTTCCCCGGCATGTTCTCCTATGTCTCCCCGGCATGTTCTCCTATGTCTCCCCGGCATGTTCTCCTATGTCTCTCCAGCATGTTCTCCTATGTCTCCCTCGCATGTTCTCCTATGTCTCCCCAGCATGTTCTCCTATGTCTCCCAGCATGTTCTCCTATGTATCCCCAGCATGTTCTCCTATGTCTCCCCGGCATGTTCTCCTATGTCTCCCCGGCATGTTCTCCTATGTCTCCCCAGCATGTTCTCCTATGTCTCCCCAGCATGTTCTCCTATGTCTCCCGGCATGTTCTCCTATGTCTCCCCGGCATGTTCTCCTATGTCTCCCCAGCATGTTCTCCTATGTCTCCCCGGCATGTTCTCCTATGTCTCCCCGGCATGTTCTCCTATGTCTCTCCAGCATGTTCTCCTATGTCTCCCCAGCATGTTCTCCTATGTCTCCCGGCATGTTCTCCTATGTCTCCCCGGCATGTTCTCCTATGTCTCCCCAGCATGTTCTCCTATGTCTCCCCGGCATGTTCTCCTATGTCTCCCCGGCATGTTCTCCTATGTCTCTCCAGCATGTTCTCCTATGTCTCCCCAGCATGTTCTCCTATGTCTTCCCAGCATGTTCTCCTATGTCTCCCCAGCATGTTCTCCTATGTCTCCCTTGCATGTTCTCCTATGTCTCCCCGGCATGTTCTCCTATGTTTCCCCGGCATGTTCTTCTATGTCTCCCCGGCATGTTCTCCTATGTCTCCCCAACATGTTCTCCTATGCCTCCCCCAGCATGTCCTCCTATGTCTTCCCAGCATGTTCTCCTTTGTCTCCCCTGCATGTTCTCCTATGTCTCCCTCGCATGTTCTCCTATGTCTCCCCGGCATGTTCTCCTATGTCTCCCCGGCATGTTCTCCTATGTCTCCCCGGCATGTTCTCCTATGTCTCCCCAGCATGTTCTCCTATGTCTCCCCGGCATGTTCTCCTATGTCTCCCAGGCATGTTCTCCTATGTCTCCCCAGCATGTTCTCCTATGTCTCTCCAGCATGTTCTCCTATGTCTCCCCAGCATGTTCTCCTATGTCTCCCCTGCATGTTCTCCTATGTCTCTCCAGCATGTTCTCCTATGTCTCCCCAGCATGTTCTCCTATGTCTCCCCCAGCATGTTCTCCTATGTCTCCCCAGCATGTTCTCCTATGTCTCCCCAGCATGTTCTCCTATGTCTCCCCAGAATGTTATCCTATGTCTCCCCAGCATGTTCTCCTATGTCTCCCCAGCATGTTCTCCTATGTCTCCCTGGCATGTTCTCCTATGTCTCCCCAGCATGTTCTCCTATGTCTCCCCAGAATGTTCTCCTATGTCTCCCCAGCATGTTCTCCTATGTCTCCCCAGCATGTTCTCCTATGTCTCCCCAGCATGTTCTCCTATGTCTCCCCAGCATGTTCTCCTATGTCTCCCCAGCATGTTCTCCTATGTCTCCCCAGCATGTTCTCCTATGTCTCCCCTCCACGTTCTCCTATGTCTCCATGCACACACATGCTGTTATCAGCAGATTTGGCAGGGGCGTTTTCTGGCTGTAAAAAAAAAAAGTGGGTTTAGGGTGGCGTTTATCCGTCTTATCTATTTATAATTAAAACGTTTTAACATGGATAAACGCTGATAAATGAGAAAAAATGCTGATAACTGGCATTTTTAAACTATTTGGAATCCATTGCTTTTTTTTAAGTCTGGGTTGTGTTTGGAGGTGTCGTTGATGGAACATAGCCTGGGGTCACACTGGGTGCATGCTGAACACCGCATTCCTGTGCACATCACATGTGATGTCTGTGCGATGCGATTTGAGCCATATATTTTGCATCACATTTGCACCGAAATGTTGTAGGACCCTTTTTTTCTCCACATCTAATCACATTGTATGGTTGTGAACCAGGGCCGGTGCAAGGATTTTTGCCGCCCCCCCTCGAGCATTCAGTTCTTTCTACCTTTCTGTAGTGTATTAACACAGACAAGCTGTACAGGTTGCTTTTTTATTCACTGCACATCAGCATGCAACTAACTTCAGCCACACCCAGCTCCCAGACATATACATAATTGTAACATTTTGCAGACAGCAACTTAACCCGTTGCTTACCATACTACATTCCCTCCTCTCTTTGAATAAAACATAACATGCACAACGTATTAATAAGATTAACAAAATGCATGGATGAACAACTAAAAATTTAACCTATAAACTCCTGACTATACACATAGTCCTTAAGGTAGGCCGGTGGATTTGTTGCTCGTTTTTCTCTTGGCCATTCTGATGTGGATGGTTGTGGATTGAAGTCTGGATCACTGGCAGTATCATCACTACTCTTTGCCTGTTCGCCATCTTCCGATACTTAACCTTCTGACTCAATAAATTTCTTCACAAATGAGGAATTACGCACTTTTGTATGTCCATCTAAATCCTCTAAAACCACTTGAGTACCTCTTTTCTCCTTTACAACATAAGGCTCAGGTTCAAAGGACGGAGCCAGTTTGTTAAACCGATCATTTTGAAGCAACACCTTATCACCCTGTTGAAGGCCACTAGGTTGAGAATGGCGGCGGTGGTTTGCATACTGTTCAGCCCGGATCTTCCTTTCCTCATCAATATGCCGAAAAGGTTTCTGACTCGTAGGAGGACCTCCAATGTCTGGCAATTTTGTCCTGAATTTGCGACCACAAAGAAGTTCCGCAGGACTAACGCCAGTGACAGTATGCAGAGTTGTGCGATAAGCCAAAAGAAAACGCCACAGTTCCTTTTTCCAGTCTCTTCTCTCTAAATGAGCAATCCGCAAAGCTTTCAGCAAGGTTCAATTCTGGCGTTCCACTTCCCCGTTAGCCTGTGGCCAGTATGGAGTTGTACGATGATGTTCAATAGCATTTGATTTCAGATAATCCTGAAATTCCTGAGAAGTAAATTGGGCACCATTATCACTCACAATCCGTTTAGGCAACCCATGAGATGCAAAAATGCTCTCCAACCCCTCAATTACAGTTGATGATGTAGCTTTAGTGAGAACTACCACCTCTTGCCACCTTGAATAATAGTCCACAACAACTAAAAGATGGTGTCCAGATGGAATGTCGCACAGATCAATGGCTAAATCTTCCCATGGTCCCTCAGGTAGAACAGTGTGAGTTACTGGTTCTGGTTTAGGTTTGCTGCCCACCAACTGACATGCTCGACATGAAGAAACCAAACGTTCCACATCCTTGTCAATTCCTGGCCACCAGACTTTCTCACGTAATCTTTGATTGGTGCGTACAATGCCTTGATGGCCCTCATGGGCTAAATGTAATGTACGTTTCCGTAAGTCTTTAGGCATCACAATACGATTGCCACGTAGAACTAGTTGTCCTGCAATACTCAGCTCTTGTTTGATTCTGTGATAGCTTGGGTCACAATCCACCCAAACCCCTTGTCTTACACATTTTCTCAACCGAGCAATTTCCGGATCCACAGGTGACAATTCTTCAACCTCCTGCGGTGTCAATGCCTGAGGCATGGCGTTAGTAGCCACAAAACGAATGTACTCTTCTGCCAGGTTATGAACAGGTGCAGAAGACTGAGGCAATCTGGAAAGTGCATCTGCCGCATTAGTCGGTCCAGGTCTGTACCGCACTGTAAAGCGATATGGTAACAATCTGAGAACCCATCTCTCAATTCTGGCGGATGGTTTTGAGCGTGGCGAATATATCACTTCCAGAGGCTTGTGGTCTGTGATGATTTCAAAATCAAGGCCGTAGAGATAGGTGTGAAACCTTTCACATCCCCAAACAACAGCCAAAGCTTCTTTCTCGGTCTGAGAATAACGTCTCTCTACATCAGTGAGGGATCTGCTTGCATACTGAATAGGCCTGTAATTGCCTGTGCATTGTCTCTGAACCAAGATGGCGCCTGACCCCACAGGGCTAGCATCGACAATAACTTGGGTGTGTGCAGTAGGATTGAAATAAGCCAAAGTTGTGGCGCAAGTCAGCCGTCTCTTAAGTTCATCAAATGCACCTTGTTCCAAAAAGCCCCACTTCCAAGGGACTGCTTTGCGAGTCAACACTCTCAAAGGTTCACTGACAGTCGCCATATCTGGAATAAACTTGGCACAGTAATTCACTAGCCCAAGAAAACTGCGTACTTCTGCAGGGTTTTCAGGATTTCTGGCATCAGACACAGCTTTAATTTTACAGTCCTCCGGACCAATGCCCCTGTCAGACAGCACATGGCCCATAAAAGTCATTTTATTCATTTGAAATGTGCACTTCTTCTCATTTAATGTTAACCCTTTCTCCTTCAAGCGATTTAGCACTGCACGGAGACGTTCATCGTGCTCCTGTGTGTTTGTTCCCCACACAATTATATCATCAGAAATGTTATGCGTGCCTTCACAACCATGTAGCACTTGCTGAATCACATGTTGATAGGCCTCCGGTGCGGACGATACGCCAAACATCAACCTCTTGTATCTAAAAAGACCTTTATGGCTTGCAAATGTAGTGATGACTCTAGATGCTGGGGTCAATTCAATCTGATGATAACCCCATTTCAAATCCAGTTTACTGAAGACACTTGCCCCATTCATTGCATGTAGAACATCTTCAATAGTGGGAATTGGATGTCTCTCTCTCTGCACAGCTTGGTTAGCACATCTCATGTCCACACAAATCCGAATATCTGTGCCCTTTGGTACAACAACTAACGGCGATACCCACGGAGTGGGCCCTTCCACAGGTTCAATAATGTCAAGGTCTAGCAGCTCTGCCAGTTTGTGCTCAACAGGTGATCTCAGGCTATAAGGAAGTCTGCGTACTGGCTGTGCAATAGGCTTTACATGTGGATCAATGTGAAGCTCCAACTGAAAATCCTTTAATTTTCCAAACTCAGAGAAGCAATCTTTAAATTCCTCTTTCAATGCAGAAATAGCAGGAGATACAATATTCACTCTTGCGCTGCCTACATCACGGCCAATCTGTAACACCCCTAGTGCCATTGCGGTTTGACGACCAAGCAGAGGCGACCCTGTGCCATCTACAACATAGAATTCGGTCTGCAATGGAGGACCAGTCTCATGTGTTTGAACAGAGGTATAAAATTTGCCTTTAAGTTGCAGTGGTGTACTGGAGCCATAAGTATAAATCTGTTTAGTGGTGTTACACAATTTAAGTTGATTTTCTCTGCCATTAAGACTGTGCCAAGAAGCCAAGTCCATAACATTGCATGTAGCTCCAGAGTCAATCAACACTGACACATCTGTATTTCCAATCTTAATGGTTAATGTCCCGGCTTGCAGAGAACACAGGGAGAATATAAATTCACAGTCAGGAGCACTCTCTTTATCCTCAGCTATAACATTTACTTGTGCAGATGGTCCTTTGGTTTTGTTATCTCTGGTTGTACTTCTACACACAGCTGCAAAATGACCTGTCTTTCCACAAGCATAGCACATTTTATTCTGTACCACAGTGCAGTCCTGACTTGTGTGTCCCTCCCTGCCACATTTACTGCAGGTGATATGTAAAGTCCTCTTTGGAAAACTCTCTTTCCTACTCCAGATATTCCTATTATTATAGGTAGGTTTGGAGACTGTATTGACAGATGCAGTGTTCTTGGTTTCAATATGCAGAGCCTGGAGCTCAGACAGTTCAATGGCTCTTGCAATCTCCTGCAGACTAGTAAGTGTGAGACTAGGTTCTCTCAATATTCTCCTCCTGAGGTGCACAGATGTGCATTTCTCTATGACCTGATCTCTGATTATCTCCTCAGTTACAGTCACAAAATCACAAGACTTTGCCAGATATTTCAGCCTAGTCACATAACTGTCTGTGGTTTCTCCCAGTTCTTGCACAGCCTGTCTAAACTTATATCTTTCATAGGGAATATTTTTCTTTGGCTCAAAGTACTCACTCAGTCTATTCATGGCTGTCTCATAGTCTGAATCTTCCCCTGTTGCTCCCAGGGTTTCAGAAATGTCCTGAACTTGAGGTCCAGCTAGATGCAGCACCATGGCTCTCTTCTGAGCAGGTGCAGTCACTCCTGTGGCCAGAGGCGTAACTAGAACCTTCAGGGCCCTGGTGCAAGAAACCATGAAGGGCCCCCCGGACCCCTGGCTGGGGCCCTTCCCTTCAAGCCTGGGGCTCTTCCCACTGATCCTGGGGCCCTTTACTCTCATTTCGGGGCCCTTTCACAAGTTCTGCAGCGGGCCCCCTTCCTGCCATCTTGGGGCCTCCCAATGGTGGTGGAGTGTCAGGGCCCGGTCACAAGTGTGACCTTTGCGATCCTGGAAGTTCACCCACTGGTGTCAGTAGTTTTTATTTTTTGGTATTTTAATTGTAATATTTTTTATCATTTTATTTTATTTTTTTACAATGTCACTGACTATGACTCTGTCCATTCAGAAAAGGAAGGAGCTGGTAAATGACAAGTGAAGTGGATAGGAGGAGTGGTGGGGGCAACATACAGAGTAACCAATCTCCTCCATTTTCCTCCTTCAGCTACAGGAGGAAAAAGGAGGTCGGTGATTCCTCTACATGCTGCCCCTGCCGCCCCTCCTATCCAGCTGTACAGGGGAGCTGCATGGGCCCCCTGGAGCATGGGGCCCGGTTGCGATTGCAACCCCTGCAACCCCTGTAGTTACGCCCCTGCCTGTGGCTATAACATAGAGCTGAAATCCCTTCTTCCACTTGTCCCAGCGCTGTGAGAGACTAGTGTGGTCTCCAGACACATCAAACGGTCCGATAGCCGGTAAATCCAGAAAGCTAGCCATCCTCGTCGCCAAAATGTAGTGTATTAACACAGACCAGGCTGTACAGGTTGCTTCTTTATTCACTGCACATCAGCATGCAACTAACTTCAGCCACACCCAGCTCCCAGACATATACATAATTGTAACATTTTGCAGACAGCAACTTAACCCGTTGCTTACCATACTACACTTTCCCTTTTTTATGTTTTAGGTTCTTAGGGACCTTTGAGTCAACACCTCTTCCTTTCTTTTGGATGGATTGGGGGCCCTTGGACAAAATCATTGAGTGACCAATTAAGGCCTTTGCCTATTTTCCATCTTGATTGCTAAGTCTGCTGTTCAATGACCTGGGATATACAGTATCTGACAAAAGTAAGTACACCCTCAGATTTTTGTAAATATTTTATTCTATCTTTTCATGTGACAACACTGAAGAAATGACACTTTGCTACAATGTAAAGATATTGCAAGGTGCATTTCTCTTGGTCAGATCTACACATCATACAGTTCCATCCGATGGTGTGAAAGTGTCATTGCCTAACATTTCTAAGGAAGAGTTGCGTGATATTTTCCCTCAGAAGCAAAGATGTTTCGAAACTTTACACAACACCGATAACTTCTGCTACATTTGTGGCGAGGTGACATTTACATCTCAAAAGTGCAGCATGACGGCAGTGGTAAAAAAGGCACCACCTAGATTTTGGACGCATAATAGGGGATCAGGACAAGAGTTAGGTCCCTCTCATTGTTGTATTACATGTGCAACTTACAGTATCTGCCAAAAGTAAGTACACCCCCCCCCCTCCCCCCCACACACACACACACACACACACACACACATTTCTGTAAATATTTTATTCTATCTTTTCATGTGACAACACTGAAGAAATGACACTTTGCTACAATGTAAAGTGAGGAGCGCAAGGTCTCTAACATCCACCAGCTCTGTGATGTCATCATGGAGGAGGGGAAGAGGAATCCAGTGACAACCTGTGAAGCTCTGGTGAACTCCATGCCCAAGAGGGTTAAGGCAGTGCTGGAAAATAATGGTGGCCACACAAAATATTTATACTTTGGGCCCAATTTGGACATTTTCACTTAGGGGTGTACTCACTTTTGTTGCCAGTGGTTTAGACATTAATGGCTGTGTGTTGAGTTATTTTGAGGGGACAGCAAATTTACACTGTTATACAAGCTGTACACTCACTACCACCTTCTGTTTGAGGATCCCCACAGATGCTCAATAGGGTTTAGGGTTTAGGTTTAGGTCTGGAGACATGCTTGGCCAGTCCATCACCTTTACCCTCAGCTTCTTTAGCAAGGCAGTGGTCATCTTGGAGGTGTTTGGGGTCGTTATGTTGGAATACTGCCCTGCGGCCCAGTCTCTGAAGGGAGGGGATCATGCTCTGCTTCAGTATGTCACAGTACATGTTGGCATTCATGGTTCCCTCAATGATCTGTAGCTCCCCAGTGCTGGCAGCCAGGGCCGCTGATAAGGGGGGACCGCTGGCCCTGCTGTACGGGGTCGGCCCTGTCAATTCCAGGGAGGGGGGCCCGGGCAGCTAACAAGTCCATCTCTGCAGCCACTAAGCTCCATTCCATTTCACAGCTCAGCTGTCATTCTATCACAGAGCATGTTTACAGCTCTTCCACTCTTCTCTCAAAGATGTGACTCCTTCAATGTTCCCTTCTGTTGAGCTCTGATTGTAACTCTGTTTCTTTTCACTTCCTCCCTCCAGATTCTTGCTATGCTCACTCTGCTTCTTCAGATATGCCCCCCCCCTCCAACCCCCTTTCCCTGCAATCAAGCTTTGATCCTTCTCCCTGATATCTGTTCTGGTGTCTCCCTGCGGTCTTTCACTCCTGTACTCCTTGTTCTGTCCGATCTATCCTGTCTTCTGTCTGCCAAGCCTATATATCACAGGTGTCAAACACAAGACCCGCGGGCTGAATGCGGCCCCCCAGGCCATTTCATGTGGCCCTCGCACCTCTCCTGCAGCTCTGGCACCCCCCTTGTCTCTGCCCCCACCTTGGCTCAGGCACAAATTACACCATCCATGCTGGGGGGTTGGAAGTCTGCGCTTTGTCCCTGTCTTCATCCTGCACTCAGCAGGTCAGCGGTGGGGACTTTTTACTTCTCTTCACCAGGAATCCTTTAGGCATGTCTGTGGCAGAAGTGGTTCAGTCTTTTTGCAGGGCATCATAGCGGCCCAAGGGGCAATTGCCCCCCTGCCCCCTGGCCCAGTCCTTCCCTGGCTGGGCTACCCACTCCTCTCCCCCAGTCTGGTTCCCTTCAGTTCACTTCCAAAATTCTATACAACTTTGCTTCTTCTCCCTCCTCCCTTCACTTTCATCTCCCGTTCCCAAAAGTGTCAAAAATGTCAGTCAAGGGTCCGATCTGTCCGCCGCAATGTCGCAGTCCCTCAAAAAAAATCGCAGATCGCCGCCATTACTCGTTAAAAAAAAAAAAAACAACAAAAAACAAAAAGTTAGTTAGCAAACGAAATAACTTTTGTGCAAACCAATCAAAATACGCTTATTGCGATTTTTTTTTACCAAACATAGGTAGCAGAAATGGCCAAAAATGTTAAAAATTTTTGATAATTACATTTTTATGGGGAATTTCATATAAAAAATGTGAAAAATATTGTTATTTTTGCAAAATTGTTGCTCATTTTTTTGTTTATAGCGCAAAGCATAAAAATCGCACAGGTGATCAAATACCACCAAAAGAAAGCTCTGTTTGTGGGAAAAAAAGGACGTCAAATTCATTTGGGTTCAGCGTCGCACGACCGCGCAATTGTCCGTTAAAATCACGCAGTGCCGAATCGCAAAATAGGGCCTGGTAAGGAAGGGGGTAAAATCTTCCGGGGCTTAAGTGGTTAATGTGTCCCATTTCCTATCACCTACAGCTCAGATCTAGCAATATTATAAGATTCCTTGTTAATATTTACAGCTAGTCCAACTGCATTCACAATTCCAAGTCTGCCCCCTCCCCCTACCTAAAATAACCTTTAGGGTTTATTCACACCACTTGGGGTGCAACAACGCATGCAAGAGCAGACATTTTCCTGCACCACAAGGAAACACACTGCCCTCTGCTGATGTGGGAAGTTGCTACAGTACCATGGGGTAAGGCCAAACACAACTGTAAAAAGTCATGCATACCCACGTGTTACATAGTTACATAGTAGGTGAGGTTGAATAAAGACAATAGTCCATCCAGTTCCCCCTGTGTAGGTGTGTGTGGCCGTAATTATCTCTCATACCCCTGAATGTTCTGATCCTTGAGATGTAAGTCTAAGAGTCTTTTGAAAGCCACCATACTACCCGCAGAAACCACCTCTTGTGGTAGAGAATTCCACAATCTTAAGCCCTAACAGTAAAGAACCCCCCACGTTGCCTGAGGTTAAAACGCTTCTCCACTAATCGCATTGTATGTCCTCGAGTCCTCATGCAATTCCTTCGAATGAACAGTTTTTTTTCTAAGCTGAGATCCCCATTAAGATATTTATAAATTGCTATCATGTCCCCTCTCAGGCGTCTCTTCTCCAGGGAGAATAAATCAAGCGATTGCAGACGCTCCTCATAATCAAGGTCCTCCAATCCCCTAATCAGTTTAGTTGCCCTTCTCTGGACTCTCTCCAGCTCCAACACATCCCTCCTGAGGACTGGTGACCAGAACTGGACAGAATACTCCAGATGCAGTCGGACCAGAGTTTTATAAAGTGGAAGGATTATAGTCTTATCTCTGGAATACATCCCTTTCTTTATGCATGCTAATATTCTGCTGGCTTTGGCAGCTGCCGCTTGACATTGCATGCTGTTGTCTAGTCTATCATCAACCAAGACTCCTAGATCTTTCTCCATTTTTGATTCCCCCAAGGGTTCCCCTCCTAATATGTATTGTGCTTTTATGTTTTTAGTCCCCAAGTGCAAAACCTTACACTTCTCCACATTAAACCTCATTTGCCATGTCGTTGCCCACTCCGTTATTTTGTCCAGGTCATTCTGCAGGATATCTGCTTCATGCTGTGCAGTTATTGCCCTGCCCAGGGCCGCTGATAGGCCAGTACAACTGGCCCTGTTGTACAGGGCCCGGAGTGCTCATCTCAGCACGGGGGCCCGGGCAATCTAAAATCAAACACACAGTGCAGAATAAAAAAAAAAAGCCTTAATTAAAACCAGGCAGCACCCCCCTCCTAGCTGGGTGAGTTTTTCGTTTTTCTGGGCCCCTCTGCAGTGATGTTCTGGTGAGTGTGTGGGAGGGACTACTTCTCCTATTTTGGGCGCATGTCAATTCAGTGACTGCCCTGCATAGGATTCTCTGTATATTGCCTTCCCTGGCGGAGTGATCTCTCTTCCCCTGCTCACAGCGCTCAGCTCTGCTCTCCACTCAGCCTGGAAGCTGTGAGGCGGAAGAGGAAACAACTCAGCCGACATTTCCAGCACTGCAGGAACTGAGGGGAAGAAGAGGTTGGTGATGCTGCCAGTGCCTAACACAGCAGAACAGTCTGACTGTCTGAAGACACATTTATTTCACATAAAGTCAGCCTAAAGGCTTCTATAGTAAATAGAAATAAAAGTTATCCTTTGACATGTGTGCTTTTCAATCAAACTTTCTGAAAACAGAAAAGTTTTTTTTTTTCATGTTGGAAATAAAATGCTAACTAGCCATATAGCAGTGTCGTTAGATCAGTGTTAATTTTGGCAGCAAATTTCAATTAGTCTTAGGACTAAAATGACATTTTAGTTTTAGTCCTATTTTAGTCTTCTGCAAGTGTTTTAGTTTTAGTCGTATTTAGTCGACTAAAACTCCAGTATATTTTAGTCGACTAAAACTCATTTTAGTCATCTATAATGGAATGGGTGTAGTTCAATTGTAATTTGTAATGCATTATTTAAGCATTTCTCTACAATTTCCAAACTCATTATATACTACTGCTGGTCCTGGAGTGAAAAATCGAATATGTTATTATTTATGCTTTGAGCATGCACCAGTGTTAATTTTTGGCAGCAAATTTCGATTTAGTTTTAGTTATAGTCTTTTGACTAAAATGCCATTTTAGTTTTAGTCGTATTTTAGTCTTTTGACTAAAATGCCATTTTAGTTTTAGTCGTATTTTAGTCATCTGAATTGTATTAGTCGACGAAAACGTTTTAGTCGGTTTTAGTCGACGAAATTAACACTGCGTTAGATGCATTCTGTCACTTCTGTTACAAGGGAAAGTATCAGGAATTCAATAGGTAATGAATTAAAGTGGAGTTCCGGGCACAAAAACTATATTTTTTTTTGGTGCCCGTCCGCTAGTTCAGCCTAACCTGAAAAGGAATTGGATAGTTAGATTTTTTTTTTTTAAAAACTCACCTTGTAATTGACGATCGTAAATACTCACTTCAGGGTACTTCCTCCCTCGGAGCCGCGGCTCACCCCGTCACTTCCTGCGCTGCGATGATTCCTGGGAGCTAAACGTCATCGCTCCCAGGAATCAATGCGACGTCACCGGCCCCGCTCGTCACTTCCGGGCGACGCCGCATTCCCCTGCTAAGTGAAGAACCGGACCGCACCGGAAGTGACGAAAGGGGCCGGTGCGGCGCATTCTGGGAGAAGAAGACGCAGAAGAGGACCGCGCCGGCTTCAGCTGCCCACAAGAGAGATGGAAACGCTGTGGAAGAAATTTTATAAGTAAGTATTTCTTCTAAAAGGTAAGTGCGAACCGGGACAGATCAGAGGCTATCCATTGTGGAATGTACCAACCCTGACTGTCCCGGGGGTATGCTCACTGAAAAAATGACATCTGTGCCCGGAACTCCGCTTTAACAAAGAGGGTTTTCCCTGCCAGAGGTGGGAAGCATTGTGACACTGCCCTAAAATTCACTGCTTTCACTTTATATAAAAACTCAGATGAGAGAGAGAGAGAGAGGGATGGATGGATGGATGGATGGATGGATGGATGGATGGATGGATGGATGAATGGATGGATGGGGAAAGAGACTGAAAGCCACAGATGGAGAAAACAAGACATAGAGAGAATTACAGATGGAGGGGCAGACAGAAAGAGAGAGACAGATAGATAAATATTATATAAGAAAAAATGAAGAGAGAGCGAGAGAGAGAAAGAAAAATGAAGAAAGAAGCAGAGAGGTAGGCAGAAAAAGAGAGGGGCGGGGAGAGAGAGAGAAAGAGAAGAGAGAAAAATAAATAGAAAGACAGAGAGATAAAGATTATATAATACAGAATAAAGATAGATGGATAAAGAGAGAGAGAGGGAGAGAGACTGAAAAGATAGAGATACAGCAGAGAGAGATAGAATATATATATATATGTCATAGGTAGGTAAAGAGAGCAAAATGGACAGAGGGAAAAGGAGAGAGCAGAAAGATAAATGGAGAGAGAGGAAAGGATGCCATAATGAATGAAAGAAAGAGGAACAGAGTGAACAAATGAGGGAGGAAAGAGAGAAAGAAAGAGACAGAGAACGGAAGAGAGTGTAGAGAGGAACAATGAGATGAACTGAAAGATCTATATACAGTATCTGAAGCATCAGCTTTTATCAAGAGAACATGAACTTGTATAGAAGGCTGTATACGGTGTTAGAAGGCTGTATACGGTGTTAGAAGGCTGTATACGGTGTTAGAAGGCTGTATACGGTGTTAGAAGGCTGTATAAGGTGGTAGAAGGCTGTATACGGTGGTAGAAGGCTGTATATGGTGTTAGAAGGCTGTATACGGTGGTAGAAGGCTGTATACGGTGTTAGAAGGCTGTATACGGTGGTAGAAGGCTGTATATGGTGTTAGAAGGCTGTATACGGTGGTAGAAGGCTGTATACGGTGTTAGAAGGCTGTATACGGTGTTAGAAGACTGTATACGGTGTTAGAAGGCTGTATACGGTGTTAGAAGACTGTATACGGTGTTAAAAGGCTGTATACGGTGTTAGAAGACTGTATACTGTGTTAAAATGCTGTATACGGTGTTAGAAGACTGTATACGGTGTTAAAAGGCTGTATACGGTGGTAGAAGGCTGTATAAGGTGGTAGAAGGCTGTATACAGTGGTAGAAGGCTGTATATGGTGGTAGAAGGCTGTATACGGTGTTAGAAGGCTGTATACGGTGGTAGAAGGCTGTATACGGTGGTAGAAGGCTGTATAAGGTGGTAGAAGGCTGTATACGGTGGTAGAAGGCTGTATACGGTGTTAGAAGGCTGTATACGGTGGTAGAAGGCTGTATACGGTGGTAGAAGGCTGTATAAGGTGGTAGAAGGCTGTATACGGTGTTAGAAGGCTGTATGCGGTGTTAGAAGGCTGTATACGGTGTTAGAAGACTGTATACGGTGTTAGAAGGCTGTATACGGTGTTAGAAGGCTGTATACGGTGTTAGAAGACTGTATACGGTGTTAGAAGGCTGTATACGGTGTTAGAAGACTGTATACGGTGTTAGAAGGCTGTATACGGTGTTAGAAGACTGTATACGGTGTTAAAAGGCTGTATACGGTGTTAGAAGACTGTATACGGTGTTAGAAGGCTGTATACAGTGTTAGAAGGCTGTATACGGTGTTAGAAGACTGTATACGGTGTTAGAAGGCTGTATACGGTGTTAGAAGACTGTATACGGTGTTAGAAGGCTGTATACGGTGTTAGAAGGCTGTATACGGTGTTAGAAGACTGTATACGGTGTTAGAAGACTGTATACGGTGTTAGAAGGCTGTATACGGTGTTAGAAGACTGTATACGGTGTTAAAAGGCTGTATACGGTGTTAAAAGGCTGTATACGGTGTTAGAAGACTGTATACGGTGTTAGAAGGCTGAATACGGTGTTAGAAGACTGTATACGGTGTTAGAAGGCTGTATACGGTGTTAGAAGACTGTATACGGTGTTAAAAGGCTGTATACGGTGTTAGAAGGCTGTATACGGTGTTAGAAGACTGTATACGGTGTTAAAAGACTGTATACGGTGTTAAAAGGCTGTATACGGTGTTAAAAGGCTGTATACGGTGGTAGAAAGCTGTATAAGGTAGTAGAAGGCTGTATACAGTGGTAGAAGGCTGTATACAGTGGTAGAAGGCTGTATACAGTGTTAGAAGGCTGTATACGGTGTTAGAAGGCTGTATACGGTGTTAGAAGGCTGTATACGGTGGTAGAAGGCTGTATACAGTGTTAGAAGGCTGTATACGGTGTTAGAAGGCTGTATACGGTGGTAGAAGGCTGTATACAGTGGTAGAAGGCTGTATACGGTGGTAGAAGGCTGTATACGGTGGTAGAAGGCTGTATACAGTGGTAGAAGGCTGTATACGGTGGTAGAAGGCTGTATACAGTGGTAGAAGGCTGTATACGGTGGTAGAAGGCTGTATACGGTGGTAGAAGGCTGTATACGGTGGTAGAAGGCTGTATAAGGTGGTAGAAGGCTGTATACGGTGGTAGAAGGCTGTATACGGTGGTAGAAGGCTGTATACGGTGGTAGAAGGCTGTATAAGGTGGTAGAAGGCTGTATACGGTGGTAGAAGGCTGTATATGGTGTTAGAAGGCTGTATACGGTGTTAGAAGACTGTATACGGTGTTAGAAGACTGTATACGGTGTTAGAAGGCTGTATACGGTGTTAGAAGACTGTATACGGTGTTAAAAGGCTGTATACGGTGTTAGAAGACTGTATACGGTGTTAAAAGGCTGTATACGGTGTTAGAAGACTGTATACGGTGTTAAAAGGCTGTATACGGTGGTAGAAGGCTGTATAAGGTGGTAGAAGGCTGTATACGGTGTTAGAAGGCTGTATACAGTGGTAGAAGGCTGTATATGGTGGTAGAAGGCTGTATACGGTGGTAGAAGGCTGTATAAGGTGGTAGAAGGCTGTATACGGTGGTAGAAGGCTGTATACGGTGTTAGAAGGCTGTATACGGTGGTAGAAGGCTGTATACGGTGGTAGAAGGCTGTATAAGGTGGTAGAAGGCTGTATACGGTGTTAGAAGGCTGTATACGGTGTTAGAAGACTGTATACGGTGTTAGAAGGCTGTATACGGTGTTAGAAGGCTGTATACGGTGTTAGAAGGCTGTATACAGTGGTAGAAGGCTGTATATGGTGGTAGAAGGCTGTATACGGTGGTAGAAGGCTGTATAAGGTGGTAGAAGGCTGTATACGGTGGTAGAAGGCTGTATACGGTGTTAGAAGGCTGTATACGGTGGTAGAAGGCTGTATACGGTGGTAGAAGGCTGTATAAGGTGGTAGAAGGCTGTATACGGTGTTAGAAGGCTGTATACGGTGTTAGAAGACTGTATACGGTGTTAGAAGGCTGTATACGGTGTTAGAAGGCTGTATACGGTGTTAGAAGACTGTATACGGTGTTAGAAGGCTGTATACGGTGTTAGAAGACTGTATACGGTGTTAGAAGGCTGTATACGGTGTTAGAAGACTGTATACGGTGTTAAAAGGCTGTATACGGTGCTAGAAGACTGTATATGGTGTTAGAAGGCTGTATACGGTGTTAGAAGGCTGTATACGGTGTTAGAAGACTGTATACGGTGTTAGAAGGCTGTATACGGTGTTAGAAGACTGTATACGGTGTTAGAAGGCTGTATACGGTGGTAGAAGGCTGTATACGGTGTTAGAAGACTGTATACGGTGTTAGAAGGCTGTATACGGTGTTAGAAGGCTGTATACGGTGTTAGAAGACTGTATACGGTGTTAGAAGACTGTATACGGTGTTAGAAGGCTGTATACGGTGGTAGAAGGCTGTATACGGTGGTAGAAGACTGTATACGGTGTTAGAAGGCTGTATACGGTGTTAGAAGGCTGTATACGGTGTTAGAAGGCTGTATACGGTGTTATAAGACTGTATACGGTGTTAGAAGGCTGTATACGGTGTTAGAAGGCTGTATACGGTGTTAGAAGACTGTATACGGTGTTAGAAGGCTGTATACGGTGTTAGAAGACTGTATACGGTGTTAGAAGGCTGTATACGGTGTTAGAAGACTGTATACGGTGTTAGAAGGCTGTATACGGTGTTAGAAGGCTGTATACGGTGTTAGAAGACTGTATACGGTGTTAGAAGGCTGTATACGGTGTTAGAAGACTGTATACGGTGGTAGAAGGCTGTATACGGTGTTAGAAGACTGTATACGGTGTTAGAAGGCTGTATACGGTGTTAGAAGACTGTATACGGTGTTAGAAGACTGTATACGGTGTTAGAAGGCTGTATACGGTGGTAGAAGACTGTATACGGTGTTAGAAGGCTGTATACGGTGTTAGAAGGCTGTATACGGTGTTAGAAGGCTGTATACGGTGTTAGAAGACTGTATACGGTGTTAGAAGGCTGTATACGGTGTTAGAAGGCTGTATACGGTGTTAGAAGACTGTATACGGTGTTAGAAGGCTGTATACGGTGTTAGAAGGCTGTATACGGTGTTAGAAGGCTGTATACGGTGTTAGAAGACTGTATACGGTGTTAAAAGGCTGTATACGGTGTTAGAAGACTGTATACGGTGGTAGAAGGCTGTATACGGTGGTAGAAGGCTGTATACTGTGGTAGAAGGCTGTATACGGTGTTAGAAGGCTGTATACGGTGGTAGAAGGCTGTATACGGTGTTAGAAGACTGTATACGGTGTTAGAAGACTGTATACGGTGTTAGAAGGCTGTATACGGTGTTAGAAGACTGTATACGGTGTTAGAAGACTGTATACGGTGTTAAAAGGCTGTATACGGTGGCACCTGCAGCTCCTCAGGTGCAGAAATTTTATGCCCAGCTTATTTTTGAGGTTTTTTTTTTTAGTTCCCATCACCACTGCTTTAAAATGTGGTAGGGATAGCACTGGCGGCAATTTATTTCAGTTCCACCCCAGTGCCATTTCAAAACAGCTAGCTTACCCTCAGTATTTTCTGTGTGCCCCCTTTGGATTTAGTAGGGGGCCCGAACACAGAGGGGGCCCACACAGGGAGGGGGGCTTAGTGATGAACTCTTCCTCCAGCAGCCGAAAAGCTGGTCTCTCCCCCTGCTGCCAGCTTTTATCTACTGAGAAAGAGACAGTTATCCTTCACTAATCCCCCTCCCTGTGTGGGCCCCCCTCCCATCCCTGGCTCTAATGTTAGCTCTGCTCCTGAAATTTTTATCTCTGTATCTTTGTTTCTCTCCCTCTGTCTCTCTGATCCAGAGCTCTAACTGCCCAGCCTGTATATTTTTTCATCTCATCTTCATTTTTTTTTTATTAACTCAGTTTTTTCTTTTAGATTTAGCAGGAATTCTGTGAGTTATGTTGTATTTGTATCTGCTAATAATGATTGTATTGTATTTTTAGCTAAATATAGCTTTAATATTTTCTTGGGGGCCCTGTCAGGTAGTCTGTAAGGGGCCCCGCGATTTCTATCAGCAGCCCTGGCCCTGCCCAATTTTGTGTCATCTGCAAAAACTGATATTGAACTACTGATCCCGTCCTCAATGCTATTTATGAATAAATTGAACAAGGTTGGTCCCGGGACTGAGCCCTGGGGCACCCCGCTTACTAACTCAGACCAGTCTGAGTATGCGCTGTTTATTACCACCCTTTGGACACGCCCTTTTAGCCAGTTCCTTATCCAAGAGCAAACCCTGCTGTCGATACCTGCAGACCTTATTTTATAAATTAAGCGCTTGTGGGGAACTGTATCAAACGCCTTAGCGAAATCCAGGTACCCCACATCCACTGGTCTCCCCCTATCTAGCTCACACCTCACCTCCTCGTAGAATGTTAAGAGATTGGTTTGACAAGAACGCCCATTTGTAAACCCGTGCTGATTACTGCTGATGATGTTATGGTCTTTAGCAAACTCTACGATATAGTCCCTTATCATCCCCTCCAGAAGTTTACATACTATCGATGTCAGAATGACAGGCCTATAATTTCCCGGTATATGCCTCTTGCCCTTTTTGAATATAGGAATCACGTTAGCCTTCCTCCAATCCCCTGGTACATCTCCTGTCCTAATACTGTCAGCAAAGATCAGGAACAGTGGTCAAGATATAACCTTACTGAGTTCCTTGAGAACTCTCGGATGTACGCCATCCGAACCTGGTGATTTGTTTGTGTTAAGTTTATCCAGCCTTTCCCTGATTTCACCCTCTGTTAGCCATAGTGGCAAGTCCTGTGTATTACTACTAACCATACAGTCATGGTCAGTGTACCCCATACAGTCATGGTCAGTGTACCCCATACAGTCATGGTCAGTGTACTCCATACAGTCATGGTCAGTGTACTCCTCCTTTTCCTGCGTAAAGACTGACGAGAAAAAAGCATTCAGCACGGTTGCTTTTTCAGTGTCCTCTGTAACAATCCTCTCATCATCGTTAATTATGTGTGCAAGCAGCCCATTGAAATTAATGGGCGATGCAAGAAAAAAATAAAAAATAAATGCCACATTCACACAGGTGCCCTAGTCCTTACATCAAGGTAGCAAAAATATAATTTTAATGTTGGGGGGGGGGGGGGGGCTGTCAGGTAGGCCGTACAGGGCCCCTTGATATCTAACAATGGCCCTGCTTGGGGCACCATTCTTCCCACTGATACCAACCATAGGGCAAGATTTCATCCATTCACACAAATGACAGGGACCTATTCCTTCCACTGATACCAACCATAGGGCAAGATTCCATCCATTGACACCAATGACAGGGACATATTCCTTCCACTGATACCAACCATAGGGCACGATTCCATCCATTGACACCAATGACAGGGACCTATTCCTACCACTGATACCAACCATAGGGCAAGATTCCCTCCATTGACACCAATGATAAGGACCTATTCCTTCCACTGATACCAACCATAGGGCAAGATTCCCTCCATTGACACCAATGATAAGGACCTATTCCTTCCATTGATACCAACCATAGGGCACGATTCCATCCATTGACACCAATGACAGGGACCTATTCCATCCACTGATACCAACCATAGGGCAAGATTCCCTCCATTGACACCAATGACAGGGACCTATTCCTTCCACTGATACCAACCATAGGGCAACATTCCATCCATTGACACCAATGACAAGGACCTATTCCTTCCACTGATACCAACCTTAGGGCAATGTTCCCTCCATTGACACCAATGACAGGGACCTTTTCCTCCCACTGATACCAACCATAGGGCAAGATTCCCTCCATTGACACCAACAAAAGGGACCTATTCTTCCCACTGATAGCAACCATAGGGCAAGATTCCATCCATTGACACCAACGACAGGGACCTATGTCTTCCACTGATACCAACCATAGGGCAAGATTCCCTCCATTGACACCAATGATAAGGACCTATTCCTTCCACTGATACCAACCATAGGGCACTTTTCCATCCATTGACACCAATGACAGGGACCTATTCCTTCCACTGATACCAACCATAGGGCAAGATTCCCTCCATTGACACCAACAAAAGGGACCTATTCTTCCCACTGATACCAACCATAGGGCAAGATTCCATCCATTGACACCAATGACAGGGACCTATTCATCCCACTAATACCAATCATAGGGCAATATTCCCTCCATTGACACCAACAAAAGGGACCTATTCCTTCCACTGATACCAACCATAGGGCAAGATTCCATCCATTGGCACCAACAACAAGGACCTATTCCTTCCACTGATATCAACCATAGGGCAAGATTCTCTCCATTGACACCAATGACAGGGACCTATTCCTTCCACTGATACCAACCGTAGGGCAAGATTCCATCCATTGACACCAACGACAAGGACCTATTCATCCCACTGATACCAACCACAGGGCAAGATTCCATCCATTGACACCAACGACAGGGACCTATTCCTCCCACTGATACCAACCATAGGGCAAGAATCCAGCCATTGACACCAGCAACAGGGACCTATTCCTTCCACTGATACCAACCATAGGGCAAGATTCCATCCATTGACACCAGCAACAGGGACCTATTCCTCCCACTGGTACCAACCATAGGGCAAGAATCCAGCCATTGACACCAGCAACAGGGACCTATTCCTTCCACTGATACCATCCATAGGGCAAGATTCCATCCATTAACACCAGCAACAGGGACCTATTCCTCCCACTGGTACCAACCATAGGGTAAGATTCCAGCCATTGACATCAACGACAGGGAACTATTCCTTCCACTGAAACTAATGATGGGTCCCGATTAATAATTTTTTCATTCCCACTGACACAGGGGCATTTTCTGGTCCCACTGGCATCAGTCTGGCCCCCCTATAGTCTGAAGGACAGTAAACTGGCCCTTTGTTTGGAAAGTTTGGAGACCCCTGCCCTAAACCAAAGTCTACATTTATTCCCTGTGTTTGTCAGCTCCACCTAGTGGCCATATTGCAGTATTTTACTGAAATACCCCAATCAGGGAAATCACCATTGTGGCCACTAGATGGAGCAAATTACAGGGAACGATTCGTGACAGCTGTGCCAATGCTTGAGACATTGGTATAGAGCAGTGATGGAGAACCTTGGCACCCCAGATGTTTTGAAACTACATTTCCCATGATGCTCATGCACTCTGTAGTATATTTGAGCATCATGGGAAATGTAGTTCCAAAACATCTGGGGTGCCAAGGTTCTCCATCACTGGTATAGAGAATTATTTTATAAATAGACCCTCATATCTCGGCGGATGATTATTCAACCTGCACAATAGCAGGAGATGCCGCCATTATGTATTCTTCATGTGATGATATGTGATCACCTTCTCTCCATTCTGTCCCTTGTGCTATTATTTCCTTTTCTTTGTACAATCAGCATGGAAATATTTCACATTTATGTCAGATACCATCCTGAACTCCGGGCAGATAGAAAGGACACAATGAACGCCGATCTGTATGCACCAATAAAATGTTTTATTATGTTAAAAAAAAAGAAATGTTGGTAAACCGCCAACTCGTCATTTCCGGATGTCGGTCCCTGAAAAGCTTTGCAGATTCATGAAGAGCAATAAGAGGATCATAGCGCCTGGAGGGGGCGGAGTCACGGCTTCAACTTCTGGTAGGAAAGGAAGAAGAAGGTTACTTAAAGTGAATCCTCACCCAATAGAACAAGTTTCTTGCACCTGGCTCCTCCCACTTCCTCCTAAACAATTATATTTAACCCCTCCCCCCCTCACACCTTTTTCCCCGAAGCGGAGCAGAGACATTTTTACATTTCTGCTATGGACCTGATTGATCAGAAAAATCTTCTTCCATACTAAAGATAAAAAGGAAATACATATATTGGTCTTTAGGGACAAACAAGACATTTATTATATACAGGGGTGTAGATAAGGGGGGGGGGGGGGGGGTCAGGGGGGTCCAAATCCCCTCCCCCCCCCAAAGCATCTGTCAATTTCACCGCAGCTGGGCTAGTGTAGCCAATCAGCTGCGGGAGCCGAACTGCCACTGGGGAGAGCCCCTCTGTCTCATCCATGAGACTGACTGTCAGGGCTCGGCTGACATTGAAGCCATGTTTACTATTTGCTTCACTAACAGATGTGCCTGCTGGGGGCGCTGTATATACTGTATATATATATATATATATATACACCACAATTTGTCACAGCGTGGCAGGCGTGATAATTATTGTTCTCTGGGTACTCAAGGCTGAACCCCCCCTCCCCCCCCAGGAAAAAAATGATCTACGGCCCTGATTTCTTGATCGTCTTGCAACAATTTTTATTTTTTTTTATTTTCACAATCCTTAGGCTCCGTTCACATGTCAGCGTATGGATCGCGGGTAGAACCGCCTGTGCGTTGCCCGTTGATTTGCAATAGCCCCCCAAACGCTGAGCGATGTTGCCGTGGTTTCCGCCTGCCGAATCGTGGTAACATTGCGCAAAAAAAAACGCGGGACGCAATACGCTCCAAAGAAGCTCTTGTACTTTTTTGGGCGTAATGTGTCCCGTGATTTTGTTTGCGCGATGTTACCGCGATTCGGCAGGCGGAAATCGCGGCAACATCGCTCAGCGTTTGGGGGGCTATTGCAAATCAACGGGCAACGCACAGGCATCCCGCGATTTGCAATAATCTCAGGATCGCGGGCGGAATCGCGGCGGTTCTGCCCGTGATCCATACGCTGACATGTGAACGGAGGCTTACACAATAAAATGGAACAAAACTTAACAAAAACTCTTTTTTCTCTCTCTCTCTTTTTTGAGCAGTATTAGGCTGCGTTCACATGTGGGCGTAGCGGATCGTGGGCCGAATCGTGGTAACATCGCGCAAAAAAAATCGCGGGACGCATGACGCACAAAAGAAGCTCCTGTACCTTTTTTGGGCGTCATGCGCCCCGCGATTCTGTTTGCGCGATGTTACCGCGATTCAGCAGGCGGCAACATCGCACAGTGTTTGGGGGGCTATTGCAAATCAACGGGCAACGCACAGGCGTCCCGCGAATTGCAATGATTTCCGGATCGCGGGTGTAATCGCTGTGATTCTGCCCGCGATCCGCTACGCCCACATGTGAACACAGCCTAAGGCTTCTTTCACACGGTCCGCCTCCGCAGGCGGGTCCGTGTTGCTCAGCGGGGATCGATCCGCGATCCCCGCTGAGCCGAGCGGGTGACAGTTCCGTCTCCGCTTGCAGTGCGGAGAGGGAGGTGTCTCAGCACCCGCTGCCCTCTATGGGGGATCGGAGGAGAGCGGACCGCTTGTCCGCTCTCATCAGATCCGCTCCGCTCCGATTACTGAATGGATGGAAAAATAGGGTTTCCATCCGTCCAGATTTCAGCACAGGATCGGATGCGGATGGCAGCGGGTGTCAGAGGAGGTGACCTCCGCTGACATCCGCTGCCCCATAGAGCTGCATGGAGGATCCGATCAGATCCGCCTAAAAAAACTGACAGGCGGATCTGATCGGATCACCCGTGTGAAAGAGCTCTAAGCCCCGGTTCACACTTGTGCGTGTGCGGGGTTCGCATGTAATATCGGAGCGCACTGCTCCTTCATTACATGCAATCGGCTGTGCGGTGCGAGTTTAGCCATACACTTTGTATGGCTAAACTCGCACCGCAGCCGCTCCAAACACGCACAGGACCCTTTTTTCTAGCCGCATCAGGATCGGATCGCACAGCGGTTCACACTTGTGCGATCCGATCCTGTGCAAACTGCACGATCGCACTGCGATATGCGATCAAACTGGGGGTGTCGTTAAGATTACATTGACACCCCCAGCGTATCGCATATGGCAGTGTGAACTGCCGGGGGTGCGTGTGCGATGCGGGGACAGGCTGCGAATTCGCAGCCTTCCCGCATCGCATAAATGTGAACCGAGCCTGATACTGCTCAAAAAAGAGAGAGAGAAAAAAGTTTTTGTTTAGTTTTGTTCCATTTTGTTGTGTAAGGATTGTGAAAACAAATAAAAAATTGTTGCAAGACGATATTATGAAATCATTTTTTTCCTGGGGGGGAGGGGGGGTTCAGCCTTGAGTACCCAGAGAACAATAATTATCACGCCTGCCACGCTGTGACGAATTGTGGTGTATATATATACACAGTGGGTACGGAAAGTATTCAGACCCCCTTAAATTTTTCACTCTTTGTTATATTGCAGCCATTCTTCTTCCTCATGAATGTACACATAGCACCCCATACTGACAGAAAAACACAGAATTGTTGACATTGTTGCAGATTTATTAAAAAAGAAAAACTGAAATATCACATGGTCCTAAGTATTCAGACCCTTTGCTCAGTATTTAGTAGAAGCCCCCTTTTGATCTAATACAGCCAGGAGTCTTTTTGGGAAAGATGCAACAAGTCTTTCACACCTGGATTTGGGGATCCTCTGCCATTCCTCCTTGCAGATCCTCTCCAGTTCTGTCAGGTTGGATGGTAAACGTTGGTGGACAGCCATTTTTAGGTCTCTCCAGAGATGCTCAATTGGGTTTAAGTCAGGGCTCTGGCTGGGCCATTCAAGAACAGTCACGGAGTTGTTGTGAAGCCACTCCTTCGTTATTTTAGCTGTGTGCTTAGGGTCATTGTCTTGTTGGAAGGTAAACCTTCGGCCCAGTCTGAGGTCTAGAGCACTCTGGAGAAGGTTTTTGTCCAGGATATCCCTGTACTTGGCAGCATTTATCTTTCCCTCGATTGCAACCAGTCGTCCTGTCCCTGCAGCTGAAAAACACCCCCACAGCATGATGCTGCCACCACCATGCTTCACTGTTGGGACTGTATTGGACAGGTGATGAGCAGTGCCTGGTTTTCTCCACACATACCGCTTAGAATTAAGGCCAAAAAGTTCTATTTTGGTCTCATCAGACCAGAGAATCTTATTTCTCACCATCTTGGAGTCCTTCGGGTTTTTTTTTAGCAAACTCCATGCGGGCTTTCATGTGTCTTACACTGAGGAGAGGCTTCCGTCGGGCCACTCTGCCATAAAGCCCCGACTGGTGGAGGGCTGCAGTGATGGTTGACTTTCTACAACTTTCTCCCATCTCCTGACTGCATCTCTGGAGCTCAGCCACAGTGATCTTTGGGTTCTTCTTTACCTCTCTCACCAAGGCTCTTCTCCCCCGATAGCTCAGTTTGTCCGGACGGCCAGCTCTAGGAAGGGTTCTGGTCGTCCCAAACGTCTTCCATTTGAGGATTATGGAGGCCACTGTGCTCTTAGGAACCTTAAGTGCAGCAGAAATCTTTTTATACCTTGGCCAGATCTGTGCCTTGCCACAATTCTGTCTCTGAGCTCTTCAGGCAGTTCCTTTGACCTCATGATTCTCATTTGCTCTGACATGCATTGTGATCTGGAAGGTCTTATATAGACAGGTGTGTGGCTTTCCTAATCAAGTCCAATCAGTATAATCAAACACAGCTGGACTCAAATGAAGGTGTAGAACCATCTCAAGGATGATCAGAAGAAATGGAAAGCACCTGAGTTAAATATATGAGTGTCACAGCAAAGGGTCTGAATACTTAGGACCATGTGATATTTCAGTTTTTCTTTTTTAATAAATCTGCAACAATGTCAACAATTCTGTGTTTTTCTGTCAGTATGGGGTGCTATGTGTACATTCATGAGGAAGAAGAATGAACTTAAATGATTTTAGCAAATGGCTGCAATATAACAAAGAGTGAAAAATGTAAGGGGGTCTGAATACTTTCCGTACCCACTGTATATATCAGGGGCGTAACTACAGGGGTTGCAGGGGTTGCATGGCCGGTGCGGCTCCCCTGTACACCTGGATAGGAGGGGCGGCGGGGGCAGCATTTAGAGAAATCACTGGAGCTGCAGGAGGAAAATGGAGGAGATTGGTTCCTCTGTATGCTGCCCCCGCCCCTCCTCCTATCCAGTTCACTTGTGTTCTGCTGTCTCTGGGCCCCTGTGTGCCCCCCTGGTTCCCCTCTCCTGCCGGCTGCTGCAGGGGATGTGTCACAATAGAGAACCAGGAAGGGGTCGGTAAATATGTAATTTTCCAGCTCCTTCCTTTTCTGAATGGACAGAGTCATAGTCGGTGACATTGTAAAAAAATAAAATAAAATGATAAAAAATAATACAATTAAATACCAAAAAATAAAAAAAACTACTGACACCAGTGGGAGAACTTCCAGGATGGCAAAGGTCACACTTGGGACCGAGCCCTGGCATTCCACCACCGTGGGGAGGCCCCAAGATGGCAGGAAGGGGGCATCTGGAGAACTTGTGAAAGGGTCCGGCTGTGGGACTGAAATAAAGGGCCCCCGCAATGAGAGTAAAGGGCCCCAGGATCAGTGGGAAAAGCCCCAGGCTTGAAGGGAAGGGCCCGGCCAGGGGTCCGGGGGGCCCTTCATGGTTTCTTGCACCGGGGCCCTGAAGGTTCTAGTTACGCCTCTGATATATATATATATACAGTATATACAGCGCCCCCAGCAGGCACATCTGTTAGTGAAGCAAATAGTAAACATGGCTTCAATGTCAGCCGAGCCCTGACTGTCAGCCTCATGGATGAGACAGAGGGGCTCTCCCCAGTGGCAGTTCGGCTCCCGTAGCTGATTGGCTATACTAGCCCAGCTGCTCTGAAATTGACAGTTGCTTTGGGGGGGGGGGAGTTTGGACCCCCCTGACCCCCCCCCCCCCCTTATCTACACCCCTGTATGAAATAAATGTCTTGTTTGTCCCTAAAAAACAATATATGTATTTCCTTGTTATTTTTAGCATGGAAGAAGATTTTTCTGATCAATCAGGTCCATACCTTTTTTTGGCGTCATGCGTCCCGCGATTCTGTTTGCGCGATGATACTGCGATTCGGCAGGCGGAAATCACGGCAACATCGCACAGCGTTTGGGGTGCCATTGCAAATCACGGGCAACGCACAGGCGTCCCGCGATTTGCAATGATTTCCGGATTCTGCCCGCAATCCACTATGCCCACATGTGAAAGTAGCCTAATACTGCTCAAAATAAATAAAAATGGATTTACATGTAATATACAGCACAATGTTCAGAGCAAGGCAGCCCAGTGTATGCAATGTACAGCTGATGGGGACACTGATGTAATTGGGGACTCTGATGGGGACACTGATGTAGGGGGGGGGACTCTGATGGGGACCCTGATGTGAGGGGGACTCTGATTAGGACACTGATGTAAGAGGGGACTCTGGTTGGGACCCTGATATAAGGGGGACTCTGATGGGGACACTGATGTAAGAGGGGACTCTGGTTGGGACCCTGATGTAAGGGGGGACTCTGATGGGGACACTGATGTAAGGGGGGACTCTGATGGGGACCCTGATGTAAGGGGGGACTCTGATGGGGACACAGATGTAAGGGGGGACTCTGATGGGGACACAGATGTAAGGGGGGACTATGATGGGGACACAGATGTAAGGGGGGACTCTGATGGGAACACTGATGTAAGGGGGACTCTGATGGGAACACTGATGTAAGGGGACTCTGATGGGAACACTGATGTAAGGGGGGACTCTGATGGGGACACTGATGTAAGGGGGGGCTCTGATGGGAATAGTGATGTAAGGGGGGGGACTCTGATGGGAACAGGGATGTAGGGGGGGATCCGATGGTGGCCTGGATGTTGGGACTCTGGGGGGATACTGTTGTAAGGGGACTTTGATGGGGACACTGATATATGAGGCGAACCCTTATTTGGGGGGGACTCTGATATAGAGAGAACACTGGGACTCTGATCGGGGGGGGGGGGCTCTGATGTGAAGTTATTTCCTGGTTCGGTTGGAATATTTCCGGGGTGTAATGTTTGGTAAATACACGATGTGTCACTGAGAGCGTCCTACAGTAACCCCATATTCCCCGCATCCTGTGACTTCCTGTTGTGGATATGGGACAGGAAGTGAAGGGAAATCTCCCCTCAGCCCAGTGTTGTACAGGAAGTAGTAGGTAGAGATGTATGAAGGGTTCAGTCTACTAGACAATGAAATATCCCTCTGAGGGGCAGAATTTCCTGATGCCCCCCTGGTATAACACATAGAACCCCGATTACCTGATCATCGGCGGTGATGTCATTGGTCCGAGGGTGAGAGATCCGACCAAATGTATATCTTCCTGAACAGAACTGAGGAGAGAGAAGAGATGAGCAGAATTAGTAAAGTGACGGATGTGTCGGGGGATGGGGGAGACATAAAGGGGTCTATTTATAGAAAATGTGTACAGATATTTGTAGAGCAAAATCTCCTCTACATTCGTTCTGTCTGTACCGATCTTCACACCAAACACCGAGCTCATCCCTATAGCAACCTTCATCACCAGTCTATGGAATTATTATTTCCAGCACTTCTGTGGCCCCTCTATTTGTATCGCACTGTTATCAGCACTGACTATTTATAATCTATTAGCGCTCATTTCATCTGCAGGTGAGAGGCCACGCCCACTGATTTCTGTTATTTATATTCATAAGAACATTCGTCCTAAAGAGAAAACTCCTGAAGAACATTCGATTTTCCCCATTCTTACACCCGCTGGATCCCTCGTACAGAACGAATGTACATGGAGTATCGCTGGACGAATATTTATGGAGATTCTTTTATAAATAGACCCCAAAGTGTCATCTCCATTCCCTTACCTTGCAATTGTCCGTTTTCCGCCTTTCGCAGCACCGGAGTGATGCGGAGTTCTCCTTTATGCGACTCTCGCTGGGTTCTCCTGGGACTGTCCGATCTCCGGAATCCATCGACTTCTTCTACAGAATAAAACGCAGATTTATCATTCGGTGAGGATAAGGACCGGGCAGGACCGGCTTTTCTTCTACAATGGGAATCACCATAACCAACCCTCCATCCCCTCCCCCCTCCACAGATATATAATCATCTTATATCCAATGATTATTTATCAGGGTGAAGGCGCCTAGTTTTCGTGTCCAGCCCTATGTAGGATGTGGGATACCTGCTGCTCTTTTTTATTTTATGGTAAAATACCAAAAAAACAGCAAATCTTAAAACAAATGAAAATAATGAGCGCTGGTAATATAGAGGGCTTGTGTGGATATCTTGTGATGATAAATAAATATATATTCAAGATAAGTGATATAAATAGTATCTGTATCAAAAATGTATAACCAATGTATAAATAGTTTATGACACCTAATAAAATGATAAAATATACCAAATAATATACGCACTGTAGTAATATATATTGTGACTCAAGTGACAATGGTGATAAAATATAAATAATTAAATTACTGGATTTGCATAAAATTGCATATGGCTGACAGTAAAATCCTTAATATATAAAATTATTGGTGCAACTGGTGAAATAGTCCGTGATAGTAAATAAATAAATAAATCAAATCTTCAGTGCCGGTTCACACTGAAGCGGCACGACTCCGGGGGCGACCTGTGAAGTCGCGTGCACCGCGACTTCGGCGCGACTTGCACGGACTTCATATAATGAATGTCTATGCAAGTCGCTCCGAGTTCGCCCCGAAGTAGTACAGGACCCTTTTTCTAAGTCAGAGCGACTTGTGTCGCTCCTATTAGAACGGTTCCTGTAGCAGTCAATGGACCGCGACTTTTCAGGCTGACAAGTCGTACTAGTGTGAACTGGCACTAAAAGTGCTTTTATGCTCTAATTTTGTGCTCTTGTTAAAAGTAGGCGATTTTTGCTTCTTACCGGATCGCTTTATGTCGCAAGGACCTAAATCTCCTTTGATCCCTTTAAAGGATGGATCAATCCTCCACCAAACTTGTCCACTCCAGGTAAGTAGTTAATGTTCTAGGGTGGATCCGGATCAGGATGGTGGTCTCAGGCAGATGTATGTAAAAAGAAATGGTGGGGAAGCCAAAAAAATTGTGTCATTCCGTTTTTTTATTAGAGAAATAAAATAAAAGTAAGAATTGGCTGCTTACAATGTGAAGTGCCGAGCCTGGCACTGGGTGGAAGCGCTGTTTGCTAATTGGGATCTGTGGAGATGACGCTCTAGGCAGAGTTGTATAAAGTACTCGAAACCCATACTTGAGTAGAAGTGGAAGCGCTCGATCAAAAAGTGACTTGAGTAAAAGTACTAAAGTATTCAACATTTTTTGTACTTAAGTATTGCAAGTAGTTTTTTAAAAAATTTTGCTACTCAAGTACTGAAAGTAAAAGTACAAGTACTGAAAGTAAAAGTACCAGTAGTTTAAAAAAAAAATTGCTACTCAAGTACTGAAAGTAAAAGTACAAGTACTGTGTTATGTAGTTATTAAAGAAAGAAGTCAAAAGTTTATTAAAGTTAAAGTTATTAAATAAAGAAGTCAAAAGTACACATGACATAATACACAATGTTTTGAGCTTCATGAAACCTGCCATCTACTGTTCTGGCAGTGGTAATTTTTATAATAGTAACGAGTAACTATGCAGCACAAAAAAAAAAATATCGGAGTAGAAGTATTGAAATCATTGAAAAAATGTAGTGAAGTAAAAGTGGAAGTAGGAGAAAAAAATTCTACTCTAGGAAAGTACAGATACCGCCTTTCCGTACTTACGTACAGTAGTGAAGTAGTTCTACTTAGTTACTATACATCTCTGACTCTAGGTGTTCTGTCCTAGACACCGCCTCTGGTGGCGTGGCAGCGGTGGCGTGCGTTCCAGACAAAGCGGAAGTGACGTCGCTGGCTCTCTGGATTTCCGGTTTACAGAAGACCACAATGCATTTCGCGTTTATCGTGTCCTCAGAAAGTCAAACGCGAAATGCATTGTGGTCTTCTGTAAACCGGAAATCCAGAGAGCCAGCGACGTCACTTCTGCTTTGTCTGGAACGCACGCCACCGCTGCCACGCCACCAGAGGCTGTGTGTGAGACACTGTCTAGGACAGAACACCTAGAGTCAGAGATGTATAGTAACTAAGTAGAACACCTAGAGTGTCATCTCCACAGATCCCAATCTTCAAACAGCGCTTCCACCAGTGGCGGCCGGTCGATAGGGGGCGCAGGGGCCGCACCCCCCCCCCCCCCAATCAAGGAAAAAAAAAATCATCTTCAAAGAAAAAAAAAATTACCATGTAGTCCACTATGGGGCGCCGGACTAATTGCTGGCTATGGGGGGGGGGGGGGGGTTGGCATCCCACATGGGCCCAGGCAGAGGCGCCGATTGGCGGCCGTTCTGGGTGTCACCGGGGCGCAAGCAATAACCCCCGACACTCCCCACTAGTCCTGTCCTGGCTGTGATTGCTGCAGACTCCAGCCTGGACCAATCATCATTCAGGACATCCCTGTTGACGTCGTTGGGGGCGGTGCCGGTGCGTGCGTCAGTCACTCACCGTCACCGCCCGACTCCGTCACATTCCGCCGGTTCGCCGAGAACGAAGAGGACTCGAGGAGAGGAGCAGCGCGCTGTGTGTCACAGTCGAGTCAGCGAGCCAACCCAGGAGAGCAGGTAAGTGAGGGGACCCTCTTAAAAGCTTGTCACCAGGATCCACTGTATTTGGCATTTTAGGGGTTCCATCCAACTGCCCTGCGATCAGGAATGCACAGTGTTCTATGTAGAGGTGCAGAGGGGGAGGCGCAGCGTGGTGTATACGTGTTGGTGTGGAGGGGGAGGCACAGTGTTTTCTTATAGAGGTGCGGAGGGGGATGCACAGTGTTTTCTTATAGAGGTGCGGAGGGGGATGCACAGTGTTTTCTTATAGAGGTGCGGAGGGGGAGGCGCAGTGTTTTCTTATAGAGGTGCGGAGGGGGATGCACAGTGTTTTCTTATAGAGGTGCGGAGGGGGATGCACAGTGCTGTACGTAGAGTGGATGCTGATGATGATGATGATGATGATGATGATGATGATGATGATGATGATGATGAGGCAGTAGCTCTCTCTCTCTTCTGTCGGCTCTGCCCTGTGTTCTCCTCTCTCTGCAGCACATGGCATCTCACATCCTGCAGATTCTCCGCCAAGGTGTGTGGGCGGCATTGACCGGAGGATGGTACCACGATCCCGAAGACAGCCAGTTCAATAACATCTGTCACTTGTATCTCTGGGTCTTCCTCCTGCTGTTACCTCTGGCCATGCATCTGGGGAGCCCAGCCTGTGCTGGAACATGGCATGTATATAATAATATAGGAGGGTGTGCGATATTAATACCTGCATGAATCTAGCTCATTTGTCAGTCTTAGCTGATTGATTGTCCTTCTGACTATCAGGATTCACTGGCTGCATACTTTTTCTGAGATAGTGGCTCAGTGTATTGAAGGTGTAAAGTCATGATATTCAAACACACTAGAAAGGCTTTATTTATTACGGTTTTCAAGGTTTTAATTGGAAAGTGTGCAAACCTTGGGTGAAAGATGCATTTAAAATATTGAGTAGACCCCAGAAATGACCTGCGACATGCCTGTACCATGACCTGTGCCATGACCTGTGACATGCCTGTACCATGACCTGTGCCATGACCTGTGACATGCCTGTACCATGACCTGTGCCATGACCTGTGACATGCCTGTACCATGACCTGTGACATGCCTGTACCATGACCTGTGCCATGACCTGTGACATGCCCGTACCATGACCTGTGCCATGCCTGTACCATGACCTGTGCCATGCCTGTGTCATGACCTGTGCCATGACCTGTGACATGCCCGTACCATGACCTGTGACATGCCCGTACCATGACCTGTGCCATGCCCTTACCATGACCTGTGCCATGCCTGTACCATGACCTGTGCCATGCCTGTGTCATGACCTGTGCCATGACCTGTGACACGCCTGTACCATGACCTGTGCCATGACCTGTGACATGTCCTTACCATGACCTGTGACATGCCTATACCATCACCTGTGACATGCATGTACCATGACCTGTGCCATGCCCTTACCATGACCTGTGCCATGCCTATACCAGTACCATGACCTGTGACATGCCTGTACCATGACCTGTGCCATGCCTGTACCATGACCTGTACCATGCCTATACCATCATCTGTGCCATGACTGTACCATCACCTGTGCCATGACCTGTGCCATGCCCTTACCATGACCTGTGCCATGCCTATACCATCTCCTGTACCATGACCTGTGCAATGCCTATACCATCACCTATGCCATGCCTTTACAATCACCTATGCCATGCCTGTACCATGACCTGTGCCATGCCTATACCATCATCTGTGCCATGCCTGTGCCATGCCTGTACCATCACTTGTGCCATGACCTGTGCCATGCCCTTACCATGACCTGTGCCATGCCTATACCATCTCCTGTACCATCACCTGTGCCATGCCTGTACCATCACCTGTGCCATGCCTATACCATCACCTGTGCCATGCCTATACCATCACCTCAAAGTCACGCAATTTTTACGGCGTTTTTTGCCGCGAAGCAATACCTATTACATTTTTCTTGTTGCGCCCCCCCCCCCCAAAATTTTGAGCACCAACCGCCACTGGCTTCCACCCAGTGCCAGGCGAGGCACTTCACATTGTAAGCAGCCAATTCTTACTTTTATTTTATTTCTCTAATAAAAAACGGAATGACGCAATTTTTTTGGCTTCCCCACCATTTCTTTTTACATACATCTGCCTGAGACCACCATCCTGATCCTGATCCACCCTAGAACATCAACTACTTACCTGGAGTGGACAAGTTTGGTGGAGGATTGATCCATCCTTTAAAGGGATCAAAGGCGATTTAGGTCCTTGCGACATAAAGCGATCCGGTAAGAAGCAAAAATTGCCTACTTTTACCAAGAGCACAAAATTGGAGCACAAAAGCACTTTGAGAGCCCATTCACACTAGCGCGACTTGTGAGGCAACTTGTGTTGCCCCAGGTAGCTTGACATAACAAAAGCAATGTTAATCAATCAGTGCCGTCTTAATTGGCACTACTGAAGTTGCTCCGACTTCAGAAAAGGGTCCTGTACTACTTTGAGGCGACCTGTGATCCGACTGTCCCATAGACTTCAATGGGAGTCGCCTCCTTATCTTAATTGACAGGACTTGTTATCAGACTTTCCAGGAAGAAGAAAGAGATTAGCCAGGCATTCCCCACAGACAAAGTCGCCTGTCTCTTCCAAGTAGTGCACAAGTCTCTTCCAAGTCTCTTCCAAGTCTCTTCCAAGTCTCTTCCAAGTCTCTAAACAAGTCTCTTCAAGTCACGGGGCGACTTTCTGGTAGTGGTAGTGTGAACCAGCTCTGAAGATTCTATTTATTTATTTATTTACTATCACGGACTATTTCACCAGTTGCACCAATAATTTTATATATTACGGATTTTACTGTCAGCCATATGCGATTTTATGCAAATCCAGTAATTTAATTATTTATATTTTATCACCATGGTCACATTTATGATTTAAATCATCACCTGAGTCACAATATATATTACTACAGTGCGTATATTATTTGGTATATTTTATCATTTTATTAGGTGTCATAAACTATTTATACATTGGTTATACATTTTTGATACAGATACTATTTATATCACTTATCTTGAATATATATATATAAGCTGATTGGTTACTATGCACAGCAGCTCCACATTCTGTCTGCTCCAGTCTTAGTAAATTCCCCCCATTGCTGATCTTTAGGTTTTGGTGCACAGCTGGCGCTCCCAACCCGGCGCTCCCATCCCTGGCGCTCCCATCCCTGGCGCTCCCAACCCTGGCGCTCCCATCCCTGGCGCTCCCAACCCTGGCGCTCCTATCCCTGGCGCTCCCAACCCTGGCACTCCCATCCCTGGTGCTACCATCCCGGCACCTCAATCCCAGCGCTCCCATCCCTGGTGCTCCCATCCCAGCGCTCCCATCCCTGGTGCTCCCATCCCTGGTGCTCCCATCCCTGGTGCTCCCATCCCAGCGCTCCCATCCCTGGCGCTCCTATCCCTGGCGCTCCCATCCCTGGAACTCCTATCCCTGGCACTCCCATCCCTGGTGCTACCATCCTGGCGCCTCAATCCCAGCTCTCCCATCCCTGGTGCTCCCATCCCAGCGCTCCCATCCCTGGTGCTACCATCCCTGGTGCTACCATCCCGGCGCCTCAATCCCAGCGCTCCCATCCCTGGTGCTACCATCCCAGGGGCTACCATCCTGGCGCCTCAATCCCAGCGCTCCCATCCCGGCGCACCCATCCTTCTCTATCTAAAGAAGTGTAAAAAGTATCCAATCCATCAAACTACATCACAAATGATACAATAAAATGGTAACAATCAGAATCTATTATATATATAGAAGACGATCACCTGACCTCCGGACTTCGGGAGCCGGTGAACCGACATTCCCAGCTGGATATGACGTCATCACAAATCGCCCCTCCCCCCAACACATTTCCCCCAGAATACGACTTCCTCAGGAGAAGTGTCTGCGCTGTCATCTGGGCAACTTTATTTCCAAAATATGCCCCCCCCCTCCCCACTTCCATTCACAATTACCCTTCAATCTCCCAAAATCATCTAATACCTCCAGAGGAAGAAACCTTACAATCAATTTGTATGGCAATTGCAACTTACCCCCAACTTCATGTATCTAATACCCCGGGGGTACCGAGCACCTGAAGCAGTGATGGTGGGAACCTTGGCACTACAGATGTTTTGGAACTTCATTTCCCATGATGCTCCACTACACTGCAGAGTGCCTGAGCATCATGGGAAATGTAGTTCCATAACATCTGGGGTGCCGAGGTTCCCCATTACTGACCTAAAGGGGAGAGTTGTAGATGACGCCGCAGTCTACCACATTGGTGTGGATGTAATTTAACAGTGGATGGGATAAAGAATCCGTTTTAAACGCCTGGAGAAGACGGATTACACCCACAAGAGTCAGCAAATGACCGTACACAAGAGGATCTGCTGGAAAACAGTATCAATAGGCAGCTCCCCCTTGTGGCCATAATGCAGTAATTTCCTGGAAATGCATCAATCAGGAAAATATCCCATTTTGGCAACTAGATGGAGCTGACGCTCATAGGAAATACACATAATAGAAAGATTACGGCAATTATTTGCAAAGGCAGTGCGAATGTTTGAGGCAATCATACAAACACATAACATTGTAATTGTTATTATAGATACGTATTGATACATTGGCCTCATTATAGATCTGCAGAGTATTGCTCAGTGATAACTAGGAATTACTATATGTATGGAGATTTCTAGCTGTGTCTATAGAAGGTCTTATGATGTGGATGGAATGTTCCTGGATGTGTGGAGCCCCCACACCATACAACCCCCCCCGGGAACTCACCTCTCCTCCTCCATCCACCAGCAGCACACAGACAATGAGAGCCCCCAAGATCAGCAGAGTCTTCATAACTGCGCTGCACCCCGATCCTCACTACAGCAACAAGAGAGAAAGATGTACAATGTGTGACCCCCACCTTCTGTATACTGCACAGTGCTGATAGCAGTTCTTATATACCTCCTTTCCCCTCCCCCCCCCCTTCTTCCTGGTTCTGGCCGGCTGTGGGATTCGAACCTACAGATGAGGCAACATTCTTCCCTGTTCTACTTTCACATCGTCTTTTTCTGTTTTTTTACTGCTGATATTGATATTAATTATATTTCTATAGAACTGACAATTTACACAGCACTCTTTTTTTTTGGGGGGGGGGGGGGTTAACCACTTGCCACCCACCTTATAGCCGATATACAGATTCAGTGTAGCTAAAGCCACACCAGTGCAGCCTCCTCAGTGTCCTAATCAGTCACCACAGTGCAGCCTTTTCAGCTTGCTGATCAGCCACTCCAGTGTGGCCATGTAAATGCAGCCTCTTCAGTGTCCTTATCAGCCAAACCAGTGCAGTCTCCTCAGAGTCCAAATTGGTCACACAAGTGCAGCTTCCTCAGTGTCCTAATCAGCCACGCCAGTGCAGCCTCCACACAGGGCCATCTTTATTATTGATTGAACCCTGGGCAAACATTTTCTTGGGCCCTCTTGAATCCACTTATCAATTATTTGCAGGCAGTGCTGGCTCAAGGGGCAGCTGCTTTGGGCCCCACAACAATAACTAGACCCGGGGCAGCTGCCCCTTTTTGCCCTGCGTTAAAGACAGCCCTGCCTCCTCAGTGTCCTCATCAGCGACACCAGTGCAGCCTCCTCAGTGTCCTTATCAGCCACAGCAGTGCAGCCTCCTCAATGTGCTCATCAGCCACGGCAGTGCAGCCTCCTCAATGTGCTCATCAGCCACGCCAGTGAAGCCTCCTCAGTGTCCTAATCAGCCACACCAGTGCAGACTCCTCAGTGTCCTCATCAGCCACACCAGTGCAGCCTCCTCAGTGTCCTCATCAGCCACCTCAGTGCAGCCTCCTCAGTGTCCTAATCAGCAACACCAGTGAAGCCTCCTCAGTGTCCTCATCAGCCACCTCAGTGCAGCCTCCTCAGTGTCCTCATCAGCCACCTCAGTGCAGCCTCCTCAGTGTCCTCATCAGCAACACCAGTGAAGCCTCCTCAGTGTCCTCATCAGCAACACCAGTGCAGCCTCCTCAGTGTCCTCATCAGCCACGCCAGTGAAGCCTCCTCAGTGTCCTCATCAGCCACACCAGTGCAGCCTCCTCAGTGTCCTAATCAGCAGGGCTGCTGATAGAAATCGCAGGGCCCCGTGCAGACTACCTGACAGGCCCCCCTGGCTCAACGTGGTACAGGGACTACTTTGAAGTCGTACAGATATGAACGGTACTTAATGGAAATCATGGAGTAAGACTTCGCACAGAACAATTAATAATATTGCTCAATAAACAATAAAAAACAGCCGATAAGACATAAAGGTGCATGCAATCTGTATAAAGTATAAAATATAAATATATAACAAGTCCAAATAAGGTGACTGTAGTGACCAAACAGTTCAAATAATATAAGTCCTTGTGCAAATGTGCTTGTCCAGTAAGCTCAAAGTGCAAGTGCTCTGATGTGGGTTTCCAATATTCCTTGTGACATCAATCTTTCCACCGTGGTATGGGTAAATTGAATAACTTACCGAATCCAGTGAGTCTTATATGCCTTCCAGCATTAAGACCACTCGCATTTTATTGGCCCCCCATGGCCAGGATGGGTTCCCCCTTATCTCTCCAGTGGGATGGTGGGATGGTGCAGGATTCCTCCTTTCCTATCACCTCACTCCGGGGTATGGGTCAAAAATGTAGGAGAAAGAAAATGCTGCAGATGGTGTAGTAAATTATAAAAAGTTTATTCCCAAAAGGTGGGTAAAAGCAAGGCAGCATAAACAAATTAAAAGCCAAATGCCGGACAGTCAAGCATACAGGCTGAACATTCTCTCACTGCCAGTGTCATTTTTACAGTAACAGTGCATATGTATAGCACTGATTACTGTAGTAATGTCACTGGTCCCCCCCAAAAGTGTCAAAAATGTCAGTCAAGGGTCCGATATGTCTGCCGCAATA
Source organism: Pelophylax lessonae (assembly GCF_965119305.1). Classification (NCBI taxonomy): domain Eukaryota; kingdom Metazoa; phylum Chordata; class Amphibia; order Anura; family Ranidae; genus Pelophylax; species Pelophylax lessonae. The sequence goes on along the minus strand of NC_138772.1, from coordinate 559,848,994 downwards.
TTGCAGTCCCGCAAAAAAAAAAAATCGCAGATCGCCGCAATTACTCGTTAAAAAAAAAAACAATAAAAATGACAAAAATCTTTCCCTTTGTTAGTAAACGCAATAACTTTTGCGTAAACCAATCAAAATACGCTTTTTGCAATTTTTTTACCAAACATATGTGGCAGAAAACGAATTGGCCTAAAATGTTAAAAAAATTTGATTTTTATATTTTTTTTTGGGAATTTCATATAAAAAATGTGAAAAATATTGTTATTTTTGCAAAATTGTTGCTCTTTTTTTGTTTATAGCGCATGATCAAAAATCGCACGGGTGATCAAATACCACCAAAAGAAAGCTCTGTTTGTGGGAAAAAAAGCTCTTTCCTGTTTTCTATGTTTCTACGTTTTCAACGTTCCTTTACCCCGCTGACGAAGTCTATGACGCAACGCGTACGGGGGAGGAGCCTGCCCATCATCACATTGATTCCCGGAGGTTGCAGGAAGTGTTGTGATGCCTAGAAAGTCTGCACTACTTTAAGTGCTTGATATAGTAAGTGCATTTTCATCTTTTGTGTTTAATAAATAGCCTTATAAAGACAGAGAGCACTAGATCTCTTTTTATTTTTATACCGGATGCCTTACATACCTGGAGAGAGTATCTGGAGGCGATGATAGGAAGGCGTACCAGGCGATTGTGATTATCCCAAAGTGTATTTGACTCTCAGGAGTCAGTCTCTGAGATGAGCTGCTAATCTTACACTTGTCACCAGGAGCACTTGGAGTGAAGCACGCAGCACCTTTGATCACACTCACGGATGAAGATTTCAGTTATTATTGTGTCACTTTTTTTCACTGTGAATTGGGACTATTAATTATACCACGGTTTACCTTTTGATTTATCATTTGGTATCACAGTTTATTGATTGATTTGGATAAGATTTGGTCACTTAATATTTTATTACACACAACGATTGATTTATTCACTTAGCGCAGCAATATTATTTATTTAGTTATCCAATTATGGACATTGTCACTTAGGGGTGTACTGACTTTTGTTGCCAGCGGTTTAGACATTAATGGCTGTGTGTTGAGTTATTTTGAGGGGACAGTAAATTTACACTGTTATACAAGCTGTACACTCACTACTTTACATTGTAGCAAAGTCTCATTTCTTCAGTGTTGTCACATGAAAAGATAGAATAAAATATTTACAAAAATGTGCGGGGTGTACTTACTTTTGTCAGATACTGTAAGTAGTGATGGATGAACATCGGCCGGGGCGGTTCGTGAACGTTATCCGCAAACTTTCTCAAATGTTCGCAAACCGCAAGTTCGCGGCGGGCCCCATTGACTTTAATGGGAGGCGAACTTTAAAAACCTCCAGGTCATATTTGCAGCAATAAAACACGTACTAGCTGTGCACAAATAGTCCCACAACATGGACAATGTCATAACAGAAGTATTGCTATTGGAAATGTTGCCATAAATTTTTTATTTTTTTTTTCCAGCAAAAACATTTTTTTTTTCTAAATCAGCCAGAACTGACAGCAGCCGGTAAATACATGTCTAATACATATAGGGTCCATTCACACATCTGTAAAATGGGTCCGCATCCATTCCACAATTGGCGGAACCTTTACAGACCCATTGATTTTCAATTCCAGTCTGAAAAATTAGGCATTCACAGGATAAAGAAGTAAGTGTCGGCCATTCCAGGCCCCAAAAATTAGCCCACATGTGTTTACCTGACAGCTAAGAACGTTGTATTCTGTGGCTGGAGGTTTATTAGGCATTCACAGGATAAATAATTGTCGGCCATGAAAGGCCCCAAAAATTAGGCATTCAATGGACATAAAATGCCTTTTATGCCGCTGTATTTACCAAAGACAAGGACCATGAATTGTTGTGGGTGGATGGCGGTTTGGCGGATATTTGTGGCCTGTCATGAGGAATTGTAATCAAACATGGTCTACTGGTCACATGTGTTGAATTCCTCAGAGATCCATGCCTCATTCATTTTTATAAATGTGAGGTAGTCTACACTTTCATGATGAGCTAGGCGAATGCGCTTATCAGTCACGATCCCCCCTGCTGCGTTGAACGTCCTTTCGGACAGGACACTGGACGGGGGGCAAGCCAACAGTTCCATTGCAAATTGTGCAAGCTCTGGCCAGAGGTCTGCACACCCAGTAGTCCAGGGGTTCATCACTCCTCAGAGCGTCCACATCGGCCGTTAACCCGATGTAGTCGGACACCTGTTGGTCTAGGCGTTCCCTCATGCTGGATCCGGAGTACAGCTGTCAATGGTTCGGCTGAAAGAATGATTTCATATCTGAAGTGACCAAGACATCTTTAAACCGCCCTCTTCTTGCTGGTGCTGTTGGATTGCTACCCGCAACTGTCTCTCTGTGACTGGAAATTCCTCTGCCAGCGCATGGAAAAGCAGAATGCAGCATTTCCCACAGCAAGGCCCGGAAGTGCTGCATTCTGACCACCCTCTGTGATGCTGGTAACATTTCCATCATTTTTGTTTGTACCGGGGGTCTAAGTACGTTGCCACTAGGGATGATCGAACGGTTCGGGCCCACCATCGGTTCGGCCCGAACATTGTGTGTTCGAGGTTTGGCCGAATTTAGAACTTTTTGCCCAAAAAGTTCGGAATTCGGCAACCAGAACCGACCAAAATGCAATGCTTCAGGAAATGGGCTTTAAAAGCCCGTGATTGGACCAGAACCATTAGCAAAAGCCAATTGAGGGGGCAGGAGAATGCTAGGAATGTGATTGGAGTGACTAGGGGGTCCCTAGACCAATCATTAGTGAATACACCCCCCAGTATATAAGATCGCCCCCGCCAAATTCCTAGCATTCTTGTACGGGACATGGAAGAGAGTGGAATGCTGTTCTGTTCTAATGTGTTACAAAGTGTCATTTAGCTATTTTTAGTGTGAGGAAAGGGATATCTAGTGTAGTTAGAGTGCTCCTTTACACTTAAGTTAGCTTCAAAAATTTAGTTTCTGTAGGGAAAGTGTTAAGTGTAAAGGGACCGTAGTGTAGTGTAGGGTTAACTGACAGTGACTGCTATGGAAGGGTGACAAAACAAATATATTTCTGCTACTATCACGCCTATATATGGCTAGGTGTCTATATACATATAATTATGTGTGTATATATACCACTATACACAAGTTCAGATGTTTTGCCTGCCTCAAAAGAACCCCAAAAAATGCCAAAAAAAATGCCCAGGTGTGTTTTTGCTGGCATTTTTTGGGGGTTTTTGGAGGCAGGCAAAACATCAGAACTTGTGCACAGTACCACTATACACAAGTTCAGATGTTTTTCCTGACTGCAAAGAACCCAAAAAAATGCCTGCTATTAAACTGGCAAGGTGTGAAAATCGAGGAGAGAAGCCAACCCCCTGAGCTGAAAGTGTTCTAATACAAACAATCCTTTTTTTTATGGTTCTGGACATGCTACAGAGCTGAAACTTCACAGGTACACCTTTTAGACCCCCCAGACACTAAATCACACAAAAAAAGCTCTTAAAAATGTTCATTTTTGATAAAAAAGCCAATTATTGAAAAAAAAAAAAAAGAGATTTTGGATTGGACTTTGGATTTCAGATCTGGGGGGGGGTCTAAAAAGTGTACATGTGAAGTTTCAGCTCTGTAGCATGTCCAGAACCAGAAAAAAAAAAAGGATTGTTTGTATTAGAATGCTTTCAGCTCAGGGGGTTAGCTTCTCTTCTCGGTTTTCACACCTTGCCGGTTTAATAGAAGGCATTTTTTTGGGTTCTTTGCAGTCAGGAAAAACATCTGAACTTGTGTATAGTGGTACTGTGCACAAGTTCTGATGTTTTGCCTGCCTCCAAAACCCCCCAAAAAATGCCAGCAAAAACACACCTGGGCATTTTCTTTTTTGACGCTAGCGTTTTTTTTGGCATTTTTTGGGGTTCTTTTGAGGCAGGCAAAACATCTGAACTTGTGTATAGTGGTATATATACACGCATAATTATATGTATATAGAACCTAGACATATATAGGTGTGATAGTAGCAGAAATATATTACTGTAAATGATTTCATTAGCGCAAGCATTTATTTCTGCTACTATCACACCTATATATGTCTAGGTGTGTATATAAATATATGTATTTTATCAAAAATGACAATTTTTAAGAACTTTTTTTTATGTGATTTTGTGTCTGGGGGGTCTAAAAAGTGTACCTGTGAAGTTTCAGCTCTGTAGCATGTCCAGAACCAGAAAAAAAGATCATATAGGTGTAAAAGGAAGGTCCCACATCCCTGTTCTACTGAAAAATTATCTTTCTTTTTTTTTTATGGTTCTGGACATGCTACAGAGCTGAAACTTCACATGTACACTTTTTAGACCCCCCAGATACTAAATCCAAAGTCAAAAAAATCTCTCTCTCTTTTTTTTTTTTTTCAATAATTGGCTTTTTTATCAAAAATGACAATTTTTAAGAACTTTTTTGTGTGATTAATAGTTAATGGGGCATGACCCAGAACCCTAGGCACTTTTTAGGGGCATTTATTGGGTTTTAGGGCTTAAAAATTGTGTTTTTTGATTACCGAAGTTCGGGTCCCATTGATTTCAATGGGGTTCTGAAATCCGGGCCGAACTTTCGGGAAGTTCGGATGTTCTGGCCGAACCGAACTTTTCAAAAGTTCGATCATCCCTAGTTGCCACCCAGTACTGGTCCTTTCCCTTTATGCTTTTTACACGGGGGTCCCCCTTAAAACACTGGAGCATGAAGGCCCCCATTTGCACTCAACTGGAAGCGGTGTAGTGGCCCGGCTCCAGCTCATCATCCAGGATAATGTCGTCCTCGTTCTCCTCCCCCTATCCACGGATAACACCAGGGATCCCAGAAAGGTTTAAAGCATGCTCTTCTTGCTCCTCCTCATCCATTCCGGCACCATCCTCCTCTGACTCCTTTTCAGACTCCTGCTGTTGATTTGTCTCAGATGGAGTAGCACCCCTTGGGAATTCATCCAACATTGTGACTTCCTCATCTTCCTGCTCCTTGACGGCTTGATCAATGACATGACGCAATGCACGCTCCAGAAAGAAGGCGTAAGGTACGATGTCACTGATGGCGCCCTGGCCGTGACTGACCAGTTTGGTGATCTCAAAATGGCCGCAGAAGTCTGCATGCGTCGCGCGGTGAAAAAAACCCAAGCTCCCCAGAACCTGTCTAGCCGCAGAGTTCGTACAGGTAGTCGTTACCTGCACGTTTCTGCTGGAGCAGCCTATCAAGCATATGCAACGTTGAGTTCCATCGCGTCGGGCAGTCACAAATAAGACGCCTGAGGGGCAGGTTGTGTCACCGCTGAATGTCAGCAAGGCGAGCCATGGCTGTGTAAGATCTTCTGAAATGGCCCGAGATTTTCCTGGCCTGCCGCAAGACGTCCTGAACCCCAGGGTATTTGGCAACGAATCGCTGCACGACTAAGTTTAGGACGTGTGCCATGCATGGCACGTGTGTAATTTTGCCTAATGTTTTAGCACGCTCAGCAGATTGGCACCATTGTCGCACACCACTTTACCAACTGTCATTTTGAGCAGTGTCAACCACTGATCTGCCTGTGAACACAAAGCTGAAAGGAGTGCAGGACCAGTGTGGCTCTTGGCTTCCAGGCACAACAGACGCAGCACAGCATGGCAACGTCTCACCTGGCATGTGGAATAGGTTCTGGGGATCTTGGGCGGCGCAGCGGAAAGGAGACGGTAGCAGCGGAAAAGGAGGAGTCAGCCAAGGAGGAGAGGGAGGAGGAGAAGAAGAGGCAGGCCTGCATGCAATCCGTGGCGGTAAAACCAAATCTACACGGGTGCCACGGGTTACATGCTTGACGGCCGCCAGAAGGTTCACCCAGTGGGCGGTAAAAGTTATATACCTTCCCTGCCCGTGTTTGCTAGACCTTGGTCTGGGGTCAGATGTATCTTGGCACCGACACTGTGTGCCAGAGATACATTCACTTGCCGCTGAACATGGCCATACAGCTCTGGAATGCCCTTCTGCGAGAAATATTTCCTTCCTGGGACCTTCCATTGTGGTGTTCCAATGGCCACAAATTTCCGAAAGGCCTCCGAGTCCAGCAGTTGATATGGCAGCAGTTGGCGGGCTATCAGTCCTGACAAGCCAGCAGTCAAACGTTGGGCAAGAGGGTTATCCGGCGTCATCATTTTTTTACGTTCCAACATTTTGGCCACGGAAGCCTGCCTTTTTCCAAAAAAACTTGAGGACAGCATGATGGAAGGTGGAGTGGAGGACAATTGTGAGGAGAGAGGAGAAGGAGAAGAGGCTGGACGGTGAGAGCCTGGAGTGTGGCTTTGTGGGTTCTGACAGCATTGCTCCCACTGGGCTCGGTGATGGGAGTCCAGGTGCCTTCTTAAGGCGGTCGTCCCTAGGTGAGTGTTGGGCTTACCGCGACTTATGCGTTGACTGCAAAGGCTGCAGATGGCAACACTATTGTCAGCAGCAGACACATTAAAAAAGCCCACACTGCGGAGCCATGTGCCGGCATCCTGGGAGCGCCAGATGTGACTGTACATGGCTGATGGCTCGCTCCTGATACATTTGCAGTCTGCTTTGTCCCTCCTGTGCAATGTAAGTTCCGCCTGCTTCTCCTCCCTATCTTCTGGTCCATCTCTCCCTCTGAACTCCCCTCCTCTTCCTCTCTTGTGGGCACCCACGTGACGTCCATAGCAGTGGCGGCCCGTGCATAGGGGGCGCCAGGGCGCCGCCCCCCCTAAAAAAAGAAAAAAAAATGACAAAAAAAAAAATGAACAATAAAGTTTTATAAAAAAAAAAATTGTGTTCGCAAACTTCGCCGCCGCCGGCCTATGTGGAGGCTGGGGGCGGGGGGTGGGGTTACGACCCAGAAGAGGCGCCGATTGGCTGGCTTCTGGGGGCGTAACCTGGGCGCTGGGCACAGTGCTTGGACACCCCCACTTCGTGGATTCCTGGCTGTGATTGGTCCAGTCTCCAGCCTGGACCAATCATCATCCAGGACATCCGATGCTGACCCGTGACCCCGCTGACGTCGCCTATGTCAGTCACGAGTCAGTGGACGGTGGACGGACGGGCACTGCAGAGCGGAGCGGAGAGCAGACCGGAATCGGATTCAGAGACGGACGACCCGACCAGTCACCTCACCAGGCCGCAGCCGCGCAGCGTCTCGACTCAAGTCCGACTCGGGTTTAGGTCGGTAGAACTCTCTTCTCTCTGATTCCTCCAGCAGCTCCCAGTGTGTGGCTGTCAGTCCGGGCGGGAGGGGGATCGGAGCACACACAGTACTGTACTGAGATTCATCCACTTGCTGCGCTGGCTGGGCTCTGCTCCCTCCTCGGATCATGTCACACTTCATACAGCTCAGTGTCCTCCCAGCAACCACAATATGACACTTGACACAGGGAAAGATAACTCCGTGGCTGTGTGACAGAGACTATAGTAAAATAGTGCAGGACTGAGGAGTGAATTGGACAGCACGCTGCAGCATGGAACAATTGCAGGAACCGTGTCCCTGTATCTATGTGTCCCCCCCCCCGGCTTTCAGCTCCTGGAGGGACATAGATACAGGGACAAGGTTCCTGCAATTGTTCCATGCTGCAGCGTGCTGTCCAATTCACTCCTCAGTCCTGCACTATTTTACTATAGTCTCTGTCACACAGCCACGGAGTTATCTTTCCCTGACACATTCCATGAAGTGATAAGAACAGGACCTGTGGGCAGGTGCAGCCGGACTCGGGAGTAGGCTAGCCCTGCAAGAAGTAGGTGCTTGGTGAGTACAGGACTGTGTGTGATAGAGGCAGATGCTGGACGGGATTGCCGGGGAGTTCGGGGGACTACAATGTCCAGCATGTCTATGGAGGAGGAGCACACCACCCCTTTCTTTTCTCTCCCTTTCCTCCCTCCCTCTCTCTGTCCTCCCCCCCTCTCCCTGTCTGTCCTCTCTCCTCCCCTCCCCCTCTCTGCCCTCTCTCCCCCATCCTGCTCTCCATCTTCTCCCTCCCCCTCTCTATCCTCTCCCCTCTCCCCCTCTCTGTCCTCTCTTCCCCGCTCTCTCTTTTCTCCTACTTCTCCCCCCTCCCTCTGTCCCTTCTCCCTCCCTCCCTCTGTCCCTTCTCCCTCCCTCCCTCTGTCCCTTCTCTCTCCCTCTCTCTGTCCTCTCTCCCCCCCTCCCTCCCTCTCTCTGTCCTCTCTCCCCCCTCCCTCTCTCTGTCCTCTTTCCCCCCTCCCTCCCTCTCTCTGTCCTCTCTCCTCCCTCTCTCTGTCCTCTCTCCCCCTCCCTCCCTCTCTCTGTCCTCTCTCCTCCCTCCCTCTCTCTGTCCTCTCTCCCCCTCCCTCCCTCTCTCTGTCCTCTCTCCCCCTCCCTCCCTCTCTCTGTCCTCTCTCCTCCCTCCCTCTCTCTGTCCTCTCTCCTCCCTCCCTCTCTCTGTCCTCTCCCCCCCTCCCTCTCTCTGTCCTCTCTCCTCCCTCCCTCTTTCGGTCCTCTCTCCTCCCTCCCTCTCTCTGTCCTCTCCCCCCTCCCTCCCTCTCTCTGTCCTCTCTCCCCCCTCCCTCTCTCTGTCCTCTCTCCCCCCTCCCTCTCTCTGTCCTCTCTCCCCCCTCCCTCTCTCTGTCCTCTCTCCTCCCTCCCTCTCTCTGTCCTCTCTCCCCCCTCCCTCCCTCTCTCCCCCTCCCTCTCTCTGTCCTCTCTCCCCCCTCCCCCTCCCCCCCCTCTGTCCTCTCTCCCCCCCCTCTGTCCTCTCTCCCCCCCCCTCAGTCCCTCTGTCCTCTCTCTCCCCCCCCTCCCTCTATCCTCTCTCTCTCTCTCCCTCCAATCCTCTCCCTCTCTCTCCCTCCTTTACGCTCTCTTTCTCCCTCTTGTTCTCTCTCTCTCCCTCCCATTCCCTCTCTCTCCCCCAGTCCTCTCTCTCCCTCCCCTCCTCTCTCTCTCTCCCTCTGTTCTATCTCTCTCCCTCCCTCCCTCTGTCCCCCTCTGTCTCTCTCTCTCTCTGTCCCCCCTCTCTCTCTCTGTCCCCCCTCCTTCCTCTCTCTCTCTCTCTCTCTCTCTCACTCTGTCCTTCCTCTCTCTCTCCCTCTGTCCTCTCTCTCCCTCCCTCCCTCCTCTCTCTCCCTCCCTCCCTCCCCTCCCTCCCTCTGTCCTCTCTCTCCCTCCCTCCCTCCGTCCTCTCTCTCCCTCCCTCACTCCCTCCCTCCGTCCTCTCTCTCCCTCCCTCCCTCCCTCCGTCCTCTCCCTCCCTCCCTCCGTCCTCTCTCTCCCTCCCTCCGTCCTCTCTCTCTCTCCCTCCCTCCGTCCTCTCTCTCCCTCCCTCCCTCCCTCCGTCCTCTCTCTCCCTCCCTCCCTCCGTCCTCTCTCTCTCTCCCTCCCTCCGTCCTCTCTCTCTCTCCCTCCGTCCTCTCTCTCTCCCTCCCTCCGTCCTCTCTCTCCCTCCCTCCCTCCGTCCTCTCTCTCTCTCCCTCCCTCCGTCCTCTCTCTCTCTCCCTCCCTCCGTCCTCTCTCTCTCTCCCTCCCTCCGTCCTCTCTCTCTCTCCCTCCCTCCGTCCTCTCTCTCCCTCCCTCCCTCCGTCCTCTCTCTCCCTCCCTCCTTCCTCTCTCTCTCTCTCCCTCCGTCCTCTCTGTCCTCTCTTCCCCCTCTGTCCTCTCTCTCTCTCTCTCTCCCTCCGTCCTCTCTGTCCTCTCTTCCCCCTCTGTCCTCTCTCTCCCTCCCTTTGTCCTCTCTCACCCCCCTCTGTCTCCTCTCTCACCCCCTGTCTCCTCTCTCACCCCCTCTGTCTCCTCTCTCACCTTCCCTTTGTCTCCTCTCTCACCCCCTCTCCCCTCTGTCCTCTCTCACCCCCTCCCTCTGTCCTCTCCCCCCTGTCCTCTCTCCCTCTCTCTGTACTCCCCCCACCCTGTTCTCTCCTCCCTCCACTCTTTCCACTTCCCCCATCCTCTCGACTCCCCTCCCTCTGCCCCCCCCCCCCTCCTTTCTGTTCCATTGTCATGTATAGCATAAAAAACTGTGAACTTTTTAAGCCTTCCAAACTATCTCAGGGCATAAAAAGAGGCTCTGTAGGTGCTGCATTCCAGTTATGTACCTGGTGAAAAATTCCCCCACAAGAGCTCTATCATATACCGATCTAGTCCAGCCAGAGGAAGTGGTCAGGGTCCAATGGTAGTTATTGGTTCATAACCTTGATGGATGACTTCCCTTACATAAAGGGTGGAGAGGATGGGCATTCTACAACTGTTGCTGGTAAAGATTTGCATATTGGAACACCCAAGGTTTAGGAGTTCTGAGGTATGTGACCATACAACCGCCAACAACAGATGGGACATGGGAACCTATGGATGATGTCCCTGCTCCAGACTTTACTGGCCTTTGTCAAGCGCTCTCTCCTCTCCCCTGCAGCCACCACTAACTGACACAAGGGGATCACGTGACCAGAGCTAAAGGTCCATGGGTTAGGGGGCGCATATCATTTAACATGCCCTGGGCGCCGACAACCCACGCTACACCACTGCTCACGTGGCTTGCTCAGTTATGAGTACAGTGACAACTCCCCATGCAGTAATATGAACACTGGGCGCTGGGTGATCCCTACACTGACCATGATCATGCCCAAAGGTGTCTCCCTTGCCTCTCTATCCAGAGTGGAGACACCCTAAGACAGCACCTTAGTTATTGGCCCGATTACCAGGTGAAAATAAAGGAAAAAAGCCTAAAAAGAAAATGAATGCAGCCACCACATTTAAAGTGGGAGTAAACTCCCTTTGTTGATTCATTCCTATAGGTAAGCCTAGAATAAGGCTTACCTATAGGTACAGTAAATATCGCCAAAACATACAGCATTTAGGAGATACTTTAGAAGTGGCCGGTGACGTCACGTACGCTTGTCACTGCATTGAAAGAGGGCTTGTATACTGGTCACTACATTGAAAGGGCATGTATGCTGGTCACTGCATTGAAAGGGGGCCTGTACTGTGGGGTTTGTGCTAGGGGTCTGTACTGTGGGATTAGTGCTAGGGGGCCTGTACTGTGGGGTTTGTGCTAGGGGGTCTGTATTGTGGGATTAGTGCTAGGGGGTCTGTACTGTGGGGTTTGTGCTAGGGGGTCTGTACTGTGGGGTTTGTGCTAGGGGGCCTGTACTGTGGGGTTTGTGCTAGGGGGTCTGTACTGTGGGGTTTGTGCTAGGGGGTCTGTACTGTGGGGTTTGTGCTAGGGGGCCTGTACTGTGGGGTTTGTGCTAGGGGGCCTGTACTGTGGGATTAGTGCTAGGGGGCCTGTACTGTGGGGTTTGTGCTAGGGGGTCTGTATTGTGGGATTAGTGCTAGGGGGTCTGTACTGTGGGGTTTGTGCTAGGGGGCCTGTACTGTGGGGTTTGTGCTAGGGGGTCTGTACTGTGGGGTTTGTGCTAGGGGGTCTGTACTGTGGGGTTTGTGCTAGGGGGCCTGTACTGTGGGATTAGTGCTAGGGGGTCTGTACTGTGGGGTTTGTGCTAGGGGGTCTGTACTGTGGGGTTTGTGCTAGGGGGCTGTACTGTGGGGATTTTTCTAGGGGGTCTGTACTGTGGGGTTTGTGCTAGGGGGTCTGTACTGTGGGGTTTGTGCTAGGGGGTCTGTACTGTGGGGTTTGTGCTAGGGGATCTGTACTGTGGGGTTTGTGCTAGGGGGCCTGTACTGTGGGATTAGTGCTAGGGGGTCTGTACTGTGGGGTTTGTGCTAGGGGGTCTGTACTGTGGGGTTTGTGCTAGGGGGCTGTACTGTGGGGTTTGTGCTAGGGGGCCTGTACTGTGGGGTTTGTGCTAGGGGGCCTGTACTGTGGGATTAGTGCTAGGGGGCCTGTACTGTGGGGTTTGTGCTAGGGGGTCTGTATTGTGGGATTAGTGCTAGGGGGTCTGTACTGTGGGGTTTGTGCTAGGGGGTCTGTACTGTGGGGTTTGTGCTAGGGGGCCTGTACTGTGGGGTTTGTGCTAGGGGGTCTGTACTGTGGGGTTTGTGCTAGGGGGTCTGTACTGTGGGGTTTGTGCTAGGGGGCCTGTACTGTGGGATTAGTGCTAGGGGGTCTGTACTGTGGGGTTTGTGCTAGGGGGTCTGTACTGTGGGGTTTGTGCTAGGGGGCTGTACTGTGGGGATTTTGCTAGGGGGTCTGTACTGTGGGGTTTGTGCTAGGGGGTCTGTACTGTGGGGTTTGTGCTAGGGGGTCTGTACTGTGGGGTTTGTGCTAGGGGATCTGTACTGTGGGGTTTGTGCTAGGGGGCCTGTACTGTGGGGTTTGTGCTAGGGGGTCTGTACTGTGGGGTTTGTGCTAGGGGGCTGTACTGTGGGGATTTTGCTAGGGGTCTGTACTGTGGGGTTTGTGCTAGGGGGTCTGTACTGTGGGGTTTGTGCCACTCTCAGTCAGTGTATCCCATAATAGGGTGTCTCTCACAGTATATCCCATTATAGGGCCCCTGCTCCCTATTATGGGATATACTAGTACTGATGGACCCCTTAATATGTGATATATTGGGAGAATTTGTTCACGCAAGCAAAATACAGGGGACAAAATGGGTGGAGTCTATAAGGGGTGGGGCTTCTGAGAAATGGGAGTGTCAGGGAAATGGCCGTAGGAGAACTGGCAACATTGCCAGTAATAGCAATGGACATTCCTGACTCAACTGACATAGCCCTCTGCTGGCCTGTCAGGGAAATGGCCTATAAAAGGATGCCATAGGATCAGACTCATTGCTGGATTATCTCTCAGCTTCCTGTTTGGATTTCCTGTTGTGACCTTGGCTTGTTCCTGATTCCGTTTGATCTCCTGCTCCTGGTTTGACCCTTGGCTTCTACCACTGACCCTGCTTCCGTTACCTACCGTGTATGACCCCGGCTTGCTTCAAGACCTCGGATATTCTGGTTGTCTCCTGTGCATGACCTCGGCTTGTACCACGGTTCCCACTGCCTGCTCCAGTCCCAGACCTCGGCCCGTACCTGTCTCCGCTACTAGAGACTATTCCTCGGCACAAGGTAGCCCGGCTGCTTCAGAGCCCTTGAAAGACATACTCTGCTGTGATTCCAGCCTATTCCAGTTCGATCTCAGATTGCTCCTGATTCTACCTACCTGCCTGCAGCTGGTAACCCGTGCCACTTGGGGCGCCACACCCTCTGTACCATCTCCAGGGGTGCGCCGCACTGAGCCGCAAGGGGAGCCCTCTCAGCACTTCGGCCTCGGATCAGGTAACCCTGACAGGGAGGGGTCAAAATAGAAGGTCTTGCGCCCCCCCATCCTAAAACTTCACCAGCTGCCACTGGTCCATAGACACGTCATCATCCACGTCACCTTCCCCACCACTAACATTAGAGATCTCGGAGTAGGCAGCAACAGCGGGGACCAACCTCCTTGGGCTGATCTGGGTACTGTCATCAGACTGCTGAATGGCGGCTGTTGCTACCTCCTCTTCCTGATCCGATGCCAAGAATGGTTGCGCATCGCAAATGTCTTGTGATGGATCGGAAAATAATTCCAGTGACAGAAGCGGAGGGTATGTGGTGGCGGTGGTGGTGTTTGTGGTGGTGTCTTTGGGGGTGCACACAGCAGAGAGTGAAGAGGGTGCAGATAGAGAGGATGAGGAGGGTGCAGAAGAGGAAGGCTGAGTGAGCCACTCAACCAAGTCTTGTGCGTCCTTTTACGTAATCAAACGCATCTTTTGAAACTTCACACTGTGTGTAGCAGAGTTAACGCAGCAAAAGAGGCAAAATTTTTGCAGGACACAAATACACTATTATAAAAGTATACTCAGATAACACCCCGCTTCAATCTGTGGTATTGGGGGGCCACTGGTCTAGCACACCAGTTATAATACTTTTTTAAAAGTGCTTTTGTCACTGTTTGTAGTATCGCTGCAGAAATGCTCACCACACCAGTCACAATGCTGCACAGTGCACAATACTAATCCACTATAATATGCTTTCTATATTACAAAGTATATTATAAGTGTATTACACCCCTATATAGTGCACTGCACACCCAAGAATAGTACGCCTATACCAAATACCAGTCCTTCAAAGGACTTTTGTGGACCTTAACAGAGCGATTTGTGTCACTGACAATCTGTCCCTGGTGCACACAGCAAACCTCTCCCTACACTGACAAAAAGCAGAATGTAAAATGGCAGCCAGCTCAGGTCTATTTATAAGGTAGGGGGTGTGTCCTTGTGCTGAAATGTTTCAATTGGCTGTCCCGTTCCACCTGACGGCTGTGTCATGGGTCAAAGTTCTCCCCAATGTAAACAAATATGGCCGCCGCGAACAACGCCATATGTTCGCAATATCGGCGAACTGTGAACGAGCAAAGTTTGCCGCGAACCGACCACCGGGCTAACCGCAAGGCCATCTCTAACTGTAAGTTGAACATGTAATGCAACACTAATGAGGTGCCCAACTCTTGTCCTGATCCCCTATTCTGCGTCCAAAATATAGGTGGGGCCTTTTTTTACCACTGCACTTTTGAGATGTAAATGTCACGTCGCCACAAATGTAGCAGAAGTTATCGGTGTTGTGTAGAGTTTTCGAGAAATCTTTGCTTCTGAGGGAAAATATCACGCAACTGTTGCTTAGAAATGTTAGGCAATGACACTTTCACACACCACCGGAGGGAACTCTATGATGCGTAGATCTGACCAAGACAAATGTATCTTGCAATAACTTTACATTGTAGTGAAGTGTCATTTCTTCAGTGTTGTCACATGAAAAGATAGAATAAAATATTTACAGAAATCTGAGGGGTGTACTTACTTTTCTCAGATACTGTATATCCCAGGTCACTGAACAAGCAGATTTAGCAATCAAGATGGAAAATAGGCAAAGGCCTAAATTGGTTACTCAATGCTTTTGTCCAATGCCCACAATCCATCAAAAAAGAAAGGAAGAGGTGTTGACTCAAAGGTCCCTAAGAACCTAAAACATAAAAAAGGGAAAGGTAGAAAGTACTGAATGCTCGAGGGGGGGGGGGGGGATTTTTATTTTGCCTAGGGTGGCAAAAATCCTTGCACCGGCCTTGGTTCACAACCATACAATGCGTTTCGGTGTGCAGAAAAAAAGGGTCCTACAACATTTTGGTGCAAATGTGATGCAAAATATATGTCTCAAATCGCATCGCAACATTTTTGGTGCAAATCACATGCAGTGTTCAGCATGCACCCAGTGTGACCCCAGGCAATGTTCCATCAACGACACCTCCAAACACAGCCCAGGCTTAAAAAAAGCAATGGATTCCAAAAAAGTAAAAAAACTGCCAGTTATCAGCGTTTTTGGTGTTTATCAGCGTTTATTGATGTTAGAGCGTTTTTACAACTGAAAAACGCCACTCAAAATCCACTAGTTTTTTTTTTTTTTTTTACAGCCAGAAAAGGCTCCTGCCAAAAACTGCTCTCCCTGTTGCCTATCTATCGAGGTGGGATGTGGATTGTGTTAAGTCTGTCTGTCCAATTGTTAATGATCTCACATTGTGTCTGTCCAGATGGCTAGATAATTAGTTCAGGTTAATTCTATTTCTGTATACAATTTCATCTGCATATGATAATGTAATCAGGCAACCCCTGACCTGATGGGGTAATTTGATCAGGAGTGGGGATGTGCTCATGTATGTATAAATTGAGTGTGAAACTGTTCAATAAAGGAGAAGGTTCCAGTACAAGCTAAGTTGTCAGCTAGCTTTGTATGGGGGCGGCTGGAAAATCTGATATCTATGTTCACGATTGGGAGGAAGCCGTATACTGATGGAAGTCCACAAGCACAGTGTGGATTGAGTTCCGTTACAAACTCCATGTATGAATACATAAGGGGGATATAATCTCCATGTATAAATACATAAGGGGGGTATATGATCTCCATGTATAAATACATAAGGGGGGATATGATCTCCATGTATAAATACATAAGGAGGATATGATCTCCATGTATAAATACATAAGGGGGATATGATCTCCATGTATAAATACATAAGGGGGGATATGATCTCCATGTATAAATACATAAGGGGGGATATGATCACCATGCATAAATACATAAGGGGGGATATGATCTCCATGTATAAATACATAAGGGGGGGATATGATCTCCATGTATAAATACATAAGGGGGATATGATCTCCATGTATAAATACATAAGGGGGGATATGATCTCCATATATAAATACATAAGGGGGGATATGATCTCCATGTATAAATACATAAGGGGGGATATGATCTCCATGTATAAATACATAAGGGGGGGATACGATCTCCATGTATAAATACATAAGGGGGGATATGATCAACATGTATAAATACATAAGGGGGGATATGATCTCCATGCATAAATACATAAGGGGGGATATGATCTCCATGTATAAATACATAAGGGGGATATGATCTCCATGTATAAATACATAAGGGGGGATATGATCTCCATGTATAAATACATAAGGGGGGATATGATCTCCATGTATAAATACATAAGGGGGGGATACGATCTCCATGTATAAATACATAAGGGGGGATATGATCACCATGTATAAATACATAAGGGGGGATATGATCAACATGTATAAATACATAAGGGGGGATATGATCTCCATGCATAAATACATAAGGGGGGATATGATCTCCATGTATAAATACATAAGGGGGGATATGATCTCCATGCATAAATACATAAGGGGGGGATATGATCTCCATGTATAAATACATAAGGGGGATATGATCTCCATGTATAAATACATAAGGGGGATATGATCTCCATGTATAAATATATAAGGGGGGATATGATCTCCATGCATAAATCACTTACTGAGGATGCTTCACTAGCATGGCTGATTAGGACACTGAGGAGGCTGCACTGAAGCTGTATATCGGCTATAAGGTGGGTGGCAAGTTATTAACCCAAAAATAAACCAGTGCTGTGTAAATTGTCAGTTCTATAGAAATATCTGGAATAATACATTTATATAAATATCATTAAATATCAGCAGTAAAAAAACAGAAGAAGACGATGTGACAGTAGAACAGGGAAGGATGTTGCCCCATCTGTAGGTTCGAATCCCGCAGCCGGCCAGTCCCAGGAAGAGGGGAGGGGGAGGGGAAAGGAGGTATATAAGAACTACTATCAGCACTGTGCAGTATACAGAAGGTGGGGGTCACACATTGTACATCTTTCTCTCTTGTTGCTGTAGTGAGGATCGGGGTGCAGCGCAGTTATGAAGACTCTGCTGATCTTGGGGGCTCTCATTGTCTGTGTGCTGCTGGTGGATGGAGGAGGAGAGGTGAGTTCCCAGGGGGGATTGTACAATGTGGAGGCTCCACACATCCAGGAACATTCCATCCACATCATAAGACCTTCTATAGATACAACTAGAAATCTCCATATATATTAATTCATAGTTATTATTGTGCAATACTCTGCAGATCTATAATGAGGACAATGTATCAATACGTATCTATAATAACAATTACAATGTTATGTGTTTGTGTGATTGCCTCGAGCATTCGCACTGCTGTTGCAAATAATTGCCGTAATCTTTCTAATATGTGTATTTCCTATGAGCGTCAGCTCCATCTAGTGGCCAAAATGGGGTACTTTCCTGATTGAAGTATTTCCAGGAAATTATTGCATTATGGCCACAAGGGGGAGCTGCTTTATGATATTGTTTTCCAGCAGATCCTCTTGTGTGCAGTCATTTCCTGACTCTTGTGGGTGTAATCCGTCTTCTCCAGGAGTTTAAAACGGATTCTTTATCCCATCCACTGTTAAATTACATCCACACCAATGTGGTAGACTGCGGCGTCATCTACAACTCTCCTCTTTAGGTCAGTAATGGGGAACCTCGGCACCCCAGATGTTATGGAACTACATTTCCCATGATGCTCAGGCACTCTGCAGTGTAGTGGAGCATCATGGGAAATGAAGTTCCAAAACATCTGTGGTGCCAAGGTTCACCATCACTGCTTCAGGTGCTCGGTACCCCCGGGGTATTAGATACATGAAGTTGGGGGTAAGTTGTAATTGCCATCAAATCGATGGTAAGGTTTCTTCCTCTGGAGGAATTTGATGATTTTGGGAGATTGAAGGGTAATTGTGAATGGAGGGGGGGGGGGGCATATTTTGGATATAAATTTGCCCAGATGACAGCGCAGACACTGCTCCTGAGGAAGTCGTATTCTGGGGGAAATGTGTTGGGGGGAGGGGCGATTTGTGATGATGTCATATCCAGCTGGGAATGTCGGTACACCGGCTCCCGATGTCCAGAGGTCAGGTGATCGTCTTGTGTATATGATTACAGCAGATTCTGATTGTTACAATTTCATTGTATCATTTGTGATGTGCTTTGTAGTTGGATGGATTGGATACTTTTTACACTTCTTTAGATAGAGAAGGATGAGAGCGCCGGGCTGGGAGCACCAGGGATGGGAGCACTGGGATTGAGGCGCCGGGATGGGAGCACCAGGGATGGGAGCGCTGGGATTGAGGCGCCGGGATGGGAGCACCAGGGATGGGAGCGCCAGGATGGGAGCGCCAGGCAGGGAGTGCTGGGATGGAAGCGCCAGGGATGGGAGCGCCAGGCAGGGAGCGCCGGGATGGAAGCACCAGGGATGGGAGCGCCAGGCAGGGAGCGTCGGGATGGAAGCACCAGGGATGGGAGCGCCAGGGATGGGAATGCCAGGCAGGGAGCGCCAGGATGGAAGCACCAGGGATGGGAGCGCCAGGCAGGGAGCGCCGGGATGGAAGCGCCAGGGATGGGAGCGCCAGGGATGGAAGTGCCAGGGATTGGAGCTCCGGGATGGGAGCGCTAGGGATGGGAGCGCCAGGGGTGGGAGCGCCAGCTATGCACCAAAACCTAAAGATCAGCAATGGGGGAATTTACTAAGACTGGAGCAGACAGAATGTGGAGCTGCTGTGCATAGCAACCAATCAGCTTCTAGCTTCAGCTTGTTCAGGTAAGCTTTGAAAAATTAAAGTTAGAAGCTGATTTGTTGCTTCAGATTTTGGCTTTTGCAGTCTGAATAAATTCCCCTCTTTGAGTTCATTGCACCCCCTGGAGGCGGGTACAGGGGTAAGAATGGAGGCGGGGTCTTGGCATATCGGCCATTACTCCCTATGACCCCGAGCCCTCCTGTTCTATCATCAGACCCGTCCATGTGTGTGCGGTGTCACCGTGCCGCGCAGGTGACAGGGACATCATTGGATATAAGATGACTATATATCTGTGGAGGGGGGAGGGGAGGGAGGGTTGGTTATGGTGATTCCCATTGTAGAAGAAAAGCCGGTCCTGCCCGGTCCTTATCCTCACCGAATGATAAATCTGTGTTTTATTCTGTAGAAGAAGTCGATGGATTCCGGAGATCGGACAGTCCCAGGAGAACTCAGCGAGATTCGCATAAAGGAGATCTCCGCACCACTCCGGTGCTGTCGAGGGTTTAGAAGGGACAATTGCAGGGTAAGGGAATGGAGATGACACTTTGGGGTCTATTTATAAAATAATCTCCATAAATATTCGTCCAGCGATACTCCATGTACATTCGTTCTGTACGAGGGATCCAGCGGGTGTGAGAATGGGGAAATATTGAATGTTCTTCAGGTGTTTTCTCTTTGGGACGAATGTTCTTATGAATATAAATACCAGAAATCAGTGGGCGTGGCCTCTCACCTGCAGATGAAATGAGCGCTAATAGATTATAAATAGTCAGTGCTGATAACAGTGCGATACAAATAGAGGGATAAAAATATATAAAGTGCAGTGCAATTATAAAAAGCTCCTATAATGCTAAAATTGATAAGAATGCTCTTGTAAAGTGCAAATAAGTCCATCACAGAGAGTCCAATGATTCCAGATGAAACTGGTGTAACAGGCAAGTCCTTAATATAACCCAGGTGCTGGAACAACTTGAAGTCATGGAAAAGTACATACATGAGGTGTAATCAATCCCATCACCACAGATATCTCTGCCTCTCACCCCCAGTAAGCGACCCTGCAGGGTCTATGAGCATGCAAGCATGTATAACAGAAAACGATCCTCCAATAATCCTCTATTGATTCCAATGGGTCCAAAACGAACAACACTCCACACCATATATATACATGGGGAAACAATAAAGGGAGATCTTAGTGCTCTCTGTTTAATCTGCACACAATTTATCGGTAAGAAAAAGACCTTATGCACTCACATAATAATAGAATAGTTCATGCGTCTCACATAGTGAAGCTTAAAATGGCGTTGAGGTCGGCGTCTCCCTGCCTCTCTCCTACACGCTTCCGGAATGGCTGGCGGGTCATGCGGCGTCCCCCCCGTACGCGTTACGTCTGGAAGGCGGGACTTCTTCAGTGGGGATGGGGACAGCCAATAACGAGCCAGCATAAATAACCCTAACTCCGCCCATATGCTAATAGCGGAAGCCGTCGCCTTGCAACCGCCCGCTCTCCTCCCGATCCGGAAGTCAGCAGATGGGACGTCACTACCATGTTAAACATAGCGTCCGGGTGTCATAGCAACACCCTAATTCCTCCATATATGGGAAGACACTCAGGTAGTGTTTAAAGTACATCAATCAATAAATCAATACTCCAATCGGAACACTCCAATGGGGCAGATTTTATTACAAATAACCTTTATCCATATGTAAAAACAGCATATAATATGGACAAATATGCCACAAAACCCAAACTATCTCGGGATGGCCACTAGATGGCAGGAGTACCTCGACCTCTTACATATATAATATAAGATTACAAATATAAATGTATGATAAAATGTATAAAAAACTCCACAATAGCATGACAAACATTAAAATAGTCAATATAATAATAAAAACAGCAATGATTTGAATTAAAATATTCCTAAAATCCTAAAAAAAATGCACAAAAACTAAAATATATTTATTTATCGGAAATAAAACAATTAAGATCAAAATCCACGTTAAGTCCTAATGGCGATAATACCTCAGCTTCATAAATCCAAAACGACTCGCGGCGGCTTAATTGCCGTACATAATTCTCTCCTCTCCAATGTCGATCCCGACAAGCGTGCAGGAGAGAGGCAGGGAGACGCCGACCTCAACGCCATTTGATAGCTTCACTATGTGAGACGCATGAACTATTCTATTATTATGTGAGTGCATAAGGTCTTTTTCTTACCAATAAATTGTGTGCAGATTAAACAGAGAGCACTTAGATCTCCCTTTATTGTTTCCCCATGTATATATGTGGTGTGGAGTGTTGTTCGTTTTGGACCCATTGGAATCAATAGAGGATTATTGGAGGATCGTTTTCTGTTATACATGCTTGCATGCTCATAGACCCTGCAGGGTCGCTTACTGGAGGTGAGAGGCAGAGATATCTGTGGTGATGGGATTGATTACACCTCATGTATGTCCTTTTGCATGACTTCAAGTTGTTCCAGCACCTGGGTTTCTGAGTGTTATATTAAGGACTTGCCTGTTACACCAGTTTACATAGTTACATAGTTACATAGTAGGTGAGGTTGAATAAAGACAATAGTCCATCCAGTTCAACCTGTGTAGGTGTGTGTGGCTGTAATCATCTCACATACCCTTGAATGTTCTGATCCTTGAGATGTAAGTCTAAGAGTCTTTTGAAAGCCACCATACTTCCCGCAGAAACCACCTCTTGTGGTAGAGAATTCCACAATCTTGTAGCCCTAACAGTAAAGAACCCCCCACGTTGCCTGAGGTTAAAACGCTTCTCCTCTAATCGCATTGTATGCCCCCGAGTCCTCGTGCACTCTCTATGACTGAATAGCTTTTTTTTTTATGTCAAGATCACCATTGAGATATTTATAAATTGCTATCATGTCCCCCCCTCAGGCGTCTCTTCTCCAGGGAGAATAAATCAAGCGATTGCAGACGCTCTTCATAATTAAGGTCCTCCAATCCCCTAATCAGTTTAGTTGCCCTTCTCTGGACTCTCTCCAGCTCCAACACATCCCTCCTGAGGACTGGTGACCAGAACTGGACAGAATACTCCAGATGCGGTCGGACCAGAGTTTTATAAAGTGGAAGGATTATAGTCTTATCTCTGGAATACATCCCTTTCTTTATGCATGTTAATATTCTGTTGGCTTTGGCAGCTGCCACTTGACATTGCATGCTATTGCCTAATCTATCTTCAACCAAGACTCCCAGATCTTTCTCAATTTTTGATTCCCCCAAGGGTTCCCCTCCTAACGTGTATTGTGCTTTTATGTTTTAGTCCCCAAGTGCAAAACCTTACACTTCTCCACATTAAACCTCATTTGCCATGTCGTTGCCCACTCTGTTATTTTGTCCAGGTCATTCTGTAGGATATCTGCTTCACAGAGGCGTAACTAGAACCTTCAGGGCCCCGATGCAAGAAACCATGAAGGGCCCCCCAGACCCCTGGCCGGGGCCCTTCCCTTCAAGCCCGGGGCTCTTCCTACTAATCCTGGGGCTCTTTAATCTCATTGCATGGCCTTTTATTATGGTCCCGCATCAGGATCCTTTCACAAGTTCTGCAGTGGGCCCCCTTCCTGCAATCTTGGGGCCTCCCCACAGTGGTGAAATGCCAGGGCCCGGTCGCAAGTGTGACCTTTGAGATCCTAGAAGTTCACCCACTGGTTTGCTACTGGGCCCCCTGGAGCATGGGGCCCGGTAGCGATTGCAACCCCTGCAACCCCTGTAGTTACGCCCCTGCTGCTTCATGCTGTGCAGTTATTGTCCTGCCCAATTTTGTGTCATCTGGAAACATTGGACTCTCTGTGATGGACTTATTTGCACTTTACAAGAGCATTCTTATCAATTTTAGCATTATAGGAGCTTTGTGAAATTGCGCTGCACTTTATATATTTTTTTGTTCTGGAAGGAGTGTATAGATTACCCTTTAGTGTTCAGCTGCTGATTTCACTACATTTAGTTTTCTTTGGTTCAGCGCTGAATATTCCTATTGTGATACAAATAGAGGGGCCACAGAAGTGCTGGAAATAATAATCCCATAGACTGGGGATGATGATGATGATAATGATGAGGATAATGATAATCCCATAGGCTGGTGATGATGATGATTCCATAGACTGGTGGTGATGATGATTCCATAGACTGGTGATGATGATGATTCCATAGACTGGTGGTGATGATGATTCCATAGACTGGTGATGATGGTGATCCCATAGACTGGTGATGATGATGATGGTGATGATATTCCCATAGATTGCGAGTGGAAAATGATTGAGGGCGAGAGAGGAGAGGAAGAGTAAGGCGGCCGTATAATCAGAGCGGGGATCGCTGCACTGTAACATCTTTTATTTGAATTGCCGGTCGCTCGCCTTCACACACAGTCCCGCCAGGGGCACAGGCGAGACTGCATTGACGGGGCACAGACGAGACTTCATTGACGGGGCACAGGCGAGACTGCATTGACGGGGCACAGGCGAGACTTCATTGACGGGGCACAGGCGAGACTGCATTGGCGGGGCACAGGTGAGACTGCATTGACGGGGCACAGGCGAGACTGCATTGACGGGGCACAGGCGAGACTGCATTGACGGGGCACAGGCGAGACTGCATAGACAGGGCACAGGCGAGACTGCATTGGCGGGGCACAGGTGAGACTGCATTGACGGGGCACAGGCGAGACTGCATTGACGGGGCACAGGCGAGACTGCATTGACGGGGCACAGGCGAGACTTCATTGACGGGGCACAGGCGAGACTGCATTGACGGGGCACAGGCGAGACTGCATTGGCGGGGCACAGGTGAGACTGCATTGACGGGGCACAGGCGAGACTGCATTGACGGGGCACAGGCGAGACTGCATTGACGGGGCACAGACGAGACTTCATTGACAGGGCACAGGCGAGACTGCATTGACGGGGCACAGGCGAGACTGCATTGGCGGGGCACAGGTGAGACTGCATTGACGGGGCACAGGCGAGACTGCATTGGCGGGGCACAGGTGAGACTGCATTGACGGGGCACAGGCGAGACTGCATTGACGGGGCACAGGCGAGACTGCATTGACGGGGCACAGACGAGACTTCATTGACGGGGCACAGGCGAGACTGCATTGACGGGGCACAGGCGAAACTGCGTAGACAGGGCACAGGCGAGACTGCATTGACGGGGCACAGGCGAGACTTCATTGACGGGGCACAGGCGAGACTGCATTGGCGGGGCACAGGCGAGACTGCATTGGCGGGGAACAGGCGAGACTGCATTGGCGGGGCACAGACGTGACTGCGTAGACAGGTCACAGGCAAGACTTCATTGACGGGGCACAGGCGAGACTGCATTGACGGGGCACAGGCGAGACTGCATTGGCGGGGCACAGACGAGACTGCATAGACAGGGCACAGGTGAGACTGCATTGATGGGGCTCAGGCGAGACTGCATTGGCGGGGCACAGGCGAGACTGCATTGGCGGGGCACAGGCGAGACTGCATTGATGGGCACAGGTGAGACAACATTGATGGGCACTGATAAAGCTGTTATTAATATTTATTTGTGTAAGTTCTGCATTCATACAAAAACATTTAACAGTGTCATTTTATAAAATAATTTATGAGGGCAGCGTTTAGGGGCAGGGCAGGGTAGGGTAGGTGTTAGGTGGGGCAACTGGTGGCGAGTAACCCTTAAGGCCTGGCTAGTAGCTCAGGACTAGAAATGTTGAGCCCTGCCATAGACTGGTGATGATGATGATGATGATGATGATGATTCCATAGATTGGTGATGATGATGATGGTGATGATGATGATCCCATAGACTGGTGATGATGAAGATTCCATAGACTGGTGATGATGATTCCATAGATTGGTGATGAAGGTTGCTATAGGGATGAGCTCGGTGTTTGGTGTGAAGATCGGTACAGACAGAACGAATGTAGAGGAGATTTTGCTCTACAAATATCTGTACACATTTTCTATAAATAGATCCCTTTATGTCTGCCCCATCCCCCGACACATCCGTCACTTTACTAATTCTGCTCATCTCTTCTCTCTCCTCAGCTCTGTCCAGGAAGACTTTCATTTCCTCTGCCCCCTCGCCCTCGGACCAATGACATCACCGCCGATGATCAGGTAATCGGGGTTCTATGTGTTATACCAGGGGGGCATCAGGAAATTCTGCCCCTCCCCCTCAAAGGGATATTTCATTGTTTAGTAGACTGAACCCTTCATACATCTCTACCTACTACTTCCTGTACAACACTGGGCTGAGGGGAGATTTCCCTTCACTTCCTGTCCCATATCCACAACAGGAAGTCACAGGATGCGGGGAATATGGGGTTACTGTAGGACGTTCTCAGTGACACATCGTGTATTTACCAAAAATTACACCCCGGAAATATTCCAACCGAACCAGGAAATAACTTCACATCAGAACCCCCCACCGATCAGAGTCCCAGTGTTCTCTCTACATCAGAGTCCCCCCCAAATAAGGGTTCCCCTCATAGAGTTACCTCTTATATCAGTGTCCCCATCAAAGTCCCCCTTACAACAGTATCCCCCCAGAGTCCCAACATCCCGGCCACCATCGGATCCCCCCCTACATCCCTGTTCCCATCAGAGTCCCCCCCCTTACATCACTATTCCCATCAGAGTCCCCCCTTACATCAGTGTCCCGATCAGAGTCCCCCTTACATCAGTGTCCCCATCAGAGTCCCCCCTTACATCAGTGTCCCCATCAGAGTCCCCTTACATCAGTGTTCCCATCAGAGTCCCCCTTACATCAGTATTCCCATCAGAGTCCCCCCTTACATCAGTGTGCCCAACAGAGTCCCCCTTACATCAGTGTTCCCATCAGAGTCCCCCCTTACATCTGTGTCCCCATCATAGTCCCCCGTTACATCAGGGTCCCCATCAGAGTCCCCCCTTACATCAGGGTCCCCATCAGAGTCCCCCCTTACATCAGGGTCCCCATCAGAGTCCCCCCTTACATCAGTGTCCCCATCAGAGTCCCCCTTATATCAGGGTCCCAACCAGAGTCCCCTCTTACATCAGTGTCCCCATCAGAGTCCCCCTTATATCAGGGTCCCAACCAGAGTCCCCTCTTACATCAGTGTCCTCATCAGAGTCCCCCCCTACATCAGTGTCCCCATCAGAGTCCCCCTTACATCAGGGTCCCCATCAGAGTCCCCCCTTACATCAGTGTCCTCATCAGAGTCCCACCTTACATCACTGTTCCCATCAGAGCCTCCCCCCTTGCATCAGTGTCCCCCCTTACATCAGTGTCCCCATCAGAGTCCCCCCTTACATCAGTGTCCCCATCAGAGTCCCCCCTTACATCAGTGTCCTCATCAGAGTCCCACCTTACATCACTGTTCCCATCAGAGCCTCCCCCCTTGCATCAGTGTCCCCCCTTACATCAGTGTCCCCATCAGAGTCCCCCCTTACATCAGTGTCCCCATCAGCTGTACATTGCATACACTGGGCTGCCTTGCTCTGAACATTGTGCTGTATATTACATGTAAATCCATTTTTATTTATTTTGAGCAGTATTTGGCTACTTTCACATGTGGGCATAGTGGATTGCGGGCAGAATCCGGAAATCATTGCAAATCGCGGGACGCCTGTGCGTTGCCCGTTGATTTGCAATGGCACCCCAAACGCTGTGCGATGTTGCCGTGATTTCCGCCTGCTGAATCGCAGTATCATCGCGCAAACAGAATCGCGGGACGCATGACGCCCAAAAAAGGTATGGACCTGATTGATCAGAAAAATCTTCTTCCATACTAAAAATAACAAGGAAATACATATATTGTTTTTTAGGGACAAACAAGACATTTATTTCATACAGGGGTGTAGATAGGGGGGGGGGGGGGTCAGGGGGGTCCAAACTCCCCCCCCCCCCAAAGCATTGGTCAGTTTCAGAGCAGCTGGGCAGTATAGCCAATCAGCTGCGGGAGCCGAACTGCCACTGGGGAGAGCCCCTCTGTCTCATCCATGAGACTGACAGTCAGGGCTCGGCTGACATTGAAGCCATGTTTACTATTTGCTTCACTAACAGATGTGCCTGCTGGGGGCGCTGTATATACTGTATATATATATATACCACAATTTGTCACAGCGTGGCAGGCGTGATAATTATTGTTCTCTGGGTACTCAAGGCTGAACCCCCCCTCCCCCCCAGGAAAAAAATGATCTACGGCCCTGATTTCTTGATCGTCTTGCAACAATTTTTAATTTTTTTATTTTTTTTCACAATCCTTACACAACAAAATGGAACAAAACTAAACAAAAACTCTTTTTTCTCTCTCTCTTTTTTGAGCAGTATTAGGCTGCGTTCACATGTGGGCGTAGCGGATCGCGGGCAGAATCACTGCGATTCTGCCCTCGATCCGGAAATCATTGCAAATTGCGGGACGCCTGTGCGTTGCCCGTGATTTGCAATGGCACCCCAAACGCTGAGCGATGTTGCAGCGATTTCTGCCTGCCGAATCGCGGTAACATCGCGCAAACAGAATCGCGGGACGCATGAGGCCCAAAAAAGGTACAGGAGCTTGTTTTGTGCATCATGCGTCCCGCGATTTGCAATGATTTCCAGATCGCGGGCGTAATCGTGGTGATTCAGCCCGCGATCCGCTACGCCCACATGTGAACGCAGCCTAATACTGCTCAAAAAAGAGAGAGAGAGAAAAGAGTTTTTGTTAAGTTTTGTTCCATTTTATTGTGTAAGCCTCCGTTCACATGTCAGCGTATGGATCGCGGGCAGAACCGCCGCGATTCCGCCCGCGATCCGGAGATTATTGCAAATCGCGGGACGCCTGTGCGTTGCCCGTTGATTTGCAATAGCCCCCCAAACGCTGAGCGATGTTGCCGCGATTTCCGCCTGCCGAATCACGGTAACATCGCGCAAAAAAAATCGCGGGACACATTACGCCCAAAAAAGTACAAGAGCTTCTTTGGAGCGTATTGCGTCCCGCGATTTTTTTTGCACGATGTTACCGCAATTCGGCAGGCGGAAATCGCGACAACATCGCTCAGCGTTTGGGGGGCTATTGCAAATTAACGGGCAATGCACAGGCGTCCCGCGATTTGCAATAATCTCCGGATTGCGGGCGGAATCGCGGCGGTTCTGCCCGCGATCCATACGCTGACATGTGAACGGAGCCTAAGGATTGTGAAAATAAAAAAAAATAAAAAATTCTTGCAAGACGATCAAGAAATCAGGGCCGTAGATCATTTTTTTCCTGGGGGGGAGGGGGGGTTCAGCCTTGAGTACCCAGAGAACAATAATTATCACGCCTGCCACGCTGTGACAAATTGTGGTGTATATATATATATATATACAGTATATACAGCGCCCCCAGCAGGCACATCTGTTAGTGAAGCAAATAGTAAACATGGCTTCAATGTCAGCCGAGCCCTGACTGTCAGCGTCATGGATGAGAGAGAGGGGCTCTCCCCAGTGGCAGTTCGGCTCCCACAGCTAATTGGCTACACTAGCCCAGCTGCTGTGAAATTGACCAATGCTTTGGGGGGGGGGGGTTTGGACCCCCCTGACCCCCCCCTTATCTACACCTCAGTATATAATAAATGTCTTGTTTGTCCCTAAAGACCAATATATGTATTTCCTTTTTATCTTTAGTATGGAAGAAGATTTTTCTGATCAATCAGGTCCATAGCAGAAATGTAAAAATGTCTCTGCTCCGCTTCGGGGAAAAAGGTGTGAGAGGGGGAGGGGTTAAATATTGTTTAGGAGGAAGGAGGAGGAGTCAGGTGCAAGAAACTTGTTCTATTGGGTGAGGATTCACTTTAAGTAACTTTCTTCTTCCTTTCCTACCAGGAGTTGAAGCCGTGACTCCGCCCCCTCCAGGCCGCTATGATCCTCTTATTGCTCTTCATGAATCTGCAAAGCTTTTCAGGGACCGACATCCGGAAATGAAGAGTTGGCGGTTTACCAACATTTCTTTTTTTTTAACATAATAAAACATTTTATTGGTGAATACAGATCGGCGTTCATTGTGTCCTTTCTATCTGCCCGGAGTTCAGGATGGTATCTGACATAAATGTGAAATGTTTCCATGCTGATTGTACAAAGAAAAGGAAATAATAGCACAAGGGACAGAATGGAGCGAAGGTGATCACATATCATCACATGAAGAATACATAATGGCGGCATCTCCTGCTATTGTGCAGGTTGAATAATCATCCGCCGAGATATGAGGGTCTATTTATAAAATAATTCTCTATACCAGTGATGGAGAACCTTGGCACCCCAGATGTTTTGGAATTACATTTCCCATGATGCTCAACTACACTGCAGAGTGCATGAGCATCATGGGAAATGTAGTTTCAAAACATCTGGGGTGCCAAGGTTCTCCATCACTGCTCTATACCAATGTCTCAAGCATTGGCACAGCTGTCACGAATAGTTCCCTGTAATTTGCTCCATCTAGTGGCCACAATGCGGTATTTCCCTGATTGGGGTAATTTAGTAAAATACTGCAATATGGCCACTAGATGGAGCTGACAATCACAGAGACTAAATGTAGACTTTGGTTTAGGGCAGGGGTCTCCAAACTTTCCAAACAAAGGGCCAGTTTACTGTCCTTCAGACTATAGGGGGGGGCCAGACTGATGCCAGTGGGACCAGAAAATGCCCCGGTGTCAGTGGGAATGAAAAAATAACTAATCGGGCCCCATCATTAGTGTCAGTGAGAGGAATAGTTCCCTGTCGTTGATGTCAATGGATGGACTCTTGTCCTATGGTTGGTATCAGTGGAAGGAAAAGGTCCCTGTCGTTGGTGTCAATGGATGGACTCTTGTCCTATGGTTGGTATCAGTGGGAAGAATAGGTCCCTATCGTTGGTGTCAATAAATGAAATCTTGACCTATGGTTGGTATCAGTGGGAGGAATAGGTCCCTGTCGTTGGTGTCAATGGATGGACTCTTGTCCTATGGTTGGTATCAGTGGGAAGAATAGGTCCCTATCGTTGGTGTCAATAAATGAAATCTTGACCTATGGTTGGTATCAGTGGGAGGAATAGGTCCCTGTCGTTGGTGTCAATGGATGGAATCTTGCCCTATGGTTGGTATCAGTGGAAGGAATAGGTCCCTGTCGTTGGTGTCAATGGAGGGAATATTGCCCTATGGTTGGTATCAGTGGAAGAAATAGGTCCCTATCGTTAGTGTCAGTGGAGGGAATCTTGCCCTATGGTTGGGATCAGTGGGAGGAATAGGTCCCTGTCGTTGGTGTCAATGGAGGGAATCTTGCCCTATGGTTGGTATCAGTGGGAGGAATAGGTCCCTATTGTTAGTGTCAGTGGAGGGAATCTTGCCCTATGGTTGGGATCAGTGGGAGGAATTGTGTTCCGTCATTTAGATCAGTGGAAAGAATAATATTCATCCATTGGGTGTCAGTGGGAGAAATAGTGCCCCATTGTTGGGAATCAGTGGAAGGAATAGTGCCCCAAGGGCCACATAATTGCAAACAAAGGGCTGCATCAGGCCACAATTTAGAGACCCCTGGTTTAGTTTTTTTTCTTAGGTGTAATATAAATGCTTTTAGGGTGAGATAAATCCTCCTAAAACATCGCATTCTGTATTAGAGATCTATTTATAATGAATTTGCCATTTCGTCATTCACACAGACTTTATAAACAGTCCTCATAATGTGTCTAATATGGATATTTCTTATGATCGTCAACTCCCTCTAGTGGCCATAATGCAGAATTTTTCTGATAGGGGTATTTTCAGGAAAATACTGCAACATGGTCACAAGCTGAAACTGATGATCATCATAAATAAAGGGTCTGGAGGCTCCAAAATGTTTACCGCCAATTGATTTATGTCAAAGATCAGAGGAATCTATATTATCTCTCATAAAAGGTAAAACATTAGCTGCAGAGGAATTAAAACAATTCCTCCTGATTGTAGACATTTTAGGGTTCCTGTACATGTAAAACTGTTTGGCTGCATTCTTAGTGTTTGTAGACTCCAAATGAATTCCCCAAAACAGTTATATGGAGCCGGTTTGCGATGTCCCAGCGGTGATTGGTTTTTTGAGAATTTTGTCCTCGACCCATCCATCAGAACCATTCATGGTCCATTTACTTCTATTCACTTTGGAACACAGAACAACCCTTCAGAATTGATTGGCCAAGGGCTACAGTCCAGCTTACATCCATATCTCCATAATTTGAAGATCTGAGATAGGGACAGTGTGATTCACATGGAGCTGGTGAATTGTGGACGTTCTTACACATTCAATTCACCATGTGGGGCATCTTCATTGGAGACTGCAGCTTGTGGATAGAAAACCAATGACTGTCCCTTTAAGGCTGCAAGCTTCCATATAACATGTTGTGGGAACTAGCATCAAAAGTAGAACATTTGAGGACACCGCCACTGTAGGGTTGCCAACTCATTACTTTAAACCAGGACACATATTAATTACACAGGTTCTGAGGCTGATATAATGCAGATAAGGCACTAAGTGAGTTTAATACCACCTTAATCAGCCACAGAACCTGTGTAATTAATGTGTGTCCTGGTTGAAAGGGATGAGGTGGCAACCCTAGTCGGCGGGATTCACCAAAACAGCAGAGAGCAGCGTGTCTCAGAGTTCCTCACAGCCTGTTCTTCCAGGATTCATAAAAAGGATATCAGGATTGGCGAGAGAGCACCTGCTCAGAGTCCAGTTACCAGTAGGGTTCCCACCTCATCCCTTTAATCCAAGCAGGGCCGGTGCTACACTATTTTACACCCTAGGCAAGACCAGCTACTTGCGCCCCCCCCCCCCCAAATAAATAAAAAGGGAAGGGGTTAAAAACTCCTCTATGTCATATCCAGTGACCCTAATCTGATGGTTCCTCCATGTAATGCTGTCATACCCAGGGACCCCCATATTCCTCCATGTCACACCTGGGGACCCTGATGTCCCCCTATATCACACCTAATGTTTTTCCATGTCACATCCTGGGACCCCAATATTCCTCCATGTCATCCTGTCATACCCACTGACCCCGATGTTCCACCATGTCACACCCAGGGACCCCTGTGTTCCTCCATGTCATGCTGTCATACTCAGTGACCCCAATGTTCCTCTATGTCACGCCAGGAGCCCCTGATGTTCCTCCATGTCACACCTGGGGACCCTGATGTTCTTCCATGTCACACTTGGGGACCTCAATCCCCCATGGCACACCCAGGGATCCCAATTGCTCATTGCACACCTGGTGACCCCAAACCCCTGTTACACTCGTGACCCCTATCCCCCATGTCGCACCTGGTGACTCTGATTCCCCATGGCACCCCTGGTAACCCCGATTCTCTTTCACACCAGGGATCCTCCATGTCACACCCAGGGACCCTGATCCCCTGTTCTGGGGACACTCACTGGGCAGTATGAAGAAAGTGGCCCGCACTCTGCCCTCCTTGACAATGATCCTGCTGATTCCTTCTCCCAGGAGGCTCCTCTCCTGGACCACAGTGCTCACCACAGCTCCAACCGGCTCCTGGTGGAGGGAGAAGCAGCAGTCAGAGAGCTCCACACATCCTTCATCACCAACCTCCTTAGACCATTCTGGTGCCTTGTCTCTTCTGCTCCAGTAAAGGTGCCGCCCTCCAGTGCTGAGCTCCGGCTCAGGTTCAGCTCTCCTCCGCTCCCTGCTTAATACCAACCCAGGGAAATTAATGGCTGCCCACCAGCTCAGTGTAGAGAGTTACATCCTGCCCAGGGTTTATGCCACTCAGCTCCAGACAAAGAGGATCATCATGCAGGCAGCTCTCCGGTAGGGGGCTCCCTTCCCTTCCTCATGGATGCGCCCCTGGGTGGCAATGCGCCCTAGGCGGCTGCCTAGTTTGCCTTGTGGAAGCACTGACCCTGAATCCAAGACACATATTAATTACACAGGTTCTGAGGTTAATATAATGCACATAAGGAACTAAGTGAGTTTAATTTACCACCTTAATCAGCCACAGAACCTGTGCAAATAATGTGTGTCCTGGTTTAAAGGGATGAGGTGGCAACCCTAGTCGGCGGGACTCACTAGAACAGCAGAGCGCAGCCATCTCAGTGTCTCACAGTGTGGAGAGTTGCTGTTGACTGTTCTTCCAGAACTCATAAGTAGGGATGATCGAACTTTTGAAAAGTTCGGTTCGACCAGAACACCCGAACTTCACGAAAGTTCGGTTCGGATTTCAGAACCCCATTGAAATCAATGGGACCCGAACTTCTGTAATCAAAAAACACCATTTTTAAGCCCTAAAACCCAATAAATGCCCCTAAAAAGTGCCTAGGGTTCTGGGTCATGCCCCAGGGACTATTAATCACACAAAAAAAAGTTCTTAAAAATTGTCGTTTTTGATAGATAGCCAATTATTGAAAAAAAAAAAAAAAAAAAAAAAGAGATTTCTTTGGATTTAGTGTCTGGGGGGTCTAAAATGTGTACCTGTGAAGTTTCAGCTCTGTAGCATGTCCAGAACCAGAATTACAGCATACCAAACCTTCAAAAATGACTTTTTTGCTTAACCGCACCTTTCTTTTGCTCCTAATCAACGGCTCAGCCAATGTGTATGATGGGGACATAATGCAGTGCACTGGGAACAAGATTAGAGGTTTTTTTGGAAAAAGGTGCTGTCTCTTTAAATGTGCATATAATTAACGGGTGTATTTCCACAATGGGGCTTTTATTACCAAATGTTTCAAGAAGTCCAAAGATGTATGTAATTGCACTTTATTTCATGTAAAATGGTGTTTGGTGCACTTTAACTTGAAATCTCACAAGAAACAGACATATATGCACGGATACATTGAGGGTTAGGGGTAGGGGCCACAATGTAGTGCAGAGTGAACAAGATTAGAGATGTTTTGGATGAATACTGTTGTCTCTTGACTTTGAATAGAAGTAAAGGATGCTTAAAAATTGGGCATTTGGTGGTGCGGACGATGCCTTGACACCATATCCCTATGAAAGTGCTGGTAATGAAAGCAATAATTGCCTTTGTAAGGAAAAAAATTACAATGATATGCATCTGTGTGACAGGTGCGCAAAAATTGTTGTTTGGGTGTTGGCGGAGCCATACCACTGTAAGCCCAAAGAGCTGGTGTTGAAGGAGGCCCAAAAATTGTAAAGGTGTGCACCTGTGGAACAGGTGCGCAAACATTGTCGTTTTTGTTTTAGCATAGCCTCCCCACCTTAACCCCAAAGAGCTGGTGTTGAAGGAGGCCCAAAAATTGTAAAGGTGTGCACCTGTGGAACAGGTGCGCAAACATTGTCGTTTTTGTTTTAGCATAGCCTCCCCACCTTAACCCCAAAGAGCTGGTGTTGAAGGAGGCCCAAAAATTGTAAAGGTGTGCACCTGTGGAACAGGTGCGCAAACATTGTCGTTTTTGTTTTAGCATAGCCTCCCCACCTTAACCCCAAAGAGCTGGTGTTGAAGGAGGCCCAAAAATTGTAAAGGTGTGCACCTGTGGAACAGGTGCGCAAACATTGTCGTTTTTGTCATAACCAAAATGAGGTTCTGTGAACGTAAAGAGAATGAGAGGAGGGTTTGAGGGTGGCACCATGGTCCAGGCTTAAACTGAGGCTCAACTGCCACATCACAACGATAGCCTAGTCTACAAGGTCTGCATCAGGTGCATCAAAGCTTGATATCCACGACTGATTCATCTTAATGAATGGCAAACGGTCGACTGAGTCGGTGGAGAGTCTCGTTCGATGGTCTGTGACGAATCCTCCTGCTGCGCTGAATGCCCGTTCCGATAGGACACTGGAAGCAGGGCAGGCCAACAACTCCATGGCATACTGGGCCAGTTCTGGCCAGTGGTCTAATCTTAAGACCCAGTATGCCAGTGGATCGGATTCGTCACATGAAAAGCCCTCTGTGTCACTTTGTGCCCTCACGTAATCGTCCACCATGTGATGCAGACGGTGTCGATGCGATGTGGCAGCTGAGAGGCCTGGGCGGTGAGGACTAAAAAAAGACCGAAAGGCATCCGTCAACCGCACGCCTTCTCCAACGCTCCTCTCGTGACCACCAGTAGAATCCATGGTAGGTTGTCCCCGCCCCTGCACCCTACGGGAGTCGGGGAACATGTTCACCAGATTCCTCTTGAGACTGTCCTCAAGGGATTTGATCCTGTGGACTCTATGGGTGGATGGGAAAAGCTCCGAGACTTTACACTTGTACCGGGGATCAAGTAGGGTGGCCAACCAATAGTGGTTAGTCTCTTTAATGGCCTTGATTCTGGGGTCCTTTCGCAGGCTCTGGAGCATGATGTTTCCCATGCGTCGCAAATTAGCGAAGGCCTGAGAAGCTGACTCCTCGGGGTCACTCATAACGACATTATCTTCAACGGGCTCCTCCTCCTCCCAGCCACGTACTACTCCAAAGTGTCCCGAGGGAGTCAAACTAGGCCTTTCAGATTGCCGCATGTCTTCCTCCTCCTCCTCCTCAAACCCTGCAAAAGTTCCCGCAGAATCGTCCTCCTCCTCCTCTTCCACCCCTGGATCCTGCTCGGGCCTCTGGGAGCTAGGCATAATGGGGTCAGGATTCTCAGGATAAAGGGGGCCTTGAGAGGCAAGGAAGTCCTCCTCTTCCTCCTGCTGCTCTGCCTCCAGTGCCCTGTCCATAATGCCACGCAGAGTGTGCTCCAACAAAAACAGTACCGGTAGGGTGTCACTGATGCATGCGCTGTCCCGGCTGACCATCCTTGTGGCCTCCTCAAATGGCGAGAGGACAGCGCATGCATCCTTAATCAAAAGCCACTGCCGTGGTGAAAAGAAGCCCAGGCGCGCAGAGCCAGTGCTGGTGCCGTACTCGCATAGGTATTCATTGAGGGCCCTCTGCTGCGTGTACAGGCGCTGCAGCATAGCCAAGGTGGAGTTCCAGCGGGTGGGCATGTCACAGATGAGGCGGTGTACCGGCAGGTGAAACTCGCGCTGCACTTCGGCCAAACGTGCAGTGGCACTGTACGACCGCCTGAAGTGACTGCACACCCTTCTTGCCATCCTTAGCACATCCTGCATTCCCGGGTACGAGTTCAAAAACCGCTGTACCACGAGATTCAGGACATGCGCCAGGCATGGCACATGGGTTAACTTTCCCTGACGAAGGGCGGCCAGGAGGTTTGACCCATTATCAGTAACCACCATCCCTGGCTGCAGCTGGCGTGGTGTCAACCACCTCTGGGCCTGTGCCTGCAGAGCCC
This sequence comes from Pelophylax lessonae, assembly GCF_965119305.1. NCBI lineage: Eukaryota > Metazoa > Chordata > Amphibia > Anura > Ranidae > Pelophylax > Pelophylax lessonae. The sequence continues at coordinate 559,812,868 of NC_138772.1, read as the reverse complement.
CAAGAATCTGAGGGGCAGTGTGCTGCCTGTCCCCTAGACACACAAGCTGCAGCACTGCGTGACACCTTTTGGCCTGAGACATAGAATAGACCTTTGAACGTTTACGTGGTACCTCATCATATTCAAAGGACCATTCTGCAGAGGAGGGCATGGAGGAGGTAGAGGAGGAGGAGCAGGAGGGGGTAGAAGTGATCGATCTACCCGGATCAGCGACACCACCAGCTGTTTGCAGACGTGGGGGCAACACTGGCTGCAGCACCGAGCCCTGGCTACAATCCCTTCCGCTGGCAAGCAGTGTCACCCAGTGAGCAGTGACAGAAATGTACCGTCCCTGCCCATGTTTGCTTGACCAAGTGTCAGCCGTCAAGTGTATCTTACGGCTGACTGACTTGGCCAGGGACGACACTACATTGCCTTCCACATGTTGGTATAGGGATGGCAGGGCCTTACGGGAAAAGTAATGCCGACTTGGCACCTGCCACTGTGGAACTGCACATTTTGCGAAGTCACGGAAGGGAGCAGACTCTACCAGGTTAAATGGTAATAGTTGCAGAGCCAGTAGTTTAGCCAAACTACTGTTTAGACGCTGGGCATGTGGGTGGCGGGGAGTATACATTTTTTTTCGTTCCAGCATGTGTGGAATCGAAATTTGGCGTCTAGATGTTACAGCTGGTGGTGTGCTGGAGGTAGATGCGACACTGCCTGCTATATCATCATCCCTGCCAGTGGAGGCTGCCAACAGGTGACGAGTGACTATAGCAGGGCCAGGAACAGACTGATGTGCAGGTGGAGCAGGTGGAGCATGAGGAGGAGCGCGAGGAGAACTAGGAGGCCGACTGACCAATCTTTGGCCCTTTTGTGGGTTCTTTAAATGCTCCTGCCAACGGGCCGAGTGGTGGGTTGTCAAATGCCTGTTTAGGCAGCTTGTACCCAGGTGGTTGACATTTTTGCCACGTTTTATACCCTTCTTACAAATCTTGCAGATCGCAACTGTTTTATCTGCATGGGATGTCTCAAAAAAGGCCCAGCAAGATGAGGTGTGTATAGTGGCCCGGGAGACAACAGGTGCGGCCTTAGATGGAGTAGGCCGTCTGCTCTCCCCTCTTGCTTGCTCTGCCTCCTCCTCAACCTCAGACCCAACATCTGACTCCATCAAAGACTGAGCATCAGGCCTGGCCTGGGAGACAACAGGTGCGGCCTTAGATGGAGCGGGCCGTCTGCTCTCCCCTCTTGTTTGCTCTGCCTCCTCCTCAACCTCAGACCCAACATCTGATTCTATCAAAGACTGAGCATCAGGCCTGGCCTGGGAGACAACAGGTGCGGCCTTAGATGGAGCGGGCCGTCTGCTCTCCCCTCTTGTTTGCTCTGCCTCCTCCTCAACCTCAGACCCAACATCTGATTCTATCAAAGACTGAGCATCAGGCCTGGCCTGGGAGACAACAGGTGCGGCCTTAGATGGAGCGGGCCGTCTGCTCTCCCCTCTTGTTTGCTCTGCCTCCTCCTCAAACTCAGACCCAACATCAGACTCCATCAAAGACTGAGCATCAGGCTGGAGTAGATGGCCGACACTGTGGTCAAACAGCTCAGCTGACTCCTCTGTCATGTCTGAAATTGGGTCTAAGGGAGGACATGAGGTGGACATGGACTCATCTGTATTTGTTCTGACAACTGCAGAAGACTGACCACTTTTCTCTGCCAGGGTCACTGTAGTTGCAGATGATGCCGATGATGAGGGTTTGTTCATATAGTCCACCACCTCCTGTACATACTGTGGACGTATAGCTTGGCCACTGCCGGAGAACAATCCAAATGGTGGCCTGGCTGAGGACTGACCACCACGTCCACCCCTGCCTCTAGACACCCTAGAAGCTGTGCCCCTTTCCGCAGCAGGGCCAAGTATGCCTTTTCTTGGTCTACCAGGCATATTTCTCACTGATGCGTTGGCAACTGTGTGCGGTGAAAAACGCACACTGCTATGCGACCCACAGTTGTCGCTGGATACAGCACAGCAGATGTGTCACGCACAGTAGCAAAGCCTTTTGCACAGTGGACCTAACGCTTTGAACAACAGGCGTTAGGTTGTCACTGATGCGTTGGCAACTGTGTGCGGTGAAAAACGCACACTGCTATGCGACCCACAGTTGTCGCTGGATACAGCACAGCAGATGTGTCACGCACAGTTGCAAAGGCTTTTGCACAGTGGACCTAACGCTTTGAACAACAGGCGTTAAGTTGTCACTGATGCGTTGGCAACTGTGTGCGGTGAAAAACGCACACTGCTATGCGACCCACAGTTGTCGCTGGATACAGCACAGCAGTTGCGGTTCACGCACAGTAGCAAAGCCTTTTGCACAGTGGACCTAACGCTTTGAACAACAGGCGTTAGGTTGTCACTGATGCGTTGGCAACTGTGTGCGGTGAAAAACGCACACTGCTATGCGACCCACAGTTGTCGCTGGATACAGCACAGCAGTTGCGTGTCACGCACAGTTGCAAAGGCTTTTGTACAGTGCACCTAACGCTTTGAACAACAGGCGTTAAGTTGTCACTGATGCGTTGGCAACTGTGTGCGGTGAAAAACGCACACTGCTATGCGACCCACAGTTGTCGCTGGATACAGCACAGCAGTTGCGGTTCACGCACAGTAGCAAAGCCTTTTGCACAGTGGACCTAACGCTTTGAACAACAGGCGTTAGGTTGTCACTGATGCGTTGGCAACTGTGTGCGGTGAAAAACGCACACTGCTATGCGACCCACAGTTGTCGCTGGATACAGCACAGCAGTTGCGGTTCACGCACAGTAGCAAAGCCTTTTGCACAGTGGACCTAACGCTTTGAACAACAGGCGTTAGGTTGTCACTGATGCGTTGGCAACTGTGTGCGGTGAAAAACGCACACTGCTATGCGACCCACAGTTGTCGCTGGATACAGCACAGCAGTTGCGTGTCACGCACAGTTGCAAAGGCTTTTGTACAGTGCACCTAACGCTTTGAACAACAGGCGTTAAGTTGTCACTGATGCGTTGGCAACTGTGTGCGGTGAAAAACGCACACTGCTATGCGACCCACAGTTGTCGCTGGATACAGCACAGCAGTTGCGGTTCACGCACAGTAGCAAAGCCTTTTGCACAGTGGACCTAACGCTTTGAACAACAGGCGTTAGGTTGTCACTGATGCGTTGGCAACTGTGTGCGGTGAAAAACGCACACTGCTATGCGACCCACAGTTGTCGCTGGATACAGCACAGCAGATGCGTGTCACGCACAGTTGCAAAGGCTTTTGTACAGTGCACCTAACGCTTTGAACAACAGGCGTTAAGTTGTCACTGTATTTTGCTGCCTAGCAAGCACGTACACCTGCTGTGATAGAGCAGCACTGTGCCACGTGCTCACTAAACAGAACCCTCACACTTTCCCTACAGAAACTAAATTTTCAAATCTAACTAATGTAGTACAAAGTTCCCTAACTACACTAGATATCCCTTTCCACTAAATAGAAAGCTCCATACAGCAGAAGACTGACACTGTCCCTTAAGTTTTTTTTTTTTTTTTTTTTTTTTTTTTTAACTCTAAGAACCAGCACAATCGCTGTATCTAACTACACTGGCTGTAAGCTAAATACAATTCTGCTATATGGAGCTTTAGAACCACTCGATATGTAGGAAATGTAGTGTAGCAAAGCAGGAGTCAGACAGAACTGCTTCAACTCTCTTCAACAGGCTCTGGATAACTGTGCTAGGGGTTAGGCGGGGCCATCTTATATAGTGTGGGGCGTATTCACTCCTGATTGGCCTCTGGTCCCCGTAGTCACTCCAATCACGTTCCTAGGAGACTCCTGCCCCCTCATTGGCTTTTGCAGACGTTTCTGGGCCAATCACGGGCTTTTAAAGCCCAGTTCCTGTCCCAGTGCATTTTGGGCGGTTCTGGTGGCCGAATACCGAACTTTTGCCGCAAAAAGTTCGGTATTCGGCCGAATATCGAACATCCAATGTTCGGGTCGAACCGATGGTCGACCCGAACCGTTCGATCATCCCTACTCATAAGAAGGACATCAGGATTGGCGAGAGAGCACCTGCTCAGAGTCCAATTACCAGTAGGGTTCCCACCTCATCCCTTTAATCCAGGACATATATTATTACACAGGTTCTGAGGTTAATATAATGCACATAAGGAACTAAGTGAATCTAATTACCACCTCCATCACTGAGACCACCTCCTTCTCATCAGCATATAGGCTATGACCCTCAAAGGAGGCTCAACAGAAATGCCCAAAGGCACTCCGCACAAGGGTCCGCTCTCTAACTTCCTAATGAAGGGATCAATTGGGAACGAAAATAGCAGAAGACTCAAAGGACACCCCTGACGCACACCCGAGCCAACTCCAAAGGGACATCTGATCTAACCATTCACAAACATTAAGCTTTTAGCCCCTCTGTACAAGGTCTTACATATTCTGTAACCACTACAATACCGGACACTTTCACCCCCTTCCTGCCCATGCCAATTGTCAGCTTTCAGTGCTGTCACACTTTGAATGACAATTAGTCATGCAACGCTGTATCCATATGACATTGTCTTGGGAATTAATATACCCTTGATGCACAAATAACTCAGTTGTGCTAATAAGTGCACTTTTGGATATTAATATATGCCAAGCGCAATCAATCCCATTGTGCTAAAACGCACAGTTCTCTTTTGTATAAGGTAATGGAGCGCTCAGCAGTACCCAGTAATACAGACACACAGGCTGCTATCTCATTGGATGCTCGATAGAATGTCCTGCCTAAGGCATGGAGCTCTGTTTATTTATGAGACAACAAAAGGGACAATCAACAGGAAGTGATGGCTATACAACATCAGCCAATCAGTTCCAAATGTACAGTCACATGACAAAAATTACTCACACAGAATCAGCCAATTACACACTTGTATACATTCAAATATACAATAGAAAGGGGGAGTACACGATCGTGAATGAGCAGAACAGAGTGCACTGCTTCCTGCCTAATGCCCCATACACACGTGCAGATTATCTGCAGACTTTTGTCTGCAGACTTACCTTTTCTATGTAGTGCAAGGGCCTGCCGGATTGCATACAAATTGAAAGTGTTTAGGTTTGACCTCATATTATATGGTTTTGGTAAGTCTGCAGACAAAAGTCTGCAGATAATCTGCACGTGTGTATGGGGCATAACACTACACAATGAAACCAGCATGTAGAACCATGAACGCTGCTCTGCTCAAACTCATGCATGTATTCCCGCCTCTACTACTGTCGTGAATCCCATTCAGCAGAGCTCAGAGAACAATGTTTAATCGGATTATACTACTGTTCCTATAGACGTGAGACTATCTGCTGGGAAAGAGCCATGCTGTTTCCACTATGGTGATCAGGCACAGTAGAAAGACATGAGCGTGTATTCCTTCATAGAGGCAGATAGATATCAAAACAATATTGACTCCGCACCACAATACACATAGATCTATACCGGCAAACAGACCCACACATGGCGTATTCGCCGGCAGAGATGTCTATGTAGAGCGAACGCATTTACACATCTAAGGGAAGGTTTTCACTGCCAGTAGTCTTTCCTCAATGCCGGTTCACCCCTACATTCTCTAATGAGTATATTGCAAGCAAACCGACAACAGAAGCCATAATGAAAAGCTAAATAAATCACATCCTGAAAAATGTCCACACTAATCCTAATAAAATTTCCACAACAGCCCCTCCTCTTTGTCATATGCTCCCATGTGTCCCTCGATGAATCTTGATCTTCTTCTTCCAAATAAACAGAACAGCTTTTCTCATACATAAAAACAATCAATTTCAAAAAGTTAAAAAGAACGATAATCAGTGTTAAGTTATCTGTTCAATCTAAATAAAACAGGTCCTAAAAAATGTCCACACCAGTCCTAATAAAATTTCCACAACAACATTTTTTATCATTTTTTTTTGAGACAGATGGAACTTTCTTTTGGTTGTGTTTAATCACCACTGGATTTTTTAATTTTTACTATATAAATAAAAAAATAACAAAAAGTTTGAAAAAAACAAATTTTTCTTAGTTTCTGTAATGAAATTTTGCAAATAGGTAAACTTTCTTCATAAATTTAGGCCAAGGTTTAATCTGCTGCATTTCTTTGGTGAAAATATCCCAGATCAGTGTATATTATTTAGTCTGTAGCACAGCTATAGAGTCCACAAACTATGGGATATATAGCTGAAAATCGATACATCCTGATGTACTGACAGGCAATCTCATTTCTTAAGGACCCCAAACTTTGCCAGGACGGTACAAATGACCCCATTTTAGAGAGAGGACTCCTCAATTAAGAGGCATAGTGAAATTTTTAAAGTTTTATTTTTGTTCCGCAATTCTTTGGAAAATTAAGAAATAAAATAACATTTGTAGTTTTATTCATAAAATTATAATTTTAACAAATTATTATTATTTAACAAATTATTTCTCAGAACCTGGCATAGGCATACTTGCAATTACACCCGAAAACACATCTTCTACCCCTCCCGAATAAGGAGATATCACAAGATATTTCTAACAAACAGCATGGACATACCAAGAATTGCATCCCAAACACAGAAGGGCCCAAAATCAAAGAAGCACCTGTTGACTTTCAAGGAACATAAATTACACATCTAATTTACTGATTACCTATCATATTTTTTGGATGCCCTGGAAAATCAGGACAGTGGAAACACCCACAAAACTGCCACATTTCAAACAACAAACACCCCAAAGTATTTTCTACAAGGAATAATGAGTCTTTTGAACATGTCATTTTTTTGTCACAAGTTTTTGGAAAATGTGGAAAAAAATGAAAAACCTATTTTTTCTTTACAGAAAGTTGTTCATTTATAAGATATTTCTAACAAACAGAATGGACATACCAAAAATGGGTTCATACTCCGAATCAGACAGTGTGAGCTCCCTTCTGCTCTTATCTGTCATGCTGAGGATTTGTCTTCTCGCTTGTGTAAAAAATATTTTGGACATGGCTGGCTCTGGTGACACCATACTGCTGTGATGGTGACACTGGGAAAGATGTGGCTGATTCGGGCACTGACGATTGCTGCACTGGTGTGCATGATCAGGACACTGAGGAGGCTGTACTGGCATGGCTGATCAGGGCACTGACATTTCTGCACTGGTGTGGCTGATCAGGGAATTGATATGGCTGCACTGGCATGACTGATCAAGTAACAAAGGAGGCTGCACTGGCGTGGCTGATCAGGGCACTGACTTGACTGATCAGGACACTGAGGATGCTGCCCTGGTGTGGCTGATCATGGCACTGAGGTGGCCGCACTGGCGTCGCTGATCATGGCACTGAGGTGGCCGCACTGGCGTCGCTGATCAGGGCATTGAGGAGGTCGCACTGGCGTGGCTGATCAGGGCACTGAGGAGGTTGCACTGGCATGGCTGATCAGGGTACTGAGGAGGCTGCATTGGCTTGGTTGATTAGGGCACTGGCATGGCTGCACTGGTATGGCTGAACAGGGCACTGAGGAGACTGCACTGGCATGGCTGATCAGGGCACTGAGGAGACTGCATTGGCTTGGTTGATTAGGGCACTGGCATGGCTGCACTGGTATGGCTGATCAGGGCACTGGCATGGCTGCACTGATGTGGCTGATCAGGGCACTGAGGATGCTGCACTGGTGTGGCTGATCAGGGCACTGAGGAGGCTGCACTGGTGTGGCGGATCAGGGCACTGAGGAGGCTGCACTGGTGTGGCTGATCAGGACACTAAGCAGGCTGCACTGGTGTGGCTGATCAGGGCACTGAGGAGGCTGCACTGGTGTGGCGGATCAGGGCACTGAGGAGGCTGCACTGGTGTGGCTGATCAGGGCACTGAGGAGGCAGCACTGGTGTGGCGGATCAGGGCACTGAGGAGGCTGCACTGGTGTGGCTGATCAGGGCACTGAGGAGGCAGCACTGGTGTGACTGATTAGGACACTGAGGAGGTTTCACTGGTGTGGCTGTAGCAGGAACGCCCTCCCAGAACTAGGAAGTCACACCGAAGCTGCATATTGGCTATATGGCGGGTGACAAGTGGGTAACCCTGAAAAGAAAAATCTCTAAAATACCCGGAATTGCCCAGCTTCACTGTGACTGGAGTCCCCAATTCAAACTTCTTGTGGGCGGGGGCTGTACAATATGTAGAGTGCTGTGTAAATTCAGTCTATAGAAATACCTGGAATAATATATTTATAAAAAATAACTAAATATCATCAGTAAAAAAAAAAACAGAAGACATAGTTACATAGTTACATAGTTAGTGAGGTTGAAAAAAGACATCAGTCCATCCAGTTCAACCTATGATTTGTGTGTGTGTTTGCTTTTAACCGTACATTGTATACCCCTGTATGTTGTATATTGTATACCCCTGTATGTTGTACATTGTATATCCCTGTATGTTGTACATTGTATACCCCTGTATGTTGTACATTGTATACCCCTGTATGTTGTACATTGTATACCCCTGTATGTTGTACATTGTATACCCCTGTATGTTGTACATTGTATACCCCTGTATGTTGTACATTGTATACCCCTGTATGTTGTGGTCTTTAAGGTGCCCATCTAATAGTTTTTTGAAACTATCAATGCTCCCTGCTGATACCACTGCTTGTGGAAGAGAATTCCACATCCTTACCGCCCTTACAGTGAAGAACCTCTTACGCATTTTAAGGTTAAACCGCCTTTCCTCTAGTTTTAGTGAGTGGCCACGTGTCTTATTGTATTTCCTTACTCTGAATAGTTTGTTCCTTATGCTAGGGTCGCCAGTACAGTATTTGTACATTGATATCATATCCCCCCTCAATCGTCTCTTCTCCAGAGAGAATAAGTTCAGTGCTTGTAGTCTTTCCTCATAGCTGATGTCCTCCATTCCCCTAATTATTTTTGTTGCCCTTCTCTTGACTCTCTCCAGTTCCAGCACATCCTTCCTGAGGACCGGTGCCCAGAACTGGACAGCATACTCCAGATGTGGCCGGACCAGAGTCTTGTAGAGCGGGAGAATAATCTCTTTATTTCTGGAGTGAATCCCCTTTTTTATACATCCCAGTATTCTGTTGGCTTTGCTTGCAGCGGCTTGGCATTGCATGCCACTGCCAAGCCTGTTGTCTACCAGTACCCCCCAGGTCTTTTTCCATCCTAGACTCCCCCAGAGGTTCCCCCCCTAGTGAGTAGCTTGCTTTCTGGTTTCTGGCCCCCAAGTACATTACTTTACATTTATCAACATTAAACCTCATCTGCCATGTAGTTGCCCCCCCCCCCCCCGTTATTTTGTTCAGGTCCGCTTGTAAGGTTTCCACATCCTGCATAGAAGATATTGGCATGCTTAGTTTAGTATCGTCCGCAAATACTGAGATTGTACTCGATATCCCCTCCTCCAGATCATTTATGAATAAATTAAACAGGATTGGTCCCAGGACAGATCCTTGGGGGACCCCACTTTCCACCCCCGCCCAATCCGAGTACTCCCCATTAATCACCACCCTCTGTACTCTCCCCTGGAGCCAGGTCTCTATCCAGGTACTCACCTTATGGTCCATACCTACCTTCCTTAGTTTGTACAGTAAGCGTTTGTGGGGAACGGTGTCAAAGGCCTTTGCAAAGTCCAGATACACCACATCCACAGGCCTTCTTTTATCCAGATACACCACATCCACAGGCCTTCCTTTATCCAGATACACCACATCCACAGGCTTTCCTTTATCCAGATACACCACATCCACAGACCTTCCTTTATCCAGATACACCACATCCACAGACCTTCCTTTATCCAGATACACCACATCCACAGACCTTCCTTTATCCAGATACACCACATCCACAGACCTTCCTTTATCTAGGTGGCAGCTCACTTCATTGTAGAAGGTTAATAGATTGGTTTGGCAAGAACGATTTTTCATAAATCCATGCTGATTACTACTAATTATATTGTTTTCTTTACTAAAGTCTTGTATGTGGTCCCTTAAAGAGGTTGTAAACTCGTTTGAGTTTTTTTTTTTTTTTTACACCCTGCAAAAGAAAGACATAATGAGCTAGTATGCATCGCATATTAGCTCATTATGCAATACTTACCTCAGAACGAGCCCCCGCCGTGCCGCTCACTCACCTCTATGACGGGCGACATGTCTAGTCGCCCGTCTTCCGGGATCGTGGCATCCGGCCATCTGATTGGCCGGAGCCGCGGTGACGTCACTCCCGCGCACGCGCGCTAGAGCCGACAGTCACGGCACGGGGCTCTGAAGGAACGGCACGATCGGCCGTTCCTTCAGAGCGCATGCGCCAGTGACGTCACTGGCGACATGTAAGGTAAATATCTCCTAAACGGTACATGTTTAGGAGATATTTACAGTACCTATAGGTAAGCCTTATCATAGGCTTACCTATAGGTACAAGTTGTAGAGGAGGGTTTACTTCCTCTTTAACATCCCCTCCAAAATCTTGTGGACTACAGATGTTAGGCTGACAGGTCTATAGTTACCCGGGATATACCTCGGCCCCTTTTTAAATATTGGTTCCACGTTGGCTTTTTTCCAATCTGCTGGCACCATACGACGATGTGACAGTAGAATAGGGAAGGATGTTGCCTCATCTGTAGGTTGGATTCTGCAACTGACAAGTCCCAGGAAGGAAGGTGGGGGGGGGGGGTCACTCATTGTACATCTTTCTGTCTTGTTGCTGTAGTGAGGATCGGGGTGCAGCGCAGTTATGAAGACTCTTGGGGGGTCTCGTTGTCTGTGTGCTGCTGGTGGATGGAGGAGGAGAGGTAAGTTCCCGGGGGGGGGGGGGGATTGTAGGGTTTGGGGGTTCTATACAGGAACATTCCACCCACATTATAAGAACTTCTATAGATACAGCTGTACAGCCAGAAATGTCCATATAGATATCAATTCCTAGTTATCACTGAGCAATGTTCTGCAGATCTCTAAGGAGGACAATGTATTAATACGTAGCTGTCATCTATCTGTAATAACAATTACAATGTTATGCGTTTGTATGATTGCCTCAATCATTCTCTAAAATGTGTATTTCCTATGATCATCAGTTCCATCTAGTGGCCATAATGGGGTATTTTCCTGATTGAGGCATTTCAGGAAAATACTGCTTGATGGCCACTAGAAGAAGCTGACCCATGATATTGTTTTCCAGGAGGAGACCCTCTTGTGTACGGTCATTGGATGACACTTGTGGGTGTAAGCCGTCTTCTCCAGGTGTATAAAGCTGATTCTTTAACCCATCCACTGTTAAAAAACAACCATGAGTGCCTAGACTGCGGAGTTATGTACAACTCAGTGCAGACAGTTCTAATCGTCAGTGAAGGCAAGATGTTCTGTGATTGGAGGAGGGGAGATTGCGATGTTCATGGATGCCTTGCATTCATTGAAAATAGCCCCAGATGTGGAGTTGCGAGTAACTCGCTGTGCTCTGAGTGCTCTCACCGGAATCAGAATACTCAGCAAAGGAGCTCGGGCTTTAGGTGCTCAGTACCCCGGGGGTATTATTTACATGAAGTTGGGGGTAAGTTGTAATTGCCATACAAATTGATTGCAACTTGTAAGGTTTCTTCCAATGGAGGGATTTGATGATGTTGGGAGATTGAGGGATTAATTGTGAATGGAAGAGGGGAGGCATTTTTTTAATGCCCAGATGAGAGAATGTGTGGGGGGGGGGGAGGGTTTGTGATGATGTCATATCCAGCTGGGAATGTCGGTAAACCGGCTCCCGATGTCCGGAGGTCAGGTGATTGTCTTCTATATATGATTGCAGCAGGTTCTGATTGTTACAATTTTATTGTATCATTTGTAATGTAGTTGGATGGATTGGATACTTTTTACACTTCTTTAGATAGAGAAGGATGGGAGCGCCAGAATGGGAGCGCCGGGATGGGAGCGCCAGGATGGGAGCGCCGGGCTGTACACTGCCAGCTGTACACCAAAACCTAATGATCAGTAATGGGGGGATTTACAAAGACTAGAGCAGACAAATTCCGGAACAGGTGTGCATAGTAACCAATCAGCTTCCAGATTCAGCTTTTTCAGGTAAGCTTTGAAATAGAAAGCTAGAAGCTGATAGGTTGTGTCACATTTTGGCTGCTCCACTCTTAGTAGATTCCCCTCAATGTGTCCATTGCGCCCCCTGGAGGCGGGTATTAGGGCCAGACAGGAGGCAGGTATATTTTATATATATATATATATATATTCAGTATTTGACAAAAGTAAGCACACCCCTCACATTTCTGTAAATATTTTATTCTATCTTTTCATGTGACAACACTGAAGAAATGACACTTTGCTACAATGTAAAGTAGTGAGTATACAGCTTGTATAACAGTGTAAATTTGCTGTCCCCTCAAAATAACTCAACACACAGCCATTAATATCTAAACCGCTGGCAACCAAAGTGAGTACACCCCTAAGTGGCAATGTCCAAATTGGGCCAAATTAGCCATTTTCCCTCCCGGTGTCATATGACTGGTTAGTGTTACAAGGTCTCAGGTGTGAATGGGGAGCAGGTGTGTTAAATTTGGTGTTATCGCTCTCACTCTCTCATACTGGTCACCGGAAGTTCAACATGGCACCTCATGGCAAAGAACTCTTTGAGGATCTGAAAAAAAGAATTGTTGCTCTACATAAAGATGGCCTAGGATATAAGAAGATTGCCAAGACCCTGAAACTGAGCTGCAGTGGTCAAAACCATACAACAGTTCAACAGGACAGGTTCCACTCAGAACAGACCTCGCAAAAGAAGTTGAGTGCACGAGCTCAGCGTCATATCCAGAGGTTGTCTTTGGGAAATAGACGTATGAGTGTTGCCAGCATTGCTGCAGAGGTTGAAGGGGTGGGGGGGTCAGCCTGTCAGTGCTCAGACCATACGCCGCACACTGCATCAAATTGGTCTGCATGGCTGTCGTCCCAAAAGGAAACCTCTTCTAAAGATGATGCACAAGAAAGCCTGCAAACAGTTTGCTGAAGACAAGCAGACTAAGGACATGGATTACTGGAACCATCGCCTGTGGTCTGATGAGACCAAGATAAATCTATTTGGTTTAGATGGCGTCAAGTGTGTGTGTCGGCAACCAGGTAAGGAGTACAAAGACAAGTGTGTCTTCCCTACAGTCAGTCATGGTGGTGGGAGTGTCATGGTCTGGGGCTGCATGAGTACGGCTGGCACTGGGGAGCTACAGTTCATTGAGGGAACCATGAATGCCGACATGTACTGTGACATACTGAAGCAGAGCATGATCCCCTCCCTTCGGAGACTGGGCCGCAGAGCAGTATTCCAACATGATAACGACCCCAAACACCTCCAAGATGACCACTGCCTTGCTAATGAAGCCGAGGTTAAAGGTGATGGACTGGCCAAGAATATCTCCAGACCTAAACCCTATTGAGCATCTGTGGGGCATCCTCAAATGGAAGATGTAGGAGCGCAAGGTGATATTGTCACGGAGGACTGGAAGAGGAATCCAATGGCAACCTGTGAAGCTCTGGTGAACTCCATTACCAAGAGGGTTAGGGCAGCGCTGGAAAATAATGGTGGCCACACAAAATATTGACACGTTGGGCCCAAGTTGGACATTTTCACTTAGGGGTTTACTCACTTTTGTTGCCAGCGGTTTAGAAATTAATGGCTGTGTGTTGAGTTATTTTGAGGGGACAGTAAATTTACACTGTTATACAAGCTGTACACTCACTACTTTACATTGTAGCAAAGTCTCATTTCTTCAGTGTTGTCACATGAAAAGATAGATTAAAATATTTACAAAAATGTGAGGGGTGTACTCACTTTTGTGAGATACTGTATCTCCAGACCTAAACCCTATTGAGCATCTGTGGGACATCCTCAAACAGAAGGTGGAGGAGCGCAAGGTCTCTAACATCCACCAGCTCTGTGATGTAAATATGGAGGGGTGGAAGAGGACTCCGGGGGCAAGTGTTGTCACATGAAAAGATAGAATAAAATATTTACAAAAATGTTGTTTTTTTATAATATGCACATAGGTAGTGTACTGTAGGCTATGATTTATGGCCTAACACAGCTGGCAGGCAAGTTGCATTATACATATCAAAATGGCCAGAGGAGTTACTTGCAGGGGATCGTTAAAAGTAAATTTGCCTGATCAGACTTGAAGGAATAGTACAAAAAGTATTTATTGATGGTAATTAGACTTGAGGGGGTATTCATGAGAAATTGTGGCTTGTTTACCTGCTAAACACTAATGTGAGGTTAAAGCCAGTAATTACAAATAGAGTCTTTTAACCTTGATTAACAATAAGATCAAAAAGTATTCTGGGTTGACCTTGCAGAAATTCCCCCCAGTGTGAGACTAGTATTTCAGGGGATGATTGGAGCTGACAGTCATTCATTATACTGTATATGCTAGAATGAATAGGACTCTGAAAGCTGCTGTTCATTGTAATATTTACTCTGTTTACACAGTATATTTCAGTGTGTTACTGCACGTTTAACGCAGTATATTTCAGTGTGTTACTGCACGTTTAACGCAGTATATTTCAGTACGTTACTGCACATTTACCGGAGTATATATACTGCAGTGCATTACTGCGTGTTTAACACAGTATATTTTGGTGCCTTACTGCATGTTTACTGCAGTATTTTGCAGTGCGTCAATGCAGTTTTCCTGCAGTGTATTGGCAATGCAGTTTTCCTGCAGTGTATTGTAGTTTGTCAGTGGAGTGTATATGTGTAGTGAGTACTCGAGATAAAGTGCACCAAACACCACTTTGCATTGATTAAAGTGCATCCACACACACATTTCAACTTCCATTTTTACCACATTTCGTTAATAAGCGCCCTCCCCCCCATCAAGTCTGGGAGACCAACAAGGAGAGGCAGACGTTCCCATGGCACTATGAGGGGCCCTGCAGCCTTTATGTTCACAGGCAAAGGTGGACATGGTCCGACATCATTTGCAATTTGTTGAAATTTGCAAATTTTGTCTCAAGCACATCAAGTGTGGCAAAAACACCAGCCACTCGGGTACCACATGCTTGACAAGACATTTAACCTCCCACCACTCAGCGCCTCCTCACACCTCACCTCAGCCTACCCTCACTATATCTCATGACCTCTCAGCAGCCTCCACTGACAGGGATGATGGTATAGTGCACAGTGTCCTTGGTCCTTGCAGCACATCTGCCAGTAGCACACCACCAACTGTAGAGTATAGCAGGCAAATTTCTCTGCTTCATCTGCTGCAGCAAAAAAAAAAAACATACAGTCACTGCCACCCACATGCCCAGTGTCTAAATTCAAGCTTGCTGGCTTTACAACTCCTTCCTTTCTGTCTGATGGATTCTGCCCCCTTCCGTGAATTTGCTGAATGTCCTGTACCGCAATGGCAGGTTCCCAGTCGCTATTTCTTTTCACGTAAGGCCATTCCAGCATCTAAGGCAATGTTTTGGCATCATTGGGCAAGGCAGTCATCTGCAAGGTCCACGTTACTGCTGACACATGGTCCAGCAAGCATGGTCAGGGACGATAAAGTTCACAGCACACGGAGTAACTCTGCTTGCAACTCAGAAGGATGCAGGACAGGGCTCAGTGGTGCAGCTTGTTGTTCTGCCTGGTCTCCATACAGCTAGTGGTAAATATGCAAGATTTTTCAGCGTCACCCCCTCCTACTCCTCCTCCTCCTCCTCTGCCTCCATGCCCTCCTCTGCTGAATTGTTCTATGAACCACAAGTACACCCTAAGCGTTCAAGGGGCTATTCAATGGTTCAGGCTAAAAGGTGCCATGGAGTGCTTCAGCTGGTGTGTCTAAGGGACAGAAGCAACACCGCAGCAGAGATCTTGCAGGTCTGGAGGGGCAGGCCCATAAGTGGTTCACGCCAGCTAGAGCCAGGAATGATGGTGTGCAATAATGGCACAAACCTCCGGTCCGCCCATAGACAGGGAATGTTGACATATGTGCCATGCCTGGTAAATTGTTCTTAATTTGGTGGTGCAGCGTTTCTTAAATAGATAATCAGGGTTGGAAGATCTGCTGAAGCAGGCCAGAAGAGTCTGTAGCAATTTCAGGCGGTCGTACACAGCCAGTGCTTGGTTGGCTGAAATTCAGTGGAAATTCCACCTGCCCGTAAACCACCTGATTTGCGTCATGCCCACCTGGTGGAACCCAACTTTGGCAATGCTGCAGTGGCTGCAAATGCAGCAGAGGGCTGTCAACCAGTATCTGTCTAAGCATGGCACAATGGCAGGATCAGGCCAGCTCGGCTTTTTTCCCCACACCAAAGGCTGCTGATAAAGGATGCATGCACTGTACTGTCACTATTTGAGGAGGCCGCAAGGATGGTGAGCCGTGACAATGCATGCATCAGTGACACAATCCCTGTTGTGTTCCTGCTGGAGCAGACTCTGTGGTATTATGGACAGGGCACTCGAGGCAGAGCAGCGGGAGGAAGAGGCTTCCTTTCCTCTCAAGGCCTGCTTTATGCAGACGCCATTCTTCCTACGCCACAGAACACACAAGAGGAGAGGGAGGAGTTGGAGGAGGATTATGGCAGTTTTAGGGGCATTGAAGCAGAGCATGACTAATGTCAACCCTTAACAGATGGTTTTCCATTCCAAGAACCCTTGGGAGTAGAACGGGCTGGGAGAAGGCAGTTCCAGATACAGACCCTGAGGAGTCTGCTTCTCATGCTTCCGCAATCTTGTGCTGCATAGGTTCCCTCATTCTTCAATGCCTGGGAAAGGACCCAAGAATATGTGGCATCAAGGAGAAGGATCACAATTTATTGGCAACCCTCCTTGACCACCGTTGCAAGGGGAAAGTCTCAGAACTCATCCCTTTTCTACAGAGGGAGCAGAAGATGAAATCTCTTGAGGACACCTTTAAAGAGGAGTTTATGTAATGCTTTTCCCAACTCTGGTAGGTTACAGTGTCGCTTCTGTTGGTCAAGAGAGGAGCGGTGTAGAGTGGGGCCACTTCAGTGATGCTTTTCAAATTTTTTTTTAATCCTCAAGACCCAGGACTATCTGCTTTCACATCCAATCAACAGTGTCTTCATCATATGGTGGACGATTATCTAGGAGCGAAAAAAGACATAGAGAGCTTTCCAGTTGACGATTCAATTGGGGTTACTGGGTCATTAGAATAGACCACTAGCCAGAACTTGCCCAGTATGGAATTGAGCTGCTGGGCAGCCCTGCATCCAGTGTGCTTTCTGAATGGGCATTCAGTGCTGCCAGAGGTTTTGGGACAGATAAGAGAGCGCGTCTGTCCATAAACTCTGTGGACCGGCTGAAATTTTTAAAATGAATCAGTCTTGGATTAGCAGCAGCTATCAAGCCCCTGATGCCGATGTTGTTAATTAAGTGTTTTTGAGATGTGGAATCTATGCAAGACTTCTAAGCTGCCTAGCGTTGTGGATGTTGATTTTATCTGGAAGAATTTTTTTGGTGTAGATTTTATGGGCACAAATAACACACAAAGACCAATTTTCCTGCACCTGTTTGAGGCCAATTCTTACTTTCATCAAGAGTACCTCTATAGGGTTACGGTGAGAAGGCACCCCCAACACCCAAAGACCAATTTTTCCTCACCTGTTTGACAGCAAGGCAATTCTTACTTTCATCAAGAGTACAGCGTGAAGGCACCACCGATACCCATAGACCAGTTTTTCTGCACTTGTTACTTCTATCCAAAGTCTTCGAAAGGGACACCAGAATTTATCCAAAAAATCTCTAATCTTGTTCCCCGTGCACTAAATAGTGGTCTCATCCTACATATTGGCTCCCCAAGTCGTTGTTTACAAAATAAAGAAATGGACCCGGCGCATCACGGATCGTGATAAAGGGCTAATGACAGCGGCCCTTTACCACGTCATCGTTCCGTCCAATGACGGAGTGATCACTTGTCAACAATGTCCCATTCCTTTGCGAGGAGAGGAGAGAAACTGCAGCTGCACCCATCCCCTGCCTCCTCCATACCCCAATTATCCATGCCTCATCTATGCCACATCCATACTACATCCATGACTCATCCATGCCTCATCTGTGCCACATCCATGCCAAATCCATGCCTCATCCGTGCCTCATCCATGCCTCATCCATGCCACATCCATGCCCATCCGTGGCTTATTCAAGCCACTTCCGTGCTCATCCATGCCACATCAGTGCTCATACATGTCACGCCAGTGCTCATCCGTGCCACATCCATGCCACGTCAGTGCCCACCCATGCCACCCCAGTGCTCATCTGTGCCACATCTATGCCACGTCAGTGCTCATCCTTGCCACATCAGTGCTCATCCGTGTCATATCCATGCCATGTCAGTGGTCATCCATGCCACATCCATGCCACGTTAGCGCTCATCCCTGCCACATACATGCCACGTCAGTGGTCATCTGTTCCTCATCCATTCCACGTCAGTGCTCATTTGTGCCACATACATGCCACGTCAGTGGTCATCTGTTCCTCATCCATGCCATGTCAGTGCTCATCCATGCCACATCAGTGTTCATTGGTGCCACATCAGTGTACATTGGTGCCACATCCATGCCATGTCAGTGTTCAGCCGTGCCACATCAGTGCTCATCCGTGCCACATCCATGGCACATCATTGCTCATCCGTGCCACATCCATGCTACATCAGTGCTCATCCGTGCCACATCAGTGCCAATACAGTGCCTCACAAAAGTGTAATGGGAGGTCAGGAAATGACGGTGCTCCTTGCATGTTGGGCCTCTGTATGTGGCCAGGCTGTGTAAAAGTGTCACACATGTGGTATCGCCATACTCAGGACAGGAGGAGTAGCAGAATGTATTTTGGGGTGTCATTTTTGCTATGTACATGCGATGTGTTAGAAATATCTTATAAATGGACAACTTTGTGTAAAAAAAAAAATAAAAAATGCGTTTCATTTTCTTTCCACATTTTCCAAAAACTTCTGGAAAAAAATGACATATTCAAAAGACACATTATGGTTCCTAGATTATGTTTTGGGGTGTTTGCTTTCCAAAATGGGGTAATTTTGTGGGAGCGTTTCCATTGTCCTGGTGCTCCAGGACCTTCAAATGTGTGATAGGTTGTCAGGAAATTATATGTGTAATTTGTGCTCCTAGATCACCTGGAGGTGCGTCTTGGATGTTGGGCCTCATGTATGTGGTCAGGCTGTGGAAAAGTCTCACACATGTGGTATCGCCATACTCAGGAGGAGTAGCAGAATGTATTTTGGGGTGTAGTTGCAAGTATGCATATACAGTGTGTGAGAAATAACTTGGTAATATGAACATTTTGTGAAAAAAAAAATCTTCATTTTGCAAAGAAATGTAGAAGAAAAATTTCAACTTCAAAAAACTCACCATGCCTCTTACTAAATACCTTGGAATGTCTACTTTCCAAAGAGGGATCATTTGGGGGGTATTTGTACTTTCCTGGCTTGTTAGGGTCCTTTCACACGAGCGCTCTGATCAGATCTACCTATCAGTTTTTTAGGCGGATCTGATCGGATGCTCCATGCATCCCTATGGGGCAGTGGGTGTCAGCAGAGACATGTCCGCTGACACCCGCTGCCATCCACATCCGATCCTGTCCGTGAAATCCGGACGGATGGAAACCCTATTTTCCATCCATCCAGGGGATCAGATCGGATGGGATCGGATGAGAGCGGACAGGCGGTCCGCTCTTATCCGATTCCTCCATAGAGAGGCATGGGGCTCTGACACCTCCCTCTCCGAACACATAGCGGGGACGGAGCCGTCACCTTCCTGCTCAGCGGGGATCTGTGTTTACGATCCCCTGCTGAGCAGCACGGTTCCGCCTATGGAGGCGGACCATGTGAAAGACCCTTAGGGTCTCAAGAAATGAGATAGGCAGTCAGTACATTGGGTGTGATCAATTTTCAATGATTGACACCATAGCTTGTAGACTCTATAACCTTCACAAAGACCAAAAAAATTATTTTGGTTATTTTTGCTAAAGATATGTAGCAGTATAAGTTTTGGGCAAAATGTATGAAGAAAAATGACTAAATTTGCAAACTTTTAAAACCGAAACGAAGAAAAATTAATTTTTTAAAAAATTGTATTTAATTGATGATTAAATACCACCAAAAGAAACCTCTGTGTGAAAAAAAAAGAAAATTTCATATGGGGACAGTGTTGCATAACTGAGTAATTGACATTCAAATTGTGAGAGCACTGAAAGCTGAAAATTGGTCTGGTTAGGAAGGGGGTTTAAGTGCCCAGTGGGTAAGTGGTTAAAATGGGCACTTTTGATTTTTTTCAGTTGGGGTCCTATAGACTTCAATGGGGTTCGTTATTCAGTTCCAAACTTTTTTTCTTTTTCTTTTCCTCCTTTTTCTTTACACCAAGGGATTTCCATTTGATCTCAGGCACCAGATGTTAGATTGCCTGCTTGGATCTTGCATACTTATATGCATTTTATGTACTTTTTATATACATTAGTATCATTATATATTTTCTAGATCCTGCCATCATGCTTGGTCTCCATAAGTGGCGGTTTTCTTTCTGCCCTCCTTTCGGGCTGAACCAATACTCTTTCACCTGGAATTATAGGACTCAGCACCTCCCAGGAGAGGTACCTCGGCACTGGGTACTGGGGGATTCATTTTCAATTTGCCACCATTGGATGTCCGCAACATACCTATAGGGCGCCTTACATCCTGACCCTTTATGCATGTTGTTCCTTATACCTGTGGTGAGCATTAACATGTATTAGTTTGAAGACAATCAATTGAATTTATATGTGGAAATGTTGATGTATTACAATTGTTTCACCTTTTTTATAAAGTCTGCCAGGTATTGAAAGGGTCTCTGAGGAAGCACTTTTGAATATTTAGTTCACCGAAATGCGTCAGACCCATGCCATAACAGGCCACTTTCATCTATGGGCCGGAAATTCCTCTCTTGGCAGATATGAACAGTGGTTGTCATATTTATGTATTTAAAGCTCTGTTATGTTTTTTTTTTAATGAATTATCAATATAATTAATTTTTTATATATTATTTATTTTCTTGGATACTAATGCTCGCCATTGCACAATCCACACCCCTTAAAATCCCACTTTTTTATTAGGTGGGGTGAGGCCCATTTGGTCTGCTTGACTTTGGGATCAGCCCACACCTGTGTTTTATTAGTGCTCTCTGTTTTTGGGATGTGGGTGTGGCTTAGTGCAATCTTTTCTCAACACCCAATTCATTTATTTTCTATCAGTTCCGAAGTTTTTCTGCGCTTGAAAGTTCTGCTGCGAAAAGGAACAGGGGGTCATTCAGCCAGTCTCTAGATATAAGATAATTATACAGTATATCAGTGGAAGGGGGGGGGGGAGTTCATTATAGTGATTTCCATTGTAGAAGAAAAACAGGTCCTGCCCATTCCATATCCCCACCGAATGATACATCTGTGTTTTATTCTGTAGAAAAAGTTGATGGATTCTGGAGATCTGACAGTCCCATCAGGACCCAGCAGGAGCGTAAAGGAGGACTCCGGAAAAAAACTTCCATGCTGCCGATTGCCAAAAAAGCTGCCTTGCAAGGTGCGAGAATGGAGATGACACTTTAGGGTCTATTTATAAAATAATCTTCATAACTATTCATCCAGCGCTACTCCATGTACATTCGTTCTGTACGAGGGATCCAGCGGGTGTGAGAATGGGGAAAAATTGAATGTTCTTCAGGTGTTTTCACTTTGGGACGAATGTTCTTATGAATGTAAATAATATAAATCAGCGGGTGCGGCCTCTCTGAAATAAGCGCTACTAGATTATGAATAGTCAATGCTGATAATAAAGTAATAAGATGACCATAGATGGATCGGCATTCAGCAGGGGCCGGACGAACTTCAATCCATTTATGACCATTCCTATACGAGGAGAATTGATCTTGTAACTGACTCCTCCCACACGAAACTGCTGGTATATTTTTGCTCCAACAGCGCTTGTAGTCGATTGGCTGCAGTGCTGATCAGTAGAGATGGACGAACATCGGCCAGGGAGGTTCGCAAACGCCAGCCACAAATTTTCTCAAAAGTCTGCGAACCGCGAGTTCGCGGCGGGCCCCATTGACTTTAATGGGAGGTGAACTTTAAAAACCTTTAGGTCATATTTGCAGCCACAAAAGACGTACTAGCTGTGCACAAATAGTCCCAGCACATGGACAATGTCATAACAGAAGTATTGCACTTGAAAAAGTTGGCCTACATTTTTTTTTTACAGCAAAAAATATATATATTTTTTTCATAAATCAGCCAGAACTGACAGCAGCCGGTAAATACATTGTCTAATACATATAGGGTCCATTCACACATCTGTAAAATGGGTCCGCATCCATTCCACAATTTGGCGTCTGAAAAATTAGGCATTCACAGGATAAAGAAGTAAGTGTCGGCCATTCCAGGCCCCAAAAATGAGCCCACATGCGTTTACCTGACAGCTAAGAGCTTAGTATTCTGTGGCTGAAGGTACATTAGGCATTCACAGGATACAGAAGTAAGTGTCGGCCAGTATTGGCCCCAAAAAATAGCTTGCATGGGTTTAACTGACAGCAAAGAACTTTGTTTTTGATGGCTAGAGGTACAGTAGGCGTTCACAGGATACATAAGTAAGTGTCGGCCTGTATAGGCTCCAAAAATTAGCTCACATGGTTTGAACTAACAGCAAAGAACTTCGTTTTTGATGGCAAGAGGTACGGTAGGTATTCACAGTACACAGAACAGTAAGTGTCGGCCTGTATAGGCTGCAAAAATTAGCTCACATGGGTTGAACCGACCGCAAAGAACGTAGTATATGATGGCTAGAGGTACAGTAGGCATTCACAGTATACAGAAGTAAGTGGCGGCCTGTATAGGCTGCAAAAATTAGCTCACATGGGTTGAACTGACCGCAAAGAACGTAGTATATGATGGCTAGAGGTACAGTAGGCATTCACAGTATACAGAAGTAAGTGGCGGCCTGTATAGGCTGCAAAAATTAGCTCACATGGGTTGAACTGACAGCAAAGAACTTTGTTTTTGATGGCTAGAGGTACAGTAGGCATTCACAGTACAGAGAACGGTAAGTGTCTGCCTGTATAGGCTGCAAAAATTAGCTCACATGGGTTGAACTGACAGCAAAGAACTTCGTTTTTGATGGCTAGAGGTACGGTAGGCGTTCACAGTATGCAGAAGTAAGTGGCAGCCTGTATAGGCTGCAAAAATTAGCTCACATGGGTTGAACTGACAGCAAAGAATGTAGTATATGATGGCTAGAGGTACAGTAGGCATTCACAGTACACAGAACAGTAAGTGTCGGCCTGTATAGGCCCCAAAAATTAGCCATTCAATGGACATGTAATGCCTTTTATGCCACTGTATTTAGCAAAGACAAGGACCAGGAATTGTTGTGGGTTGATGGCGGTCTGGCAGATATTTGTGGCCTGTGATGAGGAATTGAATGAAACCTGGTCTACTGGTGGTCACATGTGTTGAATTCCTCAGAGATCCATGCCTCATTAATTTTTATAAAAGTGAAGTGGTCTACACTGTCATGAGCTAGGCAAGTGCGCTTATCGGTCACGATCCCCCCTGCTGCGCTGAACGTCCTTTCGGACAGGACACTGGACGGGGGGCAAGCCAACTTTGCAAATTGTGCAAGCTCTGGCCAGAGGTCAAGCCTGCCCACCCAGTAGTCCAGGGGTTCATCACTCCTCAGAGCATCCACATCGGCCGTTAACATGATGTAGTCGGACACCTGTCAGACACCTTTTTTTACGATCCAACATTTGAGCCAAAGAAGCCTGCCTTTTTCCAAAACAACGTGACAACGGCATCATGGAAGGTGGAGTGTTGGACAACTGTGAGGAGACAAGAGAAGGAGAAGAGGCTGGACGGTGAGAGCATGGAGTGTGGCTTCGTGGGTTCTGACGGTGTTGCTCCCACAGGTCTTGGTGATGGCGGATTTCAGGTGCCTTCTTAAGGCGGTTGTCCCTAGGTAAGTGTTGGGCTTACCACGACTTATTCGTTGACTGCAAAGGCTGCAGATGGCAACACTGGTGTCAGCAACGGACACATTAAAAAAATCCCACACTGCGGAGCCATGTGCCGTTGTCCTGGGAGCGCCAGATGTGACTGTACATGGTTGATGGCTCACTCCTGATACATTTGCAGTCTGCTTTCTACCTCTTCTGCAATGCAAGTTCTGCCTGCCTCTCCTCCCTATCTGCCGGTCCGTCAGTCCGCCAGTTCTACAAATAATTGGCCAGTAACTGTTGTCACTGTGTGTAGCAGAGTTAACACAGCAAAAGAGGCCAAATGTTTGCAGGACTAAAATACAATCTTAGAAAAGTATATGGTTAAATAACACCTGAAATCAATATGTGGCATGGGGGGGGGGCACAGGTTTATTACACCAGTTCTACAAATAATTGGCCAGTAACTGTTGTCACTGTGTGTAGCACTGTTTACACAGCGAGAGGCCAACTTTTTGCAGGACTAAAATACACTCTTAGAAAATTATACTGTTAAATAACACCCCACTTCAATATGTGGCATTGGGGGGGGGGGGGGGGGCATTGGTGTAGCACACCAGTTCAAAAAATCTGTCAGTGAATTAGGTGCTGTGTGTATCAGACTTAACTCAGCAAACTAGGCAATATTGTTGCATGACACAAATACACTTGAAAAAGTTTACTCAGATAACACCCAACTTCAGTATGTGGCATTGGTGTAGCACACCGGCCAGTGAGTTTGGCGCTGTGTGTACCAGACTTCACTCAGAAAACTAGGCAATATTTTTGCATGACACAAATACAACTGAAAAAGTTTACTCAGATAACACCCCACTTCAATATGTGGCATTGGGGGGGAGGGGGGGGGGGGGCAATTGGTCTATCACACCAGTTATAATACATTATAAGTGCTTTTGTCACTGTGTGTAGTGTTGCTGCAGAAACGCTCAGTCTCACCACCACACCTGTCACAATGCTGCACAGTGCACAATAATAGTACTAATCTACTATAATATGCTTTCTACAAAGTATAAGTGGATTACCCCCCCCCCCTCCCCTACCCCCTCCTTTTTAGTGCACTGCACAGCAATACCAAAAAATTTGCATCCCTTTACATGACTTTTGTGGACATAAACAGAGCAATTTCTGTGTGACTGCAGCCGATTTCTAACTGCCCCTACAGCAACCACAGGATACCTGCCCCTATAGTAAAGAGACTGTAATAGACCCTAAAACGACATTGGAGCATTTTAAATGACTTTGGTGGACATTGACAAAGCGATTTGTGTGTGACTGCAGCCGATCTCTAAGTGCCCCTAAAGCAACCACAGGATACCTGCCCCTAAGCTCTAAAGATACTAGACCTATACCGAAATACCAGCCCTCAAAAGGACTTTTGTGGACATTGACAGAGCGACTTGTGACTGCAGCCGATCTCTAACTGCCTCTAAAGCAACCACTGGATACCTGTCCCTAACCTGAAAAGAGACTGTAGAAGGCCTATACTGAAATACCAGCCCTGAAAAGGGCTTTTGTGGATCTTCACAGCGCTATATGTGTCTAGAAAACTCTCCCTAATGAGCACAGCAGACCTCTCCCTACACTGGCAAAAAGCGGTATGTGAAATGGCTGCCAGATCGGGTCTATTTATAGGGTAGGGGGACTGTCCATGTGCTGGAATGTTTCAATTGGCTGTCCCGTTCCACCTGACGGCTGTGTTACGGGTCAAAGTTCTCCCCAATGTAAACAAATATGGCCTCCGCGAACAACACCATGTGTCTGAAAATTTGGCGGGTAGCAAACAAGCAAAATTTGCCGCGAACCAACCGCCGGGCGAACTGCAAGGCCATCTCTACTGCTAAATGCCTGCAGGAGGGAGAGAAGGAAAAGTAGGCATTTAGTGGCTGCAGGAAGAACATGGAGGGCATCGGTCCCTCTATATGTTGCCCTTCCTCTCCAGCTTCCTTCTGTTGCCCGCAGGCCCCTCAGCTCTCTCCTGGCCCCTCTTTGATCTTACCTAGTAACTTCTCTGTTCTCTGCCCCCCCCCCCCGGTGCTCTTCTCAGGTCCCTATGCTGTTCTCTGGTCCCCCCTGTACTCTTCTCCAGTCCCTGTGCTCTTCTCTGGTCCCCTCGTGCTCTCTGGTCCCTGTGCTCTTCTCCAGTCCCTGTGCTCTTCTCTGGTTCCCCCTGTGCTCCTCTCCGGTCCCTGTGCTCTTCTCTGGTCCCCCCTGTGCTCTTCTCCGGTCCCTGTGCTCTTCTCCGGTCCCCCCTGTGCTCTTCTCCAGTCCCTGTGCTCTTTTCCAGTCCCTGTGCTCTTCTCTGGTCCCCCTGTGCCCCCCTTTCTCTTCTCAGGTCCCTATTCTGTTCTCTGGTCCCCCCCCCTGTACTCTTCTCCAGTCCCTGTGCTCTTCTCTGGTCCCCCCCCCCCCTGTGCTCTTCTCTGCTCCCTGTGCTCTTCTCCAGTCCCTGTGCTCTTCTCTGGTCCTCCCTGTGCTCTTCTTCAGTCCCTGTGCTCTTCTCTGGTCCCCCCTGTGCTCTTCTCCAGTCCCTGTGCTCTTCTCCGGTCCCCCCTGTGCTCTTCTCCGGTCCCCCCTGTGCTCTTCTCCGGTCCCCCCTGTGCTCTTCTCCGGTCCCCCCTGTGCTCTTCTCCAGTCCCCCCCGTGCTCTTCTCCAGTCCCCCCCTGTGCTCTTCTCCAGTCCCCCCCCTGTGCTCTTCTCTGGTCCCCCCCCTGTGCTCTTCT
Source organism: Pelophylax lessonae (assembly GCF_965119305.1). Lineage (NCBI taxonomy): Eukaryota > Metazoa > Chordata > Amphibia > Anura > Ranidae > Pelophylax > Pelophylax lessonae. Next base: position 559,786,125 of record NC_138772.1, on the reverse strand, counting down.
CTGGTCCCCCCTGTGCTCTTCTCCAGTCCCTGTGCTCTTCTCTGGTCCCCCCTGTGCTCTTCTCCAATCTCCCCTGTGCTCTGCTCCAGTCCCCCCCTGTGCTCTTCTCCAGTCCCCCCCTGTGCTCTTCTCCAGTCCATGTGCTCTTCTCTGGTCCCCTTGTGCTCTTCTTCAGTTCCTGTGCTCTTTTCTGCCCCCCTGCTGTTCTCTGGTCCCCCCTGTGCTCTTCTCCAGTCCCTCTGCTGTTCTCTTATTCCCCCTGTGCTCTTCTCTTGTCCCCCCCCCCTGTTCTCTTATATTATTCGCTGGCCCCTCCCTTGCCTGAAATGACGGAGCAGCAAATGGTTGTTACCGATCCCTTACTCTGTCCATTCCTAACTGTAGCATAGAAGACTATTTTTATTAGTCTCCTTTCACACATACGGTCCGTTCAGTTCATTCACCTCAAATGTATCCGTTTTCCATCTGTTTTTCATCCATTTATCATTCGTTTTCCCTCCGTTTTCCATCCGTTTTTCATCCGTTTTTCATCCATTGTCATCCGTTTTTCATCTGATCCGTTTTTTGACAAATGAAAAATAGGGCATTAATCCGTTGAAAAAAACGGACATTGACGGAAGCGGATGAAAACGGATGTTAATGGATGACCATCCGTTGTCATCCGTTTTTACATAGAGATACATTGATGTCCGTTTTTCATCCGTCAATGGATGAAAAACAGACAAACGGACAGCATGTGTGAAAGGGGCCTAAGTCTTCAGTATGTGAATGAACAGGAAAAGTCACAGAGCCATATGATCAGGCCCTGGCGTTCCACTACTGGGCTCAGAGGTAAGGGCCCCCAGCTAGGGATCAGGGGGCCCTCCATGGTTTCTTGCATCAGGGCTCTGAAGGTTCTAGTTGTGACTCTGCTCCACTGCCAAGCTGGAGTTCTCACACTACCACTCAACTTCTCATCCCGCTCTCTTCTCTCCCTCCTGCACCCCATTTCCATCATCACCTTCCATTGCAGCAGTTCATGTAATATTGCTTATCTAATTTCTCATAACTGCTTTCCTAATTTCTCAGAACTTTCTCTGCATTTACTGTCCAGTGCAGTTGAGGCTGCAGAGAAAGGGACTGAGGAAACTCTGTACTCAGTCCCTTTCTCTGTCTCAAGAGTGAGACTATTTGGACCCCTAATATTTCACCATAGTCCAACAATAATGCTATGAAAAAAGAAAAGTAAAAAAATTCTAAAAACTGTGAAACAAAGAAAACAAAAAAGATAATTAGGGGTTGGTTCACACTTTGGTCCATGAAAAGTGATCAGCATTTGTATTGCTTTTCAGAGAGCATTTGGCAAGTGATAAAGGAGGTGTTGTATTACCTCTTCACCACCTGCTTTATACACTTCAGCCCTGCATTAGCATACTGCAACCACGTGTATTTCACACAGTTGTGGGGCACTTGCAGAGCAGCGCCATTCACTTGAATGGGTCACATTCAACAAATTCATGCCGCAGCTGTGAAGCAAAGCATTGTGGGTACAGTATGTTTATACCCCCAGGTGCTGCCTCTGCAGCTAAAGGGGGGTAGTGGTAGAGGCACACAGGGGGTGACATATTATCTCCTCCCTGCCATCATAATTTAACCACACCCACTTTTTAACCACACCAACTTTTCGCCGCGGTGCGCTACGCTTGCCACAGATCAATCTCCCCCCTAAATGTCCCTCATTCTCAACTTCAAAAGTTGGGAGGAATGCCTAGATAAAGGAAGGTCTGTGGATGTGGTGTATCTGGATAAAGGAAGGTCTGTGGATGTGGTGTATCTGGATAAAGGAAGGCCTGTGGATGTGGTGTATCTGGATAAAGGAAGGCCTGTGCAGGGCCGGCCTTAGGTGTTCAGGCGCCCTGTGCGAGCTAATCCTGTGGCGCCCCCCCCCCCCCCCATCTTCACCCCTCGCCCCCTGGTCACCTAAATATATAAGTTTTATTACAGAGTATATCCAATATTCAGTTTGGCGACACACTCTAATTAATCCTCCTCAAAAAGCCAGGGACTTTATGAGGTGCATGTGAAACAGGCAAAAATAAATAAATAATGCAGCGCCAAAGTGCAAAAAATGACTACAGTGTACAAACGGTGATGGAATAAAAATATGAACTCACATAAAAAAAATTCCTCAATACCGTGACTGTATGCATCAAAATACAGTGCATTAGATGTGTACCACAAATATTAAAGAAATCTCAATACACAAATATATCATATAATGTGCTAAAAAAACTGGGTGCTCCAAACAAAAAGTCCACAATAAACTTTTTCTTCTTCCACATGTGAAACAGGCACCTTCATCCCTATTCTAGACAATGAAGGGGAGGATATAAGGGACTTAACATAAGACAAATAACAAAGGAGTAAAATACAATAAAATAATTAATAAAAATAATATGTTTATTACAATATAATTGCATTGGTAATGGCAATTATATACATGCATACATTACACTACATACATACATACATTACATGCAAGCATACATTACATACATGCATACATTACATTACATACATGTATACATTACATACATGTATACATTATATACATTATATACATGTATGTAACTGCCATTACCAATGCAATTAGTAAACATATTATTTTAATGTATTTTTCTTCTTTTTTTTCCCCTTATATCCTCCCCTTCATTATCAACACAAAATAAAAAGTATTTAGCCTAATTCCTCTTAAAAACTGGACAGGGCTCAGTGACACTTACCTTTCTGTGACTTCTGTGGACGGTGGCTCTCTTTGCATTTAAAAATGGCGCCTCCCGGCGCTTAGACGCCACTGCGCATGCGCCGTCTGCCCGAGAATAGCCGAGCGTGTTCGGGTTTTCCCGAGCAGCGGCGCCTGCGCAGTGTGCCTTTCGGGAGCCGTCAGCAGCCATTTTTTTTTCAGTTGCCGATGCGGCGATGCCTTCACCCAGTCCCAGGGCAGGGGGACCTGCTGGTGTGATTCGTTTGGATCCGACTCCACTGATGTGATTCATGTAACTAATTGCGACTCACAGTCTGCGAGCTGTGATGGCCGCACGGCGCCCCTGTTGCCCATGGCGCCCCGTGCGGCCGCACAGCTCGCACACCCCAAAGGCCGGCCCTGGGCCTGTGGATGTGGTGTATCTGGATAAAGGAAGGCCTGTGGATGTGGTGTATCTGGATAAAGGAAGGCCTGTGGATGTGGTGTATCTGTGTAGCTGTCAGAGGAGTAGGGGACCGCAATGCAGAATTCAAGTACGGTACAGCAGACAGAGAGGCTGAAGCAGATACCGGCTTTATTAACCAACAGAGTATAATGGCCGGAGAATGATGTTAACAGTAAAAACAGATTACATAGGTTTACAGCAAAGTTAACTGCAACGTGATACATAAAATGGCGCTCCCGCCAACGCACACACAGAGATACAGGCTACTCTGTTATATGATCCTATCTGATTCCCGCTAACCGGGACACGTTGCTGCAACGCTCTGTCTACAGAAACCTGCTCTATGCCCTACCACAGGTTAGCACCGGTGCAACTCACAGTTCTGTAGGTACAGCTGCTTTATCTCAGTCTCTGTGATGGTGGATGTAGTCAGGTCTCTGGATCTGTCCCTTGCTGTCTGTAGCTGCAGTCTCTTATGCACTGGTCTGGGTTTCTTTGCAAGTAGTTTATCTTGTTCTGTCACTTGGAGGTCACTGCAGTCTGGCCCCTTGCTCTGTAATTTGCTTGAGGTGCTCTGGGATGTTCTCTCTTCTCCTTCTCTGGTTCTCAGCTACTGTCCGTAGTATCACAGTTCAGTTCTGTCTCCTCTGGCAAGATCCTGTTGTTCTGTCCCAGGATTATACAGTCTATATCCCTCTCAAGGCCACAGCATGCAGTACCTTTCCTCAGCTCAGCACAGCCATAGAGACCCGAACACCACACACTTCCTGGAACTTCCTGCTTCCTCCCTTCACCTAAAGCAACAACAGTGACCTCTTGTGGCTGGAAGATGCTTGACAGTCTGTGGGAATTTCTCAATAGAACTACAGTGTAATGGAGTTAGTCATTCAAGGGGCTGACCCCCTACATGCCTCCCCACTTAACGATGGTCGTCCTCGGCCATCCTATATAGTCCATGGGGAAGAAAGTGATTATTACAATCTCTAACAGCAGCACAACATTGTCCACAACACATACAGGTGGACCAAACGAACTGATCAGCATTGTACCTGTTTGGTGGAACCCCTGCAGTAGACCTATTGGATCTCCGGAGGTCTTGACTATCTGTGAGGGACTGACTTTCCTCATTGGGAGCTGCCAACCTGGTTTCCTCCTCATTGCGAGCTGGTGGTGGTTCTGTAGCATAAGCTTCATCCCCTGTGGCCTGGGGACCTTCCGTAGTGTCAGGAACAATCCACCAGTCTTCATCATTGTTTTCATTGGAGATAATGAGTTCTGAGGATGGGACAGAAAGTGTTGTCTCTTCAGCAGGTTTGGGATCTTCAGACCGACATGGCCGTAACATATTCCTATGTAGGATCCTTGAGGCAAACTCCTCATTTTCCACCCGTACTTCGTAGACCGGGCCATTGGGGTACACTCTCCTGATCACTTTGTAAGGTTGTACCTCCCAACGCTCACTCAACTTGCCTTTGGGACGTTTCTCCCACACCAATACCCGGTCTCCAGGTTGCAGCGGAACCTCCTGGAGGGGAGGACGGTCAGTATGAGTTCTCTCTTGCAAACGCTGGCCTGCTAACCGGCGGATGGTCTGGAGCCGCTGACGGTGTTCTTTCACCCATGAGGTGGTCGATCGTTCTATTAAGTCCTGTGGTTGTTCTAAATTCAGTTCAACAATTTCCCGGCCAGCTCTGCCGAACAATAGCATGTACGGAGTATACCCGGTTGTGTTGTGAACCCGATTATTGTAAGCCCAGACTAATTCATGGAGGTAGTCTGGCCAGTGCATCCTTTTGTCTTCCTCTAATGTCCTCAACATCTGAAGCAGGGTCCGGTTGAAGCGCTCACAGGCCCCATTCCCTTGGGGATGATATGGAGTTGTCCTGGATTTTTCAATGCCATACAGTCGATGTAGCTCCTCCATCACTTTCCCTTGAAAGCACGCTCCTTGATCTGAATGGATCCGCTTCGGACACCCGTAGACTCGGATGAAATCTTGACAGATGGCCCGAGCTGCAGACTCAGCCGTCTGGTCTCGAGTTGGGGTGACCACTGCAAATTTAGAGAAGTGGTCAATCATGACCAGGCAGTATTGTGGACCTCTGGCGGATTGTCCCACGAGAAGATAATCTATCATCAATACTTCCAGCGGTTCTTTGGTCTGTATGGGCTGCATGGGTGCCCTCTGTTCGGTGCTTTTGGTGAGTTCACACATTCGACACTGCCGGCAGACTTCCTCAACCGTGGCCTCCAGTCGTGGACAATATACATAGCGTTGCAGCCACTGGAAGGTTTTAACTGGCCCGAAGTGAGCTCCAAATTCATGAGCCTCCTTGGCTACTTCTCGTGCCATGCTTCTGGGTATTACTACCTGCCACCTTGCCTCTATATCAGCAGGCTGCTGCCATTTGCGGTACAAAACAGCTCCATGAATTTCCAGTCTATCCCATTGGTGTAGAATGGACTTCATCTCGGCATCAAGCTCAGTCCTTTCATCTCTGTCAGGTTTTCTTTGCTGGGACACCCAACCTTTCATCTGCCGCAGTCCGACATCTTCATCCTGTATTCGGCCCCATTCTTCATTGGTTCTTCCTAATGCCTTGGGTAGCACTCGGGCCTCCCCACTTGTCTGTGCTGCAACTGCTGGAGGTGTGAACCTGCGGAAGTCTGGAGTTTCATCCTCTTCTTTTTGTTCATCCAGATCCCCTACTGGAGTCTCAAAAGTAACCCTCGACAGACCATCGGCATTAGTGTTCTCTGTAGCAGAGCGGTAGCGGATCGAGAAGTCATACTTGGCAAGGCGAGCTGCCCAACGCTGCTCCAGGGCTCCCAGCTTGGCAGTATCCAGATGGGCCAGGGGGTTGTTATCGGTCTGTACAAAGATCTTAGCCCCTGTCAGGTAGCCCGCAAATTTTTCTGTCATGGCCCACACCAGGGCAAGGAGCTCCAGCCGGAAGGAACTATAGTTATGAGGGTTTCGCTCTGTATCCCGCAACGACCGACTGGCATAAGCGATAACTCTTTCACGTCCTTCTTGTACCTGTGACAGTACCGCCCCAAGTCCATAGAGGCTGCCATCAGTCGATAAGAGGAATGGTTTGTCAAAGTCAGCATAAGCCAAGATGGGGGCCGATGTCAGGGTTTCTTTCAGGGCCTGGAATGCCTCTTCCTGCTTCTGTCCCCAGGGGACACTTTGACCCTTGGGCCTCCCAGCTGTTCCTCTCTGCAGCTCATTCAGAGGGCCCGCTATCTTTGCGTAGTCTTTGATGAAATCGCCGGTAATATCCGGTCAGACCGAGGAAAGCCTTCAACTCCCGCAGTGTTCTGGGCGCTGGCCATTGTTGTATCGCAGCCATTTTGTCTTGAGATGGCAGCACCCCATCTTGGGACACCGTATGGCCTAGGTACTCTATCTTCCTCTTGAAGAGATGACACTTCTTTGGCTTTATCTTCAGGCCATGGGATCGCAACCGCTTGAGTACCTGTCCTAGTCGGTCTAGGTGTTCTTGAAAAGTAGCGGAGTATACAATGATATCATCCAAGTATATCAAGGTTGCTTCAAAATTCAGGTCTCCCAGACACTTCTCCATCAGCCGCTGGAAGGTGCTCGGGGCATTGGATAGCCCGAATGGCATTCTGTTAAATTCGAATAGTCCCATGGGGAGTATGAATGCAGTCTTGGCCCGGTCCTTCTCGGCCACCGGTACTTGCCAGTACCCGCTTGCTAGATCCAGGGTGAAGAAGTATTTAGCCCGCCCTAGGGCTGTTAGGGACTCCTCGATGCGTGGCAGAGGGTATGAGTCTCGTGTGGTGCATGCATTCAACCGCCGATAATCCACACAAAATCGAATAGTGCCGTCCTTCTTCTTGACAAGCACCACTGGGGCTGCCCAAGGACTTTGACTACCTCGTACCACTCCTGAATCTATCATCTGTTTCAACAATGTCTTCACTTCCTGGTACAACTTGGGCGGGATCTGTCGATATCTCTCCCGGATTGGGGCAGCGTCCCCGGTCGGTATCTCATGTGTGATAGCATCTGTGCAGCCAAAGTCATCGGCATGGCGGGCAAACGCAGCCTGATTCTCCCACAGCATGGCTTCAACTGCCCGCAAACGGTCTGGACCGAGATTCTTCACATCTATCTCCATTTGGTCCACAATGGTTCTCCCATTCCATTCTGGGGTCGGATCCTCTTCGGGTCTGGCAGTAACTGCCAGTGTCCATGCAGCATTGCCTGTTGGAGCTAGAGTCACTTCTTCCCGACTTAGCACTTCTCCCCGATGTAAGTACATACGGGCCAGTTCTACTCCAGGTGCCAAAGCGACTTCCAGATGTCCCACATTCACAGCTCTTATGGGTACTCGTCCATTCTGGACCACTGCCAGTGTCCGGGCCACTAGGGCATCCTGACCTAGTTCTCCTAGACCCCCTGGTTCGATGATCACCTCCATACCTTCAAGGTTGCGGAAGGTTCCCACAGGCAGTGTCAGTATAGTCTCCCGACCAGGAGGAAGACTGAGGGTCGCCTTTCCCGGCACTCGGATAGTTCCCACGGACTGGTGTACTGGGACACTCTTCTGTGTCCCACAGAACCGGATCAACCGTTGAAAAGCTTTTTGCGTGGGTTTGTGTGGGGTGGCTTGCTTCCAATAGCCAGGTCCCCGTTTAGTGAACATGATCTGATCCAATTCTCGTAGAATATTCATGCCCATTATCACCGGTACATCCTCCTTGAACGTCTCGGGGACCAGCAGAATGCCTTTTCTTCCCACTTCCTGTCCACACAGCCGTACGTTCATCCACACGACTCCCGTGACCGGAATTTGCTGATGGTTCGCAGCTGTAACTCGGACCAATGTCTCTCGTTCTGGCTTAGCCAGTGCTTGGAAGTAACGATTGAAGTATGACTCAGGCATGGTCGTCACCTGTGATCCGGTATCTACTAAGCAGTTGACTGGAATTCCTTCAAATTCAGCTTGTATGACGGGGCACCCTGCGACCAGGTGTTCAGAGCTGTGCTGGGTGTCTTGACTCTCCACCTTCCCCGCAGTACGCCCCACTACTGAGGGGGCCGGTAGTTTAACGCCGGCTCTGAGCGTCTAGATAGATCACTCTGACACTCTCTGGCAAAGTGTCCTCCTTCTCCGCACCGCCAGCACTGTGTCCCTGGACGATAGTCTCTCCGCCTGCGCGCGGGAGGCACCCTGGCTGGCCTTGTTGGAAGATATTGAGGAACTTGGTGTGACGGTGAACTCGGGTAAGGATGCTGTGGTGTAGGAACCAGTGGGGCAATCTGATAGGGCGGTTGTTGGGCCGGATAGGCAGCCCCAGGGGAATAGCTCGACTCCATTCGCCTTTCCATTTGTGTCAATTTTTCGTGCATAGCACTCAGGGAGCTTTGCAGGTCTTGTACCACTTTAACTAGGACCTCTTCCTTCCCCACAACCCCAAAGGGTGTGGCGGTCTGGGTCCGTATCACTCCGGAGGCATAACTTTCTTCTTTACTGCGTGCCACAGCCTCCGCCAATATTTGCCGAAAGTTCAGAGTAGGGTCCACCCTGACTCGCTCCCGCAGAACCTGTCTCAGGGGAGAGCTGAAGAGTCCCAGAATAAACTGTTCCCGCAATATTCGGTCGGCAGATCCCATACCAGATACTCCGTCTGCCTCCTTTTTCTGTACCTCAGCCAATACTTCTTGTAGAGCCATCGCATATTGTGAGACCCCTTCATTTTCTTGCTGAACCCGGTAGAAGAATTTCGCCCGGAGGTGGCCCGCACTAGCTGTTTCACCGTATATTTCTTCCAGAAATCGCACAATCTCTTGCAAGGTGCTGCGTGTGGCTTCTGATTGTAGAAACACATTCTTTCGGGCCTCACCCTCCAGGGCAGCCAAAGCGATTTCTACCTGTAACTCTGGGCTGACATTGTAAATTCTTGCAGCGCTCTGTAATCTTGTCACCCAGTCTGACAGTGACATGTTCTTGCCATCAAATTTTGGCAGCAAGTTAAACAGCATGCCCATAGGGAGGGCCCTTGCAGGGGTTCCACCATTGCCTGAGGTACTCACATTAGCATCATGCACATTTCCTTCAGCCGCCTCCATCTCTGTAACCGTACCCCGCTCGCAGCGCCACTTGTAGCGGTCAGAGGAGTAGGGAAACGCAATGCAGAATTCAAGTACGGTACAGCAGACAGAGAGGCTGAAGCAGATACCGGCTTTATTAACCAACAGAGTATAATGGCCGGAGAATGATGTTAACAGTAAAAACAGATTACATAGGTTTACAGCAAAGTTAACTAACTGCAACATGATACATAAAATGGCGCTCCCGCCAACGCACACACAGAGATACAGGCTACTCTGCTATATGATCCTATCTGATTCCCGCTAACCGGGACACGTTGCTGCAACGCTCTGTCTACAGAAACCTGCTCTATGCCCTACCACAGGTTAGCACCGGTGTTACTCACAGTTCTGTAGGTACAGCTGCTTTATCTCAGTCTCTGTGATGGTGGATGCAGTCAGGTCTCTGGATCTGTCCCTTGCTGTCTGTAGCTGCAGTCTCTTAAGCACTGGTCTGGGTTTCTTTGCAGGTTATTTATCTTGTTCTGTCACTTGGAGGTCACTGCAGTCTGGCCCCTTGCTCTGTAATTTGCTTGAGGTGCTCTGGGATGTTCTCTCTTCTCCTTCTCTGGTTCTCAGCTACTGTCCGTTGTATCACAGTTCAGTTCTGTCTCCTCTGGCAAGATCCTGTTGTTCTGTCCCAGGATTATACAGTCTATATCCCTCTCAAGGCCACAGCATGCAGTACCTTTCCTCAGCTCAGCACAGCCATAGAGACCCGAACACCACACACTTCCTGGAACTTCCTGCTTCCTCCCTTCACCTAAAGCAACAACAGTGACCTCTTGTGGCTGGAAGATGCTTGACAGTCTGTGGGAATTTCTCAATAGAACTACAGTGTAATGGAGTTAGTCATTCAAGGGGCTGACCCCCTACATCTGGATAAAGGAAGGGCTGTGGATGTGGTGTATCTGGATAAAGGAAGGGCTGTGGATGTGGTGTATCTGGATAAAGGAAGGCCTGTGGATGTGGTGTATCTGGATAATGGAAGGTTTGTGGATGTGGTGTATCTGGATAAAGGAAGGGCTGTGGATGTGGTGTATCTGGATAAAGGAAGGGCTGTGGATGTGGTGTATCTGGATAAAGGAAGGTCTGTGAATGTGGTGCATCTGGATAAAGGAAGGCCTGTGGATGTGGTGCATCTGGATAAAGGAAGGCCTGTGGATGTGGTGTATCTGGATAAAGGAAGGTCTGTGGATGTGGTGCATCTGGATAAAGGAAGGTCTGTGGATGTGGAGTATCTGGATAAAGGAAGGTCTGTGGATGTGGTGTATCTGGATAAAGGAAGGTCTGTGGATGTGGTGTATCTGGATAAAGGAAGGCCTGTGGATGTGGTGTATCTGGATAAAGGAAGGTCTGTGGATGGGGTGTATCTGGTGTAACATTTGGGGGTTATTTTAGCTTAAATGTAGAGCTTACCAGTGAGCGGAGTCCACTCCAGTTGTGCCTTTAAAGGGCTTGTTGGCCCACTTTTATTAAAGAAAAGGAAAACCGTCCATCCAGGATTTCCCACGCAGGGGTTTCAACTTTACACAGCAGTAAAGAAATAATACCAAGCCACCTGGCTCTCTGGTCAGCACTGCTCCTCAGGCTTTGACCTCGGTCCTCTTGACCCTGTATGGTACACCCTCTGTACCCTTCCTGACACTCTCCTTTTACAGCTTCCTTGCTGCTCAGGCCCACAGGTTTTGGCCCTCCGTCTGCTCTGTCAGACTGCACCGTGCAGACCTGCACACTTCTCCCTTGCTTGCCAGGACTCCTTGGGAGGGTGGAGCCCAGATTCCTGGTCCTGTCTGTGTTAAAAGGCCCAGATCCACCTGCACAATCTCCAAGCTCCAGGTCCCCAACTGGTCTTACAAAACAGCAAGGAAACTTATGCCCCATACACACGTGCAGATTATCTGCAGACTTTTGTCTGCAGACTTACCTTTTCTATGTAGTATAAGGGCCTGCCGGATTGCATACAAATTGAAAGTGTTTAGGTTTGACCTCATATTATATGGTTTTGGTAAGTCTGCAGACAAAAGTCTGCAGATAATCTGCACGTGTGTATGGGGCATTAAAAGCCAGTTTCCTGCAAATAAAAGAATCCTCCTGGAACCTGTCTGGTTGACAATCCTGGGCGACATACACCCTCAAAGCTGACTGCACTGTCACACTGGATAAAGGAAGGTCTGTGGATGTGGTGTATCTGGATAAAGGAAGGTCTGTGGATGTGGTGTATCTGGATAAAGGAAGGCCTGTGGATGTAGTGTATCTGGATAAAGGAAGGTCTGTGGATGTGGTGTATCTGGATAAAGGAAGGTCTGTGGATGTGGTGTATCTGGATAAATGAAGGTCTGTGGATGTGGTGTATCTGGATAAAGGAAGGTCTGTGGATGTGGTGTATCTAGATAAAGGAAGGTCTGTGGATGTGGTGTATCTGGATAAAGGAAGGTCTGTGGATGTGGTGTATCTGGATAAATGAAGGTCTGTGGATGTGGTGTATCTGGATAAAGGAAGGTCTGTGGATGGGGTGTATCTGGATAAAGGAAGGTCTGTGGATGTGGTGTATCTGGATAAAGGAAGGTCTGTGGATGTGGTGTATCTGGATAAAGGAAGGTCTGTGGATGTGGTGTATCTGGACTTTGCAAAGGCCTTTGACACCGTTCCCCACAAACGCTTACTGTACAAACTAAGGAAGGTAGGTATGGACCATAAGGTGAGTACCTGGATAGAGAACTGGCTCCAGGGGAGAGTCCAGAGGGTGGTGATTAATGGGGAGTACTCGGATTGGGCAGGTGTGGAAAGTGGGGTCCCCCAGGGTCCTGTCCTGGGACCAATCCTATTTAATTTATTCATAAATGATCTAGAGGAGGGGATATCCAACACAATCTCAGTATTTGCGGATGATACTAAACTAAGCATGCCAATATCTTCTGGGCAGGATGTGGAAACCTTACAAGCGGACCTGAACAAAATAATGGGGTGGGGGAGGGGGGCAACTACATGGCAGAGGAGGTTTAATGTTGAAAAATGTAAAGTAATGAACTTGGGCGTCAGAAACCAGAAAGCAAACTACTCACTAGGGGGGGAACCTCTGGGTGAGTCTAGGATGGAAAAGGACCTGGGGGTACTGGTAGACAACAGGCTTGGCAGTGGCATGCAATGCCAAGCCGCTGCAAGCAAAGCCAACAGAATACTGGGATGTATAAAAAAGGGGATTCACTCCAGAAATAAAGAGATTATTCTCCCTCTCTACAAGACTCTGGTCCGGCCACATCTGGAGTATTCCGTCCAGTTCTGGGCACCGGTCCTCAGGAAGGATGTGCTGGAACTGGAGAGAGTCCAGAGAAGGGCAACAAAAATAATTAGGGGAATGGAGGACATTAGCTATGAGGAAAGACTACAAGCACTGAACTTATTCTCTCTGGAGAAGAGACGATTGAGGGGGGATATGATATCAATGTACAAATACTGTACTGGTGACCCTAGCATAAGGAACAAACTATTCAGAGAAAGGGAATACAATAAGACACGTGGCCACTCACTGAAACTAGAGGAAAATTGGTTTAACTTTAAAATACGTAGGGGGTTCTTCACTGTCAGAGCAGTACGGATGTGAAATTCTCTTCCACAAGCAGTGGTATCAGCAGGGAGCATCGATAGTTTCAAAAAACTATTAGATGGGCACCTTAAAGACCACAACATACAGGGGTATACAATGTACAACATACAGGGGTATACAATGTACAACATACAGGGGTATACAATGTACAACATACAGGGGTATACAATGTACAACATACAGGGGTATACAATGTACAACATACAGGGGGTATACAATGTACAACATACAGGGGTATACAATGTACGGTTAACAGCAAACACACACACACATCATAGGTTGAACTGGATGGACTGATGTCTTTTTTCAACCTCACAAACTATGTAACTATGTAAGACTGGATACTACATTGACGCGTTTCGCCCCTCCCACAGGGCGTTCTCACAGGCTATACAATTTAGAAGAAACCCTTGCCATTGCTAGGGACCTGACCCATAAATTTCCAAAAATTTGGAGAGCCTGGTACCTGTTTAGACACTCGGAGGTCTATGATAGGCTCACCATGGGTTGAAAGGTTCTGTGACAGCCCGGAACATCCATGATACACAATGGTGTTTGCTATCTATGTCAATTTGTTCATACAGGAAAGCAATCAAAAATCCTTTATCTGTCTCTTCCTCCCTTTCCTTTTTCTTTCTTTTGATTCTAATTTTTTTCTGTGAAAATAGAGTGCTACCTACAGTCCAGTAGAAATGTTGTGGTTTACAACATAAATGTTGTACCAAGACCTTATGCACTAGGGATAGACCGATTATCGACAAAGCCGATATATCGGGGGCTGATATGCACATTCCCCGATAAATCGGTATCGGCCCAGGAACTGGCCGATATATTTGTGACGTCATTCTGCCTTCTTAGGCCGCCTCCCTCGCCTTGGACAGCCTTGTCTGGAGTCAGGACTAGTCTCGCGGGAGTGTATCACAGCCATACACCCACCCACAGCAGCCCGGTGCCAGCCACCCACATCAATAGGCCCTGTACCAGCCAGCCACCCACAGGCCCTGTACCAGCGAGCCAGCCAGTCAACCACAGGCCCTGTACCAGCCAGCCACAGGCACTGTACCAGCGAGCCACAGGCACTGTACCAGCCAGCCACAGGCACTGTACCAGCGAGCCAGCCAGCCACCCACAGGCTCTGTACCAGCCAGCCACCCACAGGCCCTGTACAAGCCAGCCACCCACAGGCTCTGTACCAGCCAGCCACCCACAGGCCCTGTACCAGCCAGCCACCCACAGACCCTGTGCCAGCCACCCACCCACCACAGGGTGCCAGCCAGCCACCCACCCACCACAGGGTGCCAGCCAGAAAGCCACCCACCACAGGGTGCCAGGCAGCCAGCCACCCACAGACAGGGTGCCAGACAGCCAGTCACCCACAGGCCCTGTACCAGCCAGCCGCAGGCACTGTGCCAGCCAGCCACCCACAGGCCCTGTACCAGCCAGCCACGTACAGGCTCTGTACATGCCAGCCACCCACAGGCTCTGTACCAGCCAGCCACCCACAGGCCCTGTACCAGCCACCCACCCACCACAGGGTGCCAGCCAGCCACCCACCCACCACAGGGTGCCAGCCAGCAAGCCACCCACCACAGGGTGCCAGGCAGCCAGCCACCCACAGGTTCTGTACCAGCCAGCCACCCACAGACCCTGTGCCAGCCACCCACCCACCACAGGGTGCCAGCCAGCCACCCACCCACCACAGGGTGCCAACCAGAAAGCCACCCACCACAGGGTGCCAGGCAGCCAGCCAACCACAGACAGGGTGCCAGACAGCCAGTCACCCACAGGCCCTGTACCAGCCAGCCGCAGGCACTGTGCCAGCCAGCCACCCACAGGCCCTGTACCAGCCACCCACCCACCACAGGGTGCCAGCCAGCCAGCCACCCACAACAACAGGGTGCCAGCCAGCCACCCACCCACCACAGGATGCCAGCCAGCCATTAATCATTAAACAAAAATTAACATGTTCAGTACCAGATTTGTGTCAAAAATTGTCTTTATTTTTCAAAACTTTAAAAGTACAAAATATCGGCCCATGTGGGGCGATACCGATATGTTGTGACCAAAATATCGGTATTGGCCCTGAAAAAAACATATCGGTCTATCCCTATTATGCACCTATAATGTTAAGCTCTTATTTGTATAGTTTTACCATTTGCATGTCATAAGCTATATGTTGCTTGATGTCATTATGCTTCTACTGATCTTCTTCATATTGTAACCATAAAACTCTAATATAAATTGTATTGCAAAAAATAAAAAAAGAATGTAAAAAGCACTCCTTTTTCAGAGATCAATCACCCATATGCAGGACACACAGCATAACATATTCCAACAAATGTATAAATAAATCAATATGTGATCTCTCGCTCTAAAATGCTAAAACGATTATTAAAAAGAAATGGTGCATAAATGTTTACCGTGACCGCTATTTCTAGTGAATACACAAAATAACTCAAATATATATATATATATACAGTAAAACCTTGGATTGCGAGCATAATTCGTTCCGGAAACATGCTTGTAATCCAAAGCACTCTTATATCAAAGCAAATTTTCCCGTAAGAAATAATGGAAACTCAGATGATTCGTTCCACAACCATTTATTCATAAGTCCTTCAGTTTATAGTCCATATAAAAAGATTATAGCATTGCGATAGGTTATATAACCATAAAATGTCCATCCACAAATAGCCGCTTCCACAAGGGAATTAGAAGCAAAATCCAGCAGGAGCTACAGAGTATCAAAGAGAAGAGAGGCGCCTCTAAGTGTAGCAATATGGTTCCCATTTAATGAAGGTTTAACATTTAGCAACTCACATGGTTGATGAATAAAACAGGGACATCTAAGTATGCAGGCATCCGGGGTAAAGCTGTCCACATAGACTATCTTCTGCATCGCCGGCTGCCAGTCTGTAATCCTGACCGGGAAGACCACCCTGCAGTAAAGCGATCTGAAAGCGGGGGGCAGCATGGAAGGGATGACGTAGATGGCGGTGCGGAGGATGGTCTATGTGGACAGCTTTACCCCGGATGCCTGCATACTTAGATGTGCCTGTTCCAATCATCAACCATGTGAGTTGCTAAATGTTGTACCTTCATTAAATTTAACCATATTGCTACACTTAGAGGCAACCTCTCTTCTCTTTTATACTCAGCTGTGACTTGAGGCTACTTGTATATCAAGTCATCGCTTGTAAACCAAGTCAAAATTTATTTGAAAATTTTGCTTGTCTTGCAAAGCGCTCTTAAAACAAGTTACTCTCAAACCAAGGTTTCACTGTATATACTGTATATATATACAGTATCTCACAGAAGTAAGTACACCCCTCACATTTTTGTAAATATTTTATTCTATCTTTTCATGTGACAACACTGAAGAAATGAGACTTTGTTACAATGTAAAGTAGTGAGTGTACAGCTTGTATAACAGTGTAAATTTACTGTCCCCTCAAAATAACTCAACACACAGCCATTAATGTCTAAACCACTGGTAACAAAAGTGAGTACACCCCTAAGTGAAAATGTCCAAATTGGGCCCAAAGTGTCAATATTTTGTGTGGCCGCCATTATTTTCCAGCACTGCCTTAACCCTCTTGGACATGGAGTTCACCAGAGCTTCACAGGTTGCCACTGGAGTCCTCTTCCCCTCCTCCATGATGACATCACAGAGCTGGTGGATGTTAGAGACCTTCCCCTCCTCCACCTTCTATTTGAGGATGCCCCACAGATGCTCAATAGGGTTTAGGTCTGGAGACATGCTTGGCCAGTCCATCACCTTTACCCTCAGCTTCTTTAGCAAGGCAGTGGTCGTCTTGAAGGTGTGTTTGGGGTCGTTATGTTGGAATACTGCCCTGCCCCCCAGTCTCTGAAGGGAGGGGATCATGCTCTGCTTCAGTATGTCACAGTACATGTTGGCATTCATGGTTCCCTCAATGATCTGTAGCTCCCCAGTGCCGGCAGCACTAATGCTTCCCCAGACCATGAAACTCCCACCACCATGCCTGACTGTAGGCATGACAGACTTGTCTTTGTACTCCTCACCTGGTTGCCCCCACACACGCCTGACACCATCTGCAATCTCAAATAGGTTTATCTTGGTCTCATCAGACCACAGGAGATGGTTCCAGTAATCCATGTCCTTAGTCTGCTTGTCTTCAGCAAACTGTTTGCGGGTTTTCTTGTCCATCATCTTTAGAAGAGGCTTCCTTCTGGGATGACAGCCATGCAGACCAATTTGATGCAGCATGCAGCCTATGGTGTGATCACTGACAGGCTGACCCCCCACCCCTTCAACCTCTGCAGCAATGCTGGCAGCACTCATACGTCTATTTCCCAAAGACAACCTCTGGATATGACGCTGAGCATGTGCACTCAACTCCTTTGGTCGACCATGGCGAGGCCTGTTCTGAGTGGAACCTGTCCTGTTAAACCGCTGTATGGTCTTGGCCACCCTGCTGCAGCTCAGTTTCAGGGTCTTGGCAATCTTCTTTCTTCTAGGCCATCTTTACGTAGAGCAACAATTCTTTTTTTTTAGATGCTCTGAGAGTTCTTTGCCATGAGGTGCCATGTTAAACTTCCAGTGACCAGTATGAGAGAGTGAGAGCGATAACACCAAATTGAACACTCCTGCTCCCCATTCACACCTGAGACCTTGTAACACTAACGAGTCACATGACACTGGGGAGGGAAAATGGCTAATTGGGGCCAATTTGGACATTGTCACTTAGGGGTGTACTGACTTTTGTTGCCAGCGGTTTAGACATTATTGGCTGTGTGTTGAGTTATTTTGAGGGGACAGTAAATTTACACTGTTATACAAGCTGTACACTCACTACTTTACATTGTAGCAAAGTCTCATTTCTTCAGTGTTGTCACATGAAAAGATAGAATGTGAGGGGTGTACTTACTTTTATGAGATACTGTATGTTTTTTTAGTTGGACTGTTTCACTGTTTTACCACTTGTTTTAAATTCTCCTGCATTTCACCTTTTAGTACATAACCGTGCACCCTTTATTGTTTATTTGTTATTACTGAATATTACTGTTTTATTTCTGGCTTCAGAAAAGAAAGAGACATTTTTTATTTTTTCTACAATCTTTATTGTCATCTTTGCCAGTGTAGAACCCTCCTAGGTAAGTGCTAGATAAAAACATCTTATGCTCCTTCTGCTTATCAGGGGAGCCTGATCTATTGGGTTGCCGGTTGCATGTTCCCATGACTAGGGTATTAAAGATGATTTGTCTGTATAATGCTCTGACCATCATTCCCTTTAACCCTTATAAATAACCACGTGACCATAAGCTGGAGTTAAATGGCCAAAGCAGCCTTTTATTAACAAAACTGTATACATAACAGATAAATAACACGTTAAAACCAGTTTAACTGGGGCCTTAAGGTCCTAGTAGGCATCAAAGAAGAAGTACCTGCATCCAACTTAATTAGGCCTCCAGCCGCCACAGCACCGACTCGGAGACAACCAGTCGCAGATACCAACATACCAATTACTGGGAGCCGTACCTCAGACGGGTCCCTACCAAGTATATGTTTGCCCCATATTAGCCTACCAGGACCTTGTACCCCGCCACCACCGCACAAACATGACACCTTATGTTTCGTGCGGCCCCCCCACACCCACAGGGCCCTCTGAAGACCCAGCCCACACACCGAAACACTACGGTCCTCACCCCTAACATTTAAGAGAATCCCATCACCTGGCAAATATCCCCACACTTCAAAGCCAACTGCAGCACCACCCCAAAAAACCCCATTCCTGACTGCAAACCAGAACACCTTCCCGTTGACTTACCGCCGAGCTAGATCATGCCCGATGCTAATCGCCCAACTGCCATGGAGTACCAACCCCCACATCAGGTCAAACCAGAGCCAACCCCAGATAAAAAGTATAACGGTGCAAAGTCACTTAATATATTGGATAAGCCTGTGTATGGATCGATGGCCCAAATCAGGACCCAGAGCGTGTACCAACAGCATATATGGGGCCAAATACAGTTGAGCAAAACCATAAACCTCGCACAACCCTGCCACACATGACCAGGAACCCCAAGCCGTCATATTGTATCCCCCGCCCCACCATCCATTAGGCGAAACGACCAATAACCCCGGAGACACACAAAGGGTGACCAAACCCGTAAAACCAAACATAAAAGCCCAATACGGCAAAGACAGAATTGGACCAAGGGGGCGGGGAATATAACCACAACGCCGCCGAAACACCCAGCAACCAATGCCCCCAAATAAAAAACCCTCACGCAAAAACTGCTATTGTACCACATACATGGCCGACCCAATGCGAAACGAAGAGGCAGCAACACCAGGTGCGCAAAAGGTACAAAGGCGACAAAAACCACCAAAACCAGAAACAAAGAGATAATGTGACCCGAACTAGCCCACTGAATAAGGCAAGAGCCATAGCCCGATAAAATATGATGAACCGCCTGAACTAGACAGCCACGAGAACCACACACACTGCCCAACTACACGCCAACTACGCAACCCCCTAGGTAATTCTGGAAAGCCTAAGATAGGAAACCCCAACAGGGTGACACTGGACGGAAACCGCCCGTTGCAACCTGTCCGCCATCCTGAAGAAAAAAACCAGCTTGCCAACACCACAAGGTTTTAGGAAGGTAAACACCAAGGCCGTCACAAACAACCCACGGTACTAAGAAGAATAAGAAACCCGGGAAAAAAGCCCGACAAGGAACATAACAAAAGCATACGACTATGATCAGAAGTAGAAAGCCACCAGGAGACCATTCCCGGTTCACCAAACCAAGTACTGTGAATATTCCAGTTGAAAAAAGGTCAAAAACCTGCCACCACAATGCCCAAGTACACAAAGCACCACGTGTCCCTAACGCTGGCACAAAAACCACACTGCCCAACCAATAAACCAAACCCAAACCTTCTTGCCTCGCCTGGCAATGTAACACTCAGCAGGCGTGCTCCGGAACATAAATTGGATGACCCGGCCTCACAACGCCCCCTTACGCAGCCAGAATGGACAAGGAACTCCCAGATATGCAACGCACGCAGCCAGCTTGCAAAAAAATGTCCCTATTGAAACCGAGAATGGAGCAGCGACCAAAATGGGCTGTCACAGGAGCAAGAACCACAACAACCAAGGAATGCAAGCAAACACAAGCTAAACCACACGCCTAAGAGACCGAACCGTGAGATGCGCCACCTGCTCGTACCCAACACCGCCCCCAAATCGCCATAGTGAGACAATCGTATATCACAAATGGACAACCCCACAGCCAAACAAAGAGAACCAGAGCAAACAAAGTAAATGAACCAATTCCACGTCAACCCCCACCCCCCTGCTTGCCGATGGCCAGGGGGCCGCATTCTAAAGCCGCCAAATACACACCACACCCGCCGATCCCGTGGTGGATCGAAAGCTCCATGACAAAGCTAAACGTTGCACCCAGCATACTACCGGGTAAGCCAACTACCCCGACCGTATGTCCTAAACGACCGCTTTTAAAGGAGGACTGAAAAAAACCCCCCCCAGCAATAGGCATGACCCGCCAGGGGAAGAGTTCATGCAAGAGCAACTGCAGCTGATGCAAAAGCACTGTCCCTCTACAGTCCCGCCGACACCATCTCAGAAGACAAATACGCCAGTCTTTCCACCACAATCCGACCCCTCATGGTCAAAAATTCAGCCCGAAACCCCAAAAAGCTAAGCCCCGATGAAGGGCCCGTCGCTTGTGGAGCACCCGGGGAACCAGTTGACGCACAGTAAACAAACGGAACCTGCAATAAGCAGAAGCAACCAGGCCTATATCAATGAAATATCCAAGCAGTGGCTGCAAAAAACTGCAAAAAACAAAGCAAGATACCCCTGTGCCAGGAAAACAACCAAACTGAGTTTGAACAAGGAATGAGAAAAAAAAAAAAAAGGACACCCATTGGGCAGGCAGAGACAGAAAAAATTAAGAACCCTGTCGCCGACCTCCAAACAAATGGCGCCTGTCAGGATGCACAGGCAGTAACCACAAAGAAAAGGCAACAGTAGATTTCTATGTCTTTTTTTTTTATCAAATAGGCCCCCTGATCAACATGTCAGACCCCAAGCCCTGCCTTATCATATGACAGAGATGACACTGAACACCAATTCAGCAAAACGGCCAGTGACTGACCCACCACCGGCAAAAAGACAGGAAATGTATTAACTGGAAGTTGTCAGGGTCATGCGTGGGGGTGACCCACCTGACCCACAAATGATAAAACAAGCAACACACCTCCCAGAGGGGAGGAAGAAAAAAGGATCCCCCATGCGCCTGAAAGCAACCGTCCAAGACCGTTTTCCCAAAACCACAATTGGGGCACAACACCGACCTCCATCCATCGATCACTCCACTAGCTCCAGGAACGCACGGAGCAAGAGTGGGAACCAACCGCCAGGGCGCTCACGCGTAAATCGACACCCTAGACCCACAGGTGTCTTGTTTCTGTTTAACAAGAAACAGCCATAGTTTCTTGTTAAATAACTACCCTGTCGGTCACGAAGCAACGGATCCTGGCCTCAGACTGAAAAAATAAAACAATTACTATCCCATGCAGAAGCCCTCAAAACCGACGGCCACGTGATCCCAACGAAACGACAACAGACTGCTAGCGCCGACCTAATGTCGAAACATACCACAACCAAGCAAGTCCCCCACAATTGAAAGAAGCCACGTCACTCTCATCCAGGTAGAAGAACCCCCCCCCCACCATACCTGAAAATATCTCCCGCAGCGGCCACAAATTATCCAACATCCTCACTGTTTCACAACATAATGTTGTTTTTTTTTTTATGTAAAAAAACACCAGGTTTTGAGGTGCCCCTAATGGGCCCACAAAAACATCAGTACCCCCACACTTAACAAAATTCTATAACCGTATCCTAACCACCGCTTCGGCGCCAGCTGAAACGTAGGCAGCTGCAACACCTCTGCGTTACCCGCTAAAATCCTAGTCAGAGCTGAAATCAGAGGAGGGCTTACACAATGACATCACCGCACACTTGTACTGCTGCTGTCCCCCTGAGAAATACCATGCTGCAATGAGCCACCTACCCCCCTGCAAATGACTAAGCCGTGAAACAACCTCCCTAGGGCCTGCCAATAACCAAAACCCCCAGTGCCCTAAGAAATCCGTCCTGAAAAACGCCACGACTGCGCCACCCCCCACAATGTCCATCAAACCGCGACCCTCAGGCAACCTCTGTCCACCCAGACCCCATTGCCACAGGCATAGCTACAGCAGGATAGAAAGAAAACCCCCACTCAGAGGCGCCGATGCAGTGGCAGATGATTCCTCCTGGACCGCACCAGAGCCTTAGCAGTGTGGCAAGCCTGGTGCAGAACCCAGAGGGGGCCCCAAGACACTGCTAGAAAGGATCCTAAACTGATGCTGGCCTGCAGCCATGTGGGGATTGAAGCACTCCAGAGGCCTCAGCCACTGAGCACGTGCCGGAGCAGGGGAGAATGAGCAAGGTCACCCTGCCTGACTCCCCTCAAACAGTCAGCTAACTCAGACTGTACCCCCGCATTACCGCACACAAAAGCTGCAGCCTGCAGTGAGGCCAGAAGGCTCTTCAAATCACCAAGCAGAAAATCAGAAAGCAGCAAACCTGTTGGGAAGTTTTTCCTAACGTAGCTTCCCTCCGACTGAAGACCTACTCAGACCCCCAGTTTGACCACTCCCAGTGGCTCCACCCACTCCAGGCCTAGCCCCATCAAGTGAGTCCCAGAATCCATTGTTACTTATCAGATTAAGCTGACACCCCCTGCTAGCCCAAACCCCTTTAAACCCTGTCATGCTGGCCCTCCGTCCATGTCTTTTCTCTCCTTTCTTCCGGGCCTCTCTGGTGTGATTCACTGGGTTTGAGGGAGTGTCCCCACTGCATCCAATAGGGGAGCCTGTTGGACAGTGGAGGAAACCTGGCCAGTGAGACATTGGCTTTTATGAGAGTCCGAGGTGGGAGGGCATGTCACAGAATTAGGAGGCTAGACTCCTGGCCACTGTCTGTGTGGAGCAATTCTTTGTGGTAGTCTCATCAACTCAAGCCATCTGTCTTTCACACAGCAAGCCATTGTCTGCTGTGGGGATGTGTTACACTTTAATGCTGTCTATTGTTCTTTGGGATCTCGATGCCGGTGTGTCTGGCCTGGAATGAGATCCCTGATTGTTCAGGTGGTTAATCGTGTCATCTATTGTTTGCCTGCTAGCATTCTGTGCATCCCGCCTAGGCTGATTTAAGTGCTCAGTTAATTGGTATGTTAATGATATCATGGTCAGCCCTACCTCGTTATCGTAACTAGTGTGTGATGTTTTGTGTAAATATTTGACTGGCCAATGACATACTTCTCAAATGTATAAAAGTCTGTGAGTGGTTTTAATAAACAGTTCATTCTGGTTTGACCCCAAAACTTGTACTGTCGAGTTCTTGGGATAACTATAGCCAGATTCACGGATCCCGTGTTCCAGATTGCTTAGGAAGCAGCTTCTTGGCGGAGATATCCAGTCCGGGTGTCCTGTTCCGTCACATTTAAGAACAATAGACAGCATTAAAGTATAACACATCCCCACAGCAGACAATGGGTTGCTGTGTGAAAGACAGATGGCTTGAGTTGATGAGACTACCACAAAGAATTGCTCCACACAGACAGTGGCCAGGAGTCTAGCCTCCTAATTCTGTGACAATACTTCCCCCCTGTTCTATAGTCCGGCAGACCCAGCTAGATCCAATACGGGTCGAGCCATACTACAATCACAGTTCAGTTTGCCGAGAAAGTCCATCTGCGTTGCCATTTTGTCGTCCCGGCCAGGAAAGTTGTAGGGTTGCAGGGCAAGACTCCACCTCAGTAAGCGTCCATTGTCCCCGGATACTCGATTCAACCAGATTAAAGGGTTGTTGTGGTCAGTGAGCACCATGAAGGATTGTCCATAGAGATATGGCTGAAGTTTTTTCAGGGCCCACACCAGCGCTAAACATTCTTTTTCCACGGCTGCATACCCCACCTCCCGGGGTAGTAACTTGCAACTGAAGTAGGCAACAGGGTGCTCACTGCCATCGGCTCCCACTTGGCTTAAAACTGCTCCCAACCCAAAGGTAGAGGCATCTGTAAGGACACAAAAACGTTTGGTTGGGTCAGGAGCAGCTAAAACTGGGGCAGAAATCAAAGAATTTTTCAGGCACTGGAAAGCATTTTCGCACTCTGGGGACCACAGGACCTGGCGAGGAAGATTTTTTCTGGTCAAATCAGTCAGGGGTTTAGCTATTGTGCTATAGTCGGGTACAAACCTCCTATAGTACCCTGCAGTGCCTAGGAATGCTAGGACCTGGGTTTTTGCCCAGGGGGGTGGGCCAGTTTGCAATGGCCTCTACTTTTGCTGGTTCGGGTCGCTGTTGCCCACGGCCTACCCGATGCCCAAGGTACTGAACCTCAGATGTCCCTACGCTGCATTTCTCTGGTTTAAATGTTAGTCCAGCAGCCCTGAAGCGATCTAACACAGTACCCAGGTATCGCTGTAGATTGCAATGTCATCCAGGTATGGACAGGCATAATCCTGGAGGCCATCGAGGAGTTGATCTACCATCCTCTGGAACGTTGCCGGAGCATTCTTTATCCCAAACGGCATGACCTTGGACTGGTACAAGCCAAAAGGGGTGATAAATGCTGACTTTGGAACAGATTCCGGATCCAGAGGAATCTGCCAGTACCCTTTGCATAGGTCAAGAGTAGTTAGGAAACTACCTCGGGAAATGCGGTCTAACAGTTCATCGACCCGGGGCATGGGGTATGCGTCAGTCGTTGTGCAGTCGTTTAGTCGGTGGTAATCTACGCAGAAGCGTGTAGTACCATCCCGTTTTGGTACTAACACTACTGGGGATGCCCAGGGGCTATTGGAGGGTTCGATGACTCCTAGATCGAGCATGTCCTTTATCTCCTTCCGCATACCTTCTCTCACTGACTCGGGTACCCGGTAAGCCGCTTGTCGGATAGGTGGCTGTCCTGGGGTCTCCACCCGTTGTACTGTCATAGTAGTGTACCCAGGCTTGGTGGAAAACATGTCCTGACGCTGCCTAAGGACCTGCCTGGCCTGGTCCTGTTGCTCTGGCCCTAGCTGCCCATCTAACCTCACTGTCTCTACACCTGCTCTGTCACTATCTCCTACCGGCAGCTCCGGTAGGGGAAGGTTCTCGGAATCTTTCCCGGCGGGAGCACATATGGCTGCTATCTCCTCGGGCCTCTCTTGGTACGCCTTGAGCATGTTCATATGGAAGGTCCGCTGGACTCTTTCATCCGATCACTTAGCTACCAAATATGTAGTGTCACATATTTGCTGTACTACCTTGTAGGGTCCCTGCCAAGAGGCCTGTAATTTGTCCGTCTTGGTAGGCTTGAGGGCAAGAACTTTCTGCCCTACAGCCAAGGTGCGGTCCCGGGCAGTACGATCATACCACTGCTTCTGCTGCCCCTGCGCGGTCTGAAGGTTCTCCCGCACAGTGTCTGTGAGTTCCTTCAGCCGATCCCTGAGCTCTAGTACGTATCCTACAACAGAGGTCTCCTCAGCCCCTACACCTCCTTCCCAATGGGCTCTAAGTAGATCTAGTGGCCCCCTCACCCGTCTTCCATACAATAGCTCAAATGGGGAGAACCCCGTAGATTCCTGCGGTACTTCCCTGTAAGTGAACAGGAGGTGCGGCAGACATTTCTCCCAATCCCGGTGAGTAGTTGCGAACGTCCGCAGTAGTTGCTTCAGCGTTCCATTGAACCGCTCACATAATCTATTAGTCTGGAGGTGGTAGGGAGAACTCTGTAGAGGCTTTATTCCACAGAGCTTCCACAACTGCCGGGTCAGGTCCGCAGTAAACTGGGTCCCTTGGTCTGAGATAATCTCCTGAGGGAAACTCACCCTGGCAAAGATCTGAAGCAGCTGGTAGAAAAGACAAAAAAGAAAAAGAGGGGCGCACCGACCTAGTGCATTACCATAAAACCATTTATTAAAATATTAAAAAGTGTACAAAGTACTCACAAGACTGGTGTGATAGAACACACATCAATATACCATATGCAATCTCCAAGGTAGCCAAGGTCCCAAATGTAGCGAATAGACATGCAGATGGTCGCATGGGGCTACTGTGGCTAGGCTGACGTGTTTCAGGGGCGAACCCCCTTCCTCAGAGCCAGAAAGAGTGCTGCTGAATCACATTCCGGACGGCCGAAGACTACCCATGTAGTCTATGGGATGTTGTGTCCCTGTGGCCTCCTTTATGTCGGCCGCACTACTAGACCTCTGAGAGTAAGAATTGGTGAGCATAAAAGTGGCATCACTCTCCGGAAAGATAAATATTCTGTTCCCCGGCACTTTTTGGACGCACACAATAGTAGTGTTGAAGGCTTGAGGGTCTTTGGAATAGAGGCCATTAACAAAGATTTGGACAGTGGCCTCAAGTACCAAAGGCTCTGTACCAGGGAGGCCTATTGGATCTTCACCCTGGGGTCCCTTGCCCCCAAGGGTCTGAATGAGGAGATTGAACTTCACACAGTCGTGTGCATATCTCTCTTTTTCTTTCCTCTCCCCCCCCCTTCTCCCCCCTCTTTCCATTTCTGTGGTACAGTTATCCGAGTTGGATAGCTGTGACAGTTGATCTTTGGCCATCAGTATTAGCACTCCTTCATGCATATAAGAAATAGTTAGTATTGGTTTTTACATTTTCCATATTACATACGTCTGTGTAGTGACATTTTTGTCCCCTTGTGGTCTGTTCATGTGTGCACATGCACGCAGGCCAGTCATGCAAGGTTACAGCCCCTATTCCTCTTTGGTGGTGGCTCGCCCTCTGCTTCTTTTCCCCTCCCCCCCTTCCCCCCCTCCCTTTGTCCAAATGCGGACAATGATGACATAATGGCCATTTTTGGCTTGTACCATTTAACAATTGTTATTTTGAGCGAGATATAAAAATATAAATAAAAAATATATATATATATTTATATAAGTCTGGACAAGTGCCCCTGCCCCCCTCTTCCATGTTCCTTCCCTCACCCAGACATCCCTCCTCCCTCCCCCTCCCTTCTTGCTTTCCTTCCTATTCAATGAACCCCATTTTCCCCTCCTCCTCCCCTTTTCACTCCTTCCACCCTTACTGTCCCACCTTTGGGTTCGGGGCGGAGCAGGAAGGGGTGGGGAAAGCTCCCATTTAGTCCCGTCCGGAATGTGATTCAGCAGCACTCTTTCTGGCTCTGAGGAAGGGGGTTCGCCCCTGAAACGCGTCAGCCTAGCCACAGCAGCCCCATGCGACCATCTGCATGTCTATTCGCTACATTTGGGACCTTGGCTACCTTGGAGATTGCATATGCTATATTGATGTGTGTTGTATCACACCAGTCTTGTGAGTACTTTGTACACTTTTTAATATTTTAATAAATGGTTTTATGGTAATGCACTAGGTCGGTGCGCCCCTCTTTTTCTTTTTTGTCTTTTCTACCAGTTGGTTCTGGATACCCTTGATCCTGAAGGGGGCAGCAAGACCCATAGCTCTTTTAACACCTGAGTTCATAGTGCACCTTTTTTCACTCCATCAGACATCACTCGAGCGCAGGAGATATTGTTTTACTACTTAAAGATCTGAAGCAGTGCCTCCACCACTGTCTCTGCATGGATGTTTGTCAGGGGAATTGCCTCCGGGTAACGAGTAGCATAATCTTCCACCGTCAAGATATATCTCTTCCCAGAGGGACTGGGTCGGGGTAATGGTCCTACCAGGTCTACGGCTATCCGGCTAAAGGGCTCAGCTATGATCAGTAGGGGGTACAACAAAGCTTTAGATCGGTCACCCTTCTTTCCCACCCGCTGACAAGTGTCACAGGTACGACAATACTGTTTGATGTCCCTAGTTATCCCTGGCCAGAAGAATAGCTGAGTCAAACGGTGATGGGTTTTGGTCACTCCGAAGTGACCAGCTAGAGGAATGTCATGTCCGATGCTAAGCAGGTCGCGCTGATATTTCTGCGGCACGACCAGCTGTCGTTTGGGCACCAGATGGGATCCCTTCCCTTCGGTCACCCGATAAAGTAATTCCCGATCCCACTCTATCCATTCCCTTTCTAATCCCCCGGGGTCCATTCCTGCCCTTTCCCGGTAACCAGCTAGCGTCAGGTCAGATAGTAGTTCCTGGGTAAAGTCATTTGGGGTAGCCCAGGTAAGGGGTGGTAAAGTCTGATTGGGGTTAGGAAAGTTAGGTCTTACCTGGGTCCCATCATCGAGTGCCGCCTCCGCTTGCCTTGCTTGCTTTCGGGTGGTCACAGGGAAGGCTTCTGGGTATAAATTTACAAGGAAAGATGAAGAAAGATGCCCCAAATCATTTCCAAGTAGAACATCTGCGGGTAAATCTTTCATAACTCAAACTTCCACATCTCTGGATCCTAAACCCCAATCCATATGCACTTGGGCCGTAGGGATGCGTAAAACTTTTCCTCCAGCCACTCGCACGGCTATGGACCTCCCGGTCTTCTCGGTCGATGTAACCATCCTGGGTTGTACCAAGGTAATAGTAGCTCCGCTGTCCCTGAGTCCT
Source organism: Pelophylax lessonae (assembly GCF_965119305.1). Lineage (NCBI taxonomy): Eukaryota > Metazoa > Chordata > Amphibia > Anura > Ranidae > Pelophylax > Pelophylax lessonae. The sequence continues at coordinate 559,757,601 of NC_138772.1, read as the reverse complement.
TGGGCAGGTCGCCCATTCACCCTTACAGCCTGCCGGTGATGCCTGCGGTTGTCATCTGCAGCAGCTTGGATCGGGTTCACCTCATGGAGTAGCCCAAACTCCTCTTCACCCCAACTGGTTGAGGTAGGTGGTGAGGCGGCCCCCAGGCAATGAGCGGCCGCTCGGGCTGGGCTAGGGGCAGCATGGTGCCATGAACTGGCATTGATATTCCGAGGACAGTTAGCTTGTTGGTGTCCCACCCATAGCAGCGGGGCCCAGTCTTCTGGATGGGTATAGCCAGTTGGGCCTTTGCAGGGAGGGTGACTGACTGCCGGGCAGATGGTTGGATATGGACAGGTGCTGGCAGTGGTCTGGGGAAGCTGCGAGGCTCTGGTTGGTGGGATCTCCGGGTATCCATATACTGGTCGGCTAGTTCCGCTGCTTTGCCTATCGTCAAGGGCTTTTGGTCTTGAACCCACTGGCGCACTTCAATAGGGGATTGTTTGTAGAACTGTTCCAGTAGGACCAGCTGTGCAGCATCCGCTAAGGTAGTCGCCTGACAGCCAGAGAACCATGCATCTACTGATCGGACCATCTCATGAGCCCATTCCGTATAGGGCTGACCCTCTTCCTGTTGTAATCTGCGAAATTTGGACTGATGAGCTTCGGGGGTGATTGCGTATCTTGCCAGCAGCCGCTCCTTGATGCGCTCATAGTCTTTTTTGTCTTCCGCAGGTATGGCTTCGAAAGCATCCAGTGCTTGACCAGACAGCTTGTTGATGAGGATGGTGACCCAGTCAGCGTTGTCAATTCCCTGGAGATCACACTGTGTCTCGAAGACATGTAGGTATTGGTCGATTTCCTCCAGCCCATCCTGGAAGGGTCGGAACACCGCAAAGGGAAGTTTCTTGCGGATACCCTGTTCTGCAACTGCAGTACCCCCGATCTCCTTCTGGACCTCAAGCATTTTCAGGCGGGTCATGTCTGTAATTATCTGGGTGATCACCTTTTGGGGGGGAGTGGTGCTGTAGAGTGACAGCCTCCACTGGATCTCTCGCTGGAGCTCGGACATTCCGGACCCCTCCATAGCTGGCCCTCTGCTTCGGTCGCTGGCTTGGTCACTCTCCATCAACTCAACAATTAAGGTGGCCTTTGACTTGTTGCCAGCGTTCTGTCCTCTTGATTCCAGCAGATCCTTGATTGTGGTTCGCTTAAGGCTGGAGTAGCAAAGCTCCATCCGACAAGATCCCGTTGGTGGTTTGGATGTTCCAGGCACAAGGAAGCATCCCACCGCTGCCAACCAAATGTGACGGAACAGGACACCCGGACTGGATATCTCCGCCAAGAAGCTGCTTCCTAAGCAATCTAGAACACGGGATCCGTGAATCTGGCTATAGTTACCCCAAGAACTCGACAGTACAAGTTTTGGGGTCAAACCAGAATGAACTGTTTATTAAAACCACTCACAGACTTTTATACATTTGAGAAGTATGTCATTGGCCAGTCAAATATTTACACAAAACATCACACACTAGTTACGATAACGAGGTAGGGCTGACCATGATATCATTAACATACCAATTAACTGAGCACTTAAATCAGCCTAGGCGGGATGCACAGAATGCTAGCAGGCAAACAATAGATGACACGATTAACCACCTGAACAATCAGGGATCTCATTCCAGGCCAGACACACCGGCATCGAGATCCCAAAGAACAATAGACAGCATTAAAGTGTAACACATCCCCACAGCAGACAATGGCTTGCTGTGTGAAAGACAGATGGCTTGAGTTGATGAGACTACCAAAAGAATTGCTCCACACAGACAGTGGCCAGGAGTCTAGCCTCCTAATTCTGTGATAGGGCATTCTTGCAGTGCATCCTGGGATTGCTCACAAAGGCCGGGGGGACATGTCACAGGGTGTCTTTGGCAGGAAGCAGAGTCCCAGGAGGAGGGTGACAGCTGTCTCTCCTCCTGCTCTATGAGGAAAGTGGTCTTAGGCAGTCGGCCTAGTGAACCAGGTGTGGAGCTGAGCTGCAGAGGAACCAGTAGAGCTGACAGTGGAGCTGCTGGCAGAGTCTTCCTGGAAAAACAGTGTCCGTGAGTACCAGGGGACTTGCCAAAGGGTCTGCCCAGGAAGGGGGACCACTCCAGTGGAGTCAGAGGATCAAGGGGCCAGCTCACACAGAGTGTCAGAGTAAAAGGGGGTGCCATTTATAACTCTGAAGAGTAGGGACAAAGGGGGTGCCGAGTAGGACCCTGAAGAGTGATTCACAGTGCAGTACAGTTCAGTTAATTCTTCTTCACTAAAATGGCAAGGTGAAGCAGAGGCCTTGCCGCACTCAGCGTTACATAGTAATCCCAGCAATTGGGAATAGTTTGTTCAGTTGGAGTTTCCCACTCCTCCCTTCTCCTATCCAAGTTCTCCAATAAAAACAACAAAAACCAAAACCCCTGGACTGTTTTCTGACTGACCCGAGCACTTAGAAGATGTTATTTTGTCAAGTTGTTGCTATGGGTAACCCAGGGGAATCCGTAACCAGCAGCTCCCACGGGAGTAGAGCTACACCAGTAATATTGTTTTCAGCATCACCAAAAAGGGTGACTGAAAAACATCTTAAAGGGACAGAATTTGTGAAAATTTATGGTAAATGAGTATAACTAGTAGAGCTGTAACCGTCTACATCAGGGGTCTTCAAACTATGGCCCACCAGTTGTTCAGGAACTACAATTCCAATCATGCCTAGTCATGTCTGTGAAAGTCAGAGTTTTACAATGCCTCATGGGACATGTAGTTTTCCAACAGCTGCTGGGCCGTAGTTTCAGGATCCCTGGTCTAAATAATGAGAATGGAATACATAACTTATGGATATGTAACCTGTGTGTATCTGGCTCTGATAATAGCCAGTACCTCACCGCCCACTGACCCTACTGCCCGTCCCTGCCTCACCAGCCACTCACCTCCTTGCCCGTCCCCACCTCACCAGCCACTGACCCCACCACCCATCCCTGCCTCACCAGCCACTGACCTCACCGCCCATCCCTGCCTCACCAGCAGCCACTGACCTCACCACCCATCCCTGCCTCACCAGCCACTGACCCCACTGCCCGTCCCTGCCTCACCAGCCACTCACCTCCTTGCCCGTCCCCACCTCACCAGCCACTGACCCCACCACCCATCCCTGCCTCACCAGCCACTGACCTCACCGCCCATCCCTGCCTCACCAGCAGCCACTGACCTCACCACCCATCCCTGCCTCACCGCCCACTGACCCCACCGCCCGTCCCTGCCTCACCAGCCACTCACCTCCTTGCCCGTCCCCACCTAACCAGCCACTGACCCCACCACCCATCCCTGCCTCACCAGCCACTGACCTCACCGCCCATCCCTGCCTCACCAGCAGCCACTGACCTCACCACCCATCCCTGCCTCACCAGCCACTGACCCCACTGCCCGTCCCTGCCTCACCAGCCACTGACCTCACCGCCCATCCCTGTCTCACCAGCCACTGACCTCACCGCTCATCCCCGCCTCACCAGCCACTGACCTCACCGCCCGTCCCTGCCACACTGCCCACTGACCCAACCGCCCGTCCCAGCCTCACCAGCCACTGACCCCACCGCCCGTCCCTGCCTCACCAGCTACTGACCTCACCGCTCATCCCTGCCTCACCAGCCACTGACCTCACCGCCTGTCCCTGCCTTACTGCCCACTGACCCCACCGCCCGTTCCTGCCTCACCAGCCACTGACCCCACCACCTGTCCCTGCCTCACCAGCCACTGACCCCACTGCCTGTCCCTGCCTCACCAGCCACTGACCTCACCGCCCGTCCCTGCCTCACCGCCCACTGACCCCACCGCCTGTCCCTGCCTCACTGCCCACTGACCCAACCGCCCGTCCCAGCCTCACCAGCCACTGACCCCACCACCCGTCCCTGCTTCACCGCCCACTGACCCCACCACCTGTCCCTGCTTCACCAGCCACTGACCCCACTGCCTGTCCCTGCCTCACCAGCCACTGACCTCACCGCCCATCCCTGTCTCACCAGCCACTGACCTCACCGCTCATCCTGGCCTCACCAGCCACTGACCTCACCGCCCGTCCCTGCCTCACTGCCCACTGACCCAACCGTCTGTCCTAGCCTCACCAGCCACTGACCCCACCACCCGTCCCTGCCTCACCGCCCACTGACCCCACCACCTGTCCCTGCTTCACCAGCCACTGACCCCACTGTCTGTCCCTGCCTCACCACCCACTGACCCCCACCGCCTGTCCCTGCCTCACCGCCCACTGACCCCACCGCCCGTCCCTGCCTCACCAGCTACTGACCTCACCGCTCATCCCTGCCTCACCAGCCACTGACCTCACTGCCTGTCCCTGCCTTACTGCCCACTGACCCCACCGCCCGTTCCTGCCTCACCAGCCACTGACCCCACCACCTGTCCCTGCCTCACCAGCCACTGACCCCACTGCCTGTCCCTGCCTCACCAGCCACTGACCCCACTCATGTCCCTGCCTCACCGTCCACTGACCCCACCGCCTGTCCCTTCCTCACCAGCAACTGACCTCACTGCCTGTCCCTGCCTCACCGCCCACTGACCCCAACGCCTGTCCCTGCCTCACCAGCCACTGACCCCACCGCCTGTCCTTGCCACACCAGCCACTGACCTCACCGCCTGTCCCTGCCACACCAGCCACTGACCTCACCGCCTGTCCCTGCCACACCAGCCACTGACCTCACCGCCCGTCCCTGCCTCACCAGCCACTGAACTCACTGCCCGTCCCTGCTTTACTGCCCACTGACCTCACCGCCCGTCCCTGCCACACCAGCCACTGACCTCACCGCCTGTCCCTGCCTCACCAGCCACTGAACTCACTGCCCGTCCCTGCTTCACTGCCCACTGACCTCACCGCCCATCCCTGCCACACCAGCCACTGACCTCACCGCCTGTCCCTGCCTCACCAGCCACTGAACTCACTGCCCGTCCCTGCTTCACTGCCCACTGACCTCACCGCCCATCCCTGCCTCACCAGCCACAGACCTCACTTCGCATCCCTGGTATTTATATAGAACTAACAATTTACAGAGCGTTCTACATACTGTACAGTCACACCGGTTTCCACCCCGAGGAGCTTACAATCTATGGTCCCTATGCCATGTACTATAGGGACAATTTAGACTTAAGACAATTATCCTACCAGAGTGCTGGAGGAAAACAGAGTACCCGGAGGAAAACCATGCCAGCACAGAGAGAGCATGCAAACTCCAAACACATGGTGTCCTGGCTGGGACTGAATAGGGGACACCAGTTACGGTGAAGCCGGGAAATCCTATATACAAAGCCGATGGAAAGTCGATGGATGAAAGCTGAAAGATAATTTTTAGTCTGCGCTGACATTACATCGGACTTGATGATATGTGATCACCTTCGCTCCATTCTGTCCCTTGTGCTATTATTCCCCTATCCTTTGTACAATCAGCATGGAAACATTTCACATTTATGTCAGATACCATCCTGAACTCCGGGCAGATAGAAAGGACACAATCAATCTGTGTTCATCAGATACAAATTTTATTATGTAATAAAAGAAATGTTAGTAAAGCGTTATCAGCCGACTCGTCATTTCCGGATGTCGGTCCCTGAAGAGCGTTGCTGATCTATGAAGAGCAATAAGAGGATCATAGCGGCCTGGAGAGGGCGGAGTCACGGCTTCAATTACTGGTGGGAAAGGAAGAAGAAGAAGAAGGTTACCTACAGTGGACCTTCACCCAATAGGACACGTTTTTTACACTTGTCTCCTCCCCCTCCCTTTTATTAAAAAAATTTGTTTCTCACTTTTTTTGTGGCTAGGAGAGAATGACTTTGCCCTTTTTGTGCCTTCCATGAATGCACAGATGTGCCACAGGGCCTAGGGACCCGGCAGAGACATACAGCTCATCTGCGCACATGTGGGGGTGCCTTCGCGCATGCACAAAGATGCTGCAGGTATGGAGGTCCCAGGTCTCAGGTTGCTGTGAATGTATAGATGTGTTGCAGGTCTCTGCTGGGTCCTGAAGCCCTTGTGGCACTTCTGCACATGCCTCAGATATTTAAAGTTGGCGGCATCAGAGAGAGGGGCGGGGCCAGCATTACAGTGACCGAAGTTCCTTTTTTTTTTTTGTCATCTGAATGTGCAATAATAATATGAAAGATACAAAATGATAATTATTTTGATTGTGCTCTCAGATTAAGTATATTTGATATCTACATCCCAGATTATACTGATTTTTGTATTACCAAAACACCACTGTAGGGGGTTGGTAGAAGTGGGCCAAGAGGGGACTTTAACAGTATCGTACTCATGGTATATAACAACACATCTTTTATATAAAATGAACTTTTTATTGTATATTACAGATTAAAAACATAGAATTAAACACAGACATTCAACATACGAAAAAAAGACATATATTGGATCGTTAGTGACAATTGATATTTGATACATTAGATTCTCTTATACATGAGTGGGGCCACTTGTGCTACCACCCATATCCTTGCCCGACATGTTTCACCAAACAAAGCTTCTTCAGGGGCAGCTTGGCAAAATAAGGATTCTGTTTTAATCTATAAAACATCAATATGAATTTAGTATATACAAGTTTACAATGAACACATTACTTTCAGTATGTCTCTAAATGGGAATGTCCCAGGCTTCATGCACCACCCTACATGCAGTATCCCCAAGGTCAGGTGTTGCTGGGGGTGAGTGGCATAGATACGTCTCACCGGCGAGTGTGGGGGCAAAAACAGAAATAATAAGTAATAAATAGATAGAATCAGGTATGGTGCTCATATATCATTGAGAAAGGAAGAAATTATTACCTCCACCTTAGAAAGTTGTATTCAGAAGGGTGCAGATTAGATATATCTCTTTTTTCTAGTATAAAGAATTTATATATATATATGTTGTTAAGACACCTACCAATCGATTGTCGCTTTACATCAAACATATAAAGATGTGGAGGAGAGAGGGGCGGGCCACAAAACCACAGGGGTAGTTTACTTGCAAAGTTGTACTTTTAGGGGACCGAAAAGAGACAACAAAAAAAGAGGAATAAATCCCATATATTTATTTTTTGCCATGGCTAATCACTTAATATATTGGTTATCTAAAACCGGGGGCAGGGAGGAAAAGGGCAAAGGGTTTTCTTTATTGTATTATGAAATATACGATCATATTATTACTTCCTTGGTTTACTCCATATTTGATGGTAGGTGGAGATCTGCCATTACCATAAAAGTAAGTCTGTGAATAGAGGGTTTTATAATGGACATTAATGTCCTTCGCCTGTAAAACTACTGTCCCGCACCCTAGGTTGCCCCATAATATTGTAAAGATTCATTACCTCTGGCCGTTGCCGCCATCCTCATCTCATCTCCTCTGCCGCCATTGCAGCGTGTGTCTGTATATAAGCCCCAACCCCGACGCGTCACTTCCGCTGGGGGTGACGTCATTCCGGGTCCGATCGGCGCACGCGCACTGCTAAAGATGGAAACTCCACGATAACGTGGAATTACCTACCCCGTGAGAAATGCCTACCCCTCGTCACTTACTGTCAGGAACAGCTGAGCAGCGCAGCAGTGCGCATGCTCACAGCCCCGGATACGTAATGGAACAGGTGAGGAGCTGACTAGTGCGCATGCTCAGAGGGTATGAAATGATCACGGCAGTGTGTAACGCTGCAGTTACATTAAAACAGCTGGGCTGCAATATGAGTCATCTCAGCTCCTGTCCCTGTCACTTCCCTGATCTGGGCTAGTAAATATAAAAGCGGCTTTCGGCTCCGTGATTTTTTTTTTCATACACCCGCCGCCGCTTTTATATTTATTAGCCCAAATCAGTGAAGTGACAGGGACAGGAGCGGAGATGACTCATATTGCAGCCCAGCTGTTTTAATGTAACCGGCGCGTTACACACTGCCGCGATCATTTCATACCCACCGGAAGTGACGAGGGTAGGCATTTCTCACGGGTAGGTTTTTCTCACGGAACACCCGACAGCCGCAAGTAAGGGCGGAAGTATTGTTACATATCCTCGCCTCATGCCCAGAGACCGCAACACCCGCTGGAGAGGGATCTCCACAGCACCACCCAGTGGCCAAAGTAAATACCGCAACAAAGGCAGGGTATTGCATTGAAACTCATGGGAACCATTATAGGACATTGCCTGAAACCACTATAACTACGCAAAATGGAGTATATACACATATATAAATTTATTATGCCATCTAAGACATTTGTTTCAGCAATCTTTTTATTTTTTGATATAAAGATTGCTGATACAAATGTCTTAGATGGCATAATAAATTTATATATGTGTATATACTCTATTTTGCGTAGTTATAGTGGTTTCAGGCAATGTCCTATAATGGTTCCCATGAGTTTCAATGCAATACCCTGCCTTTGTTGCGGTATTTACTTTGGCCACTGGGTGGTGCTGTGGAGATCCCTCTCCAGCGGGTGTTGCGGTCTCTGGGCAAGAGGCGAGGATATGTAACAATACTTCCGCCCTTACTTGCGGCTGTCGGGAACCCACGTTATCGTATTTCCTTTGGCCACTGGGTGGTGCTGTGGAGATCCCTCTCCGGCGGGTGTTTTGCGGTGTAATGTTAGAAAACCATACCTTGTTAGAATTCCATACCCTCGTCACTTCCTGTCAGAAACAGCTGCGAAGCGTAGCAGTGCGCATGCTCAGAGACCCGGATACATCATTGAACAGCTGAGAAGCTGACAAGTGCGCATGCTCGGAGGGTATGGATTTATCACGGCAGTGTGTGTAACGTTACACTTGCGGCGGTTACATTAAAACAGCTCGGCTGCAACATGAGTCATCTCCGCTCCTATCCCTGTCACTTCCCTGATGTCGGCTACTAAATGTAAAAGCGGCGGCGGGTGTATGAAATCTAAATGACGGCGATCTTGGCTCCGTGATCTGCTTTTATATTTATTAGCCGAGATCAGGGAAGTGACAGGGATAGGAGCGGAGATGACTCATGTTGCAGAGGAGCTGTTTTAATGTAACCGCGGCAAGTGTAATGTTACAGTGGTGACGTAGGTGCACCGGAAGTGACGAGGGTATGGTTTTCTCAGGGGTATGGTTTTTTCACGGAACAGCGGCTCTGCTAAAGAGATTCCATCTTTAGCAGTGATTGGCGCATGCGCACTTGGAGACCGGACCCGGAATGACGTCACCCCCACCGGAGGTGACGCGTCGGGGTTGGGGCTTATATACAGACACACGCCGCAATGGCGGCAGAGGAGATGAGATGAGGATGGCGACAACACACAGAGGTAATGAATCTTTACAATATTATGGGGCAACCTAGGGTGCGGGACGGTAGTTTTACAGGCAAAGGACAATAATGTCCATTATAAAACCCTCTATTCATAGACTTACTTTTATGGTAATGGCAGATCTCCACCTACCATCAAATATGGAGTAAACCATGGCAATTAAAACAAGAACCTTGACTCCTTATAATATCAATCACACTGCTAACACCATCCAGTTTTTCAGTTTTGTGGAATAGCCATAATCCTATTATAAACTGCCAAAAAGGTAAGGAAGTAATAATATGATCTTATATTTCATAATACAATAAAGAAAACCCTTTGCCCTTTTACTCCCTCCCCCCGGTTTTAGATAACCAATATATTAAGTGATTAGCCATGGCAAAAAATAAATATATGGGATTTATTCCTCTTTTTTGTTGTCTCTTTTCAGTCCCCTAAAAGTACAACTTTGCAAGTATACTACCTCTGTGGTTTTGTGGCCCGCCCCTCTCTCCTCCACATCTTTATATGTTTGATGTAAAGCGACAATCGATTGGTAGGTGTCTTAACCAGTGGCGGCCGGTGTGTTGGGGGCGCAGGGGCGCAGCCCCCCATCCATGCGTCCGGCCCCCTAATCTGCATGCATGGAGCTTAATGGGGTTTTTTTTTTTTTGTTTACATCACCTGATTAGAGCCAGAGGATCTAATAGGGCGATACGAAGGGTGGGCTCGGGGCGCAGAGCAGTGCGTCCCAAGCCCACCCATTGTGTGACAATAGCGAATGAAAATTCGCTATTGCCACACCGATCCTCCTCCTCCTCCTGGCCAATCAGGAAGCGTGTCCAATACGCGCTTCCTGATTGTCTGCAAGGCAAACCCCATGCCATTGGCCAAGGAGGCGGGAGCGGGAGGACTGCAGGAGACGCGCCGGGGGACAGAGTGAGGAGAAGCCGCCTTCACTGGGGGGCACACTGTGGCACTCTGCATTGATTTGTGGGCATGCTGTGGCACTCTGCATTGATGGGGGCATGCTGTGGTAATCTGCATTGATTGGGGGGCATGCTGTGGCACTCTGCATTGATTTGCGGGCATGCTGTGGCACTCTGCATTGATTGGGGGGCATGCTGTGGCACTCTGCATTGATTGGGGGGCACGCTGTGGCACTCTGAATTGATTGGGGGGGCACGCTGTGGCACTCTGCATTGATTGGGGGCACGCTGTGGCACTCTGCATTGATTGGGGGGCACGCCGTGGCACTCTGCATTGATTGGGGGGCACGCTGTGGCACTCTGCATTGATTGGGGGGCATGCTTTGGCACTCTGCATTGATGGGGGCATGCTGGGGCACTCTGCATTGATTGGGGGCACGCTGTGGCACTCATTTTTCTGTTTGCGCCCCCCAAAAATTTTAGCACCAGCCGCCACTGGTCTTAACATATGTATATATAAATTCATTATACTAGAAAAAAGAGATATATCTAATCTGCACCCTTCTGAATACAACTTTCTAAGGTGGAGGTAATAATTTCTTCCTTTCTCAATGATATATGAGCACCATACCTGATTCTATCTATTTATTACTTATTATTTCTGTTTTTGCCCCCACACTCGCCGGTGAGACGTATCTATGCCACTCACCCCCAGCAACACCTGACCTTGGGGATACTGCATGTAGGGTGGTGCATGAAGCCTGGGACATTCCCGTTTAGAGACATACTGAAAGTAATGTGTTCATTGTAAACTTGTATATACTAAATTCATATTGATGTTTTATAGATTAAAACAGAATCCTTATTTTGCCAAGCTGACCCTGAAGAAACTTTGTTTGGTGAAACATGTCGGGCAAGGATATGGGTGGTAGCACAAGTGGCCCCACTCATGTATAAGAGTATCTAATGTATCAAATATCAGTTGTCACTAACGATCCAATATATGTCTTTTTTTCGTATGTTGAATGTCTGTGTTTAATTCTATGTTTTTAATCTGTAATATACAATAAAAAGTTCATTTTATATAAAAGATGTGTTGTTATATACCATGAGTACGATACTGTTAAAGTCCCCTCTTGGCCCACTTCTACCAACCCCCTACAGTGGTGTTTTGGTAATACAAAAAAAAAAAGAAAGGTACAAAATAACAAGAGAGAGTCACAATTAAGAGGAAAGTGTTTGGGTGCTGTTGGGTTAAAATAAAGAACGCTCCGTATTAATTTATATCACAAAATAAAGAATGGATTTTTTGATTGTGAGATATGATAGATATGTAGAAGACTTCTGTAAGGGGAGTCTCTAATGTAAGGGTTGATTCTGATGTAAGGGAGGATTCTGGCTGGGACCCTGATGTAGGGGGGACTCCAATGGGGACCCTTATGTAAGGGGGGAGTCTGATATAAGGGGGGAATCTGATGGGGCCCAGATGTAAGGGGGAATCTGAAGGGGCCCAGATGTAAAGGGGGAATCTGATGGGGGCTGGATATAAAAGGGAATCTGATGGGGGCCTGGATGTAAGGGGGGAATCTGAAGGGGGGCCCAGATGTAAGGAGGGAATCTGAAGGGGTGGCCCAGATGTAAGGAGGGAATCTGAAGGGGTGGCCCAGATGTAAGGAGGGAATCTGAAGGAGTGGCCCAGATGTAAAGGGGGAATCTGATGGGGGCTGGATATAAAAGGGAATCTGATGGGGGCCTGGATGTAAGGGGAGGAATCTGAAGGGTGGCCCAGATGTAAGGAGGGAATCTGAAGGGGGACCCAGATGTAAGGGGGGAATATGATAGAGAACCAGATATAGGGGGGGAATCTGATGGAGGCCCAGATATAAGTGGGGAATCTGATGGGGACCCAGGTGTAAGGGGGGAACCTGAAGGGGGGGCCATATGTAAGGGGGGAATCTGAAAGGGGGGGCCCAGATGTAAGGGGGGATCTGATGGAGTCCCAGATAAAAGGAGGGAATCTGATGGGGGTCCAAATGTAAGAGGGGAATCTGATGGGGGCTGGATGTAAGGGGGGAATCTGAAGGGGGGCCCAGATGTAAGGGGGGAATCTGATGGAGGCCCAGATATAAGGGGGGAATCTGATGGAGGCCCAGATATAAGGGGGGAATCTGATGGGGGCTGGATATAAAAGGGAATCTGATGGAGGCCCAGATGTAAGGAGGGAATCTGAAGGGGTGGCCCAGATGTAAGGAGGGAATCTGAAGGGGTGGCCCAGATGTAAAGGGGGAATCTGATGGGGGCTGGATATAAAAGGGAATCTGATGGGGGCCTGGATGTAAGGGGAGGAATCTGAAGGGTGGCCCAGATGTAAGGAGGGAATCTGAAGGGGGACCCAGATGTAAGGGGGGAATCTGATGGAGAACTAGATATGGGGGGGGGGAATCTGATGGAGGCCCAGATATAAGTGGGGAATCTGATGGGGACCCAGGTGTAAGGGGGGAACCTGAAGGGGGGGCCATATGTAAGGGGGGAATCTGAAAGGGGGGGCCCAGATGTAAGGGGGGATCTGATGGAGTCCCAGATAAAAGGGGGGAATCTGATGGGGGTCCAAATGTAAGAGGGAATCTGATGGGGGCTGGATGTAAGGGGGGAATCTGAAGGGGGGCCCAGATGTAAGGGGGGAATCTGATGGAGGCCCAGATATAAGGGGGGAATCTGATGGGGGCCCAGATGTAAGGGGGAATCTGATGGAGGCCTAGATATAAGGGGGGAATCTGATGGGGGCCCAGATGTAAGGGGAGAATCTGATGGGGGCGCAGATGTAGAGGAGACTCTGATATCTTAAAACTTGAAATTTTTTCCTGGTGCCAGTTTATTCATTGATTTATAAAACTGATTTTTTCTCGGCGTGTAATTTTAGGTAAATACACAATGCAGCAGGGCTGTGCAGAGACCTTTGGAGGGGCAGGTGCTCAAAGTATAAAAGGGGGACGTGGAACACGGCTTTAAATAGGGCTGTGCTCACAATATCAATACAGCAATGTATCGTGACACATTCCTTCCTGATAAGTCTGGAGACTTGGGATGCCTTCCTTTACAATACTGCACTTTGGGGATCAAGGGGCAAAGGGGCAGGTGCTCAAGCATCCTCTGCCCCCCCCCCCCCCTTTTCCCTGCATGTGCTTGCAATGCAGCCCCATCACTAAACAGTTTGGAGAGTGTCCTACAGTAACCCCATATTCCCTGCATCCTGTGACTTCCTGTTGTGGATATGGGAAAGGAAGTGAAGGGAGATCTCCTACCAGGGGTTACACCCCCCCCCCCCTCAGCCCAGTGTTGTACAGGAAGTAGTAGGTGGGGATGTATGAAGGGTTCAGTCTACTAGACAATGAAATATAACTCTGAGGGGGAGGAAGCAGAATTTCCTGATGTCCACCCCCCCACCCCCAGAACCCGGGAAAAACACATTGAACCCCAATTACCTTATCATCATGCTTGTTTTTCAGACCTGGGGGACTAAGACCCGGACAGTTCTGAGGAGAGGGAAGAGATGACCGGTATTAGTATAGTGAATGTCTCTTAATAGAAAATATGTACAGCTATTCATCCAGAGAAACTTCATGTACATTCGTTCTGGGCGACTAAACCAAATGTTGTGGGAATGATAATCCCATAGGATTATTAGCATCATTATCACCAGATCATTATTACTAGATCATCACCACCAGTCTATGGGATTATTATCATCATCATTATTAGTCTATGCTGGGATAATCATCATCATCACCAGTCTATGGGATCTTCATGATCATCACCAATCTACAGGATTATCATCATCACCATCATCATCACCAGTCTATAGGATTATTATCATCCTCACCAGTCTATAGGATTATTATCATCACCAGTCTATGGGATTATCATCATCACCAGTCTATGGGATTATTATCATCCTCACCAGTCTATAGGATTATTATCATCACCAGTCTATGGGATCATCATCATCACCAGTCTATGGGATTATCATCATCATCAGTCTATGGGATCATCATCATCACCAGTCTATGGGATCATCATCATCACCAGTCTATGGGATCATCATCATCACCAGTCTATGGGATCATCATCATCACCAGTCTATGGGATCATCATCACCAGTCTCCAGGATTATCAACATCATCATTATCATCACTAGCGATGAGCTTCAAGTTCGAGTCGAAGCTAAATTCGACTCGAACATCGGTCGTTCGCTCGTTCATCGAATGACGAACAAATGTGCTTCTTCCCGAAAACTTTGAGCGCCCATAATGCACAGCGCATTCAGTTCGTTATGTGATTGACCAAAGCATGCACCCTGACCTCCATGCTTTGGCCAATCAAATAACCTCTGCCATGATTGTGTAGGGGGTCAGCCCCTTGAATGACTAACTCCATTACACTCTACTTCTATTGAGAAATTCCCACAGACTGTCATGCAGCTTTCAGCCACAAGATGTCACTGTTGTTGTCAATGAGAATAAGCCACAGTTGTTGTTGCTTTAGGTGAAGGGATGTTTCTGGAAAGGAGGAGGAAGCAGGAAGTTCCTGGAAGGGTGTGGTGTTCGTCTCTCTATGGCTGTGCTGAGCTGAGAAAAGGGACTGCATGCTGTGGCCTTGAGAGGGCATATAGACTGTATAATCCAGGGACAGAGCAACAGGATCTTGCCAGAGGAGACAGAGCTGAACTGTGATACTACGGACAGCAGCTGAGAACCAGAGGAAGAGAGAAGAGAACATCCCAGAGCACCTTAAGCAAGTTACAGAGCAAGGGGCCAGACTGCAGTGACCTCCAAGTGACAGAACAAGATAAACTACTTGCAAAGAAACCCAGACCAGTGCATAAGAGACTGCAGCTACAGACAACCAGAGATGTATAGTAACGAAGTAGAACTACTTGAGTACTGTACTTAAGTACCGAAAGGCGGTATTTGTACTTTCCTAGAGTAGAATTTTTTTCTCCTACTTCCACTTTTACTTCACTACATTTTTTCGATGATTTCGATACTTCTACTCCGATATTTTTTTTTTTTTGTGCTGCATCGTTACTCGTTACTTTTCTCTGCCTTTCCCTTTTTTGTTTGGTTTCCCTCCTTACTGCTCTCTCCTACTCTTTCAATTATCCTCCCTATTCTGCCTTCCCCCCCTCCCCTCCCCTTTTCTATAGGAAGGCAAAGGTAAAGATACCCCCCTTTTTCATGGGTACCTGGTCTCTGGCCATTTGGGTAGCGTTGTTCCGCTCCAGGCTTCCGCTGGGCCGGCGTGGAGTGCTCCCACATGCGCCTCTCGGCGCTCTGACATGTGTGGCGGCCTTCGGCCACTCCGCTCCTCCCCTCCTTGTCTCTATTCGCTGACGTCTCAGCGCTGGGAGGCGGGGATTCCGGCGACAGCACAGTAGAGGCACGTGCGCATGCACAGTGCGATCGAGGCACTGGCAGCCATCTTGGTTAAGGGAAACATGGGGGGGTCTCTGATGTAAGGGGGGGCTTTGTGTGAGTGGTCTCTGATGTAAGGGGGCTCTGTGTGGGGGGTCTCTGGTGTAAGGGGGCTCTGTGTGGGAGGGCTCTGATGTAAGGGGAGCTCTGTGTGGAGGGGCTCTGATGTAGGGGGGCTCTATGGGGGGGATCTGATGTAAGGGGGGCTCTGTGGGGATGGTCTCTGATGTAAGGGGGCTCTGTGTTGGGGTCTCTGGATGTAAGGGGGGCTTTGTGTGAGGGGTCTCTAAAGTAAGGGGGCTTTGTGTGGGGGGTCTCCGATGTAAGGGGGCTCTGTGTGGGGGGTCTCTGATGTAAAGGGGGCTTTGTGTGGGGGGTCTTTGATGTAAGGGGGCTCTGTGTGGGGGGTCTCTGATGTAAGGGGGCTCTGTGTGGGGGGTCTCTGGTGTAAGGGGGCTCTGTGTGGGGGTTCTCTGATGTAAGGGGTCTCTGTGTGGGGGTTCTCTGATGTGTGGGGGTCTCTGATGTAAGGGGGCTCTGTGTGGGGGGGTCTCTGATGTAAGGGGGACTCGTTATGGGAGGGCTCTGATGTGGGGGGGGCTCTGATATAAGGGGAGCTCTGTGGGGGTCTCTATGGGGGGACTCTGATGTAAGGGGGGCTCTGTGGGGATGGTCTCTAATGTAAGGGGGCTCTGTGTTGGGGTCTCTGATGTAAGGGGGGCTTTGTGTGAGGGGTCTTTAAAGTAAGGGGGCTTTGTGTGGGGATGGTCTCTGATGTAAGGGGGCTCTGTGTTGGGGTCTCTGATGTAAGGGGGGCTTTGTGTGGGGGGCTCTGATGTAAGGGGGCTCTGTGGGGGGTCTCTGATGTAAGGGGAGCTCTGTGTGTGGGGGGGGTCTCTGATGTAAAGGGGGCTCTGTATGGGGGTCTCTGATGTAAGGGGGCTCTGTGTGGGGGGTCTTTGATGTAAGGGGGGCTCTGTGTGGGGGGTCTCTGATGTAAAGGGGGCTCTTTGTGGGGGCTGGGGGGTCTCTGCTGTAAGGGTGCTCTGTGTGGGGGGTCTCTGATGTAAGTGGGGCCTCTGCGGGGGGTTTCTGTTGTAAGGGGGCTCCGTTGGGGGGTTTCTGTTGTAAGGGGGGCTCCGTTGGGGGGTCTCTGATGTAAGGGGGGTCTCTAATGTAAGGGGGGCTAAGTTTGTAGTGATCATAAAAAAAGTCAAATGAAGTGCAAAAAAAGTGCAAGAAAAAATGTGCAGGGCGCTGGTGGGGGCGCCACAGGATCAGCTCGCACAGGGCGCTTGAACACCTAAGGCCGGCCCTGGTTGGGAGGTTCTTTCCCATTAACAGCAGATATGAAATTATATTCATCTTGTTTTGTCACATATATATATATTTGAAGATTCACAATATTTTGAACTTTTTATTGACTTAGATTTCATACACTCTTCCTTTATTTCATTATTGGAATATATTGTTGTATATCACATTGGTTTATATATGATTTTGCCCACCAATAAGCTGTGGAGAAAAAAAACATGCAGGGAAGAGAAGGAGGGATGCTTTAAAAGGGGAAGGGAGGGACTTTATCTGTTTTTTGTTTACAAAAAGTTACAGCCTAAGGAATTGTGATTGTCCTTTAGGTTAATCATTTGAAATAATAAAAAACAATATGATGTTCAAACTTTTGACTTCTTTCTTTAATAACTACATAACACAGTACTTCTACTTCTACTTTCAGTACTTGAGTAGAATTTTTTTTTCAAAACTACTGGTACTTTTTACTTTTAGTACTTAAGTAGCAATTTTTTTGAAAAAACTACTTGCAATACTTAAGTAAAAAAAATGTTGAATACTTTAGTACTTCTACTTAAGTAACTTTTTCTGCGAGCACTTCCACTTCTACTTAAGTCACTTTTTGATCGAGCACTTGTACTTTTACTCAAGTAGAAATTTCGAGTACTTTATACAAGTCTGCAGACAACAAGGGACAGGTCCAGAGACCTGACTACATCCACCATCACAGAGACTGAGATAAAGCAGCTGTACCTACAGAACTGTGAGTTGCACCGGTGCTAACCTGTGGCAGGGCATAGAGCAGGTTTCTGTAGACAGAGCGTTGCAGCAACGTGTCCCGGTTAGCGGGAATCAGATAGGATCATATAGCAGAGTAGCCTGTATTTCTGTGTGTGCGTTGGCGGGAGCGCCATTTTATGTATCACGTTGCAGTTAACTTTGCTGTAAACCTATGTAATCTGTTATTACTGTTAACATCATTCTCCGGCCATTATTCTCTGTTGGTTAATAAAGCCGGTATCTGCTTCAGCCTCATTGTCTGCTGTACCGTACTTGAATTCTGCATTGCGGTCCCCTACTCCTCTGACAGCTACAATTGGACAAAGGCAGGCTGCCTTTAGCCAATCATGTCTCAGGGGCTAAGGACACGCCCCACACCATATAAAAGCTGCTCGCACAGGCGCAGCGTGTAGTGTGATTGTGTCTGCGGGATAGGAGATAGGGAGAGGAACGTGTTTGAGGCAGGGAGAGAAAAGTAATTTGCTTTTTTTTCAGACAGTGCATTGCAGTCTAATTAGAGACATTGCTAGCAGTGACTTAGGGAGGGAGATCGTGTTTTTTTCACGCAGGGAGAGCAAAGTGATTTGCATTTTTTCAGACAGTGCAGTGTAATTAGAGACATTGCTAGCAGTCAGTTAGGCAGGGAGATTGATTTGTGCTTTTTACAAGTTTAGAGATCACATAGTGAAGTATATTCAGTAGAGCAGTATATACCATAGACCATATACCATACATTGATCTCTATACAGTATATAGTGCAATTGATTAGATCAGCCCATTCAGTATCTATTGGTCAGTTGCGTATACCCTATATTGATCTCTCTCTATATATAGTGCAATTGATTAGATCACATCAGCCCATTCAGTATCTATCAGTCAGTTGCATATACCCTATATTGATCTCTATATATAGTGCAATTGATTAGATCAGTCCATTCAGTATCTATCAGTCAGTTGCATATACCCTGTATTGATCTCTATATAGGGCAATTGATTAGATCAAGCCATTCAGTATATATCGGTCAGTTGCGCATACCAGTGGTGTATTTAGGTTTTGTGCTGCCCTAGGCCTGACTAAACTTCTGCACCCCCCAATTTAAATATGACCCACCCCTTCCTGTAAAGGCCACACCCTTTCCTGTTTATGACCCACCCTGTCATCTGTAAACCACAGACCATAACCACAGTCTGTCAGTGCCTATCAACATAGCTTCATCAGTTCCCATAAGTTCAGCCTCATCAGTGCAGCCTTATTGCCGCCTCTTTACTGCCCATCAGTGCAGCATATCAGTGTGGCCTAATCAGTGGTCACCAGTGCAGCCCCATCAGTGGTCATCAGTGCAGCCTTATCAGTGCCCATTAGTACAGCTTTATGTCATGGGATTAGTAAGATTACTCTTTTAGGATATTTGGACTTGTGTTTGCTGCCACTGATTGTAATTATAGGATTATTTCACTTATTTGTATAATAAATAGGAAGTCCATAGTCATTATACAAATAATGAAATATTTTTTTTTTTTTTTGCTGCCCCCCTGCAAAGTGCCGCCCTAGGCCTGGGCCTTGTTGGCCTAGGCCAGGATACAGCACTGGCGCATACCCTATATCCATCTCTATATATAGGGCAATTGATTAGATCACATCAGCCCATTCAGTATCTATCGGTCAGTTGCGTATACCCAATATTGATCTCTATATATAGGGCAATTGATTAGATCACATCAGCCCATTCAGTATCTATCGGTCAGTTGTCAGTTGCGTATACCCTATATTGATCTCTATATATAGTGTGATTGATTAGATCAGGCCATTCAGTATCTATCAGTCAGTTGCGTATACCCTGTATTGTTCTCTATATATAGGACAATTGATTAGATCAGGCCATTAAGTATCTATCGGTCAGTTGAGTATACCCTATATTGATCTCTATTTATAGGGCAATTGATATTAGGTTTCGATTTTTGGTCACTTCCGGTTACGGACACTATCGAGGCTGCTCATCCAGGGAGCCTCTGTCCATCTACAGCTACAGTCCAGTGCCCGGATCATGCCCCTATTCTAGTACAGGACCGCCATCCAGGCTCCATAGTCTGTACACACCACCTGGCTTCACTGCGGGGATCTCCCTCCGATATCACACAAGCTGATTCTGAATATCCACATACCGGACTTCCCAGGTGCTGTTTGGTGATTTTGGAGTCTACCTTTACCCACATGCCTGTGAGGCCATTTCATTAACTTGATTGGCCATACCGTTCTGGTAAGCAGCCTTCTATACTACTGCACTGTGGTGTCCCTCACCCACCTTTTCCCCTGTGGTTGTCACAAGAGGAGCTTTCTCAAACAAGCCTCCTTCCTGGATGAGATCACACACTTATTATTGGGACTTTTTGTGCACCTTTGGAACTTTCTTGGATCTTCATTACACACTATATTTATTCTTTGATCTTCACAGATTTTTTGTATATGTTATTCATTATACTATTATTATGTTTATTGCATTCACATGTGATATTATGGTTTAGCGCTACATTATATTTTTGTATTAATTGATTAGATCACATCAGCCCATTCAGTATCTATCGGTCAGTTGCATATACCCTATATTGATCTCTATCCACATAATTTCTGAAAGGCTGACAAGGAGAGGCAGACGCTCACAGGCCACGAAAAGAGGGCAAGCAGCCTCTGTGTCCACAGTGAAAAGTGGTGGTCACAGACATGGTACATCCTCTGCAGGCGGGGGGCACACCCGTCCTTTTTGTCCGGTGCTGGCCGCGTTATTCATCCATAACATGTAGAAGAGTTGGTGGTGTGGATAACAAAGACGTCCTTATCTTCCTTGTCCTCTGACACCCACGCTCACAGCAGTTTGCCTTCCACCGCAGCTGCCAAAGCGGCCCATTCCACAGCTTCTCCTTCTCCACAGCTACTCCTTCTGTTGGCCCACCATCATACACGGAGGACTCACCTGAACTATTCCATCATAGTGTCAGTGACATGCTGCTGGAGAATGCGCAACAATTTGAAAGCTGTGACGTTGGTTCGCAGGTTGATGAAAGGAATAACGTGAGCCTAGAGAGAGGGGGTGACAATGATGGACAAGAAACTAGCAGTCATGTTCCCACAGCTGCTGCATACTGCCAAGTTTGTTCCAATGACAAGGAGGGAGGGGATGATGAGGTCACTGAATGTACTTTGGTGCCTGACAGGATAGAGGAGGAAAGTGAGGGGAAGGAGGAGGAGAACGGGGAACAACTCCAATGAGGCAGGATGTCCTCCAGGGGCCACCATAGGAGTAGCCAACCTATTGCATTACAGCACAGAGCTCCACAGGTGCAGGGTGCTGCAAACTCACCACGGACTCCCAAAAGTTCATTAGTGTGTGCTTTCTTCAGCACATGTGCAGTAGACCTCAGCGTTGCTGTTTGCTACATCTGTCTGAAGCGGATCAAGTGTGGCCAGAATACCAGCCGCTTGGGCACCACATGCTTGACAAAGCATATGACGACCTGCCATGCAGTCCATTGTGCAACAGCATCTGAAAGAGCCATAAGATTAAAACAAGCATACTGCACCATGCTCCTCATTTGGGATCTCTAACTCTATACCTCATGTCTTTTCAAATACCTGCATTGAGAGGGAAGATGGTATAGCAATGAGTGCCTCAGATACTTGCACCCAATCTGCTAGCAGTACACCACCGCTTGATTTTGAGCATCAGGCAAATTTCATTACCCCAGTTGCTGAACCATAGAAAGAAATACTGTCCCAGCCATCCACATGCTCTGTGTCTTAATACTAGCTTGGCCAAATTGCTAGCATTACAATTGCTGCCTTTTCAGCTGGTAGACTTGGCTCCCTTTCCAAAATTTGTGGAATGTGCTGCAGTGGCAGGTACCAAAAAGGCATTTCTTTTTGCGTAAGGCCACTCTGGCTCTCTACCGTCATGTGGAAGGTAGTGTTTTGGCCTTGTTGGACAAAGCGGTCAGCAGGAAGGTGCAAATTATTGCTGACTCTTGGTCCAGCAGGCATGGACAGGGACGTTACATTTCTTTCACAACGCACTGGGTAACTCTGCTGGCAGCTGGGAAGGATGCAGGACAGGGTTCGGTGTTGCAGCTTGTTTTGCCACCACGCCTCCAAAAAGATGGTGCTGGTTCTTCCACATCTGGCTACTCCACCTCCTCCTCCTCCTCTTCTTCTTCCTCCATGTCCTCTTCTGCTCAATCGTCCTCTGAAGCAGCAGTGCTCCCTAAGCATTCAAGGGGGCTACGCAAGCAGTCAGGCTAAAAGATGCCATGCTGTGCTTAAGTTGGTCTGTCTAGGGGATAGTAGTCACACCAGGGCAGAGATTCTGTCAGCTCTGCAGGGGCAGGCTCAGAGAGGGTTAATGCCACAACAGCTTGAGCCAGGAATGGTTGTATGCGACAATGGCACCAACCTTCTCTCCGTCCTCCGTCAGGGACACTTGACACATGTTCCATGCTTGGCACATGTCCTGAATCTGGTGGTGCAGCGTTTCTTGAACATATACCCGGGCTTCCAAGATCTCCTGAGGCAGGCCAGAAAAGTCTGTGGCCATTTACGGCATTCATACAATGCTAGTGCTCGCTTATCTGACCTTCAATGGGAATTCAACCTGCGCACCAACCGTCTCATTTGTGACATGCCCACCAGATGGAACTCAACATTGGCAATGCTGCAGCAGCTGCACACGCAGCAGAGGTCCATCAATGAGTACCTGTGTGAGTATGGCACAAGGACAGGGTCAGGGGAGCTTGGCTATTTTTTACCACGCCAGTGGCTTTTGATACAGGATGCGTGCATCCTCCTGTCACCATTTGAGTAGGCCACAAGGAGGGTGAGCTGGGACGATGCATGCATCAGTGACACTATGCCTCTAGTCTACCTGCTGGAGCACACACTTCATGGAATCATGGACAGGGCACTTGAGGCAGAACAGCGGGTGGAAGAGGAGGACTTTCTTACCTCACATGGTCCCCTTTATGCAGATATCATGCCTGCAGGGATACAAAACACACAGAAGGAAGAGGAGGAGGAGGATTGCGGCAGCATGGATGTAGAGGATAGAATACAGCAGTCTTCAAGGGATGGTTTTGATTCCCCAGAAACCCCAGGAGTTGTATGTGGTTGGGTAGAGGTTCCTCCTGACAATGTCATCCTTAGTGACCCAGGGGACTCAAGCCTCTTCCAACTTACGTTGCATGGGCTCCCTGATTCTGCAAAGCCTGCAAAAGGACCCGAGGATTTGGGCTATCAAGGAGAGGGATATATATAGAAAGAGTGCGCTGGATATAAATACAGTAAAGCTGCAACCTTAGAACCAATCGGGGAAATAAATATGAATAAAAGAAGCAGGTGCGCTAAACTCATGAAGTGTCAACCAATCAGGTTGAGATAAACCAATACAATAAAATAAAATAAATTGGTCTCAACACCAATACATATATTGCAGTGAACTGGTGAATGTAAACTGGTGAGCCACAAAGGCAAATACAGTGAGTCAATCAACAATGTGAACACAAGAATGACACTTAAGTATAAGTGTAAAACAGAAAATAAGGTGCATAAAGCCCAAAACAATATCCGTGATGAATACGGAAATTTCCAGGTGAAATGTTCACAGCAACTTTAAGGTGCAGGTTGTCAGGATCCGGACTGGTAGCAGGAGCGGTGCAGGAAGTGGATCCGCTGTTTAGGTGAGGGAATGGCGTGGACCGTACCGGAGGATCGGTTCTAAGTAGTTACTGGTTTTCACCAGAGCCCGCCGCAAGGCGGGATGGTCTTGCTGCGGCGGTAACTACCAGGTCGTGTCCTCCGGTAGTGGCTCAACCTCACTGACTGCTGAGATAGGCGTAGTACAAAAGGGACAGGCAGAGGCGTAGTCAGACGTAGCAAAGGTCAGGGCAGGCAGCACAGGTTCAGAGGCAGTAATCGTTAGCAAAGGGTTCGGCAACAGGCTGTAACGCTCTGGGGTTTGATTTAGTGAACTGGATTTGCAGCTGCAGAATTCCACTCAGTAGTCTTGTAGAGATGTGTTGAATCACCTTATCCAACTCTCCTGACTCATCATAGTGGCTCAGCCCGCTTCAGTATGCACATACAAAAACACTCAGATAAGATGTTGCTGGAGTGATAGATATTTATGCAATAGTATTGAGGTGATATACTGAAGGGATAGGCTTGAGTAGTGATAGCAATTAATGATAGGCACTCAGGTAGTAATCTTGCAGGAGCGGTAGCAGATGGTGATAGATAGTATGCAGGAGGGTTAGCAATCATGTACAAGTAACAGGTGGTAGGGGATAGCAGATGAAGTGTACAGGAGATGCTAAGTTAATGCAAGGATATAAGTTACAGGTGGTAGTAGGTTCAAGAGCTAGCAATCTAAGTAATGGTGCAGGTGATAGATATTGTAGTGCATATATCCTAGAATATAGCAACAGTTCTTAATATGCAAGAATGGATAGTATGACTTGATAGGAAGGGATCCCCTGCGGGGTACTTATCACTAGCTGGTAAGCGAGGTAAAGGATCAGGTAGCGAGGTAAAGGATCAGGTAGCGAGGTAAAGGATCAGGTAGCGAGGCTCCGGTCAATCCAGGTATAGGAAGATAGCTGGAGGATTCGGCAGCATCAGACAGGGATGTATAACAAGCGGTTTGCACGAACACCTTGTGAGTGCACAGCGTCGGTTGAAATAGCCGCTCAGAGCGGCGCGTAGTGATGACGTCATCAGATGTAAAAGAGACATGCAGCTATATGCGTTCCACCTACCTGAATGGTGGAACACAAATGCGGAAGTAAGAGGCTAGAAGGTACTGAAAGTACCAGAATCGTACAGTACCCCCCCCCATAAGGCCGGCTCCAGAAGGCCTATAGCACTGGTCTCTCAGGGTATTTAGAGTGGAACCTTCTTATAAGCCTGGATGCGTGAACGTCAGAAGCATCCAACCAGGTGTCATCTTGGGGTCCATAGTTTTTCCATCTTATGAGATATTGGAGTTTTCCTCTGTGGATACGAGAATCCAAAATCTCCCTAATCTCAAATTCTTCTCCCCCTTCAACTTGTACTGGAGGTGGAGGCAAGATGGTAGGTCTAATTCCTTGGTTGGGTATATGTGGCTTTAGTAGAGATACGTGGAAAATGGGGTGTATCTTAAGATCTGCCGGTAAAGTAAGTCGAACTGCAGATGTCCCAATGAGTTTCTCGATTGGGAAAGGTCCCAAAAAGAGAGGTCCAAGCTTTTTACTGGGGATTTTCAACCTCAAGTTTTTTGTAGATAGCCAAACAAGATCCCCAATAGTATATTGAGGAGAAGGTCTTCTACGAAGGTCGTAGTACCTTTTTTGTTGGCTATGAGCATGTGAGATGGTGGTGTTAAGTAAACCCAGAGAGTCTTTTATTTGGGTAAGATAGTCAGAGGCTACTGGGTTACTTGATGGTAGGATGCGTGGTGGAAGAAGTGTGGGATGAAACCCATAGTTTAGGTAGAACGGACTTTGCTTAGTAGTACTGTGGGTTGCATTATTATAAGCAAATTCCGCCAAAGGGAGGAGGTCCACCCAATCATCCTGTAGGTATGAGGTGTAGCAACGCAAATATTGTTCAATACACTGGTTGACTCTTTCAGTTTGTCCATTGGTCTGTGGGTGATAAGGGGAAGTAGGTTTTCGCTCAATATGTAGTATATGACATAGAGCTTGCCAAAACTTAGAGATGAACTGTGAACCCCGGTCAGATAGAAGAGTCTTTGGAATTCCATGTAGTTTGAACACGTTTCACTAGTAATTCCGCTGTTTCCTTAGATGAAGGTAGTCTGCGAATAGGAATGAAATGTGCCATCTTTGTCAGATGGTCCACTGACACTAGGATGGTAGTAAATCCTTTGGAAGGTGGTAATTCTACTATGAAGTCTAAGGACACAACTTCCCATGGAACTTTGGGTATTGGTAGACTGCAAAGTAGACCAGATGGTTTTGTAGTGTCAATTTTGGACCTTGCACAGATGTCACATGAGGAAACAAATTTCTGTACAGACGTCTTCATTCCAGGCCACCAAAATTGCCTGGTGAGCAAATTAAATGTTTTAGTCATACCCATATGTCCTGCCATAGGTACGTCATGTGATAGTTTCAAGATTTTAGTACGCATACCAGGAGGTATGTAGAGTTTGTTGTCAAAGTAGAGGAAGCCTTCTGCATCAGCACTTAGTTGTGGTGGTGGTGAATCCAGTCCTAGACTGTGCAGAATCTCTTCCTTTAAGGAATGAACAACACCAATAATACGGTCATGGGGTATTATAGGAAGTGAAGGGATTTCAGCACAGTTATCTTCGGTTCTTCTTGTTCTTATCTGCAGGTGTGTAGGTCACTAAGAAATTGAATCTTAGGAAGAATAATGACCAACGTACCTGCCGATGGGAAAGGGTCTTGTTGGTCTGAAGATATTGGAGATTCTTATGATCTGTATATATGAGTATTGGCAACCGGGTACCTTCAAGTAAATGTCTCCAATTTTCAAGTGCCAGTTTTATGGCAAGCAATTCCTTTTCACCCACTGGGTAGTTCACCTCTGGGCTACTTAGTGCTTTAGAGAAAAAAGCAACTGGGTGGAGTGGTGAAGTATTCGTTGGTCGTTGGGAAAGAACTGCTCCTACAGCCATATTTGACGCATCCACCTCTAGGATGTATTGGAGGGATGGGTCTGGATGGCGTAGTATGGGAGCAGAAGTGAAGCTTGATTTTAACAAGCGGAAAGCTTTATTTGCTTCTTCAGACCATTTGTATGTTTTTTTCACACTTGTAAGTTGTGTGAGCGGTCTTACAATAGAAGAGAAATTCTTGATGAACTTCCTATAAAAGTTTGAGAACCCAAGGAAGCGTTGTAATGCCTTACAAGTTGTTGGTACAGGCCAATCCAGAATACACGATATCTTGCTCATATCCATCTTGATGCCATTCTTTGATATGATGTATCCTAGGAATAATACTTCTTCCTTATGAAATAGGCATTTCTTCAGCTTTACATATAAATTGTGTGCGAGTAATCTGGACAACACAAGTCTTACATGTCTTACATGTTCGGACAAGGATTTAGAGTAAATGAGTATATCATCCAGATATACTACAACACAAACATCGAGTAGGTCTCTGAAGATGTCATTTATAAACCGCTGGAATGCTGCGGGAGCATTACACAATCCAAAGGGCATCACTAGATATTCGAATAGTCCGTATCTAGTTCTGAATGCCGTCTTCCACTCATCCTCATTACGGATACGGATGAGATTGTATGCCCCTTTTAGGTCCAACTTAGAAAAGTAGGTGGCTCCACGCACTTGTTCAATGAGTTCTGGAATAAGAGGTAAAGGATAGCGATCCTTTATTGTGATAGTATTTAACTGCCTTTAGTCAATGATAGGCCTGAGACTTAAATCCTTATTGCGGACAAAGAAAAGTCCTGCAGCTGTGGAAGAAGTAGAGGGTCTAATAAACCCTTTCGCTAAATTCTCATCCACGTATTCCTTAAGATGAGAAAGTTCATCCTGAGATAGAGGATAAACATGTCCGAAAGGTAGTTTACTGTTAGGGAGTAGATCAATAGAACAATCATAGTCCCTATGGGGAGGCAATGCTTGAGCATTTTTCTCAAGGAAGACTTCAGATAGATCCTGATAGCATGGTGGAGGTGTGATTTCATCTGACACCATGGACAGGATTTTTTTATAAGATTGGAGGTTACACGTGGTCTCGCAATAGTGAGAGGGGAAGGTTAGTGTCAGCGTTTTCCAATCAATGGTTGGTTGATGTATGTGTAACCAGGGAAGCCCCAAAATAATGGGAAAATGTGGTGAAGGTAATACATCAAAGGAGGTGGTCTCAACATGAGACTTGTTAGTAGTAACAAGAAGTGCTTGTGTCTGATTGGTAATTGGACCAGAAGATAACGGAATACCGTTAATTAAGCTAACAGAAACGGGAATAGGTTTTGAAATAATAGGTATTTTATTCAAAGCAACAAAACTAGTATCAATGTAGTTCCCACAAGATCCTGTGTCGATCATAGCCTTGGTAGTGATTCTATTTTGGTCCCACTGTAAGATCAAATAAATGAAAAGATAGGGATTAGAAAAAGAAGTCGTTAATCCCGCCAGTAATACATGTGAACACTCACCCTCTTTTTTGCGGACAAGGGGACAGACGCTTATCAGATGATCAGCGGAAGCGCAATACATGCAGAGATTTTGAGATTTTCTCCTGGCTCGTTCAACAGACGATAATGGTGGGCGTATGATTCCTACCTCCATAGGAATAGGGTCAAAGGACGAAAACCAAGAAGGATTGGGTAATGGTACTCTCATTTTCTCAGCCTTCCTTTCTCGTAAACGTCTGTCAATATTGATGCTGAGTTGTATTAAGGCATCCAAAGTGCCAGGTAAATCCGCTCGGGCGAGCTCGTCTTTAACGGCTTCGGGATAACCCGAGCCTGAACTGGGTTCGCAGAGATGCATCATTCCACCCTGAATCAAGGGTCCATCTCTTGAACTCTGCTACGAAGTCTTCAACAGGTCTCCTTCCCTGTTTTAAAGCCCTCAATTGGCTGTCAGCAGTACTCTGCCTATTTGGGTCTTCATATAAGCTAGAGAGTTCTGCTAGGAACGCAGGATAGGAGTTGAGAAGAGGGTCATTTTTCTCAAAGAGAGAGTCTGCCCAAGCCCGTGGATCACCTGACATATATGAGATAGTGGTGCAGACTTTAATTTGGTCTGTATTGTAAGTACGAGGTTTTAAATTAAAAAGCAATTGACATGCGTTTTTAAATTCACGAAATTTTTTCCGATCACCTGTAAACACTTGTGGAGGGTTTATTTTGGGCTCACGGGGTTGAGCAGCAGTGAGCTGTGATACACGGACTATCTGCTGTCTCAAAGTCTGATTTTCTTTTTGCACTTCGGTAAGAGAAACAATTAATGCATCTACCTTTTGTGTTAGGTGCATCACATGAGTGGCTAATTCTGCTGAATCCATTTTTTCTGGTTCGTGCAATCTGTAACGCTCTGGGGTTTGACTTAGTGAACTGGATTTGCAGCTGCAGAATTTCCACTCAGTAGTCTTGTAGAGATGTGTTGAATCACCTTATCCAACTCTCCTGACTCATCATAGTGGCTCAGCCTGCTTCAGTATGCACATACACAAACACTCAGATAAGATGTTGCTGGAGTGATAGATATTTATGCAATAGTATTGAGGTGATATACTGAAGGGATAGGCTTGAGTAGTGATAGCAATTAATGATAGGCACTCAGGTAGTAATGTTGCAGGAGCGGTAGCAGATGGTGATAGATAGTATGCAGGAGGGTTAGCAATCATGTACAGGTAACAGGTGGTAGGGGATAGCAGATGAAGTGTACAGGAGATGCTAAGTTAATGCAAGGATATAAGTTACAGGTGGTAGTAGGTTCAAGAGCTAGCAATCTAAGTAACGGTGCAGGTGATAGATATTGTAGTGCATATATCCTAGAATATAGCAACAGTTCTTAATATGCAAGAATGGATAGTATGACTTGATAGGAAGGGATCCCCTGCGGGGTACTTATCACTAGCTGGTAAGCGAGGTAAAGGATCAGGTAGCGAGGTAAAGGATCAGGTAGCGAGGCTCCGGTCAATCCAGGTATAGGAAGATAGCTGGAGGATTCGGCAGCGTCAGACAGGGATGTATAACAAGCGGTTTGCACGAACACCTTGTGAGTGCACAGCATCGGTTGAAATAGCCGCTCAGAGCGGCGCGTAGTGATGATGTCATCAGATGTAAAAAAGACATGCAGCTATATGCGTTCCACCTACCTGAATGGTGGAACGCAAATGCGGAAGTAAGAGGCTAGAAGGTACTGAAAGTACCAGAATCTTACACAGGCAAAGGATTCCACAAATAACGCTTTCACTAGGGCACTAAGGCAACAAAGATCCGGCAAGGGCAGGAAGGGGCAGGTCACTTATATATGAAACAGGAAACAGGAAACAGGAAGGGAGGTTTGGACCAGGTACCAATTACTGGTGCACTGGCCCTTTAAATTTCAAACAGCCGGCGCACGCGCCCTATGGTGCAGGGACGTGCGCGCCGGGAACCATGTGAGCAGGGACCGGAGCGCTCAGCGTTACAGTACTCCCCCTTTGGTCTCCCCCTCTTTTTGGTACCCAGAAACCTGAGGATGAGGTTACGGTCCAAGATATTCTCCTCTGGCTCCCAGGATCTCTCTTCAGGACCGCAGCCCTCCCAGTCCACCAAAAAATATCTTCTCCCCCTGACCACTTTAGAGGCCAATATCTCCTGAACGGAGAAGACATCCGAGATACCGGATACAGGCGTGGGATGAAGATTCTTGGGGGGAAAAGCGATTAAAAACCGCAGGCTTGAGGAGGGAGACATGAAAACAGTTGGGAATTTTAAGGGAGGAAGGGAGATGGAGTTGGTAACACACAGGATTGATCCTCTTCTTGACCTTGTAGGGTCCCAAGTAACGAGGACCAAGCTTGTAACTAGGAACCCTGAAGCGAATGTACCTGGAGGAGAGCCAAACTCTGTCCCCAGGATTCTCATGCGGGATGATTTTCATGCGGGATGAGGCTTGTAAGAGGGACAGGCGCGTCTGACGCCAGATGGTAGAAAAGTCTTGCACCAGGTCATCCACTGCAGGTACACCGGAGGAGGAGGATAACGGCAGAGGGAGACTTGTTGGTGGCGGAGGAGTCTTTCTGATTATAGGAAAACTCCACCCACGGGAGGAGGTCGACCCAATCGTCTTGACGGGAGGAAACAAAGTGGCGAAGGTAGTCGCCCAAGATTTGATTGACCCGCTCTACTTGTCCGTTGGTTTGGGGGTGGTATGAAGAAGAGAAATCCAGCTTGATTTTAAGCCGTCCACAAAGAGCCCTCCAGAATTTGGACACAAGGGGCCACAACTGTAGTAAGGTTCGCGACACTAGGCAGAGGTACCTCAGCGGGATCCATGGCCGGATCTTACTGTCAGGATCCGGACTGGTAGCAGGAGTGGTGCAGGAAGTGGATCCACTGTGTCGGTGAGGGAACGGCGTGGACCGTACCGGAGGATCGGTTCTAAGTAGTTACTGGTTTTCACCAGAGCCCGCCGCAAGGCGGGATGATCTTGCTGCGGCGGTAACTACCAGGTCGTGTCCTCCGGTAGTGGCTCAACTTTACTGACTGCTGAGATAGGCGTAGTACAAAAGGGACAGGCAGAGGCATAGTCAGACGTAGCAAAGGTCAGGGCAGGCAGCACAGGTTCAGAGGCAGTAATCGTTAGCAAAGGGTTCGGCAACAGGCAAAGGATTCCACAAATAACACTTTCACTAGGGCACTAAGACAACAAAGATCCGGCAAGGGCAGGAAGGGGCAGGTCACTTATATATGAAACAGGAAACAGAAAACAGGAAACAGGAAGGGAGGTTTGGACCAGGCACCAATTACTGGTGCACTGGCCCTTTAAATTTCAAACAGCC
Source organism: Pelophylax lessonae (assembly GCF_965119305.1). Lineage (NCBI taxonomy): Eukaryota > Metazoa > Chordata > Amphibia > Anura > Ranidae > Pelophylax > Pelophylax lessonae. The sequence continues at coordinate 559,726,295 of NC_138772.1, read as the reverse complement.
GGCGCGCACGCGCCCTATGGTGCAGGGACGTGCGCGCCGGGAACCACGTGAGCGGGGAGCAGAGGAGAGAGCCGGAGCGGGCACAGGTGAGTGGATCTGGGACGAACGCCGCGAGCGCTCCGGTCCAGGAGCAGGGACCATGTTAGGACTGGCCCCTTACCAGAGCTGAGAAATTAAGGGTGTTTTGAATAGGAATCCAGATAGGAGAGGGGTGCTCAGGTGAGGATGTGTACTAAAAAGCACCACTCAAACGGGAGGATGAGCCTCTTACCAGATAGTAGACGGTATAGGGCTTATCATAGACTCTCCTGATGGTAAGTGTCCTCTATCCTGGACAGCCTCGATCTGGATGATTCCCCTCTGGTGCCAGTGAATATGTCCACACGGTTTCTCATAAAGACAGAGACCAGACAATAGTGCAGTACCTTCTTAACATTTATTAAAAAATTACAGGGTGCACTTACATTGGTCGTCTTTAAATAATGCCTCGGGACTGGACCGAAGAGAGGGTAACCGCGGCCGCCTGCAGAGCGAACTTCCGGTGTCTGCAAAGGATGTACCTCCGTTTACAGTGAACAGGAAGTCATCCATTGTCCTGCAATCTCGAGATAAATCACGAGTAAAACTCAAGTGAACTGTATAAAGTTGCACTAAAAAAGGTACTATAAATAAGTAAATTAAAGTACTATTTCTAGAAATTTTACTCATACACTATATGCGTCCACCGGAAGTTGAATCCGCACTCGCTTACAGATCTGTATGTGGATGATGTATTTAGAAGATTAAAAAGAAGATATCCTATGCTTATATGCCAATATAAAACACGTATCTCACACAGTATAATAAAAAGTGGAATACTAAAAACAGATTAATATTAATATACTCACTATAAAAACCGATAAAAATGTCCCAGGACATATTTATCATAAAAATAACCTATTTAAATATATTGTGAATAAAATTGTACAAGAAATTGGAGTAAAGAATATATATATATATATATATATATATACCAATGTTTAAAACACTAAGACACATAGGTCTCTAGTATGTAGGAGAAACAGATCAGAACTCTGATCATACTAGAGACCTATGTGTCTTAGTGTTTTAAACATTGGTACCCCAATCAGAACTCTGTTTCTCCTGGCTGTGATTTGTTTAGTTAGGGTATCATCATGGTTTCCAGATGTGCTTGCTGAGGGGGAAGTCTCCCCACTGGCTCCTGTGAGAAGGTTCCTCATAGGGCAGTGGAGGAAGCCCAATCAGGGGACACATCCAAGCTTGTAGCTACCCCAGAAGGCAGATTATGCTGAAAAGGATTCTGGGAGTGGGTATAAGTTTGGGGGAAGTGCGTTTCACGGTGACTTTGGCGGGAAGCAGAGTGCCAGGAGGGAGAGGACGGCTGTCTCTCCTCCTGTCTGAGGAAGAGGATGTCTCGGGGTCGCCTGAGAATCCAGAGTGTGCTGAGCTGAGCTAAGGGGATCCGGTGTGCCGAGAAACTGCGGAGAGAGAGGGGTCCAGTCCCAGGAAAGCCTACACAGGTCATTAGTACTGAGGATTGCCCCTGGGGGTCTGCCTGAAGTCAGAGGGGACCACTCAGGAAGAGGTTCTGGGATCCAGTGTCAGCTAGCTGTAAAGGGTGTGCCTAGGTTGAGGACCCTGAAGTTGCAGAAGGGGAGTACAGAGTCAGTGAACCCCCGAAGAGTTCAAGGTTAAAGGGGGGGGGCACCTGTAGTTGGGCCCTGAATTGTACAGAGTGTGTCAGTTAACTGTTGCAGCTTTACAGAAATCCACAACATACTACCTCAAGCCAGTGCAAGGCGGGAGGGGAGTATTCAGTGACTTTGCTGTACAGCAGTGTCAGTAATTCTACAATCCACAGTCCTGGATCTTTTGGAATTATTGTCAGGGATCCAGCACTTCTATCAAGCTACAGCGTATTCTCAGTGTTAGTGAGCTGGCGTCGGCTGGCGTTAGGACACGCCAACAGGCATTTTTCCTGGATCAAGTCCCAAGTGTAATTAGTTGAGCCTAAAGGAGTATCCCACTCATTCCCTTCTCCCTTAAATACAATAAAACAACAAAACAAAGATGCCGGAGTCGTCCATGTCTCAGCTCTCACACCCAGGGTCACAGCTCACATGGGCTGAAAAGGTAACTGGTAAAAATGGCAGACCCACATCAGGCCACAGGCATGGAAAACCTATTGCATACTTGTCATACAGGTGCCAAAAAATGGGAATTTGGTGTTGCTGGTGCCTGAACACCATAACCAACCCCTCACAGTTACTCTTGCTGGGTGCAGGAACGGGACCTGCTGGTAAGAATTCCATGCATATTTGAAATTGCATGTGCTATACAAGTGTGAAAAATTGGGCCTTTGCGGTAGGTGGTGCCTGAACACCGCAACCAAGGCCTCGCAGTTACTCTTGCTGGGTGCAGGAACGGGACCTGCTGCTAAGAATTGCATACAAATTTGAAATTGCATGTGCTATACAAGTGCGAAAAATTGGGCCTTTGCGGTAGGTGGTGCTTGAACACAAAAAAGAGTTCTGGCGCTGATCCAAGACATGAAGATCCTATGATGTCCTTGTATGAAGAGTGCACAATTGTAATGGGAAATGTATTTAATGCACCACTGCTCGCCCAATCTTAGACACAGGAGGGTGTATAGATAGGAATAAAAAATAGGATGGCGCTCTAGTGTGCATCATTATGGTGAATAACCTCAACGGAAGCTCAAATGTACAATCTTATGAAAGTTTATTAGGTTTGTCCATAAATGGTTAAAACAATATAGCATGTAATCCTACCGATCCTTGAAGCCTCTGTGTCTCCTGGCTATACTGATGTGTGTCATGGGAACCTGGTAACTTTGTGGCCGATGGAAGGGAGGTAGTGCTCTCAGGTTGAAAAAAATGGTCCTCAGTGGTGGAGGCTCGCACGGTCCAGTGTGCGGCCGCGTCCCTGAACCGGAGCCGATGCGTTGTGCTCCCGCAGTGCCCGCCGTGAGCACCGGGAGCCGCACGCAGATGACGTCACCAAAGGGAGCCGGAAGTCTGCTGAGAGTCAGCCAAAGAGACAACCCGAAAGCCGGGGGGAGCGGAGGAAATGATGTGCTCGCTTCTCTAGAGCCTCCCGTTGCCACAACTACATGTTTCGCTACAATGTAGCTTTGTCAAGTTGTGGCTAAGGGCAACCGGAGGCTCTAAGAAGCCAAATGGTAGGCGGGATTAGGCTAACCAGCCAATAAAAACCCTCATAGGCTGAATCAGGAAATTTAAAAATTAAATAAAAAATATAATAAATAAAAGATGTATAAAAAGGAAAAGAAAAAGAAAAGAAAAATCCAAAAAATAAAAAGAACATTATATTGGCGTGAAACAAAAAGAAAAAACAAAAAGTAAATAAACAACCAAAAAAAAACAATTAACAATTGGGGAGGAAAAAGGGAATGTCTAATACTAGCCACACTGGAGATCCAGAATGCTTCATGGTGGTAGTAAAAATATAAATTATTAAATAATAGAACAATCTATCATGATACCATAAATGAGGTATACATTTGTGTATAAAAATTACATTGAGCCCCCGTTCACACGGGGGCGACCTGGTCGCCTGACAGGTTGCCGTAGGTCGCCTGCCATACAGAAGCTGTTGACCCGTTCTAATAGGAGCGACACAAGTCGCTCCAACTTAGAAAAAGGGTCCGGAGCTTCTTTGGGGCGACCCGGCAAGTAGCGTCGCCCCAGTGTGAACGGGGCCTGAATTATACACTAATATAAAAAAATAAATAAATAAATACAACTTTTAAAATTTACTACCATATCTAAAATCAACTTGTTCGGTTTATATATAAAAAATAGTTTATCTATTGTAAAAAACTTAATATAAAACCATCAATCCATCAAATTACTTACAGACTTAAAGGTAAAAATAAAAATCAGGAAATCAGACAAGACAATTGCTTGAACACCCTAACCAAGGCCTCACAGTTACTCTTGCTGGGTGCAGGAATGGGACCTGCTGGTAAGAATTCCATGCAGATTGAAAATCGCATGTGCTATAAAAGTGCCAAAAGTTTGGCCTTTGAGGAAGGTGGTGCCTGAACACCGTAACCAAGGCCTCGCAGTTACTCTTGCTTGGTGCAGGAATGGGACCTGCTGGTAAGAATTCCATGCAAATTTAAAATTGCATGTGCTATACAAGTGCCAAAAATTGAGCCTTTGGTGTTGGTGGTGCCTGAACACCGTAACCCCTCACAGTTAGCAGGGCACAGGGACAGGGCCTGCTGTTAAAAATGACAAACGACATTTCAATTGTATGCATCTGTCATACAAGTGCAGAAAAATTAGGCCTTGGGGGTTGGTAGTGACCTAAACCAAAAACATTGTTGGAAGCTAGCAGAATCAAGGTAGAGGAATAGGATAGGCAGCATATGCAGTCTTCAAGGGATGGCAGACCCCTAGCAAATTCAATCTGTTACATCAGCATCAGGCGCCTGATAGCTCTTGTTGATCAAGGACTGGTTCATTTTGATAAAAGTCAACTGGTCAACAGAATCTGTAGACAGACGCACTCTTTTGTCCATCACAAAACCTCCAGTGGCACTGAACGTCCATTCGGAAAGCATGCTGGAAGCAGGACAGGCCAGTAGCTCCATTGCATGTTGAGCAAGTTCTGGCCAGTGGTCCATCCTCAAGACCAAGTAAGCCAGTGGATGCGCAGCTGGAAAGGTCTCCAAGTCTGCTCTTGCTCCTAGATAATCATGCATCATATGATGGAGACGCTGGTGAGCGTTACTTAAACCTAACAGCCCTGGGTGCTGCTGAGGACAAAAGAACTGTTTAACCACTTAAGCCCTGGAGGATTTGGCTGCTCAAAGACCAGGGTCTATTTTGCGATTCGGCACTGCGTGACTTTAACGGACAATTGCGCGGTCGTGCGATGCTGTACCCAAATTAAATTGATGTCCTTTTTTCCCATAAATAGAGCTTTCTTTTGGTGGTATTTGATCACCTGTGCGATTATTATTTTTTGCCCTATAAACAAAAAGAGAGCGACAATTGTGAAAAAATAACAATATTTTTCACATTTTTTTATATGAAATTCCCCAAAAAAATGTAAAAATCTAAATTTTTTAACATTTTAGGCCAATTTGTTTTCTGCTACATATTTTTGGTAAAAATAATCGCAATAATCGTATTTTGATTGGTTTGCGCAAAAGTTATTGCGTTTACTAACTAAGGGAAAGATTTATGTCATTTTTATTGTTTTTTTTTTAACTAGTAATGGCGGCGATCTGCAAATTGTTTTGCGGGACTGCGACATTGCGGCGGACAGATTGGACCCTTGACTGACATTTTTGACACTTTTGAGGGTACCAGTGACATTACTACAGTAATCAGTGCTATACATATGCACTGTTACTGTAAAAATGACACTGTCAGGGAAGGGGTTAACTTTATTAGAGATCCAGGGGTTAAGTGTGTCCCTAGGGGCGTGATTCTAAGTGTGGGCAGGTGTGGCTAGTGATGTAACCACAGAGACATACGATCCTACATAGCAGGATCGTATGATCTCTGCTGTTACACCAGGGAGAATGACAGGCGGCTTTGTTTACATCAGCCGCCTGCCTTTCTCCCTCTCCAGCGGGAGATCGCGAGTGACCGGCGGACATCGGAGCTGCCGGTCAATCGGGTGGGGATGGCTGTGAACTACGTCGCTTTGCCCAGGAGGGGCTGACTGCCAAAGTAAATGTACTTGCGGCGGTCGGCAAACGGTTAAAGACATTGGTCAGCTGGCCACCTTCTCCACCACTCCTCCTTAGGCTGAACGATGCCTCAGAAACACGTCCGGAGAATGTTGACCTCCCAGTGTCTGGAAAGGTGGTACACAATTTTTTTTTCAAGGCCTCCTCAAGATGTTTCATCCTCTGCTCCCTCTGCGAAGGCAGGATGAGCTCTGCAACTTTACCCTTGTAATGTGGATCAAGAAGGGTTGCCAACCAGTAATTATCCCCTCCTTGATAGCACGAATCCTAAAGGTCCTTTCACAGGCTTTGCAGAATCAGGGAGCCCATGCAACCTAAGTTAAAGGAGGCATGAGCCTCTGAATCCTCTGGGTCACTAAGGATGACATTGTCAGCAGGAGAAACCTCTCCACAACCACGTACAACTCCTGGGGTTTCTGGGGAATCAAAACCATCCCTTGAAGATTGCTGTATGCTATCCTCTTCCTCTACATCCATGCTGCCGAAATCCTCCTCCTCCTCCTCCTCTTCCTCCTGTGTGTTTTGTGGCCCTGCAGGAATGATATCTGCATAAAGGGGCCATGAGAGGAAAGGAGGTCCTCCACTTCCTGACGCTGTTCTGCCTCAAGTGCCCTGTCCATGATTCCACGTAGCGTGTGCTCCAGCAGGTAGACTAGCGGGATAGTGTCACTGATGAATGCATTGTCCCGGCTCACCATCCGAGTGGCCTCCTCAAATGGTGACAGGACGATGCATGCATCCTTTATCAAAAGCCACTGGCATGGTGAAAAAAAGCCAAGCTCCCCTGACCCTGTCCTTGTGCCATACTCACACAGGTACTGATTGATGGCCCTCTGCTGCGTGTGGAGCTGCTGCAGCATTGCCAACGTTGAGTTCCACCTGGTGGGCATGTCATAAATGAGGCGGTTGGTGGGCAGGTTGAATTGAAGTTGAATGTCAGATAGCCGAGCACTGGCATTGAACGAATGGTGGAAATGGCCACAGACTTTTCTGGCCTGCCTCAGGAGATCTTGGAAGCCCGGGTATCTGCTCAAGAAACGCTGCACCACCAGATTCAGAACATGTGCCAAGCATGGAACATGTATCAAGTGTCCCTGTCGGAGGGTGGAGAGAAGATTGGTACTATTGTCGCATACAACCATTCCTGGCTCAAGCTGTCATGGCGTCAACCACCTCTGAGCCTGTCCTTGCAGAGCTGACAGAATCTCTGCACCGGTGTGACTCCTATCCCCTAGACAGACAAACTGAAGCACAGCGTGGCATCTTTTAGCCTGACTGCTTGCATAGCCCCTTGAACACTTAGGGAGCACTGCTGCTGCAGAGGAGAATTGCACAGAAGAGGACATGGAGGAAGAGGAGGAGGAGGAGGAGGAGGTGGTGATGGAGTAGCCAGATGTGGAAGAACCAGCACCAGCTTTTTGAGGCATGGTGGAAAAACAAGCTGCAAGACCGAACCCTGTCCTGCATCCTTCCCAGCTGCCAGCAGAGTTACCCAATGCGCTGTGAAAGAAATGTAACGTCCCTGTCCATGCCTACTGGACCAAGAGTCAGCAATAATGTGCACCTCCCTGATGACCGCTTTTTCCAACGAGGCCAAAACACTACCTACCACATGACGGTAGAGAGCCAGAATGGCCTTACACGAAAAGTAATGCCTTTTTGGGACCTGCCACTGTGGTGCAGCACATTCCAAAAATTTGCGAAAGGGAGCCAAGTCTACCGGCGGAAAAGGCAGCAACTGTAATGCTAGCAATTTGGCCAAGCTAGCATTAAAGCGGAGTTCCACCCAAAATTGGAACTTCTGCTTTAGGGAGTCCTGACCCCCTGACATGCCACATTTGGCATGTCATTTTTTTGGGGGGGAGCGGGTACCTAGTTTTGGCAGGTACCCGCTCCCACTTCCGCTCGGAGCGCCGGGGCTCCCTGAACGGAAGTTCTCCTCTCCCCCTCCCTCCCTGCAATCTTCTGGGACACGTCAGAGGTCCCAGAAGATTGCCGGCCAATCAAGACGCGCAGCGCGACTCGCGCATTGCGCAGTGGGTACCCGGCTGTGAAGCCGCAACTGTCACAGCCGGGTGCCCACAGCAGTGATGCCAGCGCAGAGGGAGAGGATCGAGGCTTCGGGCAGCCGCATCGCTGGACCGTTGGACAGGTGAGTGAATGGCTGGAAATCCGCTTTAAGACGCTGAGCATGTGGATGGTTGGGACAGTATTTCTTTCTACAGTTCAAATACGGGGTAGTGAAATCTGCCTGCTGCTCAAATCAAGCGGTGGTGTACTGCTATCAGATTGGGTGCAACTCTCGGTGCCACTCATTTCTATACCATCATCCCTCTCAATGCTGGTATTTGAGAAGGCATGAGGTATAATAGGGTTAGAGATCGCTGACGAGGAGCAAGGCGATGTATGCTTGTGTTGATCAGGTGGCTCTTTCAGGTACTGTTGCCAACGGACTGCATGGCAGGAAGTCATATGCCTTGTCAAGCATTCTGGCCGCACTTGATCTGCTTTAGACAGAGATTGCAAACAGCAATGCTGCGGTCTACTGCACAGGTGCTGAAAAAAGCCCACACTAATTAACTTTTTGGAATCCGCGGGGATTTTGCAGCACCCTGCACCTGTGGAGTTCTGTGCTGTGACGCAATAGGTTGGCTACTGCTAGGCCGACCCATGGAGCACATCCTGCCTCGTTGCAGTTGTGCATCCTCCTCCTCCTCCTCTATCCTGTCAGGCACCCAAGTACGGTCAGTGACCTCATCGTCCCCTCCCTCCTCATCACTGGAGCAAACTTGGCAATATTCTTCAGCTGTGGCAACATGACTGCTGGTCTCTTGTCTGTCGTCACCCCCTCTCTCTAGGCTCATGTTATTCCCTTCATCAACCTGAGAAACCACATCGCAGCTTTCAAATTGCTGCGCATCCTCCAGGAGCATGTCACTGACACTATGATCGAATAGTTCAGGTGAGTCCTCCGTGCATGATGGTGGGGCAACTTAAGGAGTAGCTGTGGAAAAGGAGCCTGTGGAATGGGCCACTTTGGCAGCTGCGGTGGAAGGAAAACTACTGGGAGCGTGGGTGTCAGAGGAAGAGGAGGATGAGGATGGCTTATTGATCCACTCCACCAACTCTTCCACATGTTGTGGATGAATAGCACCGGCAGCACCGGAAATAAAGGACGGGTGTGCCCTGCCTGCAGAGGATGCACTATGTCGAATGTGACCACCACTTTTCACAATCGACACAGAGGCTGCTTGCCTTCTTTTTGTGGCCTGTGAGCATCGGCCTCTCCTTGTCGGCCTTTCGGACATTATGTTGAAAGAAATCAATATAGGGTATACGTAACTGACCAATAGATACTAAATGACCGAATATGATGTAATTGATAGCCCTATAGATGAGATGTGGTGGTTATAGATGTACGCAACTGACCGATTATCAATATTCTCACTGATATCTGATGTAATCTATAATCCTATAGATGGATGAACTGTGATCCCTATAGAAAGATCCACAACTGAGCAAAGGTTACTGTGGCTGATATCTGCAGTCAGTGGCGGCTGGTGAATTTTTAGGATGGTGGGGCGCAAGACCCCGCCCTTTCATTTTGACTCCTCCCATTTCTCAGAAGCTCCACCCCTTATAGACTCCACCCATTTTGTCCCCTGTATTTTGCTTGCGTGAACAAATTCTCCCAATATATCACATATTAAGGGGTCCATCAGTACTAGTATATCCCATAATAGGGAACAGGGGCCCAATTATGGGATATACTGTGAGAGACACCCTATTATGGGATACACTGACAGAGTGGCACAAACCCCACAGTACAGACCCCCCCAGCACAAACCCCTCAAGCACAAACCCCCTAGCACAAACCCCACAGTACAGGCCCCCTAGCACAAACCCCACAGTACGGCCCCCCAGCACAAACCCCGCAGTACAGGCCCCCTAGCACAAACCCCACAGTACAGACCCCTAGCACAAACCCCACAGTACAGACCCCCTAGCACTAATCCAACAGTACAGGCCCCCTAGCAAAAACCCCACAGTACAGACCCCCTAGCACTAATCCCACAGTACAGACCCCCTAGCACAAACCCCACAGTACAGGCCCCCTAGCACTAATCCCATAGTACAGACCCCTAGCACTAATCCCACAGTACAGACCCCCCTAGCACTAATCCCACAGTACAGGCCCCCTAGCACAAACCCCACAGTACAGACCCCTAGCACAAACCCCACAGTACAGGCCCCCTAGAACAAACCCTACAGTACAGACCCCCTAGCCCTATTTCAACAGTACAGGCCCCCTAGCACAAACCCCCCAGTACAGGCCCCCTAGCACAAACCCCACGGTACAGGCCCCCTAGCACAAACCCCACAGTACAGGCCCCCTAGCACAAACACCACAGTACAGACCCCCTAGCACTAATCCCACAGTACAGACCCCCTAGCACAAACCCCACATTACAGGCCCCCTAGCACAAACCCCATAGTACAGGCCCCCTAGCACAAACCCCACAGTACAGACCCCTTAGCACTAATCCCACAGTACAGGCCCCCTAGCACAAACCCCACAGTGCAGGCCCCCTAGCACAAACCCCACAGTGCAGGCCCCCTAGCACAAACCCCACAGTACAGGCACCCTAGCACAAACCCTACAGTACAGACCCCCTAGCACTAATCCAACAGTACAGGCCCCCTAGCACAAACCCCACAGTACAGGCCCCCTAGCACAAACCCCACAGTACAGCCCCCCTAGCACAAACCCCACAGTACAGGCCCCCTAGCACAAACCCCACAGTACAGACCCCTTAGCACTTATCCCACAGTACAGACCCCCTAGCACAAACCCCACAGTACAGGCCCCCTTTCAATGCAGTGACCAGCGTACATGCCCCCTTTCAATGTAGTGACCAGCGTACATGTCCCCTTTCAATGCAGTGACCAGCGTACATGCCCCCTTTCAATGTAGTGACCAGTATACATGCCCCTTTCAATGTAGTGACCAGCGTACATGCCCCCAATGCAGAGATCAGTGTGCGTGCCCCCAATGTAGGGACCAGCATACGTGGTGCCCCCAATGCAGAGATCAGCGTGCGTGCCCCCAATGAAGTTACCAGCATACGTGGTGCCCCCAATGCAGAGATCAGCGTGCGTGCCCCCAATGTAGTGACCAGCATAAATGATGCCCCTAATGCAGAGATCAACGTGCATGCCCCCAATGTAGTGACCAGCATACATGGTGCCTCCAATGCAGAGATCAGTGTGCGTGCCCCCAATGTAGTGACCAGCATACATGATGCCCCCAATGCAGAGATCAGCGTGCGTGCCCCCAATGTAGTGACCAGCATACATGGTGCCCCAATGCAGAGATCAGCGTGCGTGCCCCCAATGTAGTGACAAGCATACGTGGCGCCCCCAATGCAGAGATCAGCATGCGTGCCCCCAATGTAGTGACCAGCATACATGACGCCCCCAATGCAGAGATCAGCGTGCGTGCCCCCAATGCAGTGACCAGCATACATGGTGCCCCAATGCAGAGATCAGCGTGCGTGCCCCCAATGTAGTGACCAGCATACGTGGTGCCCCCAATGCAGAGATCAGCGTGCGTGCCCCCAATGTAGTGACCAGCATACGTGGTGCCCCCAATGCAGAGATCAGCGTGCGTGACCCCAATGTAGTGACCAGCATATATGGTGCCCCCAATGCAGAGATCAGCGTGCGTGCCCCCAATGTAGTGACCAGCATACATGGTGCCCCCAATGCAGAGATCAGCGTGCGTGCCCCCAATGTAGTGACCAGCATACATGGTGCCCCCAATGCAGAGATCAGCGTGCGTGCCCCCAATGTAGTGACCAGCATACATGATGCCCCCAATGCAGAGATCAGCGTGCGTGCCCCCAATGTAGTGACCAGCATACATGATGCCCCCAATGCAGAGATCAGCGTGCGTGCCCCCAATGTAGTGACCAGCATACATGATGCCCCCAATGCAGAGATCAGCGTGCGTGCGTGCCCCCTTCAAAACTGTCAGTGACAGTGTGTTGGCCGGGCGGGCCCCCCCTGAGGCCCCCCTGAGGCATCACAAACTTACCTCGAGTCACGACACTGACACTCACGGACGGACCTGACGGACGGCTGCCGCAGTGCTTCTTCTCTCCTCTGCGAGTCCCGACGGCGACCACTCCGACTCCTCACGCGGGCGCGGCGGCGGCTCTCCTCTCTCTGGCGGGCGGGTAGGTGATCACGTGATGCCGGGGTGGTGCACCGCCCCCATGCGTCACGTCACCAGGTCCCGGGATGTCCTCCTGTGATTGGTCCAGGCTGGAGTCTGGACCAATCAAAGCCAGGACATCAGAAAAGTGGGGAGTGTCGGGGCGCATCGCTCTGTGCCCCGATGACCCCCAGATGGCCGCCAATCGGCGCCTCTGCCCCCCTCCCATACCCACCACTAGGTCTGGTGCCCCTAGTGGACTAAAAATTGAATTTTTTTTTTTTAATCTTTAATTTCTTTTTTTTCTTATTATTTTTGGGGGGGCGGCGCCCCTGCGCCCCCTATGGACAGGCCGCCACTGTCTGCAGTGATGTCTATTCCCACAGCTATGTGACCCCTATAGAAAAAAACACAACTGAGCGCAAAGGTTACTGTGGCTGTTATCTGCAGTGATGTCTATAAAGATTTTAGAATGTTGCAGAAACTGACCGATGAACAATACTGGTATCTAATGTAAAGAAATGAATCTATCCCTACCTCACACAGGAACCTCGCCCTCTGACTCCAAAAAAACAACTACTCTGTCTTGCCTGAATTGCGTGCCTGTCCCTGTCTCATCGCCCGCACAATGACACTACACGCTGCGGCTGCGCTAGCAGCCCTTTATGTAGTGTGGGGCGCCCTTGGCCCCTGAGCCATAGTTACATAGTAGTTGAGGTTGAATAAAGACAATAGTCCATCCAGTTCAACCTGTGTAGGTGTGTGTGACCCTAATCATCTCTCATACCCCTGAATGTTCTGATCCTTGAGATGTACGTCTAAGAGTCTTTTGTAAGCCACCATACTTCCCGCAGAAACCACCTCTTGTGGTAGAGAATTCCACAATCTTGCATATGACAAAGAGGAGGGGTGTTGTGGAAATTTTATTAGAATTAGTGTGGACATTTTTCAGGATGTGATTTATTTAGCTTGTCATTATGGCTCTTGTTGTTGGTTTGCTTGCAAGGCGAACCGGTATTAAGGAAATAATACTGGCAGTGAAAAACTTCCTTTAGACGTGTAGACGTGTTGGCTTTACATAGACATCTATGCTGGTGAACACTGCATGCGTGGGTCTGTTTGCCGGTATAGATCTATGTGTATTGCGGTGCAGAGTCAATATAATTTTGATATCTATCTGCCTTTATGAAGGAATACACGCTCATGTCTTTCTACTGTGCCTGATCACCATAGTAGTAGAGGCGGGAATACATGCATGAGTTTGAGCAGAGCAGGGTTCACGGTTCTACACGCTGGTTTCATTGTGTAGTGTTAGGCAGGAAGCCGAGCACTCTGTTCTATTCATTCACAATCGTGTACTCCCCCTTTCTATTGTATAATTGAATGTATACAAGTGTGTCATTGGCTGATTCTATGTGAGTTACTTGTGCCATGTGATTGTACATTTGGAACGGATTGGCTGATGTTGTATAGCCATCACTTCCTGTTGATTATCCCTTTTGTTGTCTCATAAATAAACAGAGCTCCCTACCTTAGGCAGGACATTCTTGTGAGCATCCAATGAGATAGCAGCCTGTGTGTCTGTATTACTGGGAACTGCTAAATGCGCTCCATTACCTTATACCAGGGGTGTCCAAACTATGGCCCTCCAGCTGTTCAGGAACTACAATTCCCATGAAGCATTGTAAATCTCTGACATTCACAGACATAACTAGGCATGATGGGAATTGTAGTTCCCGAACAGCTGGAGGGCCATAGTTTGGACATAGCTGCCTTATACAAAAGAGCTGAGAACTGTGCTTTTTACCACATTGAGATTGATTGTGCTTGGCGTATATTAATATCCAAAAGTGCACTTATTAGCGTAATGGAGTTATTTGTGCATCAAGCGTACATTAATTTCCAAGACAATCACCAGTCTACAGGATCATCATCATCAGTCTATGGGATAATCCTCAACATTATCATCATCATCATTAGCATCAACATCATTAGTCTATGGGATTATTATCATCATCATCACCAGCCTGTGGGATCAGCATCATCATCATCATCATCCCCTGTCTATGGGATCATCATGATCATCCTCACGAGTCTACGGGATTATTATCATTATCATCACCACCAGTCTATGGGATCATCATCATTATTACCAGTCTATGGGATCATCATCACCAGTCTATGGGATCATCACCATCATATATGGGGTTATCATCATCATCATCACCACCACCACCAGTCTATGGATCATCATCACCACCACCACCAGTCTATGAGATCATCATCATCATTATTACCAGTCTATGGGATTATCATCATCATCATTACCAGTCTTTGGGATTATTATTTTCTATATACTTGTAATCCAGTAAAGATGGCCATAGATAGATCGTGTTTTTTTTTATCAGACAGGCAGCTGGTCACATTGGGGGTAAAGGGGGGAATCCTCCCTGCTGTATTCTAACAACAGGGCTGCCAGAATACACTGATCAGCACTGCAGCCAATCAACTACAAGCGCTGTTGGAGCAAAAATATACCAGCAGTCTCGTGTGGGAGGAGTCAGTTACAAGATCGATTCTCCTCGTATAGCAATGGTCATAAATGGATTGAAGTTTGTCCGGTCCCTGCTGAATGCCGATCCATCTATGGTCATCTTATTACTTCGTTATCAGCATTGGCTATTCATAATCTATTAGTGCTTATTTCAAAGAGGCCACGCCCGCTGATTTATTAGAACATTCGTCCCAAAGTGAAAACACCTGAAGAACATTCGGTTTTTCCCCATTCTCACACCCGCTGGATCCCTCGTACAGAACGAATGTACATGGAGTAGTGCTGGATGAATAGTTATGAAGATTATTTTATAAATAGACCCGAAAGTGTCATCTCCATTCCCTTACCTTGCAAGGCGGCTTTTTTGGCACTACGCAGCAAAGTAGTTTTTTTTCGGAGTCCTCCTTTACGCTACTGCTGGGTCTTGATGGGAATGTCAGATCTCCAGAATCCATCAACTTTTTCTACAGAATAAAACACAGAATAAAACACAGATGTATCATTCGGTGGGGATATGGAATGGGCAGGACCTATTTTTTCTTCTAC
Source organism: Pelophylax lessonae (assembly GCF_965119305.1). Taxonomy (NCBI): domain Eukaryota; kingdom Metazoa; phylum Chordata; class Amphibia; order Anura; family Ranidae; genus Pelophylax; species Pelophylax lessonae. The sequence continues at coordinate 559,711,205 of NC_138772.1, read as the reverse complement.
AATGGAAATCACTATAATGAACTCTCCACCCCTTCCACTAATATACTGTATAATTATCTTATATCTACATACTGGCTGAATGACCCCCTGTTCAGTTCGCAGCAGAACTTTCAAACGCAGCAAAAGTTCGGAACTGAATACTGATCCCCATTGAAGTCTATAGGACCCGAACTGAAAAAAATCAAAAGTGCCCATTTTAACCACTTACCCACTGGGCACTTAAACCCCCTTCCTAACCAGACCAATTTTCAGCTTTCAGTGTTCTCACATTTTGAATGACAATTACCCAGTCATGCAACACTATACCCATTTGAAATTTTCATCTTTTTTTCCCACACAAACAGAGGTTTCTTTTGGTGGTATTTAATCAGCATTGGGTTTTTCATTTTTTTGCGCTATAAATGAAAATAGACCGAAAATTTTATTTAAAAAAACGCATTTTTCTTTGTTTCGGTTTTAAAAGTTTGCAAATTTAGTCATTTTTCTTCAAACATTTTGCCCAAAATTTATACTGCTACATATCTTTAGTAAAAATAACCCAAATAATTTTTTTGGTCTTTGTGAAGGTTATAGAGTCTACAAGCTATGGTGCCAATCATTGAAAATTGATCACACCCTATGTACTGACGACCTATCTCAATTCTTGAGACCCTAACAAGCCAGGAAAGTACAAATACCCCTTTTTGCAAAGCAGACATTCCAAGGTATGTAGTAAGAGGCGTGGTTAGTTTTTTCCCACAATTCTTTGCAAAATGAAGATTTTTTTTCACAAAATGGTCATATTTCCAAGTTATTTCTCACACACTGTATAGGCATACTTGCAACTACACCCCAAAATACATTCTGCTACTCCTCCTGAGTATGGCAATATCACATGTGTGGGGCATTTCCACAGCCTGACCACATACGGAGGCCCAACATCCAAGTAGCACCTCCAGGTGATCCTGGAGCACAAATTACACATATAATTTCCTGACAACCTATCACATTTTTGAGCACCAGGACAATGGAAAAGCCCACAAAATGACCCCATTTTGGAAAGCAAACACCCCAACACAAAATCTAGGAGCCATAATGCGTCTTTTGAACATGTAATTTTTTTCCACGTTTTTGGAAAATGTGGAAAGAAAATGAAAACGCATTTTTTTTTTTCTTTTACACAAAGTTGTCCATTTATAAGATATTTCTAACACATAGCAAAAATGACACCCCAAAATACATTCTGCTACTCCTCCTGTCCTGAGTATGGCGATACCACATGTGTGACACTTTTACACAGCCTGGACACATACAGAGGCCAAACATGCAGGGAGCACCGTCAAATTTTGTGAGTCACTGCAGGGCACTGATAAGCACTGTATTGGCACTGATTTGGCATGGATAAGCAATGATGTGCCATGGATGTGGCATGGATGAGCACTGATGTGGCATGGATGAGCACTGACATGGCATGGATGTGGCACCAATGAACACTGATGTGACATGGATGTGGCACGGATGAGCACTGACATGGCATGGATGAGGAATAGATGACCACTGACGTGGCATGTATGTGGCACAGATGAGCACTGATGTGGAATGGATGAGGAACAGATGACCACTGATGTGGCATGTATGTGGCAGGGATGAGCCCTAACGTGGCATGGATGACCACTGACGTGGCATGGATGTGACACAGATGAGCACTGACATTACATGGATTAGCACTGACGAGGTATGGATGTGGCACGGATGAGCACTGGCGTGGCATGTGTGAGCACTGATGTGGCATGGATGACCATGGATGTGGCTTGGATGAGCCCCGGATGAGCACTGAGGTGGCATGGGTGGGCACAGATGTGGCACGGATGGGCATGGATGTGGCATGGATGAGGCACAGATGAGGCACGGATGAGGCATGGATGTAGCATGGATGTGGCATGGATGAGGCATGGATAATTGAGGTATGGAGGAGGCAGAGGATGGGTGCAGCTGCAGTTTCTCTCCGCTCCTCGCACACTGTACTGACTGTTGTGTACAGTGTCAGAGGGGAGAAATGAACCGGACATGCGCCGGTTTGTTGACAAGTGATCGCTCTGTCATTGGACGGAGCGATCACGTGGTAAAGGGCCATTGTCATTGGCCCTTTACCATGATCCGTGATGCGCCGGGTCCCTTTTTTTATTTTGGCTTGGGGAGCCAATCTGTAGGATGAGACCACAATGTAGTGCACTGAGAACAAGATTAGAGATTTTTTGGATAAATTCTGGTGTCCCTTTCAAAGACTTTGGATAGAAGTAACAGGTGCAGAAAAACTGGTCTATGGGTGTCTGTGGTGCCTTCACACTGTACTCTTGATGAAAGTAAGAATTGCCTTGCTGTCAAAAATGTAAGTGTTCTGCACCAGGTGAGGAAAAATTGGTCTTTGGGTGTCGGTGGTGCCTTTACACTGTAACCCTATAGAGCAAGAATTGGCCTTGCTGCCAAAAATTGAAATGATATGCACCTGTCAAACAGGTGCAGGAAAATTGGTCTTTGGGTGTTATTTGTGCCCAAAAATCTACACCAAAAAAATTCTTCCAGATGAAATCAACATCCACAACACTAGGCAGCCTAGAAGTCTTGCAGAGATTCCACATCTCAAAAACACTTCATTAACAACATCGGCATCAGGGGCTTGATGGCTGCTGCTAATCCAGGACTGATTCATTTTAAACATTTCAGCCGGTCCACAGAGTTTGTGGACAGACGCGCTCTCTTATCTATCACAAAACCTCTGGCAGCACTGAATGCCCATTCAGAAAGCACACTGGATGCAGGGCTGCCCAGCAGCTCAATTCCATACTGGGCAGGTTCTGGCCAGTGGTCTATTCTCATGACCCAGTAACCCCAAGGTAATCGTCAACTGGAAAGCTCTCTATGCATTTTTTCGCTCCTAGATAATCGTCCACCATATGATAAAGACACTGCTGAATGGATGTGAAAGCAGACAGTCCTGGGTCTTGAGGATTAAAAATTTTTTGAAAAGCATCACTGAGGTGGCTCCCCTCTCCACCGCTCCTCTCTTGACCAACAGAAGCCTCAAAACTACGTTTTCCACGACACTGTAACCTACCAGAGTTGGGAAAGGCATTACATAAACTCCTCTTTAAGGTGTCCTCAAGAGATTTCATCTTCTGCTCCCTCTGTGGAAACGGGATGAGTTCTGAGACTTTCCCCTTGCAACGGTGGTCAAGAAGGGTTGCCAATGAATAGTAATCCTTCTCCTTGATGCCACATATTCTTGGGTTCTTTCCCAGACATTGAAGAATGAGGAAAACTATGCAGCACAAGTTTGCGAGGCATGAGAAGCAGACTCCTCGGGGTCTGTATCTGGAACTGCCTCCTCCCAGCCCGTTCTACTCCCAAGGGTTCTGGGGATGGAAAACCATCTGTTAAGGTTTGATGTATGTCATACTCTGCTTCAATGCCCCTAAAACTGCCAGAATCCTCCTCCAACTCCTCCCTCTCCTCTTGTGTGTTCTGTGGCTTAGGAAGAATGGCGTCTGCATAAAGCGGGCCTTGAGAGGAAAGGAAGTCCTCCTCTTCCTCCCCCTGCTCTGCCTCGAGTGCCCTGTCCATAATACCACAAAGAGTCTGCTCCAGCAGGAACACAACAGGGATTGTGTCACTGATGCATGCATTGTCACGGCTCACCATCCTTGCAGCCTCCTGAAATAGTGACAGTACAATGCATGCATCCTTTATCAGCAGCCTTTGGCGTGGGGAAAAAAAGCCGAGCTGGCCTGATCCTGCCATTGTGCCATGCTTACACAGATACTGGTTGACAGCCCTCTGCTGCATGTGCAGCCGCTGCAGCATTGCCAAAGTTGGGTTCCACCTGGTGGGCATGTCGCAAATCAGGTGATTTACGGGCAGGTGGAATTTCCACTGAATTTCAGCCAAGAAAGCACTGGCTGTGTACGACCACCTGAAATGGCTACAGACTCTTCTGGCTTGCTTCAGCAGATCTTCCAACCCTGATTATCTATTTAAGAAACGCTGCACCACCAAATTGAGAACAATTTACCAGGCATGGCACATATGTCAACCTTCCCTGTCTAAGGGCGGACAGGAGGTTTGTGCTATTATTGCACACCATCATTCCTGGCTCTAGCTGGTGTGAACTACTTATGGGCCTGCCCCTCCAGACCTGCAAGATCTCTGCTGCAGTGTTGCTTCTGTCCCTTAGACACACCAGCTGAAACACTCCATGGCACCTTTTAGCCTGAATCATTGAATAGCCCCTTGAACGCTTAGGGTGTACTTGTGGTTCATAGAACCATTCAGCAGAGGAGGGCATGGAGGAGGAGGAGGAGGAGGGGGTGGAGCTGAAAAATCTTGCATATTTACCACTAGCTGTATGGAGACAAGGCAGAACAACAAGCTGCACCACTGAGCCCTGTCCTGCATCCTTCTGAGTTGCAAGCAGAGTTACTCCATGTGCTGTGAACTATATCGTCCCTGACCATGCTTGCTGGACCATGTGTCAGCAGTAACGTGGACCTTGCAGCTGACTGCCTTGCCCAATGAATGCCACAACATTGCCTTGGATGCTGGAATGGGCCTTATGTGAAAAGAAATAGCGACTGGGAACCTGCCATTGCGATACAGGACATTCAGCAAATTCACAGAAGGGAACAGAATCCACGAGACAGAAAGGCAGGAGTAGTAAAGCCAGCAGCTTTGACAAGCTTGAATTTAGACACTGGGCATGTGGGTGGCAGTGACTGTATTATTTATTTATTTTTTTTGCTGCATTTTGCTGCAGCAGATGGAGCAGAGAAATTAGCCTGCTATACTCTACAGTTGGTGGTGTGCTACTGGGAGATGTGCTGCAAGGACCAGGGACACCCTGCACTATACGATCATCCCTGTCAGTGGAGGCTGCTGAGAGGTCATGAGATATAGTGGGAGTAGGCTGAGGTGCGGCGTGAGGAGGCGCTGAGTGGTTGGAGGTTAAATGTCTTGTCAAGCATGTGGTACCCAAGTGGCTGGTGTTTTTGCCACACTTGATGTGCTTGAGGCAAAATTTGCAAATTGCAAATGATGTCGGACCATGTCCACCTTTGCTTGTGGACATAGAGGCTGCAGGGCCCCTCATAGTGTTATGGGAACGTCTGCCTCTCCTTGTTGGCCTCCCAGACTTGATGGGGGGGGGAGGGTGCTTATTAACGAAATGTGGTAAAATGGAAGTTGAAATGTGTACGTGGATGCACTTTAATCAATGGAAAGTGGTGTTTGGTGCACTTTATCTTGAGTACTCACTAAACATATACACTCCACTGACAAACTACAATACACTGCAGGAAAACTGCACTGACGCACTGCAAAATACTGCAGTAAACATGCAGTAAGGCACCAAAATATACTGTGTTAAACACGCAGTAATGCACTGCAGTATATATACTGCGGTAAATGTGCAGTAACGTACTGAAATATACTGCGTTAAACGTGCAGTAACACACTGAAATATACTGCGTTAAATGTGCAGTAACGCACTGAAATATACTCTGTACACAGAGTAAATATTACAATGAACAGCAGCTTTCAGAGTCCTATTCATTCTAGCATATACAGTATAATGAATGACTGCCAGCTCCAATCTTCCCCTGAAATACTAGTCTCACACTGGGGGGAATTTCTGTAAGGTCAAGCCAGAATACGTTTTTGATCTTATTGTTAATCAAGGTTAAAATACTCTACTTGTAATTACTGGCTATAACCTCACATTAGTGTTTAGCAGGTAAACAAGCCACCATTTCTCATGAATTCCCCCTCAAGTCTAATTACCATCAATAAATACTTTTTGTATTATTCCTTTCAAGTCTGATCAGGCAAATCTACTTTTAACGATCCCCTGCAAGTAACTACTCTGGCCCTTTTGATATGTATAAAGCAACTTGCCTACCAGCTGTGTTAGGCCATAAATCATAGCCTACAGTACACACCTATGTGCATATTATAAAAAACAACATTTTTGTAAATATTTTATTCTATCTTTTCATGTGACAACATTTTCCCCTGGAGTCTATATTGGGCAGACTAGATGGGCCAAATGGTTCTTATCTGCCGACACATTCTATGTTTCTATGTTTCTATGAGTCCTCTTCCACCCCTCCATATTGACATCACAGAGCTGGTGGATGTTAGAGACCTTGCGCTCCTCCACCTTCTGTTTGAGGATGCCCCACAGATGCTCAATAGGGTTTAGGTCTGGAGATAAAGTATCTCACAAAAGTAAGTACACCCTCACATTTTTGTAAATATTTTATTCTAGCTTTTCATGTGACAACACTGAAGAAATTACACTTTGCTACAATGTAAAGTAGTGAGTGTACAGCTCGTATAACAGTGTAAATTTGCTGTCCCCTCAAAATAACTCAACACAGCCATTAATGTCTAAACCGCTGGCAACAAAAGTGAGTAAACCCCTCAATGTCCAACTTGGGCCCAAGGTGTCAATATTTTCTGTGGCCACCATTATTTTCCAGCGCTGCCCTAACTCTCTTAGGGTACATCCACTGCTGGGAGGAAGTTTGCCTCGGAGTTTGCTGTCTTAAGCATTACTGTGACTGACCCCCGCCCCCTTGGCTGGGCTAATTTGGACTCCAGCTGGAGCAATTTGGGCCCCCTCTGGTCTGCACACTCTCCACTATCACATGCTTACTGATATCCCTTTTTGGACCTACTCCAAGTACCAAACCTTCCTCTTATAGACAAGGCTGACGATGATCTCTGTGGGTGTCGTTAATGTTCCATGTTTTTAATCTGTGGCAAAACAATTGTGGTGTTCATGCATCCTTCAACCATATAAAATTATTCCCAAAAAATCCCTGAAGAAGAGGACGTCGGATCTTGCATGGAATAATTGGTTGAGTGATTTGTACACCTTCATACCAATATCAGTTTTGCCAATAATTTTACTAGTTTTCACTGTTATTTGTGTATGTTTACCTTTTACCATTTTTGTAATAAAACTCATATATATTCAATATATTTTTTTGTATATTTTTGAGTGACCTTCAAAGTCCCACCCCAAGGGGAATCCTCAAATATGCTAACTCTCTTAGGAATGGAGTTCACCAGAGCTTCACAGGTTGCCATTGGAGTCCTCTTCCACTCCTCCGTGACAATGTCACCTTGCGCTCTTCCACCTTCCATTTGAGGATGCCCCACAGATACTCAATAGGGTTTAGGTCTGGAGACATGCTTGGCCAGTTCATCACCTTTAACCTCAGCAAGGCAGTGGTTTTCTTGGAGGTGTGTTTGGGGTCATTATCATGTTGGAATACTGCCCTGCGGCCCAGTCTCTGAAGGGAGGGGATCATGCTCGGCTTCAGTATGTCACAGTACATGTTGGCATTCATGGTTCCCTCAATGATCTGTAGCTCCCCAGTGCCAGCCGTACTCATGCAGCCCCAGACCATGACACTCCCACCACCATGCCTGACTGTAGGAAGACACACTTGTCTTTGTACTCCTCACCTGGTTGCCTCCTCACACGCTTGACACCATCTGAACCAAATAAGTTTATCTTGGTCTCATCAGACCACAGGAGATGGTTCCAGTAATCCATGTCCTTAGTCTGCTTGTCTTCAGCAAATTGTTTGCAGGCTTTTTTGTGCATCATCTTTAGAAGAGGCTTCCTTATGGGATGACAGGCATGCAGCCCAATTTGATGCAGTGTGCGGCGTATGGTCTGAGCACTGACAGGCTGACCCCCCAACCCTTCAACCTCTGCAGCAATGCTGGCAGCACTCATATTTCTATTTCCCAGCAGCACTCATATGTCTATTTCCCAATATGAGTATTGGATATGACGCTGAGCATTGCACTCAACTTCTTTGGTCATCCATGGCGAGGCCTGTTCTGAGTGGAACCTTTCCTGTTAAACTGCTGTATGGTCTTGGCCACCGTGCTGCAGCTCAGTTTCAGGGTCTTGGCAATCTGCTTATAGCCTAGGCCATGTTTACGTAGAGCAACAATTCTTTTTTTCAGATCCTTTAGAGAGTTCTTTGCCATGAGGTGTCATGTTGAACTTCCAGTGACCAGTATGAGAGAGTGAGAGCGATAACACCAAATTTAACACACCTGCTCCCCATTCACACCTGAGACCTTGTAACACTAACGAGTCACATGACACCGGGGAGGGAAAATGGCTAATTGGGCCCAATTTGGACATTGTCACTTAGGGATGTACTCACTTTTGTTGCCAGCGGTTTAGATATTAATGGCTGTGTGTTGAGTTATTTTGAGGGGACAGCAAATTTACACTGTTATACAAGCTGTACACTCACTACTTTATATTGTAGCAAAGTGTAATTTCTTCAGTGTTGTCACATGAAAAGATAGAATGGGAGGGGTGTACTTACTTTCGTCAGATACTGTATATATAAAATATACCCACCTCCAGTCTGGCCTAAATACCCACCTCCAGGGGGCGCAATGGACACATTGAGGGGAATCTACTAAGAGTGGAGCATCCAAAATCTAACACAACCCATCAGCTTCTATCTTTCTATTTCAAAGCTTACCTGAACAAGCTGAAGCTGAAGCTGATTGGTTACTATGCACACCTGTTCCAGAATTTGTCTGCTCCAGTCTTTGTAAATCCCCCCATTGCTGATCATTAGGTTTTGGTGTACAGCTGGCAGTGTACAGCCCGGCGCTCCCATCCCGGCGCTCCCATCCCTGGCGCTCCAATCCCGGCGCTCCCATCCTTCTCTATCTAAAGAAGTGTAAAAGTATCCAATCCATCCAACTACATCATAAATAATACAATAAAATTGTAACAATCAGAATCTGCTGTAATCATATATAGAAGTTGAACGCCTGACCTCCGGACATCGGGAGCCGGTTTTTCCGACATTCCCAGCTGGATATGATGTCATCACAAACCCTCCCCCAACACATTCTGTTATCTTGGCAACTTTATATTTTAAAAAATGCCTCCACTCTTCCATTCACAATTATTTCCTCAATCTCTAAACATCATCAAATCCCTCCATTGGAAGAAACCTTACAAGTTACAATCAATTTGTATGGCAATTGCAACTTACCCCCAACTTCATGTAAATAATACCCCGGGGGTACCGAGCACCTAAACCCGAGCTCCTTTGCTGAGTATTCTGATTCCGGTGAGAGCGCTCAGAGCACAGCGAGTCACTCGCAACTCCACATCTGGGGTTATTTTCAATGAATGCAAGGCATCCATGAACATCACAATCTCCCCTCCTCCAATCACAGAACATCTTTCCTTCACTGACGATTAGAACTGTCTGCACTGAGTTGTACATAACTCCGCAGTCTAGGCACATGGGACACCCATGGTTGTTATTTTTAACAGTGGATGGGTCAAAGAATCAGCTTTAAACACCTGGAGAAGACAACTTACACCCACAAGAGTCAATCAATGACCGTACACAAGAGGGTCTCCTCCTGGAAAACAATATCATGGGTCAGCTCCTTCTAGTGGCCATCAAGCAGTATTTTGTTGAAATGCCTCAATCAGGAAAATACCCCATTATGGCCACTAGATGGAACTGATGATCATAGGAAATACACATATTAGAGAGATTATGGCAATTATTTGGACAGCAGTGAGAATGATTGAGGCAATCATACAAACACATAACATTGTAATTGTTATTAGAGATACATGACAGATACGTATTGATACATTGTCCTCATACGTATTGATACATTGTCCCCCTTATAGATCTGCAGAATATTGCTCAGTGATAACTAGGAATGAATATATATATGAACATTTCTAGTTGTGTCTATAGAAGGTCTTATGATGTGGACTGAATGCTCCTGGATGTGTGGAGCCCCCCACACCGTACAATCCTCCCCCCCCCCCCCCACACTCACCTCTCCTCCTCCATCCACCAGCAGTACACAGACAACAAGAGCCACAAAGATCAGCAGAGTCTTCATACCTGCGCTGCACCCCGATCCTCACTACAGCAACAAGACAGAAAGATGTACAAAGAGTCAAACCCCCCCCCCCCCTCCTTCCTGGGACTTGTCAGTTGCAGGATCCAACCTACAGATGAGGCAACATCCTTCCCTATTCTACTTTCACTTCGTCGTCTTCTGTTTTTTTTTTTTTTAATGATGATATTTAGTTATTTTTTATAAATATATTATTCCAGGTTTTTCTATAGACTGAATTTACACAGCACTCTACATACTGTACAGCCCCTGCCCCCAAGGAGTTTGAATTGGGGACTCCAGTCACAGTGAAGCTGGGCAATTCCGGGTATTTTAGAGATTTTTCTTTTCAGGGTTATCCACTTGTCACCCACCATATAGCCGATATACAGCTTTGGTGTGACTTCCTAGTTCTGGGAGGGCATGGCTGCTACAGCCACACCAGTGCAGCCTCCTCAGTGTGCTGATCAGCCACATCAGTGCAGCCTCCTCAGCGTGCTGATCAGCCACATCAGTGCAGCCTCCTTAGTGTCCTGATCAGCCACGTCAGTGCAGCCTCCTTAGTGTCCTGATCAGCCACGTCAGTGCAGCCTCCTCAGTGTCCTGATCAGCTACACCAGTGCAGCTCTTCTCATTGTCCTCATCAGCCATGCCAGTGCAGCCTCCACAGTGTCCTAATCAGCCACGCCAGTGCAGCCCTTCTCATTGTCCTAATCAGCCACGCCAGTGCAGCCTCCGTGGTGTGCTGATCAGCCACCCCAGTGCAGCTTCCTCAGTGCCCTGATCAGCCATGCCAGTGCAGCCTCCTCAGTGTGCTGCTTATCCACGCCTGCGCAGTCTCCTCAATGTCCTGATCAGCCACACCAGTGCAGCCTCCTCAGTGTGCTGATCAGCCACGCCAATGCAGCCTCCTCAGTGTCCTAATCAGCCACGCCAGTGCAGTTTTCTCAGTGCCCTGATCCATCACACCATTGTAGCCTCCTCAGTGCCCTGATCAGCCACACCAGTGCAGCCATGCCAGTGCCCTGATCAGCCACACCAGTGCAGCCATGTCAGTGCCCTAATCAACCAAGCGAATGCAGCCTCCTCAGTGTCCTGATCAGTCAAGTCAGTGCCCTGATCAGCCATACCAGTGCAGCCTCCTCAGTGCCCTGATCAGCCATACCAGTGCAGCCTCCTCAGTGCCCTGATCAGCCACTCCAGTGCAGCATCTTCAATGCCCTGATCAGCCATGCCAGTGCGGCCTCCTCCAATGCCATGATCAGCCACACCAGTGCAGCCTCCTCAGTGTCCTGATTAGTCAAGTCAGTGCCCTGATCAGCCATGCCAGTGCAGCCTTCTTAGTGCCCTGATTAGCCATGCCAGTGCAGTCTCCTCAATGCCCTGATCAGCCATGCCAGTGCAGCCTCATCAGTGTCCTGATCATGCACACCAGTGCAGCCATCATCAGTGCCCTGATCAGCCACATCTGCCCCAGTGTCACCATCACAGCAGTATGGTGTCACAAGAGCCAGCCATTATCAAAAACATTTTTTACACAAGCTAGAAGGTAAATCCTCAGCATGTCAGATGAGAACAGCAGGGAGCTCACACTGTCTGATTCATAGTTACATAGTTACATAGTTACATAGTAGGTGAGGTTGAATAAAGACAATAGTCCATCCAGTTCAACCTGTGTAGGTGTGTGTGACTGTAATCATCTAACATAGCCCTTAATCTCCTAATCCTTGAGATGTAAGTCTAAGAGTCTTTTGAAAGTCACCATACTACCCGCAGAAACCACCTCTTGTGGTAGACAATTCCACAATCTTGTAGCCCTAACAGTAAAGAACCCTCCTCGTTGCCTAAGGTTAAAACACTTCTCTAATCGCATTGTATGTCCTCGAGTCCTCATGCAATTCCTTCGAATGAACAGCTTTTTTACTAAGCTGAGATCCCCATTAAGATATTTATAAATTGCTATCATGTCCCCTCTCAGACGTCTCTTCTCCAGGGAAAATAAATCGAGCGATTGCAGCCGCTCTTCATAGTTAAGGTCCTCCAACCCCCTAATCAGTTTAGTTGCCCTTCTCTGGACTTTCTCCAGCTCCAACACATCCCTCCTGAGGACTGGCGACCAGAACTGGACAGAATACTCCAGATGCGGTCAGACCAGAGTTTTATAAAGTGGAAGGATTATAGTCTTATCTCTGGAATACATCCCTTTCTTTATGCATGCTAATATTCTGTTGGCTTTGGAAGCTGCCGCTTGACATTGCATGCTGTTGCCTAATCTATCATCAACTAAGACTCCCAGATCTTTCTCCATTTTTGATTCCCCCAAGGGTTCCCCTCCTAACGTGTATTGTGTTTTTATGTTTTTAGTCCCCAAGTGCAAAACCTTACATTTCTCCACGTTAAACCTCATTTGCCATGTCGTTGCCCACTCCGTAATTTTGTCCAGGTCATTCTGTAGGATATCTGCTTCATGCTGTGCAGTTATTGCCCTGCCCAATTTTGTGTCATCTGCAAAAACTGATAACGAACTCCTGATCCCGTCCTCAATGCTGTTTATGAATAAATTGAACAAGGTTGGTCCCAGGACTGAGCCTTGGGGGACCCCACTTACCACCCCAGACCAGTCTGAGTATGCGCTGTTTATCACCACCCTTTGGACACGGCCTTTTAGCCAGTTCCGTATCCAAGAGCAAACCCTGCTGTCGATACCTGCAGACCTTATTTTATAAATTAAGCGCTTGTGGGGAACTGTATCAAATGCCTTAGCGAAGTCCAGGTACACCACATCCACTGGTCTGCCCCTATCTATCTCACAGCTCACCTCCTCGTAGAATGTTAAGAGATTTTTTTGACAAGAACGCCCATTTGTAAACCCATGCTGATTACTACTGATGATGTTGTTGTCTTTAGCATACTCTACGATATAGTCCCTTATCATCCCCTCCAAAAGTTTACATATTATTGATGTCAAGCTGACAGGCCTATAATTTCCCGGGATATGCCTCTGGCCCTTTTTGAATATCGAAATCACGTTAGCTTTCCTCCAATCTCCTGGTACATCTCCTGTCCTAATACTGTCCGCAAAGATCAGGAACAGTGGTCTGGATATAACCTTACTGAGTTCCTTGAGTACTCTCGGATGTACGCCATCCGGGCCTGGTGATTTGTTAGTGTTAAGTTTATCCAGTCTTTCCCTGATTTCACCCTCTGTTAGCCATAGTGGCAAGTCCTGTGTATTACTACTAACCATACAGTCATGGTCAGTGTACCCCTCCGTTTCCTGTGAAAATACTGACGAGAAAAAAGCATTCAGCACGTTTGCTTTTTCAGTGTCCTCTGTAACTATCCCCCCATCTTGTTAATTATGTGTGCAATATGTTCTGCCCTAGTTTTTTTGCTGTTGATATACTTAAAGAATTTCTTTGGGTTTTTTTTACTATCCTCCGCTATTTGTCTCTCAAAGTTGATTTTAGCCATCTTGATTTCTTGTTTACTTTTCTTATTTGCCTCCTTGTATTGCTCGAAAGCTGATACTGTGCCCTCTAATTTATATTTCTTGAAGGCCAATTTTTTTCCCCTAATAAGTTTTTTAACGCTACGGTTTAGCCAGCCAGGTTTGGCTTTGTCTCTTCTAAATTTATTTCCCATAGGAATGCACTGCAAGATGCCTTTGCCTAATATGTTCCTAAAGCATTCCCATTTTTCCTCTGTGGTCAGTGATCCCAGGGTTTGGTCCCAGTTTACCCTTTCCATCCACAATTTTGGAAAGTTTGCCCGTCTGAAGTTTAGGGTTCTTATGTTCCCCACTTGCCTTTTTATATTGTTATTTACGCTAAATGTGATCATCCTGTGATCGCTAGAGCCCAGGTTGTCCTGGACTCCTACCTCCGAGATTATGTCTGGGTCATTAGTGATCAATAGATCCAGGACTGCGTTTTCTCTAGTAGGGGAATCCACCAACTGTGACATGTAATTATCCAGTAAGGTTTCCGTGAATAGACGGGCCTTCTGTGAGTGTGCAGTCCCCTCTTCCCAGTCAATGTCGGGATAATTGAAGTCCCCCAATATGATGACTGATCCCAGTTTTGCCACTTTACCCATTAGTGCTAAAAATTCCAGCTCTACCTCCTCCCCTTGGTTAGGTGGCCTATAGCAAACCCCCACAACTACTTTTCCCTTATCTTCTTCCCTATCGAGTTCAACCCACACAGATTCTAAATCCATGCTCATCCCATCCGTAATGTCACTCCTTTCTAGCACCTTTATATTGTTCTTGACATAGAGACATACCCCTCCCCCTCTTTTTCCTACCCTGTCCTTCCGGTACACCGAATACCCTTGGATATTGGCCAGCCAGTCATGTGAGGGGTCGAACCAAATTTCTGTTATTCCCACAAGGTCTATGTCCTCCTCATGTACTAACATTTCCAACTCATCCATCTTATTAGCTAGGCTCCTGGCATTAGCATATACCCCTCTTAGTTTTACGGAAGTTAAGCACAATTGGCGGTTATGTTTATTTCTGTTTGGTCTGCTTTTCCCGCACAGACCTACCGATTGACGTTGTGGACCCACTGTCGCTGCTGACCCTACAACTGCCTTCAGTCCTCTGCTCCCTCCTGACTGACTCTACTTCTGAGCCCTCCCCCCCGTCTCCTAGTTTAAAAGCCCCTCCAACTTGGTGGCCATCTTTCTCCCCAAAAGAGCTGTACCGCCCCCATTAAGGTGCAGCCCATCCTTACTAAAGAGCCGGTAGCCGACTGAGAAGTCAGCCCAGTTCTCCAGGAACCCAAACCCCTCCTTCCTACACCAATTCCTCAGCCACTTGTTAACTTCCCTAATCTCCTTCTGCCTCTCTTGTGTGGCTCGAGGTACAGGCAGTATTTCAGAGAAAACCACCTTGGAGGTCCTTTTCCTCAATCTATTACCTAAGTCCCTGAAATCGTTCTTAAGGATCCTCCACCTACCTTTAACTTTGTCATTAGTGCCCACATGCACCATGACCGCTGGGTCATCCCCAGCCCCGCACAACAATCTGTCTGCCAGATCTGCGATGTGCCGAACTCGGGCGCCCGGTAAACAGCAAATTGTTCGGTTCACAAGATCTTTTTTACAGATTGCCCTCTCTGTCCTCTTGATAATTGAGTCCCCAACTACCACAACCTGTCTAACCTTTCCTGAGTCACGGCCCCCCTTCTTCCTGGAGCCTTCCCTCCCCTGGCAGCTGGGGGAGGGTGCATGCTCCAGCTTTGCCACCCCTGAGTTGATATCCCCCTCAACCTGCAACTCGGCAAACATGTTAGGGTGTACCAACTCAGGACTGGCCTCCCTGACACTCCTCCCCCTAACATTCCTAACGGTCACCCAGCTGCGTGCCTCTGCTGCTTGCGTCTCCTCTATTCCTCCCTCCTCTATGCTGGCCCCTGCCAGCGCCTGATGGGTAATGTCCAAGCTCCTTTCCAGGTTGTAGATGCCACGCAGTCTTGTCACTGTGTTCTCTAGATCCACGATGTGGGCTTCCAGAGCAACAAGTCGCTCACATCTTGCACAGCAGTATTCGTCCTCGATTGGTTCATCAAGGAACGCATACATGGCGCAAGAAATGCACTGAGTGGCATCCGCAATCCTGTCGGACATTATTACCCCCTACTCTATGGGGATAATATTAACGACCTGCTCTTCCTTACCTACACTACCTCTAACTTCCCTGGTACTAAACCTGGGGTACTCACCAGTCGCTAATATACTAACCAGTCACTAGATACTTACCAGTCGTAAGGGTCCTCACCAGTCGCAAGGATCCTCACCAGTCGCAAGGATACTCACTAGTCGCAAGGATACTCACCAGTCCTAAAGACACTCACCAGTCGCAAATATACTCACCAGTCGCAAGGATACTCACCAGTCGCAAGGATACTCACCAGTCGCAAAGATACTCGCCCACCAGTCGCAAGATACTCACCAGACGCAGGATACTCACCAGACGCAAGATACTCACCAGACGCACGGATGCTCACAAGTTGCAAAGATACTCACACCAGTTGCAAAGATACTCACCCACCGGTCACAAGATACTCCCCAGTCGCAAAGATACTTACCAGTCGCAAGATGCTACCAGTCGCAGATACTCACCAGTCCCAAGGTGGTCACCAGTCGCAGATACTCACCAGTCGCAAGATGCTCACCATTGCTTGTAGTGTTGTGCTTTTAGTCACCCCACCAGCCCCACCCCCCTACCAGTTGATCAGTTATTACCTTACGTCCCTGGTCAGGTCCTGTCAGGTCCTTGTCCTTGCCGCCGCTGCTCTGTCACCCTGTCGCACGCTCTCGGTCACCCCCGCCGCCGCTGCTCCGTCCCCGCTCTGTCTCCTGTCGGTCGGTCACCTTCCGAGGTTCCTTCACCCGGCCCCCCGGCTCCATGGTGCGGCTTCCCCCCCGCACGTGCGGCTCGCGGCTCCTCCTCCTCTCTCACACACACAGCTCCCTCGCTGTGCACCGATCACCGCGCCGCTTCCGGCTTCCTGCAAGGCTTCCGCTCCTCCTCCTCTCTCACACACACAGCTCCCTCGATTCGGAGTATGAACCCATTGATTTCCAAATTTATGAGGAGTAGCAGAATCTATTTGGTGGTTTTTGGTATGTCCATGCTGTTTGTTAGAAATATCTTATAAATTGACAACTTTGTGTAAAGAAAAAATATGTTTTTAATTTTTTTTCCGCAATTTACAAAAACTTGTGGCAAAAAAATGACATGTTCAAAAGACTCATTATTCTTTATAGAAAATTCTTTGGGGTGTTTGTTGTTCGAAATGTGGCAGTTTTGTGGGTGTTTCCACTGTCCTGATTTCCCAGGGGGTCCAGAAATGTAATAGGTAGTCAGTAAATTTGATGTGTAATTTATGTTCCTTGAAAGTCAAAAGGTGCTTCTTTGATTTTGGGCCCTTCTGTGTGGCTAGGCTGTGAAAAGATCTCACACATGTGGTATCCCTATACTCAGGAGGCGTAGAAGAATGTAGTTTTGGATGTAATTCTTGGTATGTCCATGCTGTTTGTTAGAAATATCTTGTGATAACTCCTTATTCGGGAGGGATAGAAGATGTGTTTTTGGGTGTAATTGCAAGTATGCCTATGCCAGGTATGAGAAGTAATTTGTTAAATAATGATAATTTGTTAAAATTATAATTTTATGAAAAAATATACAAATGTTATTTTATTTCTGAAATTTCCAAAGATTTGCGGGGCAAAACTAAAACTTTAAAAAGTTCACTATGCCTCTTAATTGACTAGTCCACTCTCTAAAAAGGGGTCATTTGTACTGTCCTGGCAAAGTTTAGGGTCCTTAAGAAATGAGATCGGCTGTCAGTACATCAGGATTTATCGATTTTCAGCTATACTGTATATCCCATAGTTTGTGGACTCTATAGCTGTGCTATAGACTAAATAATATACACTGATTTGGGTTATTTTCACCAAAGAAATGCAGCAGATTAAACCTTGGCCTTAATTTATGAAGAAAGTATACCTATTTGCCAAATTTTATTACAGAAACTAAGAAAAATGTGTTATTTTTTTTAGGATGTGTTTTATTTAGATTGAACAGATAACGGAACACTGATCTTTCTTTTTAACTTTTTGAAATGGATTGTTTTTATGTGTGTAGCACCCTTGTCTTTATGCAAGGTTGCTGTTATATTTAGTTTGCTGAGCCTTAACTAGCTTGGCTGTAATTATTCTGTGATTAATTGGACTTCCCTTCTTGACCTGGTTTGACTGTGTTTCTCCCTTCCGTCAGTAGGTGGCACTGTAGCCTCTGGCACTAGAGTGAGAATTACAGTTAAACAAACTGTTAATGTCCATGTGTCCCTCAGCCAATCACAGTGTCACTACGGCATTGTGGGGGATCTTATTTAAAGGACGGGAGGTCCAAGGATCGGTCTCTTCCCGCCCGGACCCCCCTTGGGGGAGGGTGTGTGTTGCTGTTGCTGCTGACTAGGCCTGAAGCCTGAGGCCTGGTCAGATACCTGGGATTCTGCTGAGGAGAGCCAGCGACCCACAAGGGAAAGATCATCCACAGATATCCAGTAACCTGTGTGAGTAACCTGCTTGTATCTTATGGAGGACAGCTGTCCAGACAGTACAGACCACAGAAAGGGATTGTGTCTAGTGGAGAGAAGATGTCTCCCAGATCAATCTGAAGCTCATGGATACCTAATAATTCTCAAGGTCTGCTATCCTGTACCGCTGTCTGAATACCTGTCTTTTGCAATAGGAGTCTGCCTAATAGACTGTTCTTAAAGGGTGTCCTGGACCCTACCCCTCTCTCCCCCGGTTTATTCTTGTCCTGTTGAGAAGAAATAAACTATTCCTTTACTTCAGCATAAAAGTGACTGGCGCCCAGCATTTATTTTACCTGCATCACTACCCACCATGCCTGACAATCCACACCCACAGGAGGTATGTAGCCCTCTCTGCCTCTGAAGGTCATCACTAGGCCCTAGGGGGTTCTGGGGGTCCGCTACATGTATGAGAAGAGCTGTTCTGTTTATTTGGAAGAAGAAGATCAAGATTCATTGAGAGACACATGGGAGCATATGACAAAGAGGAGGGGTTGTTGTTGAAATTGTTTCAGTATTAGTGTAGACATTTTTCAGGATGTGATTTATTTAGATTGTCATTATGGCTCCTGTTGTGGGTTTGCTTGCAATACACTCATTAGAGCGTGTACGGGCGAACCGGCATTGAGGAAAGACTACTGGCAGTGAAAACCTTCCCTTAGATGTGTAAACGCGTTCGCTCTACATAGAAATCTCCGCGAACACTCCATGCGTGGGTCTGTTTGCCGGTATAGATCTATGTGTATTGCGGTGCAGAGTCAATATTGTTTTGATATCTGTCTGCCTTTATGAAGGGATACACGCTCATGTCTTTCTACTGTGCCTGATCATCATAGTGGAAACAGCATGGCTCTTTCCCAGCAGATAGCCTCACGTCTATGGGAACAGTAGTATAATCCTATTAGGTATTGTTCTCTGAGCTTTGCTGAATGGGATTCATGACAGTAGTAGTGGGGGGAATACATGCACGGGTTTTATCAGAGCAGCGTTCACGGTTCTACACGCTGGTTTCATTGTGTAGTGTTAGGCAGGAAGCCATGCACACCATTCTGCTCATTCACGATCGTGTACCCCCCCCTTCCTATTGTATATTTGAATGTATACAAGCGTGTCATTGGCTGATTCTGTGTGAGTAACTTGTGTCATGTGACTGTACATTTGGAACTGATTGGCTGATGAAGTATAGCCATCACTCCCTGTTGATTCTCCCTTTTGTTGTCTCATAAATAAACAGAGCTCCCTGCCATAGGCAGGACATTCTATCGAGCATCCAATGTGATAGCAGCCTGTGTGTCTGTATTACTGGGTACTGCTGAGCGCTCCATTACCTTATACAAAAGAGCTGAGAACTGTGCTTTTTAGGATTGATTGCGCTTGGCATATATTAATATCCAAAAATGCACTTATTAGTGCAACAGAGTTATTTGTGCATCAAGGGTATATTCATTCCCAAGACAATGTCATATGGATAAAGTGTTGCATGACTAATTGTTATTCAAAATGTGACAGCCCTGAAAGCTGACAATTGGCATGGGCAGGAAGGGGGTGAAAGTGTCCGGTATTGTAGTGGTTACAGAATATGTAAGACCTTGTACAGAGGGGCTAAAAGCTTCATGCTTGTGAATGGTTGGATCAGATGTCCCTTTAGGGTTGGCTCGGGTGTGCGTCAGGGGTGTCCTTTGAGTCTTCTGCTATATGCGTTCCCAATTGATCCCTTCATTAGGAAGTTAGAGAGCGGACCGTTGTGCAGATTGCCTTTGGGCATGTAGCTGGCCAGCTAGAACCTGTCCTAGGTTTCTAATATGACCTACATGTATATACAGCTAGACCTGCTAATAATATTAATACAGTGCATATGTTTATATGTGAGAGACAAAAGCAGAGTTATTTACTGTGATTTCATGTTTGGATGTCACATAACAGTTGTATATTGTGTTCACAGAAGCAAAAGGAAAAATATGCCTGTAAGATTCATTTGTATGCATGTAAGGTAAGCTCAGACACAGCAGAGTTGAAACCAGAAAGCACAGGGTTAAATTTTATTACCCATAAGGAGTTGGTGGCCAATCACAGCCAATCTCTCACTCGGCAACAGTCTTGCCCAATTACAGCGAGCCTTACACCCATTTTTTCTCAAAGCCTCATGCTTCAGCCAGCCCTCTCATTCCACTACAGAGCAAGAGAACTGAATAGACACACAGATCCACAGAGCAGTTTTATGGAAGCAAGTGGCCAAAAATAGGTAATTACCAGTTATACATGTTCCTATTGTTAGTAATGTGATTAGAGCTGTATACTGAACTAGTTATATGTTCACTTGTAGTTCCACCAAACATGAACCAAAAGTTATATCAAACCCAGACCCAAACTTCTATCGAACCGAACACGAATTCAAACCCAAGCAAACAAACTCAACTATCAAACTTCAAAAGTTATATCGAATTCAAACCCAAACCGAACAAACTCAAACCATCGAACTTAAATCAAACTTCAATCATTATAGCAAACAGCAATAGAGAGAGAGAGATATATCCACCATTTGTTATACTGTATTCAGCACATGTTTGTACATGGACTGTCTGCTGCAAAGTGTCAGTGCTATCTATGAAGAAAAGTTGAAGTTAATAAAGAAGATATTTTAAGCGTTTGGTGTGCTCTTTAAACCTACTGCTTTCCATAGAACGGTATTGGAGGAATTTATAGAGTAACAGACAGTCTGATTAGACTGAAGTCAGAGAAATCCAATTCTTCTAATGCCACAGCGCATAAGGCACTTTGTAGTACTGCGCCTGACACAGTGGAACTATTTAGCCCTTTGAGGGTGAAGTGATAGCGCTCCTCAACTTGCAGAGTAAAGAGCGCATTTGAGCAGCGGAGCTACATAGAGGCCATAACGTGTGGGTTCAGTAAAACTGCAGCCGACTCTTAAAGTGGCAGAACGGCAAAGGCAAGATAGTCACAGAAAGAGCGCCAACCCTCCTGCGATTCCTAGAGAGAGAAAGAGACGCATGGTGGGAGGCCAAAGTCCAGAGCTAGAGTGCCTGCACCGCTACCCACGGAGAGACCACGTACTGCAGCCAGCTAGTTTCCCGCCACTAGGCCCAAAGCCTGCAGCAGAGCATCGCAAGTCAGCGCAGATCATCGCAAGTCAGCGCAGATCATCGCAAGTCAGCCGAGAGCATCGCAAATCAGCGCAGATCATCGCAAGTCAGCGCAGAGCATCGCAAATCAGCGCAAAACATCGCAAGTCAGAATAGAGCATCATATCAAGAAAAGACAAGTCTCCTTTAAGACTGATATTTGTTCCAGCAACCTACAGATCACAGTATCCTGCTCTTCAGAATAAGGTCAGAACTTTCCTTTATTACTTATCATTGCAATAGGCTTGACAAGAAAGAGACATTTTCGTGTTCAGGAATAAAAGGACTGTAAGTAAAGAACAAGGGGCAGTTGTAGTACACGGACTCTAAAGTGTTTAGTGTGAATGTCAGTTTTACTGCCTGCACCCCATTGCATTTAAAGTGAATGTCATTTTTTATTGCCTGCACCTATTGCTATTGCATTTAAAGTGAATGTCATTTTTTATTGCCTGCACCTATTGCTATTGCATTTAAAGTGAAAGTCTTCCTAATATTCTTATTGAGTGTTATAGCATTTAGAGTAAAAATGTCTAAGTCTAGTATTGCTATGCCACTGTTAGAGGATACAAGGATAGATAAGTTAGAAAGTGAAGAGCAAGGGAACCTGTCTGAGGTAGAAGAGTCAGGTGCAGCATTAGTCTTGCCCCAAACTGATATATCCCAACCAGACGAACTAAGACGTTCAGAACGTATCAGAAAACCGACCGCAAAGGTGCTGGAAAATTTGGAGCAAGAAGCAGCATTAAAAGGAAGAAAGTTCACCAGAATGTATGATAAGTGGAAATTATACATTATAGGTGTTCGTAGAAAGCTAAAGCAAGAAAGTATAAAAGGAAACTTGAGTGATATTGTAGAGACGATAGAAGAATCTGAATCAGAGCTCATGGCAGCATATGCCAATCTGCGGTCATTCACGACACCTTCCCGGGATATTGTAAGGAACATGGACACATGTACTGCAGTCACCAAAGATTTAGTAAAGCTCATGAGAGAACTATCATCTGAAGCTAACTATGATGAAGTTAAGGCACGAAAGAGAATGAACGAGCTCTTTATGAGAGACTATGCTAGGTCCTTAGGGGGAATCACAATCTCAAGTGGGACTTCCTTCACTAGCAGAAGTGCCAGTAACATATCGGAGTCCTCAAGTACCTTAATAGCCAAAAGAAAGGAACTGGTCGAACAACTTGCTGTCAAGAAAGCAGAAATTGAGATGGAATCTGCCATTGAGACGCAGCGCCTACGAAAAGCTGAAATGGAAGCTAAAATGGAGGCACAGCACAATCAAATGGAAGCTGAAATGGAGGCACAGCGCCATCAAATGGAAAGTCTGGAGAAGCTGAAAGAAGTCAAGATTATAGAAGCCAGACTAAGAGTACATGAAGAGAGAGACTTACCTAATTCAGAACTAGGTGAGAAAATAAAACCGGATGTTCCTATTTCTAGATGTCACTGCAATGATCAGGAAAATGTTGCGACTATTGTCCCAGCAAGACAACAGAGAACAGTCCCAGCAAGACTTCCCGTTCCAGAACCTGCTGTATTTTCAGGAGACATACTGAAGTTCATAGAGTGGAAGGCAAGTTTTGAAATGATCATTGAGCACTATTGCTCCAGGCCAGTTGACAAGTTATTCTACCTTCAGAAATATGTTGGTGGAGAAGTAAAGAAAGCTCTTGAAGGTAACTTCTATAGAACAGACGAAGAAGCCTACAAGCAAGCTTGGGAAAAGTTAAATGCAAGATATGGTCATCCTTTCTTAGTACAAAGAGCCTTTAGGGAGAAATTGAATAACTGGCCTAAGATAGGTCCTAAAGAACATTTCAAAGTACTGAACGACTATCTGGAAAACCACAGGATGCTAGCTAAACTACCTGAAGGAGTGGCTTCTAGGTGGAATCGCTATGTGACTGAACAGTTAGATCTAAATAAGGACTTCCCAAGTTTTGAAAAGTTCTCTGAGTTTGTCAATAAGGAAGCACGAATAGCATGTAATCCAGTAGCAGCATCCTTCACCCTAAAATCCTTAGAAGAAAGGCCTGTGAGAGATATAAGACGTTCAAGAGCAGCTAGCTTTGCAACCAACACAGCAGCTAAAGGTCTAGATACCTACGAGAGCAAGTTCAAAGTCACTACTGGGATCAGTAGAGAGACAGAACTGACAAATCCTCAGACTACCTTTAAGTGTATGTTCTGTGGAGAGAACCACTCCATACACAAGTGCCAACAATTGAAAGAGAAGTCCTCAAATGAAAAGAAAAAATTTGTACTTGATAATCAACTGTGTTTTGGATGCCTAAGAAAAGGACATATTACTAAGGAGTGTAAGAAAAGGGCCACATGCAGTGTTTGCAAAGGACGCCATCCTACCCCATTACATGAAGAACGTCCAAAGAGGGATGAATCCTCAATACCTAAAGATGCTGAGGAAGAAAAGAAAGTATCAGTATTCTCTTGCAGAGTAAGGGAAGGAGAAAGCAACGGCACATTAATGGTTGTACCAGTGTGCATTTCAAATCCTAAAAGGAGGAATAAGAAGGTATATGCCTATGCACTATTGGATGCCCAAAGCGATGTTACCTTCATTGATCAAGAAATCTGCAAGAAATTACAAGTGGCTACAGAACCAGTGAAGCTCAAACTCACCACAATGACGGGGAGAGATACATTAGTGAACAGTCAAAGAGTCAAAGGATTGAGAGTTAGAGGACTTCATTCAAACCTCACATTAAATCTACCTCCAGCCTATACGAAAGACGATATACCTCTAGATCGAGATCGCATACCTACCTGTGAAACAGCCAATAAATGGGAACACCTATCTGTCATATCACATGAAATGTCCCCGCTGAAGGAGTTTGGTGTTGGACTGTTGATAGGCTACGATTATCCCGAAGCTTTGGTACCACGAGAGGTAATCACAGGAGGAAAGGGTGAACCCTATGCTGTTCGAACTGATCTAGGATGGGGTGTTGTTGGAGGAAAACAGCAGATTGCAAACTCAAGACAGGTGACAGGATTGTGTCATCGAATATCCGTCCAAGAGTTACCAACTGTAAGTTCAGCAAAACTAATCAAGATCCTTGAGGCTGACTTTGCAGACATAAGTTCTGAAGAAAAGAGTGTATCTCCAGAAGTAAAAGTTGTACAAACATTGAGCACTGCTGCCAAGTGTCAAGATGACATACTTGAAAGACTAGCCAGATGTTCAAAATGGAATACAGTCATAAACGTAGTAGCTCGAATTCAACGTTTGGCAAAGGGAATCAGAAAGAAGGAATCATTGAATGTAGAGGAAAGAATGAAAGCTGAAGAAACAGTCATAAGACTCATTCAACAGAGATTCTATAGTGAAGAGTTGAAGAGACTTAGTCAGGAACCTAAAAGGCTTCCCAACAACCACCCATTGTACAAGCTTAATCTTGTTCTACAGGATGGTATACTGAAGGTGGGAGGGAGACTGGAAAATGCATCGTTACCCAGCAGAGTGAAGCATCCAGCAATTCTACCCAAAAATTCTGCCTTCACAAGACTGATTATTGATCACTACCACAACAAATCCTTGCATCAAGGAAGAAGCTTTACCCAGAACTGTTTGAGAGAAGGTGGTTACTGGATAGTGAAAGGAAGCAAAGTTATTGCAAAGTATATCAGTAAATGCGTAACTTGTAGAAAGGCACGTAGACCTACCGAAGAACAAAGAATGGCAGATCTACCGACAGATCATGTAAACCCATCACCACCATTTCTTTATAGTGGAATGGATTGTTTCGGCCCATTCATTACCAAGAAAAACCGCAAGGAGTACAAGAGATATGGACTAATATTTACATGTCTAAGCTGCAGAGCAATTCATCTGGAAATGTTAGAAGATATGACAACTGATGCATTCATCAATGCCTTGAGATGTTTCATAGCCATTAGAGGTACTGTCAGAGAGCTTAGATCTGATCAAGGATCTAATTTTGTCGGAGCAAGGAATGAATTGAAGAAAGCTCTAAAAGAGATCGACAAAGAAAAAGTAACTGAGTATTTGTCACAGAACCAATGTGACTTTCATATGAATGCTCCACATGCAAGCCACACAGGAGGAGTTTGGGAAAGACAAATCAGAACTGTAAGAAATGTGTTAAGTTCAATGTTGAAAAAGAACTCCGGAAGAATGGATGATGCTTCACTTAGGACCCTATTCTATGAAGTAATGTCTATTGTTAACAGTCGTCCACTTACAGTTGACAACATCAATGATCCAACAAGTTTGGAACCTTTAACTCCCAACCATCTACTTCACCTTAAGTCTGATTACATACAACCACCACCTGGCAAGTTCACCAAAGAGGATTTATACGCCAAAAAGAGATGGCGAAGAGTTCAATATCTATCAGAACAGTTTTGGAATAGATGGAGGAAAGAGTACTTAGCCAATCTTACGCTAAGAAGTAAATGGCAAACACCCAGAAGAAATGTCCAAGTTGGTGACATAGTATTAGTGAAAGAAGAAGATTTACCTAGAAGTCAATGGAAATTGGCTAAAATTCTAGAAGTCAGACTAGTAAGAAGAGCGTTGTTACAAATAGGAGACTCAAAACTTGACGAAAAGGGAAAACGTCTCACTACTCCACTCAAGTTGGAACGTCCTATACAGCAGTTAGTTGTTCTACTTGAAAGTGATAAAAGACACTTGGAAGTTGAGAACCTGATAGAAAATTCCCCAAATTCATGTTCAAATCCTACTATAGAGAACATAGAATTATAGGTAATTTTGGTGGGAGTGTAGCTGGCCAGCTATAACCTGTCCTAGGTTTGGATGTCACATAACAATTGTATATTGTGTTCACACAAGCAAAGGAAATTTGCCTGTAAGATTCATTTGTATGCATGTAAGGTAAGCTCAGACACAGCAGAGTTTAAACCAGAAAGCACAGGGTTAAGCTTTATTACCCATAAGGAGTTGGTGGCCAATCACAGCCAATCTCACACTCAGCAACAGTCTTGGCCAATTACAGCCAGCCTTACACCCATTTTTTGTCTCTGAAGCCTCATGTTTCAGCCAGCCTTCTCATTCCACTACAGAGCAAGAGAACTGAACAGACACACAGATCCACAGAGCAGTTTTATGGAAGCAAGTGGCCAAAAATAGGTAATTAACAGTTATACATGTTCCTATTGTTAGTAATGTGATTAAAGCTGTATACTGAACTAGTTATATGTTCACTTGTAGTTCCACCGAACATGAACCAAAAGTTATATCAAACCCAGACCCAAACTTCTATTGAACCGAACACGAATTCAAACCCAAGCAAACAAACTCAACTATCAAACTTCAAAAGTTATATCGAATTCAAACCCAAACCGAACAAACGAACAAACCCAAACCCAAACCCGAACCGAACAAACTCAAACCATCGAACTTAAATCAAACTTCAATCATTATAGCAAACAGCAATAGAGAGAGAGAGATATATCCACCATTTGTTATACTGTATTCAGCACATGTTTGTACATGGACTGTCTGCTGCAAAGTGTCAGTGCTATCTCTGAAGAAAAGTTGAAGTTAATAAAGAAGATATTTTAAGAGTTTGGTGTGCTCTTTAAACCTACTGCTTTCCATAGAACGGTATTGGAGGAATTTATAGAGTAACAGACAGTCTGGTTAGACTGAAGTCAGAGAAATCCAATTCTTCATAAGGCACTTTGTAGTGCTGCGCCTGCCACATCACCAGCCACGGACCTCACCGCTCATCCCTGCCTCACCAGCCACTGACCTCACCGCCCGTCCCTGCCTCACTGCCCTCTGACCTCACCGCCGTCCCTGCCTCACCAGCCACTGACCCCACTGCATGTCCCTGCCTCACCAGCCACTGACCCCACTGCATGTCCCTGCCTCACCACCCACTGACCCCACCACCTGTCCCTGCCTCACCAGCCACTGACCTCACCGCCTGTCCCTGCCTCATCGCCCACTGACCTCACCGCCTATCCCTGCCTCACCAGCCACTGACCCCACCGCCTCTCCTTGCCGCACCAGCCACTGACCTCACCGCCCGTCCCTGCCACACCAGCCACTGACCTCACCACCTGTCCCTGCCACACCAGCCACTGACCTCACCGCCCATCCCTGCCTCACCAGCCACTGACCTCACCGCTCATCCCTGCCTCACCAGCCACTGACCTCACCGCCCGTCCCTGCCTCACCAGCCACTGACCTCACCGCCTGTCCCTGCCTCATCGCCCACTGACCCCACTGCATGTCCCTGCCTCACCACCCACTGACCCCACCGCCTGTCCCTGCCTCACCAGCCACTGACCTCAACGCCCGTCCCTGCCTCACCAGCCACTGACCTCACCGCCTGTCCCTGCCTCATCGCCCACTGACCCCACTGCATGTCCCTGCCTCACCACCCACTGACCCCACCGCCTGTCCCTGCCTCACCAGCCACTGACCTCACCGCCTGTCCCTGCCTCATCGCCCACTGACCTCACCGCCTGTCCCTGCCTCACCAGCCACTGACCCCACTGCCTCTCCTTGCCGCACCAGCCACTGACCTCACCGCCTGTCCCTACCACACCAGCCACTGACCTCACCACCTGTCCCTGCCACACCAGCCACTGACCTCACCGCCCATCCCTGCCTCTCCAGCCACTGACCTCACCGCCCGTCCATGCCACACCAGCCACTGACCTCACCACCTGTCCCTGCCTCACCAGCCACTGACCTCACCGCTCCTCCCTGCCACACCAGCCACTGACCTCACTGCCCGTCCCTGCCTCACCAGCCACTGACCTCACTGCCTGTCCCTGCCTCACCAGCCACTGACCTCACTGCCTGTCCCTGCCTCACTGACCTCACCACCCGCCCATGCCTCACCAGCCACTGACCTCACTGCACGTCCCTGGTATTTATATAGAACTAACAATTTACACAGTGTTCTACATACTGTACAGTCACACCGGTTTGCGCCTGAGGAGCTTACAATCTATGGTCCCTATGCCATGTACTATAGGGACAATTTAGACTTAAGACATTTGTCCTACCAGAGTGTTGGAGGATAACGGAGCACCCGGAGGAAAACCATGCCAGCACAGGAAGAGCATGCAAACTCCACACACATGGTGTCCTGGCTGGGACTGAATAGGGGACACCAGTTACGGTGAAGCCGGGAAATCCTATATACAAAGCTGATGGAAAGTTGATGGATGAAAGCTGAAAGATAATTTTTAGTCTGCGCTGACATTACATCGGACTTGATGATATGTGATCACCTTCGCTCCATTCTGTCCCTTGTGCTATTATTTCCTTTTCTTTGTACAATCAGCATGGAAACATTTCACATTTATGTCAGATACCATCCTGAACTCCAGGCAGATAGAAAGGACACAATCAATCTGTGTTTATCAGATACAAATTTTATTATTTAATAAAAGAAATGTTAGTAAAGCGTTATCAGCCGACTCGTCATTTCCGGATGTCGGTCCCTGAAGAGCTTTGCTGATCTATGAAGAGCAATAAGAAGATCATAGCGCCCTGGAGGGGGCGGAGTCACTGTTTCAACTCCTGTTGGGAAAGGAAGAAGAAGGTTACCTACAGTGGACCTTCACCCAATAGGACACGTTATTTACATTTGGCTCCTCCCTCTCTCATACTATTATTAAAAGAATGTGTTTCTCACTTTTTTTGTGGCTAGGAGAGAATGACGTTGACATTTTTGTGCCTTCCATGAATGCACAGATGTGCCACAGGGCCTAGGGACCCGGAAGAGACATGCAGCTCATCTGCGCACATGTGGGGGTGCCTTCGCGCATGCACAAAGACACTGCAGGTATGGAGGTCCCGGGTCTCAGGTTGCTGTGAATGTCTAGATGTGTTGCAGGTCTCTGCCGGGTCCTGAAGCCCTTGTGGCACTTCTGCACATGATATTTAAAGATGACAGCATCAGAGAGGGGGGGGGGGGGGCGGGGCCAGCATTGTGGTGACTGAAGTTCCTTTTTTGTAATCTCAATAATAATATGAAAGATACAAAATGACAAGAGAGAGTCACAATTAAGAGGAAAGCGTCAATTTATTGCACAAAATAAAGAATGGATTTTTTGATTGTGAGATATGATAGATATGTAGAAGACTTCTGTAAGGGGAGACTCTAATGTAAGGGTTGATTCTGATGTACAGGAGGATTCTGGCTGGGACTCTGATGTAGGGGGGGGCTCCAATGGGGACCCTTATGTAAGGGGGGAGTCTGATATAAGTGAGGAATCTGATGGGGGCCCAGATATAAGGGGGGAATCTGATGGGAGCTGGATGTAAAACGGAATCTGATGGGGGCCTGGATGTAAGGGGGGAATCTGATGGGGGCCCGGATATAAGGTGGGAATCTGATGGAGGCCCGGATGTACGGGGGGAATCTGATGGGGGCCCGGATATAAGGGGGAAATCTGATGGGGGCCTGGATATAAGGGGGAATCTGATGGGGGCTGGATGTAAAAGGGAATCTGATGGGGGCCTGTATGTAAGGGGGGAATCTGATGGGGGCCTGTATGTAAGGGGGAATCTGATGGGGGGCTTGGATATAAGGGGGGAATCTGATGGGGGGCTTGGATATAAGGGGGGAATCTGATGGGGGCCTGTATGTAAGGGGGAATCTGATGGGGGGCTTGGATATAAGGGGGGAATCTGATGGGGGCTGGATGTAAAAGGGAATCTGATGGGGGCCTGTATGTAAGGGGGGAATCTGATGGGGGCCTGTATGTAAGGGGGGAATCTGATGGAGGCCTGTATGTAAGGGGGAAATCTGATGAGGGCCTGTATGTAAGGGGGGAATCTGATGGGGGCCTGTATGTAAGGGGGGAATCTGATGGGGGCCTGTATGTAAGGGGGAAATCTGATGGGGGCCTGGATGTAAGGGGGAATCTGATGGAGGCCCAGATGTAAGGGGGAATCTGATGGGGGCCCAAATGTAAAAGGGGAATCTGATGGGTGCTGGATGTAAGGGGAGAATCTGTTGGGGGCCCAGAAGGAGAGGAGATACACAATGCAGTAGGGCCGTGCAGAGACCATTGGAGGGGCTGGGGCTCAAAGTATAAAAGGGGCACATGGAACACGGCTTTAAATAGGGCTGTGCTCAAAATATCAATACAGCAATGTATCGTGACGCATTCCTTCCTGATACGTGTATCGATAGGGATGATCCTGTACTGATAGGACAGAAAAATGTTGTGATGCAGCTTTGAAAAAGAAACAGAACAGAAAATACCATTTTAAGTTTAAAAGTTAAAAAATATTTAGTGTTGTGCCAACCTGAAGACTTTTTCTTCTCTGTTATACAGAATCATAAAGAAAGTACTGCTGGTGGGTATTGCTGGCTGGTACTGCTTTTGGGTACTGCTGGCTGGTACTGCTGGTGGGTATTGCTGGCTGGTACTGCTGGTGGGTACTGCTGGTGGGTACTGCTGGCTGGTACTGCTGGTGGGTACTGCTGGCTGGTACTGCTGGTGGGTATTGCTGGCTGGTACTGCTGGTGGGTACTGCTGGTGGGTACTGCTGGCTGGTACTGCTGGTGGGTACTGCTGGCTGGTACTGCTGGTGGGTGCTGCTGGCTTGCACTGCTGGGGGGTACTGCTGTCTGTTACTGGTGGTTGTTACTACTGGCTTCTACTGTTGGTGGGTACTGTTTGCTGGAAATGCTGGCTCCTCTGAGACACATCAACGCCGGTGTATGAGGAGCAGCACAGTAGAAAGCATGCAGGGCCGAGGCTTCCTGTATCTCCCCTCTCACAGGCGGAATGCATTTGATATCACTCCGCCTGCGACAGGACAGACCCAGAACTATACAGGAAGCATCGGCTCCATTCTGACTCGGGGATATACTGACAGCCAGGACATTGCGAGAGATTCCCGCACCTCGTGGGAGACTTGGGATGTCTGCCTTTACAAAAGGGCACTTTGGGCATCAAGGGCAAAGGGGCAGTGCTCAAGCATCCTCTGCCCCCCCCCCCTCCCCCCTGCATGTGCTTGTAATGCAGCCCCATCACATCACTGAAAAGTTTGGAGAGTGCCGTACAGTAACCCCATATTCCCCGCATCCTGTGACTTCCTGTTGTGGATATGGGACAGGAAGTGAAGGGAAATCTCCTGCCAAGGTATACACTCCCCCTCAGCCCAATGTTGTACAGGAAGTAGTAAGTAGGGGTGCCTAAAGGGTTCAGGCTACTAGACAATGAAATATCACTCTGAGGGGGGGAGGCAGAATTTCCTGATGCGACA
The DNA here is from genome assembly GCF_965119305.1 of Pelophylax lessonae. NCBI lineage: Eukaryota > Metazoa > Chordata > Amphibia > Anura > Ranidae > Pelophylax > Pelophylax lessonae. The sequence continues at coordinate 559,679,739 of NC_138772.1, read as the reverse complement.
ACCACCCCCCTCAGGAAAAACATATAGAACCCCGATTACCTGATCATCGCGGTTGTTTCTTTGACCTGGGAAATATGAACCCGGACAGAACTGAGGAGAGAGAAGAGATGACCGGTATTAGTATAGTGAATGACTCTTAATAGAAAATATGTACAGCTATTCATCCAGAGAAACTTCATGTACATTTTTTCTGGGCGACTAAACCAAATGTTGTGGGAATGATAATCCCATAGAATTATTAGCATCATTATCACCAGATCATTATTACCAGATCATCACCACCAGTCTATAAGATTGTTATTATCATCATCATTAGTCTATGGGATAATCATCATCATCACCAGCAGTGTTAATTTCGTCAACGAAAATGTCTTCGTCATTCGTCACTGGCATTTTTCAACTGACGAAAACGAGACGCAAAGTATAGCACATTTTCGTCAAATGACGACAACTATGACGAAAATCAAATCCGTTTTCGTTAACGAACGAAAACTAAATGAGAATGTGAGGCAGGGACGTTTACCCAACTTCCGGCTTTCATGGAGCTCCGCCTGCTTACGCTTACGAGTCTAGACCAGTCACCTCACCAGAGCACTGCAGCACTACAGCCAGAGCCAGGCCCGACTCCGTCACAATCACATCATCATCACACGGCAGACGACCAGGCAGTGGCTCCCACCACCACATTCAGAGCAGAGCACCCACTGTGTGAGTTGCAACAGCCAGGCCAGCTATTACTTCCTCCCCTGAGTTCCCTTAGACCACTGGCATCCGCCATCCAGTACTGTGTGCGTGCATATAGGCCACTGAGGCCCACCAGGCCCATCCTGTTCAACTTCAGTTCAGAGTCAGACCAGAGACCACCCTTAAACCTGAGACCCCCCCATCCAGCACTCTGAGCAGCACTGTGCTGTGTGCACTGCAGGCAGCAGCATTACAGGCCTCCTCTGACCTGACCACCATAGGCATCCAGCCATCCCTTAGACCTGAGACCACCATCCAGCACTGTGTGCACTGCAGCAGCATTACAGGCCTCCTCTGACCTGACCACCATAGGCATCCAGGGCATTACAGGCTATCCCTTAGACTGAGACCACCATCCAGCACTGTGTGCATTACAGGCCTTCCCTTAGACCTGAGACCACTATCCAGGCTCCAGCACTGTCCAGCAGCATTACAGGCCTCCTCTGACCTGACCTCCACAGGCATCCAGGGCATTACAGGCCATCCCTTAGACCTGAGACCTCCATCCAGCACTGTGCATTAGGGAGGAAGGAAGTTGTTCTCTTCACTGAGGATGTTTTTGTACCATTCTTTATTCATGGCTGTGTTCTTAGGCAAAATTGTGAGTGAGCAGTGAGCACACTCCCTTGTTGGCTGAGAACTTAGCAACCCCCCCACAGTGGTCTCAGGATGCTGTACTGTTGCCATGAGCATGACACAGGACTGATGAGGTGAGCTGATGCCATTGCCTGCAAATGTTTTTATTTTTTTGTATTTTTATTACATTTTTACATTTTTATGTTACCCACCCCCCCTTTGGTCAAAAAAGCAATATTATTGGCAAAACAGTTTTGCCTAAATAAAGACTTAATGACTAACTCTGTGTCTGTGTAGTGCTGTGCTAGTGCATGCTCAAAGCTTGACCACTTGCCGACTGCCTAATGACGATTTACTTCGGCAGTCAGCCCCTCACAGGCAAAGCGACGTAGTACTACGTCGCTAGCCTGTGAGGGTCTAGGGAGCGAGCGCGCGCTGCTGGAGGCCCGCTCCCGCTCGCTCACAGAACCCCCCGCGCGAGTGACCGGCGGACCCGATGTCCGCCGGTCACTCGCGATCGTCGGGTAGAGAGGGAGAAAGGCAGGCGGCTAATGTAAACAAAGCCGCCTGTCATTCTCCCCTGTGTAACAGCACAGATCATACAGTCCTGCTATGTAGGACCGTTGATCTGTGCTGTTACACCACTAGCCACATCCAATCACAGTGAGGACACACATAACCCCTCCCTCTCAAATAAAGTTAACCCCTTCCCTGCCAGTGTAATTTTAAAGTAACAGTGCATATATATAGCACTGATTACTGTAGTAATGTCACTGGTAACCCCATAAGTGTAAAAAATGTCAGTCAAGGGTCCGATCTGTCCGCCGCAATGTCGCAGTCCCGCAAAAAAAATTGCAGATCGCCGCCATTACTCGTTAAAAAAAAAAACAATAAAAATGACAAAAATCTTTCCCTTAGTTAGTAAACGCAATAACTTTTGCACAAACCAATCAAAATACGCTTTTTGCTATTTTTTTTACCAAACATATTTAGCAGAAAACAAATTGGCCTAAAATGTTAAAAAATTTAGATTTTTACATTTTTTAGGGGAATTTCATATAAAAAAATGTGAAAAATATTGTTATTTTTGCAAAATTGTCGCTCTTTTTTTGTTTATAGCGCATGATCGCACAGGTGATCAAATACCACCAAAAGAAAGCTCTGTTTGTGGGAAAAAAAGGACGTCAAATTCGTTTGGGTACAGCGTCGCACGACCGCGCAATTGTCCGTTAAAGTCAAGCAGTGCCGAATCGCAAAATAGGCCCTGGTCAGGAAGGGGGTAAAATCCTCCGGGGCTTAAGTGGTTAAATACCATAAATAATAACATATTCGATTTTTCACTCCAGGACCAGCAGTAGTATATAATGAGTTAGGAAATTGTAGAGAAATGCTTAAATAATGCATTACAAATTACAATTGAACTACACCCATTTGATTATGGATGACTAAAATGAGTTTTAGTTGACTAAAATGTACTGGAGTTTTAGTCGACTAAAACACTTGCAGAAGACTAAAATGGGACTAAAACTAAAATGCCATTTTATTCCTAAGACTAAGACTAAAACTAAATTGAAATTAGCTGTCAAAATTTACGCTGATCACCAGTCTATGCTCATCCTCATCATCATCATCATCCTCACCAGTCTATGGGATCATCCTCATCATCATAATCATCACCAGTCTATGGGATCTTCATGATCATCACCAGTCTACAGGATTATCATCATCATCAGTCTGTGGGATCATCAGCATCATCACCATCACCAGTCTATGGGATTATCAACATCATCATCATCATCAGTCTATGGGATCATCATCATCATTGTCATTAGTCTATGGCGGGGATCACTAAATGGTGGAACGCGGGCCAAATGCGGACCGCGTCATGTTTCCATTCGTACCACTGTGGTACCGCTATACCGCTACACTCCATGCGCTATGCACGGGTCTGATTGCCGGTATAGATCTATGTGTATTGTGGTGCGGAGTCAATATCATTTTTATATCTATCTGCCTTCATGAAGGGATACACGCTCATGTCCTTCTACTGTGCCTGATCACCATAGTGGAAACTGAATGGCTCTTTCCTTGCAGATAGCCTCACGTCTATGGAAACAGTAGTGTAATCCTATTAGGCATTGTCCTTTGAAGGCATTGTCCTTTGAAGCTTTGCTAAATGGGATTCATGCCAGGAGGAGTGACGGGAATACATGCACAGGTTTGATCAGAGAAATGTTCACTGTTCTAAACACTGGTTTCATTGTGTAGTGTTAGGCAGGAAGCCGTGCACTCTGTTCTGCTCATTCACGATTGTGTACTCCCCCTTTCTATTGTATATTTGAATGTTTACAAGTGTGTCATTGGCTGATTCTGTGTGAGTAACTTGTGTCATGTGACTGTACATTTGGAACGGATTGGCTGATGTTGTATAGCCATCACTTCCTGTTGATTATCCCTTTTGTTGTCTCATAAATAAACAGAGCTCCATGCCTTAGGCAGGACATTCTTGTGCGCATCCAATGAGATAGCAGCCTTTGTGTCTGTATTACTGGGAACTGCTGAGCGCTCCATTACCTTATACAAAAGAGCTGAGAACTGCGCTTTTTAGCACAATTGGATTGATTGCTCTTGGCGTATATTAATATCCAAAAGTGCACTTATTAGCGCAACGGAGTTATTTGTGCATCAAGCGTACTTTAATTTCCAAGACAGTTGGCAAGCCTAGGTAATTTAGGGAGCCGACAGAGTTTCATTTACAGCTGCCCGAGATGGGGGAAGGTGAATTTGGGTCCAATGCAACAAAAAGGCCGGCCGTTTGGTAAGACAAACTTTATTTCAGCTTTTGAAATTTCTGAGACCAGGATTTTCTCTGTCCACTGTGTAAGGTAAACTCTGCTCAGCTAAAGAACTTTGCTTCTCTTTTGTATAAGTACGGGGTTTATTTTGTGTTTTTAATATTTATTATTTGGGGTATGTGTATTGATTGGGGGGAAAACCTATACTGTTGTCCTCTGTAGTCCCCAAGTCAATGCAGCCTAAACGGATTTTGTTTTTTTGTACGGAGCTTCAGGATATGTTAAACGTTTTTGCCAGTGTTTTACTGTAAAGTGGGTCTTGTATGGAGCAATGTTACCGGTAGTTTCCTAATAGAATATTTGTCCGTCTAGATTTTGGTGGTATAAGTATATTATTGATAAATCTGGGAGACTGGATGCTCTGTAGGTTTATCAGACACCTACTTACTTGTCCCAATCCATCCTAAATTCCTCTACCAGTTTCAGTGCTTCCCTCTCGGTTTGTACACCTCTCCCATGGCATTCACAAAGGTCTTACTGTCTGCAATAGTGACGGAAAAAAAATTCAGTAGAACTTCCACAGAGGAAGAACTGTCCTCTGATAGAGAAAGTCAAAGGTGATTTGGGAACAAAGTCTCTTCCAGCAGAACAGTGCCTGAGTATCCTTGGTTCTTTGTAACTGACCAATTGTTTTAGAAAGGAACATTATCACATCAGACCCCCAGATAGAAAGGTTGGGGGAGGAATTTCAAAAAGCAGGCTGCTCAAGGTCATGGGATGTTCAGCTTATAAGGCAAAGTATGCTCTCGAACTGAGCGTAGTGTTCAAAGTCCTTCTGTCTTTCACTCCTTTTATGAGAGAAGCAAGAGTGGTACTGTGCCTATACAGCAGTGGAATGGTAGAATTCTTAGGCTGTCCGTGGAATTTCCTGTATCAATCGTTGCAATTATACCATTTTGGCTTAGGAGGCTCTAGTGTCTCTCTCCTACAGTTGAGCACCGAGTCACCACTGCCTCTGCCAGTTATGACGGATCTGCTCTCTCATGGCCAGTTTTGCCATTCAAGTCCAAGAGGCTACTTTCGATGGCATGGAGTTTGAGAGACGGAGTCTACCAAGTCAAGAGTGCTCAGTGCAGGTAGTGGCTACCTTGTGTCAAGCCAGAGAGGTCTCCATGAATAATACTTACCAGAGAATATGGGTAAATTATGCAGATCTCACACAGCAAAAGCCTGGAGTCCTTTATCACCTAAACCTGCCAAGGTTCTGCAGTTCTTACAACTGGGACTGAACAAGGGCCTAGGTTCAAATACGATAAAAGTTAAGCCTTGTCTGCACTTACAGGGGGGTTTAAGGATTCCTTAACCCGTTAGTGCTGCGATTCTAAAAAAAAAAAAAAAAAGGCTTGCATGAAGTTATAGACCTGCCTAAAAACCATTGTTCCCTATGTGGGACTTGCTTATGGTCCTCAGCTCTATCAAGGCCTCATTTTTATCCTACAGAATTGACTACACTCTGCAATCTAACCCTGAAGACCTTATTTCTGGTTGCTACAACCTCTGTGGAAAGGGTGTCAGAGCTGCAGGCTTTATATTCAAGGAGCCTCACTAACATTCTACCTCTCTTGAACATTCCTAAAATTCCAGACTGCTTTTTATCCATTGAGTATCTTTCTCCTTTCACTGTAACTAGGAAATCAATTTAACCTCTTTCTTGTTTAAAGCGGAGTTCCGGCCTCAAAATCGAAAAAATCAATTTTTGGCCATCCGCTTGCTAAGGGCCACCTGAAAAAGAAATGGATGCTCCCAATTTTTTTTTTTGGTCACTTACCTTGATATTGAAGAAAATATACTCACCTTCCTTCCACTTCCTCCCTCGGTGGCCGCGGCCCGCGCCGTCACTTCCGGCTTGCGATGACTCCTGGGAGCTGAACGTCATCGCTCCCAGGGATCAATGCGTCTGCACCGGCCCCGCTCGTCACTTCCATTTCAGGCGCGGCATTCCCTGCTAAACTGCTTCTGGGCATGCCCAGAAGCTGTGCAGGGATGCCCCACTTGCACCAGAAGTGACGAGCCAGGCCGGTGCAGGGCATTCTGGGACTCCGATGTCACCAAAGAGGCCGCAGAAGAGGATGCGCTGGCTTCAGCTGCCCACACCTGAGATGGCAGCGCTCGAGAAGAACTTTTCAAGGTAAGTATTTCTTCTTACAGGTAAGTGCGACCTGGGACAGTTCAGAGGCTATCCATTGTGGAATGTACTAGCCCTGACTTTCCTGGGTGTATTTTTATCTAAATTTCACCACCGAAGCCGGAACTCCGCTTTAGGTGAGAGAACCACATCCCCTAGATGTTTATCTAACTCTGATGACCTGCTTGGCAGCTACCTTTTCATTCAGGAAAGCTGAAATCTGTGCTTGGTTCCAGCATGGCTTAAGGCAGGGTCAGTCAGCATCAACACGTACAATCATCTCCTAGATTGTTAAGACAATTTAAAAAAGCCTACTCTTCACAAGCCCCTCCTGTTCCGGAGGACTTAAGAGCACAATCAACCAGGACAGTGCCAGCTCTGTGGACAAGTGCTAAGTGTCTCCTGAGGGTATTTGCAAGTCAGCAATATGGTCCTCCTAGGACTCCTTAATTACACTTTATTAGGTGAAACCAGCTCACGACAGTAACATTTGGAAAATGCAAACTTAAGCTACTGACCATTACAACATTTTTCGTGCACCCTCCCATATGGCGAGTTAGTTCCCATTGTATGCTGCCATGATGCGCCAGGAAAACGGAAAATTGTATACTAGCCTTTCCATAATTTTCCTTTCCTGGTGCATCTTCATGGCAGCATACAGATTCCCACCCAAATGGTGAGAGTTAAGCCCCGTACACACGTACCGATCGTCGGCCGACAGATCGGCCGTCTTTTGTCCCTGGGCTGTCGTGTCTATTGAAAAGTGCAAAAGACTGCACAAGAATTTTGTCCGCCGACTACAGCCGACTGCAGAAGTGATGTCATGTGATGGTTAACTTTCCCTGTGTTTTTTCTTTTCTGAGCATGCCCAGTCTTGCAAATCTGCTGTCTGTCGGCCGAAATCTGTACTGACTGGCGAACAATCGGCCGTTCTGGTGTCGGCATACAAAAATTTTAAAGCTTGCATGACAGATTCTTGTCTGCAGAATGTGCGCTGACGGCTGTTGGAGGCATCATACTAACAAGCCTACAATCGGCAGATCGGTTGTCGGCCGAAGCTTTTCGGCCGACGATCAGTACGTGTGTACGGGCCTTTAGAGAGAATGCTGCGAGCCGGGTCTGCCATTGGATTTATAGTTAACTAGTCTTGTTGTGGGGGCGGAGCCACAACCCCAAAGAAAAGAGCAAAACCAGGACCACGGTCCTGTCCCACCCACTCAGCGCTGATGGTATATGCGATCCTTGATGAGTGGCCAACTAACCACCCAAGGACCGGTGAGTCCAAATCTCAGTACAAGCTGCTGCTATACCACAGACAAAATACAATACAGGTGCATATATAAAACCAAGTCTCATACATACACTAGCTGCGCTAGTACACTCCTATTGAAAAGGTTTCAGATAAGTAAAACAATCACAATACATATAACATGAATATGATCATAGAATTGCTACATAACATTCATATGGTTATTAGTAAGTCTCTTTTTGCTAAAAAATGAGTGAGTAGTGTCCCCAAAAGTCCTCTTCAAATGCCCAAAAGCAGCAAAAAAAGAAGAACCTTCACCACACCACTGTGCATCCCCTAGGTAATGGGAACGTACCCTTATTGCAAGGTCAAACGTTTGTAGACACAAGGTAAATCTCCACTTCACAACTGCCAACTCACATCCTGGTCCTGGAACAGGCTGGTCAATGGGATCACCAGTTTGCCTTAATCCTCATATCCCAGATCACATGTAATGAAACAGGGGACCCATAGCGTAATATGTAACAACTAATCCTCATTTATTATTAGCCAAAAGAAATACACTCACATTCAAATAAAAGAATAATAGCATGTAGATATTTGTACCAGGAATGCCCACTGATCTCCCCGCCCGAACCGCTCATTCCCTGTACCGCTGTTGTACGGAGGACCGGACACCTCCGCCACGGACTTCCGGGTTCAGATCGTATGGACGGCGTGATGTAGGACGCCAGCAGGGTTGCCTTGGTAGCCGCGTGCCCACAACCCCATTGTATTCTGTTGAAGATTCACCAGGAAATTAAAATTATGGAAAGGTGAGTATACAATGTTCCGTTTTTGGTACAGATATCCTGGTTTTGTGCTGAATTTTGTTTCTAAGTGGTGCTATTCCGCTTTTGGACCTAAGTTCAGTATTCAGTGAAGATATCTTGTTGTCTGCACTGAATTGAAATTCTGGCTGACCATCATTTTTTGTTTTTGCTGGTTTTCAGTGCCACCATTTTGTTTTCTTCACTGAAACCCACATGGCTGTTTCACCATTTTGTTTTTGTTTTGGCACCATTTTGTTTTAGTCCTGCCATCATTTTGCTTTTGTAGTACATTTATATTATAACAGTTTTTGTGTTTTTGTACGGAAAGGCAACTTTTAGTACAACTATTGTGGGGGTTTTTTTGTACTGAATTTCAGTTTTGGTAGTTATTCCACTTTTAACTGAATCTGGTATTGGCGGTGGAATTCAGTGTTGAGTGTAACTTATGAGTTTTTGCACTGGATTCAGTTTTTTGGGTAGAATCATTTTAGTCTTGTGCTTATTTTGTGGAGATAGTACTTTCTGTGCTGGAATTTGGGTTTTGGGTAGAGACATTGTACATTCTGTGAGTGGACAGTAACCGACATCCCAATAGTTGTTGTTATATCTAGGAATGGATAGAAGTCACAAAGGTTTGTAAAGGAGAGGATTTCATGGTACTCTCGGGGTTGTTTGGCAACATGGAGTAGGTTACAACGAACGCGTGTACTTTGGGCCGGACAGAGTGAAACGGGAGATTGCGAAATGTCTGTTTTAGCATACAAGGTGAAGGAATAGATCAGGGGTGGCTCCCGGCCAAACTGAATGCGGCTCTTTGGTTATCATTATTATTTGGTATACTGTGGCTCTAGTAGTCTTTGCCAAGTTTGGATGCTGCGGGACCTCTGAGGAGAGATCTCCAAGCGCGTAGTCCCGCCCCCAGGCTGCGACATCACGTCTCCCATCTCCCAACACTGCACGGGCCAGAGAGCATGGGGACCCGTGTGTCTCCCTCCCGCCTCAGCTGCCTGTCACGTGTCTGAGTGACTGACGAGAGCTCAGCTCAGCCGAGACAGCCGCCCGCTGACATCTTCCCCTGCGCATATCAACAGCAGCAGGTGAGGAGGGGGGGTCTCTGATGGGGGACATTTATGTGTGTGGGGGTCTCTGATGGGGGACATTTATGTGTGTGGGGGTCTCTGATAAGGACATTATTGTGCAGGGGTCTCTGATGGGGGACATTTATGTGTGTGGGGGTCTCTGATGGGGGACATTTATGTGTGTGGGGGTCTCTGATAAGGACATTATTGTGCAGGGGTCTCTGATGGGGGACATTTATGTGTGTGGGGGTCTCTGATGGGGGACATTTATGTGTGTGGGGGTCTCTGATGGGGGACATTTATGTGTGTGGGGGTCTCTGATAAGGACATTATTGTGCAGGGGTCTCTGATGGGGGACATTTATGTGTGTGGGGGTCTCTGATGGGGGACATTTATGTGTGTGGGGGTCTCTGATAAGGACATTATTGTGCAGGGGTCTCTGATGGGGGACATTTATGTGTGTGGGGGTCTCTGATGGGGGACATTTATGTGTGTGGGGGTCTCTGATGGGGGACATTTATGTGTGTGGGGGTCTCTGATGGGGGACATTTATGTGTGTTTGTCTGTTTTGGCAGGTCACTGTGTGGTGTGGCTCTCTGACTCTCACAGTTTAAAATTTTGGCTCCTTTTGTCTAACTTGTTCGCCACCCCTGGAATAGATTCTAAACCCACCCACGTATGGCCAAGTAAAACAATCGGAGTTGGGGTGTGTGGTCACTAAGATGCTGTATAGCTGTAAACATTCCACCGGATTGTAATTTCTAGCTTACCGGCGTATGGCCATGTAAAATAATCAGAGTCCGTAAGCAAGCCGGTACCGTGAGAATAGTCACCGGGCGGTACTGCTCCTAAAAGGTTGGTGCAACGGTGCCCCTGGACACAGGGCCACTGTATTAAAAGCCAATTCAAATCGTCATGGGCAATGGGTCGTGCATGTTAGGGAGGGCAAAAGAGGCCTCCCACCCTGCCAAACAGCTTTGCAGCACACGAGGTCTGGGTTTGGGGCTAGGGCCATGAGACCCCTTAAAGAGTGGCAGAAATAGTCGAAAGGAACAGCTTGATGCATTTCATTGGAAGGTACCTATGATACCTGGAGATGGGAGAGAACCAGGCTCCAGGCAACAAAGATATTGGATATAGCGCAGCTGTGGCTTCAAAGGTCTATAATGGTAAATCGGCAAGGTGTATAGAAGGCGGTTTCAATCTGGAAGAACTGCATTATGTATACCTGGCCCGAGGGAATACACCTATGTATGTATACCTGACCCGAGGATGATCAAGTAAGGGAAGCGGAGGAAGCTTTCTCTGGGCTAACTCTGCTAACTCTGCTGAGACAAGCCGGATCATCTAATACTGTAACTACCACTGTCTCTCCTGAATCTCCTATTATCGATGATTCCACTATCGCTACTCCTCTTTCTCCAGCTTCTTCATCTAACAGCACAAACATTGATTCTACCAACAATTCACCTCCCCACACTGTCTCTCTCCCTCAATGAATAGTCAGCTAAAGCAAGAAAGATGTCAGTTTATGGAGCAACTGAAAGAGTTAAAAATGGAGGTGGCTTCATTTACGCAAAGATACCACACTGGGGTGCACCACTCTTTTGTTAATAACCCTTAGAGGGTTGAATGTGTGGTATGTATTTTTCTATTTAATGTTTTTTGGCATGAAATAAGATTTAGCCACTCCTCTCAGAGATTTGGCCTTAGTATATGGGACATTATGGGACATTATGGAGGACCTTGATGTGTTTTTGGGTTTTCAAGGATAAGGCTCCATGTACACGGGACATTAGAAAAAACGTCCTGCAAAGCTATTTCTGACGCCGGGAAAAAGCAGCTGTTAAACGTGCTTTCAGTAGCTTTTTCCATTTGCGTTTTTGCACGTTTGGCCACGTTGCTTTTAGCAGCGTTTTTCTGCCTCCATTCAAAATCAATGGTTCCCTATGGGAGCCTATTGGTTTGAATGTAAGGCGCACTGCAAGTCGGATCCAACTTGCGGCACGACCTGCACTGTGAGAATCTTGAGGGGGAACTCCACGGGAAAAAAAACTGCGTTGAGGTCCCCCCCCAGGTTCCAAACCAGGCCCTTCGGGTCCGGTATGGAATTTGAGGGTAGCCCCACGCCAAAAAACGGCGTGGGTCCCCCCCAAAATCCATACCAGACCCTTATCCGAGCATGCAGCCCGGCAGGCCAGGGAAGGGGAGGGGACGAGCGAGCGGCCCCACCCCCCCTGGACCACACCAGGCCACATGCCCTCAACATGGGGGGGTGTTGTTGATTTGAGGCAGGGGGAGCTCTGCACCCCCCACCTCAAAGCACCTTGCCCCCATGTTGATGAGGACAAGGGCCTCATCCCCACAACCCTGGCCGGTGGTTGTGGGGGTCTGCGGGCAGGGGGCTCATCGGAATCTGGAAGCCCCCTTTAACAAGGGGGCCCCCCAGATCCCGGACCCCCTCCCTATGTAAATGGGTATGGGGTACACTGTACCCCTACTCATTCACCACATAAAAGGCAGTGTATGGAAATAACGACAGGAGACGTTTTGGAAAATTTATTAAAAATCTTCATCTGGCTCTTCTTGTCTTCTCCTCTCCGGTCTTCTGCTCTTTTGCTGTCCGCTCTTCTTGTCTTCTCCTCTCCGGGGTCTTCTGCTCTTTTGCTGTCCACTCTTATTGTGTTCTCCTCTCCGGGGTCTTCTGCTCTTCTGCTGTCCTCTCTTCTTGTCTTCTCCTCTCCGGTCTTCTGCTCTTTTGCTGTCGGCACTTCTTTTTCCTCCGGCCCTCCTCCTCCGATGTCTCCGGTGATTATGCCGGTCTCCGGTCTCTGCAGCTTATTATATAGCCATTAGGGGCGTGGCCCCGATGACGTCATTGGGAGGCCCCGCCCCCTCATGTCACAGATGAAGTTCTAAAAAAAGTCCCTGAACGCAACTGCCTGCAAACGACTGTAAACGACCATGTGTACATGGACAGATAAGATAACATGGAGCTGCGTTCAGGGGCTTCTGAAAAAAAACGCCCAACTGCTCCTAAACGGCCATTTCCAGCGTCCCGTGTACATGGAGCCTAAGCCTTTATGATTTGGTACATTTTTTAAGTCAGGTGGAAAATAAATTCCAAATAATTTTTGTAATATGTATAGTTTTAGCCCACCTGAAGGAGCGTTGCTGGGTAAAGCCTAAACTAGCAACTGAAACTATTTTTGTTTTTGCTCAGAGCTGCCATTGACATGATAATGTCAATGGAGAGGAACTGCTAGCAGTCCCACCCATAGGTGTAAAGAAAAAAGGGGACCTGTGTGTCAACATTGTGAGTGTGGTTTAGGCAATGTTTGGGGTTTCCCTTATGGGTTTTCTTTTTATATTTTTATTATCAGGTCAATTTGGCAACATATTTAATTGAATAAACAGAATGCATGCTCCTCGCTTTTCCTGATTAAGGTAGAAGAAAGATGTAGAAGAGTGAAAGCAGTATTCAGTCTGGTTTTTGTTTTTTTAGTAAGTAACATAACATTTTAGAAGGATTTTTGCTTAAATAAATAAGTGTTTTTGAAATATGTTGCCAGTGGCTAAAAAGACAGCTAAAGGCCAGGAAACAACATACCGATTGGTACATGATTTAAGGGCTCTGTACAAGATCATTACAGTTCTGCAAGGAGAAGGTTACATTGCACACCTCAGGGTACCCGATATATAACCACCCAAAGAGTAGAGACCTTGAAAGACATCCAGAGACCTCGGAACACTCAGCAATTGAGAGCTATTCTCTGACTTGTCAATTACTGCAGAGACCGGGTCCCTAACATATCATCCAAACTTGGACCCCTTTATGAATTAACATCACAAACACCTTCCTGCTGCAATATTGACTAAGCACGAAGTGGCTCTCCTAACACCTACTAACCTGACTCTAAGATGAGGCACCATTTTGAACCCAGCGTCTCTTCTTCCTGTTATTAAGGAGGAAGAGAGGGGGGAGAGGGGGGAGAGGGGGGAGAGAGGGGGGGTGGGATAATAGTGTGGAAAATGACAATTTTCAAAACTTTCAAACTAACAATACTAATCTCTCAACCTCTAACCAATTTTCCAACCTAGTAGGACAAGACGTTGAGGAACAACATGACTGCCTCTAGAGCTGATGTGCGCGGTCGCTCATTACTATACACAGGACGTCCTCCAGGGTTCCTAAGCTTGAAGGAATTGAGAATGGTGGCCATCCAGTGTACATATTTTTAGCTCTATGCCTTCACTACTTTGCCCTCTTGTAAGTAGACATCTGGAGGGGAGAGGGGCTCATGTTGTGTTGTTCTTTTAATAAATCATTTTGCGGAATTACACTATTGTTGCCCCCACTTTGTTCAATTGCATGTGCTTTGAACAGAGGACCATTTGAGGAGGAAGGAGCTAGGTGATGTCCAGCAGTGAGTCCTACACCCGTCGATTGGTGGATATATTTGAAGGCTCTATTTTCACCGATCTCTGGTGAGTGTTCCTTATAAGGGGGGGAGCACCGAAGTGTGATGGAAGCTTGGTGAACAGTCAAGATCCCTCACTCCCCTACCCGGTTTGATGGACTTTATTTGATTAATCACTGTATGGATTATATGCCTATATATCATAGTTTTTAAGGACTTTTGGTTTTACACATCAGTTCTGGTTTTAGCGCTGCTAGTGTTTTAGATTTATTTTACAGGGTTTAAATATTCTATAACACCTTTTTTATTATTATTATTTGTTATACAGTATGGTTCTGCCGCTTATAAGGTAATTTCCCCTAATGCGAGAGGTTCATGTGCTTTAGTGAAGCTTGTACCGGCATCCTACATTGCAGATGATCATGAGGATCTGCTGGTGCGAAGGAAGGCAAGGACGTCAGGGAGAGCTAGCAGGGAACTTTTCTCCAACCACGACCAGGCCTGGGCATGGTTCCGAGCTTGGACCGGGTGGAGGAATTGAACTTTTGAAGCGATTGAACAATTTCTCAACCATTGTGGATGAGATGTTCAATGAGACCATTGAATCGAGAGACACATGGGAGCATATGAGAAAGAGGAGGGGTTGTTGTGGAAATTTTATCAGGATTAGTGAGGACATTTTTCAGGATGTGATTTATTTAGCTTGTGATTATGGCTCCTGTTGTCAGTTTGCTTGCAGGGCGAACCGGCACTAAGGAAATACTTCTGGCAGTGAAAACCTTCCTTTAGATGTGTAGACGCATTTGCTTTAGATACATATCTCCGCTGGCGAACACTTCATGTGTGGGTCTGTTTGCTGGTATTGATCTATATGTATTGCGGTGCAGAGTCAATATCATTTTGATATCTATCTGCCTTTATGAAGGAATACACGCTCATGTCTTTCTACTGTGCCTGATCTCCATAGTAGTAGAGGCGGGAATACATGAACGAGTTTGAGCAGAGCAGCATTCACGGTTCTACATGCTGGTTTCATTGTGTAGTGTTAGGCAGGAAGACGTGCACTCTGTTCTGCTCATTCACGATCGTATACTCTCCCTTTCTATTGTATATTTGAATGTATACAAGTGTGTCATTGGCTGATTCTATGTGAGTAACTTGTGTCATGTGACTGTACATTTGGAACTGATTGGCTGATGTTGTATAGCCATCACTTCCTGTTGATTATCCCTTTTGTTGTCTCATAAATAAACAGAGCTCCATGCCTTAGGCAGGACATTCTTGTGAGCATCCAATGTGCTAGCAGCCTGTGTGTCTGTATTACTGGGAACTGCTGAGCGCTCCATTACCTTATACAAAAGAGCTGAGAACTGCGCTTTTTAGCACATTGAGATTGATTGTGCTCGGCGTATATTAATATCCAAAGGTGCACTTATTAGCGCAACGGAGTTATTTGTGCATTACTACAAAGTACATTAATTTCCAAGACAATCACCAGTCTACAGGATCATCATCATCAGTCTATGGGATAATCCTCAACATTATCATCATTATCATTAAGATCACCAGTCTATGGGATCATCATGATCATCCTCACGAGTCTACGGTATTATTATCATCATCATCACCACCAGTCTATGGGATCATCATAATCATCATTGCCAGTCTATGGGATCATCATCATCATTATCATCACCACCAGTCTATGGGATTCTCATCGTCATCTCATCGTCATTATTACCAGTCTATGGGATAATCATCACCAGTCTATAGGATCATCATCATCATCATTACCAGTCTATGGGATCATCATCATCATCATTACCAGTCTATAGGATCATCATCATCATCATCATTACCAGTCTATGGGATCATCATCATCATTATCACCAGTCTATGGGATCATCACCACCAGTCTATGGGATCATCACTACCAGTCTATGGGATTATCATCATCATCATTACCAGTCTTTGGGATTATTATTTTCTATATACTTGTAATCCAGTAAAGATGGCCATAGATAGATCGTGTTTTTTTTAATCAGGCGGACAGCTGGTCACATTGGGGGTAAATGCAGGAATCCTCCCTGCTGTATTCTAACAACAGGGCTGCCAGAATACACTGATCAGCACTGAGGCCAATCGACTACAAGCGCTGTTGGAGCAAAAATATACCAGCAGTCTCGTGTGGGAGGAGTCAGTTACAAGATCGATTCTCCTCGTATAGGAATGGTCATGAATGGATTGAAGTTTGTCCGGCCCCTGCTGAATGCCGATCCATCTATGGTCATCCTTTTACTTTATTATCAGCATTGACTATTCATAATCTATTAGTGCTTATTTCAGAGAGGCCGCGCCCGCTGATTTATGTTATTTATATTCATAAGAACATTCGTCCCAAAGTGAAAACACCTGAAGAACATTCGATTTTTCCCCATTCTCACACCCGCTGGATCCCTCGTACAGAGCAAATGTACATGGAGTAGCGCTGAGTGAATAGTTATGAAGATTATTTTATAAATAGACCCCAAAGTGTCATCTCCATTCCTGCACCTTGCAAGAAGGCTTTTCTGGCCATCGGCAGCACGGGAGTTTTTTTCCGGAGTCCTCCTCTACGCTCCTGCTGGGTCCTGATGGGACTGTCAGATCTCCAGAATCCATCGACTTTTTCTACAGAATAAAACACAGAATAAAACACAGATGTATCATTCGGTGGGGATATGGAATGGGTAGGACCTGGTTTTCTTCTACAATGGAAATCACTATAATGAACTCCCCCCCCCCCCCTCCCTTCCACTGATATACTGTATAATTATCTTATATCTAGAGACTGGCTGAATGACCCCCTGTTCAGTTCGCAGAAGAACTTTCAAGTTCAAAGTTCGGAACTGCTAGCACATAAATGAATTGGGTGTTGAGAAAAGATTGCACTAAGCCACACCCACATCCCAAAAACAGAGAGCACTAATAAAACACAGGTGTGGGCTGAACCCAAAGTCAAGCAGACCAAATGGGCCTCACCCCACCTAATAAAAATGTGGGATTTTAAGGGGTGTGGATTGTGCAATGGCGAGCATTAGTATCCAAGAAAATAAATAATATATAAAAAATGTATTTTATTGATAATTCATTAAAAAAACATAACACAGCTTTAAATACATAAATATAACAACCGCTGTTCATATCTGCCAAGAGAGGAATTTCCGGCCCATAGATGAAAGTGGCCTGTTAGTAGTCACAACCAGGATGGCATGGGGCTGACGCGTTTCGCTGAATTAAATGTTCAAAAGTGCTTCCTCAGAGACCCTTTCAATCCCTGGCAGACTTTATAAAAAAGGAGAAACAATTGTAATACATCAACATTTCCACATATAAATTCAATTGATTGTCTTCAAACTAATACATGTTAATGCTCACCACAGGTATAAGGAACAACCTGCATAAAGGGTCAGGATGTAAGGCGCCCTATAGGTATGTTGCGGACATCCCATGGTGGCAACTTGAAAATGAATCCCCCAGTACCCAGTGCCGAGGTACCTCTCCTGGGAGGTGCTGAGTCCTATAATTCCAGGTGAAAGAGTATTGGTTCAGCCAGAACGGGGGAGGGGGAGAAAGAAAACTGCCACTTACAGAGACCATGAAATATGATGGCAGGATCTAGAAAATATATAATGATGATAATGTATATAAAAAGTACATAAAATGCATATAAGTATGCAAGATCCAAGCAGGCAATCTAACATCTGGTGCCTGAGATCAAATGGAAATCCCTTGGTGTAAAGAAAAAGGAGGAAGAGAAAAAGAAAGGAGAAAAAAAAAAAGTTCGGAACTGAATAACGAACCCCATTGAAGTCTATAGGACCCCAACTGAAAAAAATCAAAGTGCCCATTTTAACCACTTACCCACTGGGCACTTAAACCCCTTCCTAACCAGACCAATTTTCAGCTTTCAGTGCTCTCACAATTTGAATGACAATTACTTAGTCATGCAACACTGTACCCATATGCAATTTTCATCCTTTTTTTCACACAAACAGAGGTTTCTTTTGGTGGTATTTAATCATCATTGGGTTTTATATTTTTTGCGTTATGAATGAAAAAAGACCAAAAATTTTATTAAAAAATGAATTTTTCTTCGTTTCGGTTTTAAAAGTTTGCAAATTTTGTCATTTTTCTTCGTACATTTTGCCCAAAATTTATACTGCTACATATCTTTAGTAAAAATAACCCAAAAAATTATTTTGGTCTTTGTGAAGGTTATAGAGTCTACAAGCTATGGTGCCAATCATTGAAAATTGATCACACCTAAAGTACTGACGACCGAACTCATTTCTTGAGACCCTAAGGGTCCTTTCACACGATCCGCCTCCGCAGGCGGATCCGTGTTGCTCAGCGGGGGATTGTAAACATAGATCCCCGCTGAGCACGAAGGTGACAGCTCCGTCCCCGCTCTGTGTTCGGAGAGGGAGGTGTCAGAGCCCCATGCATCTCAATGGGAGAATCGGATGAGAGCGGACCGCCTGTCCGCTCTCATCCGATCCCATCCGATCTGATCCCCTGGACGGATGGAAAATAGGGTTTCCATCCGTCCGGATTTCACGGACAGGATCGTGTCTCCGCTGACACCCGCTACCCCATAGAGCTACCCCATGGAGCATCCGATCAGATCCGCCTAAAAAACTGATAGGCGGATCTGATCGGAGCGCTCGTGTGAAAGGACCCTAACAAGCCAGGAAAGTACACATACCCCCCAAATGACCCCTTTTTGGAAAGCAGACATTCCAAGGTATTTAGTAAGAGGCATGGTGAGTTTTTTGAAGTTGTAATTTGTTTTCTACATTTCTTTGCAAAATGAAGATTTTTTTTTCACAAAATGGTCATATTAGCAAGTTATTTCTCACACACTGTATAGGCATACTTGCAACTACACCCCAAAATACATTCTTCTACTCCTCCTGAGTATGGCGATACCACATGTGTGGGGCTTTTCCACAGCCTGACCACATACAGAGGCCTAACATCCAAGTAGCACCTCCAGGTGATCCTGGAGCACAAATTACACATCTAATTTCCTGACAACCTATCACACTTTTGAAGGCCCTGGAGCACAAGGACAATGGAAACACCCACAAAATGACCCCATTTTGGAAAGCAAACACCCCAACACATAATCTAGGAGCCATAATGTGTCTTTTGAACATGTCATTTTTTTCCAGAAGTTTTTGGAAAATGTGGAAGGAAAATGAAAACACATTTTTTTTTTTTTTTTTTTTACACCAAGTTGTCTATTTATAAGATATTTCTAACACATTGCATGTACATAGCAAAAATGACACCCCAAAATAGATTCTGTGCTCCTCCTGTCCTGAGTATGGCGATACCACATGGGTGACACTTTTACACAGCCTGGCCACATACAGAGGCCCAACATGCATGGAGCACCGTCATTTCCTGACTTCCCAATTTTGTGAGGCACTGTAGGGCACTGATAAGCACTGTATTGGCACTGATGTGGCACGGATGAGCACTGATGTGGCATGGATGTGGCACGGATGAGCAATGATGTGCCATGGATTTGGCACGGATGAGCACTGATGTGGCACAGATGAACACTGACATGGCATGGATGTGGCACCAATGAACACTGATGTGGCACCAATGAACACTGATGTGGCATGGATGAGCAC
Source organism: Pelophylax lessonae (assembly GCF_965119305.1). Classification (NCBI taxonomy): domain Eukaryota; kingdom Metazoa; phylum Chordata; class Amphibia; order Anura; family Ranidae; genus Pelophylax; species Pelophylax lessonae. Next base: position 559,660,191 of record NC_138772.1, on the reverse strand, counting down.
TGACATGGCATGGATAAGGAACAGGTGACCACTGACGTGGCATGTATGTGGCACAGATGAGCACTGACGTGGAATGGATGAGGAATAGATGACCATTGATGTGGCATGTATGTGGCAGGGATGAGCACTAACGTGGCATGGATGTGGCATGGATGACCACTGACATGGCATGGATGTGACACGGATGAGCACTGACGTGGCATGTATGTGGCAGGGATGAGCACTAACGTGGCATGGATGTGGCATGGATGACCACTGACGTGGCATGGATTTGACACGGATGAGCACTGATGTGGCATGGATGAAAGCTGATGTGGCACAGATGTGGCACGGATGAGCACTGGCGTGGCATGTATAAGCACTGATGTGGCATGGATGAGCACGGATGTGGCTTGGATGAGCCACGGATGAGCACTGAGGTGGCATGGATGGGCATGGATGTGGCTTGGATGAGCACTGAGGTGGCATGGGTGGGCACAAATGTGGCACGGATGGGCATGGATGTGGCACAGATGCACAGATGAGGCACGGATGAGGCACAGATGTGGCACAGATGAGGCACGGATGAGGCACAGATGTGGCACAGATGAGGCACAGATGAGTCATGGATGTGGCATGGATGAGGCACGGATAATTGGGGTATGGAGGAGGCAGAGGATGAATGCATCTGCAGTTTATCTCCCCTCCTCGCACGCTGTACCGATTGTTGTGTACAGTGTGCGAGGAGAGGAGAGAAATGAACCGGACATGCGCTGGTTTGTTGACAAGTGATCGCTCCATCATTGGACGGAACGATCACATGGTAAAGGGCCGCTGTCATTGGACGGAACTATGACGTGGTAAAGGGCTGCTGTCATTAGCCCCTTTACCACAATCCGTGATGCGCCGGGTCCCTTTCTTTATTTTGTAAACAACGGCTTGGGGAGCCAATATGTAGGATGAGACCACTATGTAGTGCACGGGGGAACAAGATTAGAGATTTTTTTTATAAATTCTGGTGTCCCTTTCGAAGACTTTGGATAGAAGTAGCAAGTGCAGAAAAACTGGTCTATGCGTGTCGGTGGTGCCTTCACACTGTACTCTTGATGAAAGTAAGAATTGCCTTGCTGTCAAAAATTGAAGTGTTCTGCACCTGTCAAACAGGTGAGGAAAATTTGGTCTTTGGGTGTTGGGGGTGCCTTCTCACCGTAACCCTATAGAGGTACTCTTGATGAAAGTAAGAATTTGCCTCAAACAGGTGCAGGAAAATTGGTCTTTGTGTGTTATTTGTGCCCATAAAATCTACACCAAAAAAATTCTTCCAGATAAAATCAACATCCACAACACTAGGCAGCTTAGAAGTCTTGCATAGATTCCACATCTCAAAAACACTTAATTAACAACATCGGCATCAGGGGCTTGATAGCTGCTGCTAATCTGGGACTGATTCATTTTAAAAATTTCAGCCGGTCCACAGAGTTTGTGGACAGACGCGCTCTCTTATCCGTCACAAAACCTCTGGCAGCACTGAATGCCCATTCAGAAAGCACACTGGATGCAGGGCTGCCCAGCAGCTCAATTCCATACTGGGCAAGTTCTGGCCAGTGGTCTATTCTCATGATCCAGTAACCCCAATTGAATCGTCAACTGGAAAGCTCTCTATGTCTTTTTTCGCTCCTAGATAATCGTCCACCATATGATGAAGACACTGTTGATTGGATGTGAAAGCAGACAGTCCTGGGTCTTGAGGATTAAAAAAAATTTGAAAAGCATCACTGAGGTGGCTCCCCTCTCCACCGCTCCTCTCTTGACCAACAGAAGCCTCAAAACTACGTTTTCCACGACACTGTAACCTACCAGAGTTGGGAAAGGTGTTACATAAACTCCTCTTTAAGGTGTCCTCAAGAGATTTCATCTTCTGCTCCCTCTGTAGAAACGGGATGAGTTCTGAGACTTTCCCCTTGCAACGGTGGTCAAGGAGGGTTGCCAATAAATAGTGATCCTTCTCCTTGATGCCACATATTCTTGGGTCCTTTCCTAGGCATTGAAGAATGAGGGAACCTATGCAGCACAAGTTTGCGGAGGCATGAGAAGCAGACTCCTCGGGGTCTGTATCTGGAACTGCCTTCTCCCAGCCCGTTCTACTCCCAAGGGTTCTTGGGATGGAAAACCATCTGTTAAGGGTTGACGTTAGTCATGCTCTGCTTCAATGCCCCTAAAACTGCCAGAATCCTCCTCCAACTCCTCCCTCTCCTCTTGTGTGTTCTGTGGCGTAGGAAGAATGGCGTCTGCATAAAGCGGGCCTTGAGAGGAAAGGAAGTCCACCTCTTCCTCCCGCTGCTCTGCCTCAAGTGCCCTGTCTATAATACCACAGAGTCTGCTCCAGCAGGAACACAACAGGGATTGTGTCACTGATGCATGCATTGTCACGGCTCACCATCCTTGCGGCCTCCTCAAATAGTGACAGTACAGTGCATGCATCCTTTATCAGCAGCCTTTGGCGTGGGGAAAAAAGCCGAGCTGGCCTGATCCTGCCATTGTGCCATGCTTAGACAGATACTGGTTGACAGCCCTCTGCTGCATTTGCAGCCACTGCAGCATTGCCAAAGTTGGGTTCCACCAGGTGGGCATGTCGCAAATCAGGTGGTTTACGGGCAGGTGGAATTTCCACTGAATTTCAGCTAACCAAGCACTGGCTGTGTACGACCGCCTGAAATTGCTACAGACTCTTCTGGCCTGCTTCAGCAGATCTTCCAACCCTGATTATCTATTTAAGAAACGCTGCACCACCAAATTAAGAACAATTTACCAGGCATGGCACATATGTCAACATTCCCTGTCTATGGGCGGACTGGAGGTTTGTGCCATTATTGCACACCATCATTCCTGGCTCTAGCTGGCGTGAACCACTTATGGGCCTGCCCCTCCAGACCTGCAAGATCTCTGCTGCGGTGTTGCTTCTGTCCCTTAGACACACCAGCTGAAGCACTCCATGGCACCTTTTAGCCTGAATCATTGAATAGCCCCTTGAACGCTTAGGGTGTACTTGTGGTTCATAGAACAATTCAGCAGAGGAGGGCATGGAGGAGGAGAGGGAGGGGGTGACGCTGAAAAATCTTGCATATTTACCACTAGCTGTATGGAGACCAGGCAGAAAAACAAGCTGCACCACTGAGCCCTGTCCTGCATCCTTCTGAGTTGCAAGCAGAGTTACTCCGTGTGCTGTGAACTTTATCGTCCCTGACCATGCTTGCTGGACCATGTGTCAGCAGTAACGTGGACCTTGCAGATGACTGCCTTGCCCAATGATGCCACAACATTGCCTTAGATGCTGGAATGGCCTTACGTGAAAAGAAATAGCGACTGGGAACCTGCCATTGCGGTACAGGACATTCAGCAAATTCACGGAAGGGGGCAGAATCCACCAGACAGAAAGGCAGGAGTTGTAAAGCCAGCAAGCTTGAATTTAGACACTGGGCATGTGGGTGGCAGTGACTGTATTTTTTTTTTTTGCTGCTGCAGATGAAGCAGAGAAATTTGCCTGCTATACTCTACAGTTGGTGGTGTGCTACTGGCAGATGTGCTGCAAGGACCAGGGACACCCTGCACTATACCATCATCCCTGTCAGTGGAGGCTGCTGAGAGGTCATGAGATATAGTGGGGATAGGCTGAGGTGAGGTGTGAGGAGGCGCTGAGTGGTGGGAGGTTAAATGTCTTGTCAAGCATGTGGTACCCAAGTGGCTGGTGTTTTTGCCACACTTGATGTGCTTGAGACAAAATTTGCAAATTTCAACAAATTGCAAATGATGTCGGACCATGTCCACCTTTGCCTGTGAACATAGAGGCTGCAGGGCCCCTCATAGTGCCATGGGAACGTCTGCCTCTCCTTGTTGGTCTCCCAGACTTGATGGAGGGGAGGGCGCTTATTAACGAAATGTGGTAAAAATGGAAGTTGAAATGTGTGTGTGGATGCACTTTAATCAATGCAAAGTGGTGTTTGGTGCACTTTATCTCGAGTACTCACTACACATATACACTCCACTGACAAACTACAATAAACTGCAGGAAAACTGCATTGACGCACTGCAAAATACTGCAGTAAACATGCAGTAAGGCACCAAAATATACTGTGTTAAACACGCAGTAATGCACTGCAGTATATATACTCCGGTAAATGTGCAGTAACGTACTGAAATATACTGCGTTAAATATGCAGTAACACACTGAAATATACTGCGTTAAACGTGCAGTAAGACACTGAAATATACTGTGTACACAGAGTTAATATTACAATGAACAGCAGCTTTTAGAGTCCTATTCATTCTAGCATATATAATGAATGACTGCCAGCTCCAATCATCCCCTGAAATACTAGTCTCACACTGGGGGGAATTTCTGCAAGGTCAACCCAGAATACTTTTTGATCTTATTGTTAATCAAGGTTAAAAGACTCTACTTGTAATTACTGGCTTTAACCTCACATTAGTGTTTAGCAGGTAAACAAGCCACAATTTCTCATGAATACCCCCTCAAGTCTAATTACCATCAATAAATACTTTTTGTACTATTCCTTCAAGTCTGATCAGGCAAATTTACTTTTAACGATCCCCTGCAAGTAACTCCTCTGGATCTTTTGATATGTATAATGCAACTTGCCTGCCAGCTGTGTTAGGCCATAAATCATAGCCTACAGTACACACCTATGTGCATATTATAAAAAAACTAAATTTTTGTAAATATTTTATTCTATCATTTCATGTGACAACACTTGCCCCCGGAGTCCTCTTCCACCCCTCCATATTTACATCACGGAGCTGGTGGATGTTAGAGACCTTGCGCTCCTCCACCTTCTGTTTGAGGATGTCCCACAGATGCTCAATAGGGTTTAGGTCTGGAGATACAGTATCTCACAAAAGTGAGTACACCCCTCACATTTTTGTAAATATTTTAATCTATCTTTTCATGTGACAACACTGAAGAAATGACACTTTGCTACAATGTAAAGTAGTGAGTGTACAGCTTGTATAACAGTGTAAATTTACTGTCCCCTCAAAATAACTCAACACACAGCCATTAATGTCTAAACCGCTGGCAACAAAAGTGAGTAAACCCCTAAGTGAAAATGTCCAACTTGGGCCCAACGTGTCAATATTTTGTGTGGCCACCATTATTTTCCAGCGCTGCCCTAACCCTCTTGGTAATGGAGTTCACCAGAGCTTCACAGGTTGCCATTGGATTCCTCTTCCAGTCCTCAATATCACCTTGCGCTCCTACATCTTCCATTTGAGGATGCCCCACAGATTCTCAATAGGGTTTAGGTCTGGAGATATTCTTGGCCAGTCCATCACCTTTAACCTCAGCTTCTTTAGCAAGGCAGTGGTCATCTTGGAGGTGTGTTTGGGGTCGTTATGTTGGAATACTGCTCTGCGGCCCAGTCTCCGAAGGGAGGGGATCATGCTCTGCTTCAGTATGTCACAGTACATGTTGGCATTCATGGTTCCCTCAATGATCTGTAGCTCCCCAGTGCCAGCCGTACTCATGCAGCCCCAGACCATGACACTCCCACCGCCATGACTGACTGTAGGGAAGACACACTTGTCTTTGTACTCCTCACCTGGTTGCCGACACACACACTTGACACCATCTAAACCAAATAGATTTATCTTGGTCTCATCAGACCACAGGCGATGGTTCCAGTAATCCATGTCCTTAGTCTGCTTGTCTTCAGCAAACTGTTTGCAGGCTTTCTTGTGCATCATCTTTAGAAGAGGCTTCCTTCTGGGACGACAGCCATGCAGACCAATTTGATGCAGTGTGCGGCGTATGGTCTGAGCACTGACAGGCTGACCCCCCACCCCTTCAACCTCTGCAGCAATGCTGGCAGCACATCTATTTACCAAAGACAACCTCTGGATATGACGCTGAGCACGCGCACTCAACTTCTTTTACGAGGCCTGTTCTGAGGGGAACCTGTCCTGTTGAACTGTTGTATGGTTTTGACCACTGTGCTGCAGCTCAGTTTCAGGGTCTTGGCAATCTTCCTATAGCCTAGGCCATCTTTATGTAGAGCAACAATTCTTTTTTTCAGATCCTCAAAGAGTTCTTTGCCATGAGGTGCCATGTTGAACTTCCGGTGACCAGTATGAGAGAGTGAGAGTGATAACACCAAATTGAACACACCTGCTCCCCATTCACACCTGAGACCTTGTAACACTAACGAGTCATATGACACCGGGAGGGAAAATGGCTAATTTGGCCCAATTTGGACATTGCCACTTAGGGGTGTACTCACTTTGGTTGCCAGCGGTTTAGATATTAATGAGTTATTTTGAGGGGACAGCAAATTTGCACTGTTATACAAGCTGTACACTCACTACTGTACATTGTAGCAAAGTCTCATTTCTTCGGTGTTGTCACATGAAAAGATAGAATAAAATATTTACAGAAATGTGAGGGGTGTACTTACTTTTGTCAAATACTGTATATATATATAAAATATACCTGCCTCCTGTCTGGCCCTAATACCCGCCTCCAGGGGGCGCAATGGACACATTGAGGGGAATCTACTAAGAGTGGAGCAGCCAAAATGTGACACAACCCATCAGCTTCTAGCTTTCTATTTCAAAGTTTACCTGAACAAGCTGAAGCTGGAAGCTGATTGGTTACTATGCACACCTGTTCCGGAATCTGTCTTCTCCAGTCTTAGTAAATCCCCCCATTGCTGATCTTTAGGTTTTGGTGTGCAGCTGGCAGTGTACAGCCCGGCGCTCCCATCCTGGCGCTCCCATCCCGGCGCTCCCATCCCGGCGCTCCCATCCCGGCGCTCCCATCCTTCTCTATCTAAAGTAGTGTAAAAAGTATCCAATCCATCCAACTACATTACAAATGATACTATAAAATTGTAACAATCAGAATCTGCTGCAATCATATATAGAAGACAATCACCTGACCTCCGGACATCGGGAGCCGGTTTACCGACATTCCCAGCTGGATATGACATCATCACAAACCCTCCCCCCCCCACACATTCTCTCATCTGGGCAACTTTATATTTAAAAAAATGCCTCCCCTCTTCCATTCACAATTAATCCCTCAATCTCCCAACATCATCCATTCCTCCATTGGAAGAAACCTTACAAGTTGCAATCAATTTGTATGGCAATTACAACTTACCCCCAACTTCATGTAAATAATACCCCCGGGGTACTGAGCACCTAAAGCCCGAGCTCCTTTGCTGAGTATTCTGATTCCGGTGAGAGCGCTCAGAGCACAGCGAGTCACTCGCAACTCCTCATCTCGGGTTATTTTCAATTAATGCAATCATCTATGAACATCACAATCTCCCCTCCTCCAATCACAGAACATCTTGCCTTCACTGACGATAAGAACTGTCTGCACTGAGTTGTACATAACTCCGCAGTCTAGACACACGGGACACCCATGGTTGTTTTTTAACAGTGGATCGGTCAAAGAATCAGCTTTATATACCTGGAAAAGACAGCTTACACCCACAAGTGTCAATTAATGACCGTACACAAGAGGGTCTCCTCCTGGAAAACAATATCATAGGTCAGCTCCTTCTAGTGGATATCAAGCAGTATTTTCCTGAAATGCCTCAATCAGGAAAATACCCCATTATGGCCACTAGATGGAACTGATGATCATAGGAAATACACATTATAGAGAGATTATGGCAATTATTTGCATAGCGGTGAGAATGATTGAGGCAATCGTACAAACACATAACATTGTAATTGTTATTACAGATAGATGACAGATACGTATTAATACATTGTCCTCCTTATAGATCTGCAGAACATTGCTGGGTGATAACTAGGAATTGATATATATATATATATGGACATTTCTGGCTGTACAGCTGTGTCTATAGAAGGTCTTATGATGTGGATGGAATGTTCCTGTGTAGAACCCCCAAACCATACAATCCCCCCTGGGAACTCACCTCTCCTCCTCCATCCACCAGCAGCACACAGACAACGAGACCCCCCAAGATCAGCAGAGTCCTCATAACTGATCCTCAGCCCGATCCTCACTACAGCAACAAGACAGAAAGATGTACAATGAGTGACCCCCCCACCTTCCTTCCTGGGACTTGTCAGTTGCAGAATCCAACCTACAGATGAGGAAACATCCTTCCCTATTCTACTGTCACATCGTCATCTTCTGTTTTTTTTTTTTTACTGATGATATTTAGTTATTTTTTATAAATATATTATTCCAGGTATTTCTATAGACTGAATTTACACAGCACTCTACATATTGTACAGTTTGAATTGGGGACTCCAGTCACAGTGAAGCTGGGCAATTCCGGGTATTTTAGAGATTTTTCTTTTCAGGGTTAACCACTTGTCACCCGCCATATAGCCGATATACAGCTTCAGTGTGACTTCCTAGTTCTGGGAGGGCGTTCCTGCTACAGCCACACCAGTGAAACCTCCTCAGTGTCCTAATCAGTCACACCAGTGCAGCCTCCTCAGTTCCCTGATCAGCCACACCACTGCAGCCTCCTCAGTTCCCTGATCAGCCACATCAGTGCAGCCATGCCAGTGCCCTAATCAACCAAGCCAATGCAGTCTCCTCAGTGCCCTGATCAGCCATGCCAGTGCAGCCTCCTCAGTGCCCTGATCAGCCACGCGAGTGCGACCTCCTCAGTGCCCTGATCAGCCACGCCAGTGCGGCCACCTCAGTGCCATGATCAGCCACACCAGTGCAGCATCCTCAGTGTCCTGATCAGTCAAGTCAGTGCCCTGATCAGCCACGCCAGTGCAGCCTCCTTTGTTACTTAGTCAGTCATGCCAGTGCAGCCATATCAATTCCCTGATCAGCCACACCAGTGCAGAAATGTCAGTGCCCTGATCATCCATGCCAGTACAGCCTCCTCAGTGTCCTGATCATGCACACCAGTGCAGCAATCGTCAGTGCCCGAATCAGCCACATCTGCCCCAGTGTCACCATCAAAGCAGTATGGTGTCACCAGAGCCAGCCATGTCCAAAATATTTTTTACACAAGCGAGAAGGCAAATCCTCAGCATGCCAGATGAGAGCAGAAGGGAGCTCACACTGTCTGATTCGGAGTATGAACCCATTTTTGGTATGTCCATTCTGTTTGTTAGAAATATCTTATAAATGAACAACTTTCTGTAAAGAAAAAATAGGTTTTTCATTTTTTTCCACATTTTCCAAAAACTTGTGACAAAAAAATGACATGTTCAAAAGACTCATTATTCCTTGTAGAAAATACTTTGGGGTGTTTGTTGTTCGCAATGTGGCAGTTTTGTGGGTGTTTCCACTGTCCTGATTTTCCAGGGCATCCAAAAAATATGATAGGTAGTCAGTAAATTACACTATGAGGAGCTTCTACCTTCTTTCTTCCATGCGGAACGCTTACCTATATCCATAAGGAGACCGTCCACCCACCTATCGATATACAGGAGCAGCAGACAAAGCGATTTCGATTCCTTTTGGCGTATGCCATTGGAATCCACACCTTCCGGTAAGTGTGCTACCTTACCCCTGGGCACAGAGTGAGAACCCAAGGATCACCGGCACGCAGCACTTTCATCCCCACACCGGCAGTGTTTTGAGCACGTTTTTGCACAATTTTTGTATTCACCCTTTGGACTTGATTGCATTGGACTTTTACATTTATTTATTTGAGTGTTAATTTACTATATGTATTTACTATTCAGCACGTTGCACTTTAAGAGGAATCACGGTATTTCACATTAATATATTATTTATTTATTTATAATTATTATTTATCCCACCAAGTTATTATATGAGCATTGGTTAAAAAATTGCACAGGCACTTTTCATTTATATATTGTCACAGGAAAATAATAGGGTAGCGCGGTTATTTACATATTCATCATTTACTTATGAGAACACTATTTCGGTAGTGTTCTTGAATACTTGCTGCTTCCCATAGTACCACAAAATTAATACCTAGGCGCGAGTATACCACCGTTTTTCATTTTTCTTATTAGATCTCCTTTACGAGTAGGGGGACTACTTGATACACGCAGCCATGGACACATACTGCATTTTTGAGTATGCGGATACCAAAAAGATAGATGTGGACTTGTTATTCTCAGGAGGACAAGTCGAAACAACAAAAACTCCCAATTTGGAACAATTGTTTAAAACATTAAAAAACAATATGGATAAACAAATCCGCACTTGGTGGGATATCACTACTTTAGAAAAATATATTAAAGAGGATATCACACCCAGACGGTTGAGGTGGGACTTAGCCCCCAACGATGGCATTGAAGACAAAAAGTTAGAAGAAGATTGGTATAATTTTTTTAAGGCTAGTGAAACTAAGTTATTGGAACTAATAGTAACTAGACGTAAGAATAAACTGGGAGTTATAAAAGAAAAAATTAAAAACATAAAAGATCAATTAGAACCACATGCACAATCAATGGAATACAAAGAAAGATACAAACATCTTAAAGAATTCTTAGATAAATTGGACAGGGACACACAAAACAAAAAAATTAAAAAATATCAAAGAGATATTAAAGACTATCAGAACAAATTAGTCTACAAATGGCAGGAATTACTGGAGGAACCACAGACCACCTCCAGGGATTCATCCCCAGTCAGGGACCGCCAGGACCTACAAGAAGAATTTAGAAATTCCCCACCAAAACCTGCAACACCGGGACCACAGAGAAAAAATAATACCCCTAGGGGCCCACAAATAGTGAGAACCCCAAAGCAACCAACTAATTTGCATTATAATAGTCCTCACAATAGGAATGAGAGACAAGATTATTATCAGCAACCACAATACCCTACCCAATCCGGCCCACGGGATTTTCAACACAGGGGATACGGCAACCCCCCAGGTCCCCCTCAATATTACAGAGGGAACAGGGGTTGGAACCCAAATTACAGAGGAAGGGGCAGGGGAGGAAGGGGAAAACCCTGGTACCAACCCTACCCTTACCCACAACATCCACCCCCCCACCCCCACAACCAGAATATGGAAGGGGGGACAGAGAAGGAGAGGATGCAGAGGGGGCCGCCTTAAAAAGAAAAAGGGAACATTAGGCCAGGGGATTTTTAACCTGACCAATGATACCTTCACTGAGACAGAGCTTAGGGTCCTAGACCAAGGACTAAAATTCGCCCCTGACAACAAATTTAATGAATTCCAAACCTTTATAGACTTGCAAAAGTTTATAAGAAAAGTTAATATTAAAAAGCATTTCCATTTAAAAGAAAATGACCCAGCTATAATTTTAAATCCTACCTTAGGAACACCCCTCCCTAGTGATTTTAAGCATAGTCACCTTAAAAACAAGTCTACTTTTAATCCCCAACCCCCGAATAACTATTTTACGGACACTTTTAAAAATATGGTAGCCCAAGATTTAAAAGGATGTGAGTAAGAATAAAGGTAGAACCAAGAAAGACATATGGGAAGGAATTAAACAAATAGAAAAAAGGAAAAACATAGTTATCCGCCCCGCTGATAAGGGGGGAGGTATAGTTATTTTAACCAAAGAAATGTACAAAAAGGAATTAAACCGATTGGTGCAGGATGTAACCACATATGAGAAACTAAAAAATAACCCCACTCACAAATATAGAAGCAAATGTAAATTATTATTAAAAAAGGCACATAAAAGAGGAATATTAAATAAAAAGGAATATAGATATCTCATCCCTGATCATCCTAGACTCCCTGTAATTTATCAAGTCCCAAAAATACACAAAAGTGCTACAGCACCACCAGGTAGACCCATTATTAATGGAATAGATTCCATCTTTTCTAGAATGGGGGAATACCTGGATTTCTGTCTGCAGCCCCTAGCACAGACGTACCCGGCCTATTTGAGGGACAGTAAACAATTAATTAACATTCTTAATGAAATTGAAGGTACCTCCAATTTAATTATGGCTACAATAGACGTTGAGTCGCTATACACCAACATAGATCAAACAGATGCCCTACGAGCAGTCATGTGGGCCTTAAAAGAAAAGACAGACCTCAAACATGATCAACAAATTTTAATAGGTGAAATGTTGGACCTAGCCATGGGGAGCAATTACTTCTGGCATGAGGGCCAATATTTTAGGCAACACAGAGGCGTAGCTATGGGGGCCAAGTACGCCCCTAGTGTAGCCAATATATTCCTCAGCAAATGGGAGGAAGAGGAAATTTTTCAAAAAAATATCAAGGATCTTGTAATTTATAAAAGATATATCGATGACATTTTTATTATTTGGTCAGGAACGGAGGAATCTTTAAAAATCTTTATGCATGACATGAATATTAATAATTACAAAATAAATTTTACGGGGAGTTATGACAAAAATGAAGTTAACTTTTTAGATCTCACTATCAATTTTAAGCAGGGTAATTTTTATACTAGGAGTTTTTTTAAAGGAACAGATCGCAACGGGTATATACCCACTCACAGTTGCCATCACCCCAGATGGATCAATGGCATTCCCAAGGGGCAACTACTAAGAATGCGCAGAAACTGTAGAGATGACAACGATTATGAGCAACAAGCCAATACTTTAATAGACAGATTTGTTAATAAGGGGTATAATGAGAGAGAACTAGGGACATTGAGAGATAACATCGGTAAAATGGATAGAACAACGCTATTAGCAGATAAGGAGAAGAGCGATCAACCTGGCACCAATCACTTTAATTTAGCATTTACCACACAATACCATCGAAATTACAGACAATTAGAAAAGATATTTAAACGGCATTGGCACATATTAATGAGAGATAATACTCTCAAAATTATATTACCTCCAAAACCAGCCTTTATATATCGGAGAGTGCCCAACCTGAGAGACAAACTGGTCCACAATATTCCAGATCCCCCTAAGACGTTGGGATCAACCTTTTTGGACTTTAAAGGTTTCTATGCTTGCAGAAAATGCAAAGCATGTAAAACGGTTAAAATGAAAAATAGGAGACAAACCTCCTTTAAGTCCCATACCACATCCAAAGACTATCAAATAAAAAAACTTATTACTTGTGCTACCACACATATAACATATTTGGTCACTTGTCCATGCGGCCTCCAATATGTAGGCCGCACAACTAGAAAATTGAGTATCAGAATAGGGGAACATTTAAATAATATTAGAAAGGGATTCAAAAAACATAGTTTATCTATGCACTTTAGAACTCACCATAACAGGGATCCCACACTAGCCACATTTTGTGGTATCGACACAGTGGAACCACATTGGAGGGGGGGAGATAGGAGAATAGCCATATCAAAGAATGAAACTTTTTGGATATGTGAACTTGATACTCTACAGCCGAAAGGAATGAACAAAGACTTGGACATAAATTGCTTTTTATCTAATTATTAAATTTTATCTAGTTATTGAATTTTTTAGCACTGGATCATAGTATTGTTATATTTATAAAGTATGCCTATGTATGGGAAACCATTCTAGTATATATTTGTAATGTATTGCAATTTTATTATATTAAGTATGTTATATGTATGAATAGGCACTATTAGTTATGCACTTGGGAAAGAAGGGGTTTTTTGTTCCTTTTTGTTTACTCTTTTTTCCAATACGAAGATATATATATATATAGATATACTTATACACGTAGTTTTGATAATACCTGGGTTGTAAGCATATATAATATACACACAAATGGAAACATTTGTTTATAGATTAATATCATCACATTGCTCTTTAAATAAGGATTCATACACAAAGTCGCTGACATTTCTTTTTAATACTTTTAGCATATATAGGCATCATGCGCACATTTATAATTTATTAACTTATCAATATATTTCTGTACACGTTGCCAATAGGGGTAAAATACATGGCCACATAAAAAAATAATAAAAATAGGATAAATAAAACCAAAAGGTAGCGCATTAGACAGACCATGAATCTAGTGAACTGTTTCCGGTTCATGTGTCATGAAAGGGGAATATGAGATGCAGAGAACAAAAGAGCGGAAGTTGAGCGGTTAATCCTCTATATAACCAAGCTGGAACGCAACGTACGTGCCACTTCCGAAGACGTCACACTCTGACGAAACGCGTCAAGTTGGCACGCACGTTGCCTCGCTCTGAGTTAGTAGCTGGACCGCACGCCGAGGCTCCGACTTCCGGGTTCGGCGCGAGTCAGCGGTTACAGCCAGCATCCTATGAGGTATCCCAGCCGCGAGGCACCATAGGAGCTCTAAGAGCGGCTTTACTACTATATTGACCCCACTATTTATTTCTGGGTCGAGTTTGTCACATTTTTGCTGTGTCACCTACGTTTTTATCTGGAGTGTTTTTTACCACAATTGGAGTGTTTTTTAAAGTCTGCATCACCGATCGGGGGTTTTTATGGATGTTTTTATGGAAGCTGTATGAGAAGATTGATGTTGTTTTGTTTTATGAAGTTGAAGTCTAATTAAAGGAAAAACCTTTTTACACTATGAGGAGCTTCTACCTTCTTTCTTCCATGCGGAACGCTTACCTATATCCATAAGGAGACCGTCCACCCACCTATCGATATACAGGAGCAGCAGACAAAGCGATTTCGATTCCTTTTGGCGTATGCCATTGGAATCCACACCTTCCGGTAAGTGTGCTACCTTACCCCTGGGCACAGAGTGAGAACCCAAGGATCACCGGCACGCAGCACTTTCATCCCCACACCGGCAGTGTTTTGAGCACGTTTTTGCACAATTTTTGTATTCACCCTTTTGGACTTGATTGCATTGGACTTTTACATTTATTTATTTGAGTGTTAATTTACTATATGTATTTACTATTCAGCACGTTGCACTTTAAGAGGAATCACGGTATTTCACATTAATATATTATTTATTTATTTATAATTATTATTTATCCCACCAAGTTATTATATGAGCATTGGTTAAAAAATTGCACAGGCACTTTTCATTTATATATTGTCACAGGAAAATAATAGGGTAGCGCGGTTATTTACATATTCATCATTTACTTATGAGAACACTATTTCGGTAGTGTTCTTGAATACTTGCTGCTTCCCATAGTACCACAAAATTAATACCTAGGCGCGAGTATACCACCGTTTTTCATTTTTCAGTCAGTAAATTAGATGTGTAATTTATGTTCCATGAAAGTCAAAAGGTGCTTCTTTGATTTTGGGCCCTTCTGTGTGGATAGGCTGTGAAAATATCTCACACATGTGGTATCCCCATACTCAGGAGGCGTAGAAGAATGTATTTTGGGATGCAATTCTTGGTATGTCCATGCTGTTTGTTAGAAATATCTTGTGATATCTCCTTATTCGGGAGGGGTAGAAGATGTGTTTTCGGGTGTAATTGCAAGTATGCCTATGCCAGGTTCTGAGAAATAATTTGTTAAATAATAATAATTTGTTAAAATTATCATTTTGTGAATAAAACTACAAATGTTATTTTGGGCCTGATTCATAGTACGGAGAATTGGCGTTTCGGCTGGATTTTGCGAACCGGTAAATTTTTAAGTCTGAAATTGGTATTCAAAGAACGGCGGGCGGAAAATAAAGCCAACTGTGAGATTCATTAAGATCAACTAATGTCAGGACTGGACTTAAAAACAGTCCAGCTAAAAGGTGGACTAATTTTTTCAAAATCACAAAATATGGCAGGAAAAAAATAAAAAATGTGTGGGAAAGATGTGTTATATGATTTTGAGCTAAACTGCTTTTAAACTGTGTGAAAATGTTAAGTAGAAAAAAAGATATTAATAAAAGTGTAAATTGCAAAAATAGCTCCAGAGTCAATTTCTGGCAGATAGCTCATGTGAGCATGCTCCAAACCAAAAACTAGGCTGAAAATAATTTTTTTTTGAAAACGTTAGTGGGAGTTTTATTGAATTTGCGGCAAATACCGCCGCAAATTCGCGGTAAAACGGCGCTATTCCGGCGCTAATAAAAATTTTTTTTAATTTTTTTTTTGCACATATCTATGTATGTCTATATATATATATGAATCACAAAAATAAATAAATATATATATATATATATATATATATATATAGATAGATATATATGTGTGTGTGTGTGTATGTGTATATATATATGTATATATATATATATATATATATATATATATATATATATAGATACCCAAAAAATAATTATATGTGTATGTATATATATATATATATGTTTTTTATTTATTGATTTGCCTATGTGTATGTATGTATATATATATATATATATATATATATATATATATATATGAAAAGGAACACTAACACGGCTCCTCCCCGAAAATTAAACATTGTATATGTGTGAAATTAATATATTTTTGGGTTGGTTGGATATAGAAAGTAACAATAATATATGTTTTTTTGCATATGTATATATATATGCAAAAAACAATATATTATTGTTACTTCCTATATCTAACCAACCCCAAAAATATATTAATTTCACACATATACAATGTTTCATTTTTGGGGAGAAGCCGTATTAGTGTTGCTTGTCATATATAACAACATACAGTTGTAGGTAGTTCAGGGATTCGAACACCCAAATACACTGTTGCAAGGCAGCGGTGCTAACCACTTAACTACCTAAAGCTAATGACATTTTTTTCAAAGCATGTGTGATTTGTACTTTAAAAAAAAAATAATGATATATATATATATATTCTATTTAGACCCAATTCAAGCTCAAATAATTTTTATTTATTAAAATTTTTTGATGGACTAATTTAATCAAACTATATTAATTTTTAGAGCCCATTCACATTAGCGCGACTTGTCAGGCGACTTGTCAGCCTGACAAGTCGCGGTATGTCACGGTCCATTGAGTAGTACAGGACCCGTTCTAATAGGAGCGACACAAGTCACTCCGACTTAGAAAAAGGGTCCTGTACTACTTTGGGGCGACCTCGGAGCGACTTGCATAGACTTCCAGTATGTGAAGTCTCTGCAAGTCGCGGTGCACAGCGGTGCACGCGACTTCACAGGTCACCCCCCGAAGTCGTGTCGCCTCAATGTGAATGGGCTCTTAAGGTGCCAGTGCATGTATGCTTGGTATAAAGATAACAAGAAACAAAAAAAAAAAAAAAAACCTCAGAGACCACAATTCCCAGTGGCGGAGCCAGAGGGCTAGCTGGGGTGTCAATTGCCACCCAGACAAAATCTTTGCCACCCCTGTTGCCACCCTGCTCAGGGCAGGAGGGTTGACCGGGAACTCGGGGCTACATATCAACACTTTAACAGGCAGCACACTAGCACAGCAAGTGATAAATGGTCGATTCGGCGGGGGAGGGGGCCAGCTGCAATGTGATTGCAGCTGTCAAATTTAGACATTGATGTCGGGTGTGGGCGGGGCCGTTTGCGGGAGTCGGGGCTCCGCCCCTTGCTCCGTGGAGAAACTGAAGCTGGCTGGGAAGGAAGCTGGCAGGGGGCGGGACCAATTGTAGCTGCTGTATGGGCACTCAGAGCTTCCCATCCTCCCCCAGCATTCAGAGCCAGGAGGATTTTCATTTCATCCTCCGCGCCTGAATTTGGCTCCACCCACCTCCCTGCCACCATCAGAGAGAGAAACTGACTGAAGCTGGATGGGGCAGGAAGGATTCAGCCGCGGGATGGATGGATGGTGTCAGCTCCGGGTCCTGGACTTGGTAAGTGTTGCTGGCTCTGCCCCCCTCTCTCTCACCACTACCCCTCACTACCCCCCCTCCCCTCTCACTACCACCCCTCCCCCCTCTCTCACTACTACCCCCTCCCCCCCTCCTCTCACTACTACCCCCCTCCCCTCTCTCACCACTATCCCCCTCCCCCCTCTCTCACTACTACCCCCCTCCCCCCTCCCCCCTCTCTCACTACTACCCCCCTCCCCTCTCTCACTACTACCCCCCTCCCCTCTCTCACCACTTCCCCCCCTCCCCCTCTCTCACTACTACCCCCCCCCTCTCACTACTACCCCCCTCCCCCTCTCTCACTACTACCCCTCCCCTCCCCCTCTCTCACTACTACCCCCCTCCCCTCTCTCACCACTTCCCCCCTCCCCCTCTCTCACTACTACCCCCCCCCTCTCTCACTACTACCCCCCTCCCCCTCTCTCACTACTACCCCCCTCCCCCTCTCTCACCACTTCCCCCTCCCCCTCTCTCACACTACCCCCCCTCCCCCTCTCTCACCACTTCCCCCCTCCCCCCTCTCTCACTACTACCCCCCCCTCTCACTACTACCCCCCTCCCCCTCTCTCACTACTACCCCCTCCCCCCTCCCCCTCTCTCACTACTACCCCCCTCCCCCTCTCTCACCACTAGCCCCCTCCCCCCTTTCTCACTACTACCCCCCTCCCCCCTCCCCCTCTCTCACTACTACCCCCCTCCCCCCTCTCTCACTACTACCCCCCTCCCCCCTCTCTCACTACTACACCCCCTCCCCCTCTCTCACTACCTACCCCCTCCCCCTCTCTCACTACTACCCCCCCTCCCCCTCTCTCACCACTTCCCCCCTCCCCCTCTCTCACTACTACCCCCCCTCTCACTACTACCCCCCTCCCCCTCTCTCACTACTACCCCCCTCCCCCTCTCTCACCACTTCCCCCCTCCCCCTCTCTCACTACTACCCCCCTCCCCCTCTCTCACTACTACCCCCCTCCCCCCTCTCTCACTACTACCCCCCCTCCCCCCTCTCTCACCACTACCCCCCCTCCCCCTCTCTCACCACTAGCCCCCTCCCCCCTCTCTCACTACTACC